>NC_091632.1:78781809-79466671 GCF_027580195.1 Bos mutus | reverse complement strand
CATTTACAACATCTACAGATTAATAGATAAAGAAGATGTGCTGCATATATACAGTGGAATATTACTCAGTCATAAAAAGGAATGCACTTGAGTCAGTCCTAAAGAGGTGGATGAACATACAGCCTAATATACAGAGTGAAGTAAGTCAGAAAGAGAAAAGCAAATATCGTATACTAACACATACACATGAAATCTAGAAATATTGTACTGATAACCTATTTGCACAGCAGCAATAGAGACACAGACACTGAGAACAGACTTATGGACACGGCTGGCAGGGAGGAAGTAGAGGGTGGGATGTATGGAGAGGGTTAGCATGCAAACTTAAACTATCATATGTAAAATAGACAGTCAATGGGAATTTGCTGTATGACTCAGGGAACTCAAACCAGAGCTCAGTAACAACCTAGAAGGGTGGGATGGGCAGGGAAATGGGAGGGATGTTCATGTGGGAGGGGACATGGGTAAATCTATGGCTGATTCTTATTGATTTTTGGTAGAACCCAACATAATACTATAAAGTAAGTATACTTCTATTAAAAATAAATAAATATAAAATAAACAACCACCCACCCCCATAATTCCATATGCCAGCAGACCCAGGAGGATGCTCGCTAATGCATGCATGAGGTAAAAGGCAGACAGATCTCTGTCTTGACTGTGATGCCTACAGTGGCTCATGAACCATCATATTGCCCTCTCAGCTGCACTCCAGGAGTCCTGGAAAACCTATCTTAAAAATTTTTGCATGGAGATAAGTCCTTCTGTGAAACTCCAGGTATTGACAAGAGCACCTCTGTCTGCTTCATTCACACACCCTTCTACCCTGTGGCCAGATCCCTGTGGTTACAACTGACTCAGAGGGAAGACCAACCTTTGACAGACGACCAGTGAGCTTGCACAGAAATTTGGCTTAAATCTGTGGCCCAGAACAGGAACACAAGATTAGTACCACTGAAACATGTATATTATCATATGTGAAGCGGATCGCCAGTCCAGGTTCGATGCATGAGACAGGGTGCTCAGGGCTGGTGCAGGGCTGATTCAATTGTATCCCTGAGGGAAAGGGATGGCAGGGGAGGTTTTAGGTCATTGTTGTGCTTGGGTGTTTTATTTTTAGGATTATTTAATTAGTACATGTGTTCATCCTGTATGCCCAGGGCTGATTCATGTCATTGTTTCATGGCAAAAACCACTACAAATCTTCCCATTAAGACTGTTCAAATCAGTAATTGGCTTGTATCCATTTAAAAAATAATAATTTTTAAAGTAAAAAAAAAATTAAAAAAAAAAAAAAAAAAAAAGATGTACTGCTACTTTGGGGGAAAACAAAGGACAGGCTGTAAGTACCATTTCTGGTGCGCTAATTTATCTAGACAAGACACAGAAACACAGAAATTCTGACAAAACAGAGATTAGAAGTGTCAGCAGGTGCCACTATAGAAGATCTGAAATAGTTGCGGAGTCTCTAGCAGGGTTGAAGGAAGTTGTCTCTCACCCAAAGGAGACTAGAACTTTAATTAGAAAAACAGCACCACAAAACTTCAAGGAACATGAACTCAAAGTATCATGACAGCAACAAAGTATAAAAATCTTCAGTATTCACATCCAATTGGCAATGTGTGATTTATCCAGTGAAGAATGCAACCTAGATGTCCATCTGCAGATGAATGGATAAGAAAGCTGTGGTACATACACACAATGAAATATTACTTAGCCATTAAAAAGAATACATTTGAATCAGTTCTAATGAGGTGGATGAAACTGGAGCTGATTATACAGAGTGAAGTAAGCCAGAAAGAAAAACACCAATATAGAATATCAACGCATAGATATGGAATTTAGAAAGATGATAATGACAACCCTGTATGCGAGACAGCAAAAGAGACACAGATGTATCGAACAGTCTTTTGGACTCTGTGGGAGAGGGAGGGGGGGATGATTTGGGAGATTGGCATTAAAACATGTATAATATCATATAAGAAATGAATCGCCAGTCCAGGTTCGATGCAGGATACAGGAAGCTTAGGGCTGGTGCGCTGGGATGACCCAGAGGGATGGTATGGGGAGGGAGGTGGGAGGGGAGTTCAGGATGGGGAACACGTGTACACCCGTGATGGATGCATGTTGATGTATGGCAAAAGCAATACAATATTGTAAAGTAAAAAATAAAATAAAAGTTAAAAAAAAAAAAAAGAATTCGAAATAGCCATTTTAAATAACTCGGTGTGCTATAGAAAATACAGTAAGATACTTGAACAAAAGCAGGAAAACAATAAACAATGGACAAAACAAGCAGTTTAATAAAAATGTACAAATCATAAAAAAAAAAAAAAAACAGAAACTCTGGTGCTGAAGGTTCCAAGGATGAAATGAAATAATTCATTAAAGAGCATCAACCACAGAGTCAAAAAGGTAGAAGAATCCGTGAGACAGATGATATATCAAAGTTATCTTGTCCAGGGAGATTAAATTAAAATCACAATGAGGTACCATCTCATGCTGGTCAGAAAGGCTGCTATCAAAAAGTCTACAAACAATAAATACTGGAGAGTATGGAGAAAAAGGAAGCTTCTTACACTGTTTGTGGGAATGTAAACTAGTACAGCCACTATGGAGAACAGTGTGGAGACTCCTTAAAAAACCGGAAATGGCACTGCCATATGACCCAGCAATCCCACTGCTGGGCATACACACTGAGCAAACCAGAATTGAAAGAGACACATGTACCCCAGGGTTCATCGCAGCACTGTTGATAATAGTCAGGACATGGAAGCAACCTAGATGTCCATCATCAGATGAACGGATAAGAAAGCTGTGGTACATATACACAATGGAGTATTACTCAGCCATTAAAAAGAATACATTTGAATCAGTTCTAATGAGGTGGATGAAACTGGAGCCTATTCTACAGAGTGAAGTAAGCCAGAAAGAAAAACACCAATACAGTATACTAACGCATATACATGGAATTTAGGAAGATGGTAACGATGACCCTGTGTATGAAACAGCAAAAGAGACACAGATGTATATAGAACAGTCTATTGGACTCTGTGGGAGAGGGAGAGGGTGGGATAATTTGGGAGAATGGCATTGAAACATGTATAATATCATATATGAAATGAGTCTCCAGTCCAGGTTTGATGCACGATACTGGATGCTTGGGGCTGGTGCACTGGGATGACCCAGGGGGATGGTACGGGGAGGGAGGAGGGAGGAGGGTTCAAGATGGGGAACAAGTGTATGTACCTGTGGCAGATTCATGTTGATGTATGGCAAAACCAATACAATATTGTAAAGTTAAAAAATACAATAAAATAAATATATTTAAAAATAAATAAATAAAAACAAAATTAAAAATTTTTTTAAATAAAAAGAATGAAAAAGAACAAAGAAAGGCTACATGATCTATACTACATTGAAAACAGAACCTATTTGCAAATTATTGAAGTTCCAGGAGGAGAAAAGGAGATGAGGCAGAAAATATATTTAAGGAGTAATGTCTGAGAACTTCCCAAATTAAGGATGATATTTGAATATCTAAGTTCAGGAAGCTTACAGGTGACCAAACCAAATCAACTTAAAAAATCCTCTACAACACACATTTATAATAAAGTTTCAAAAATCAAAGAAAAATAGAGACGCCTTCAAGCAACATGTAGAAAAAACAAACAAGCTAACAATACAAAAACTTTGAAATTTACTAAAGAGCCTTCATTTGGATCTTAGCAAATCTCTCAGCAGAAACCTACTAGGCCAGGAGAAAGTGGGATGGTTTATTCCAAGTGTTGAAAGAAAAAACTGCCAAAGAAGAATACTTGAAAATATCATTCAGAAAAAAAAGAATATAAAGATTTCACCAGACCAACAAATATTGAGGAAACAGAACACAATTAGACCTTCCTTGAGGAAGGCATGGCAACCCACTCCAGTATTCCTGCCTGGAGAACCCCATGCAGGGAGGAGCCTGGCAGGACCAGGCTGCCCACAGGGTCCCAAAGAGTCAGACACAGCTGACGTAACTGAGCAGGCAGGCACACAGACCTTCCTTACTGAAACACTAAAAGGAATTATTGAAGCTGAAGTAAAAGAATGCTAATTCATTCCATGAAAATACCTAGTACACTGGTAAATTTAAGTGCACATTCACATTCAGAACACTGCAGTACCTTGATATGGAATGTTAAACACAACTATTTAAGAGTTAAAGCACAGGAATATAAAAATTACTATATCTACAATTATTTTTTAATTAAGTACACATTGTAAAAAGAGGTAAATCATGACATCAAAAGATAAAATGGAGAAGGGTAAAAGGAAGGAGATTTAATATGTGGTTGATGTTCATATATTATCAGCATAAAACACACTGCTCTCTCTGTAAGGTGTTTTATGTAAATCTCATGGTAAACAAAGCAAGAATCCATGCTAGATTAAATGCATACTACTATAACAAATATCATGAAATCAAAGAGGCAAGCCATCAGAGGAAAGAAAAAATTAGGAAACTATAAAACATCCTGTCTGAGTGTACTCCAGGAGTTGGTGATAGACAGGGAGGCCTGGCGTGCTGCGATTCATGGGGTCGCAAAGAGTCTGACACGATTGAATGACTGAACTGAACTGAAAATAAAAAAGATAATATTAATACATCCTTATCTGTCAATAATTACTCTAAATATAAAGGATTGCATGTTTGCATGCTAAGTCACTACAGTTGTGTCTGACTATTTGAGACTCAATGGACTGTAGCCGTCCAGGCTCCTCTGTCCATGGGATTTCCCAGGCAAGAATACTGGAGTGGGTTGCCATTTCCTTCTCCACTGTTTTCTTCTATCTCAATGAAATTCTTAAGCAATTACTTTGAGTTACTTATCAGACAAATCGTCCATATCTGTTATTTGGGGTCAGTAACTGAAAAACTATTGTGTTTCTCTGTTAACATTTTAGTCCTTTGATGTCTGTGTCCCTTGAAGTCTCAGGTTGCTGTGTTTGCATTTAATGAAGCAGTCACTCCCTCCAGTGTTTACAGACTGACCTGGGGAGGGAAGTACACTGTCACATTGGTAGGGATTTTGAGACTTTTCAGACATTTTTTAAGGAGACACCTGTCCCACGTCCTCAATTACTCCTAGGAGAGAATTCTGAAGCTCATATGCATCTATCAACGCAGCAAAGACAGTCTCTGTGCCGACAGTTTCCTGGCTGCTTCCCTGGGGCAATGCCAAATGCTCACATTCGTGAGCAGACCCATGGGGACAGGCTGGCTTCTAGATGTACCACAGGCCATCTGCAAAGGTCTAGATGCCACCGTGGGGAGTTACACACGGAGCTGGACCTGGGGAGGGGATGTGGATGAGAGGAGAGGCCCAGGGGTGAGCAGAACCACAAGCACGGTGTCTGCAATGGTTTGGGGCTCCCTGGTGGGATCTCCACATGGTCAGTAGGACCCAGGTCAGTAGGCTCCTTGAGGAATTCTAGCCCTGGATGCTGTACTCCTGGCCTCTCCCCATCCCAGCCATGCAGGTGACCCCAGTGTCCTGGATAAGGGGAGAGAGAAGTGCGCTGGAAGATGAGGACGCCGCCCTTGCTCACATGCTCTTATTTTCCCCACAGGTAAAATCCTGTGCTGAGGGGTCTATCTTGGCACTAAGCAGGGCCACCTCAGGAGCAAAATGAGGCTACGCCTCTAACCCTCAGTGAGGCGTCCAGTCTTGAATCTTTGTGCCCTAGGAGCATGCTGTCATGTCTCTGCTAGACTCCTGGGCTGCTAAGTCGCTTCAGTCCTGTCCGACTCTGTGCGACCCCTTAGACGGCAGCCCACCAGGTTCCCCCATCCCTGGGGTTCTCCAGGCAAAAACACTGGAGTGGGTTGCCATTTCCTTCTCCAATGCATGAAAGTGAAAAGCGAAAGTGAAGTGGCTCAGTCGTGTCCGACTCTTAGTGACCCCATGGACTGCAGCCTACCAGGCTCCTCCGTCCATGGGGTTTTCCAGGCAAGAGTCCTGGAGTGGGGTGCCATTGCCTTCTCCTTGCTAGACTCCTGGACCCCCACAAAGATACCATCATTATCCACAAATGATGGTCAAAGTCTGTGTTTATATCAGGAGAGACGGTGAGATTCCTGCCACCTTTCTGACCTCACTCTGTTATTACAGGTTTCTTCATTGTGGATCTTCTCCTCTTTTCTTGACTAATGTCTATCAATAGGTACATGTATTTGGTTATATACTTATCAAGAAGTCTATAGGTACACTCATAGACACTTGTAAACAATAAAATTAAATAGGTCCTTTGGCAAAACAAGAATCTGATATAAACTTTTGGAGTGGATAATACAGCTGAGTCTTAGAAAATTATGAATACATGGGATTCCAGCCCAGTTTACTCACTGACACGGATGCATCTGGGAGGAGGAGACCAGCCACTCTCTGTGCAGGTCATTGTGTTCTGATCATTTTGAAGACTGTAGCCTTCATAGCAGCGAACTCTTACAGTTTCACCCTGTAAATATTTTTCTTCAGGATGTTGGTTATGTCCATTTTCCAAATAATTGAAAATACATTGTCCTTAGGATCATAAAATTAATATGAAAGAAATACAGCATAAATTTGGGAAAATAGTACATTAAAGATTAACCTTATAGAATTTACATAAGAATGCATTAGTATTCAAATATAACATGTAACAATAAAAATGGAAGCTAGTACCACGTTTGTGGAAAATGAAAAAGATAACATTCCATATTATTTGTCTTTAGTTTTATGACTAAAATATGTATAAATGATGCAGATATTCTTGTAAAGTCTCTGTATCTCTCATACGATTTACATGAAAAGCATCTAGTAAAGGGAAGTTCTATTGGATTTTTTGCTCACAGAACTCATCCCGTGGCCTTACTGTTGTTACATAACACTTAACTGTACTCACTTGTCAACTTTGTCTCTTCACTCTTTCAAAGATTATGCATATAAACTTAAAGAGGTTTACTTACTGAGGCATGGTTCTTCTGGAGACCATCCTTCTGCTGTGCAAGTCAGGTGGTCCCAGGAACGTTGTGAAGGAGATACAAAATGATGATCACAGCTATAGACAAACTGTTGATTTACACGTGCTGGAAAGTATCCTCTGTATGAATAATATAGCCGTCCATGTTTTATTACTGGATAACTACAAGGTTTCCCTTGGAATAAAAAAAGTAGAAATAATGTTTTACCTCAGTATACAATTTGAATTAATATTTCATCTATGAAATATATCCTTGTTCAATTAATTACACTCATTGCATTATGGTTTCTAGGGGAAAAAAGTTATAGAAAATTCAGATGATTGAAGTATGTAAGGAACTCCTTGCTAATGAAGATCAAATTATGTCTTGTGGGTCATATTATGTAAAATTTGTATGTGGATTCTCTTGGTAGGAAATTATATTAAATGAATTCTCCTTAAGTACAGAAGTCCCAACCTTGGTTGACTAGCATCTTAATCAAGAGATGAAAGTACAGATTGTATCTTGTGGCTCATCTGCTTTCTTTTTCTTTCTTCTCCATTCTCATCAGAAATCAGAATCCTGACATTTATTCTCATACCAAGTCAATGTAGGAATCAAACAGATTTTTTTTACAATTATCATTCATTAGTTTACTTTTCTGTTTATTGGAAATATGTGATATATAGAGAAAACCACAACAATTTTTCATTGATCAAATCACACAGAGTGACATTCTTATTTATCTATCAAACTGAACATTAAGATATCTTTTCCCTTGCTTGTCTAATCAGAGAAATGAACAATGAATAATTCTTAATATTTAAATGGTTAAGATGAAGGGAAACCCTTGTCACTTATGGTCTAATTTTAATTGCAGAATGATGTATTTTTCAGTAATTCTTACAAATATTTTAAATGAGGTATAACATAATTACATTTTATTGTTATTAGCATATATTGAGTAATTTTCATGTATATGCTTGCTATGTGAATTATAAAATTTGGTTCTTTGCATATCTTAACCCATTTCTTTAACAAAGACTTGTCAATTATACCGTCTCATGGCCTATAGTCTGCATCTCTCATCACTGATAGATTTCCCCCACTTTTTTGAAGCTTTTCTACATTTTTAAGTTTGAAATGCTTACATAGTTTGATTCCTCTTAAGTAATACTCTAGGTTTCTGTCCACTACTTTTTGGAGATTAGAACATTGTCTCTTCATCCTTGAATTTTACAAATTTCATCATGTATGTTAAGATATGTGTATCTTTCAATAATTCTATGTTGGGCAAGTTTGAGTCTTTGTATTTGCAAGAACCAAGTGAAAAGAACTCAATTAGCTTTGTCATTATGTTGTAGAGGAGAGATTTGAGTTCTGATGATCTGATTTCAGAACTAGTACATTTATCATTTTGATGCATCATAGAATATGAATACAGTAAAATAATCCTCTGACACTCACTTCCAAAAGGTACACAAAGAGGGCATAATTAAAAGTAAGCATCATTACTATCACTGGCCTGAGCTATTTTCCTCCTCTCTTTTATTTGGGCACATGTGAATCTGTCTTTGTCTCTCTAACCAGATCATTTATTGAAGCACATATAATAGTCCACTATAGTTGGAATGGCATTGACTTTGTCAGGACTCAGAACAGCCTCATTCTTCTCTTACGCTCTATCAACCCAGGTTCAGGTCTCATGAGCAGGCTTGGCTGTCCATCATAATGTTGGCTCAGATTGATCTTAACATTGATGAAAAGTATTCACCAAGTTTTAAAGTGTTTCTAGTCTTTCTGTACCTCTGCAACTTACTCCAAAGATCCAGGCCCAGGATCTTATAATTTTTAAATTTAAGTTTTAAATTTCATGTTATTAGGTCCAACCTCACACATGGGAGTCATTCTGAGGGATGAATCTGTCCTAATATAGGTTCACTATCACCGCTTGTGTATCATTCCAGATGCATCTCCTTTGCAGCATTAAACTAGCTGATGATACACAAGAGGAAAGGAACAGGCCTGAGAACAAAGTCCTGCATCTGATAATCAGCTCATTTAATGAAATTATGAATATTGATAAACTATTTAAATAGTTTCCTCATGTTGTCCACAAAACTTCACAAGGTCCCTTGTGGGATAACCTTGTTGTGATATAAATAGAATTGGGTTGATCTACCATTTTTAAAGGGCTTCCCTATGGCTCATTGGTGAAGAATCCATCTGCAATGCAGCAGACACAGGAGATGCAGGTTTCATCTGTGGGTCAGAAAGATTCCCCTGGACAAGGAAATGGCAACCCACTGCAGTATTCTTGCCTGGAGAATTCCACAGACTGAGGATCCTGGTAGGCTATAGTCCAAAGGATCACAAAAGGTTGTACATGATTGAGCGACTAAGCACACAGCACCATTTTCATAAATCCATCTTAAACAAGATTAAATATTTTTCCTAAAATTCTTATGCAGATTAAAATCTGTTTCATACTGCTCATACCTTCATTTTAATGGAACTTATGCTTTGAAAATTCATTTTAAATGTATGCTTGGAATTACCATTAAGGTCACTGAACTGTTTTATATCATTACAGTTTTCTTTCATGGAATAACTGGTTCAAGTATGCTGAAATTTTACAGTGTACTGTTAGAAAGAAGAAGATTGTTTAGAGGCAACTTAGAGGAAGTTGAGGAGTAAAGGAAACATCCCCAGAAAATACTCTGTTCAGCTGACCTGATGTTTTTCTATATTTTATGGTTTTAGGAAAGTCCACAACGCCTTCCACAATCCTCTCTTCAAACAGAACCTAAGTCCTCACCACTGAGTGTGCAGGACTTAGTGTCCATTTCTAAAGAATACACATGACTGACACACACTGTGTGACCAAGTCATACCTGGTGTGGAGGCTTCCTCCTCCCTCTCTGGGGTCACTGCCCCTGAGGAAAGGTAGCTGTCTCTCAAGTGATCTGCAGAGACGCCCAGCTGGTCAGGTACTGAGGCCTCCCCACAAAGCCAGGACAGTGAGCCAACTTGGAAGCAAAGCCTCCAGCCCAACTGAGCCTCCAGGTGACAGTGGCCCAGGTCAATATCCTGACTGCCACCCATGCACAGTGATTCAGAACCAGACAGTGAAGACCCTTCTTCATTCCTGACCCACAGGAGCTCTAAGAATATGGAGGGGTGTTGTCCTAAGCCAAAACGTTTTCTGGGAAACGTGTTAATTTGACTATGTATCCAATACAATGGCTTCCCAGTGAGCCCAAGTGGGAAAGAAGCCGCCTGCCAATGCAGGAGACATAGTACATGCAGGTTTCAATCCCTGAGTTGAGAAGAACACCTGGAAGAAGGCACTCCAGCATTCTTGCCTGGAAAATCCCATGGACAGCGAAGCCTGGTGGGCTACAGTCCATAGGGTGGCAAAGAGTCAGACATGACTGAGCAATTTAGCATGCATTCACGCAGGCATCTAAAACAATAGGTGCTATGTGATGTTATTTTTACTTAATGGCTTAGATCCAGTATTACAATTATTTTGCATGCTAATTCACTTCAGTCATGTCTCGTTCTTTGTGATCACCTGTGGACTATATCCTGCCAAGCTTCTCTGCCCATGGGATTCTCCAGCCAAGAACAGTGGAGTAGGTTGTTAGAGATTTATATATTCAAAAACACAGCCATATTTTATCTTTGAGTGGCAAAAATGTAAAGAGTTTTTAGTTTACAAAAATGTTTTTATTCCTTATTAGAATTGCCTACTTCAAGAAGCAAATAATGCCTCTAAAAGCCCCAAATTACCATACACAGTAGGGCGGATACTTGGATTTGCCCTACTGCGTAGGGCATGGTGCCCCACTGTTGTGTGTTTACGAGAAATAAATTTCACAATTAAGAAAAAGGTCAAGATATGAATGGAACATACAGGCACATCTTGGAACAGGTACCCAGCCATCTCTGGTACATGTTGCATCAGTTCCACGGATCTCAGGAAAAAAACCCTTTTTACACTCATAAGTGATTTTATCTTGACCTCTGTATTTGCTTAATTCAGGTCTGTACACACCGTTTGGAATACGAGGAGGATCACATGTTATTTCTGAAAAGACAAAAGGTATGTTCACAATATAGAAATCACATCCATTAAAATAATCAATTATATAAAAATACAAAAGTGGATGTTATTAATTTGTTCTTCGTACAGCACAAAAGTCAGTAAAATGAGCACAGCCTCATACCCCTCCTGCTGTATCACTTACATTTCCCTTCATTGTGTTTCTCATCTGATGTATCTGTACCCTCAGTACTCTTGAACTCTCTTTCTCCACAGTCAACACACTCTTCATGATATTCCACATCTGGCAAAGAATTCATGATGTATCACTTCAGCTATTCTTTCCACTTTCTGCAAGCTTCTCGGCTTCTGTATTTCTCACAAGTACTGCTGGAAAATATTCTCCTCCCTCCAGACACTTGTTGCAATAGCACACCCTGTCCTTTTGAAGTAGACTTAAATACAGGGATTGCATAGGGCAATGAAATGAATGTGGAAGTAATGTTTTCCTTTAGGGAGGGAGGGAGTTGAAAAAGTCATTGAATTTTCATGTTCTCTTTCCCACAGCTACAGTGATTAAAGAAGAACATGGAAGGTCATATCTCCATTCCCTGATTCTGACAATTAAAATAAGGAGGAGGGTCCCTCCCGATCTATGTTTTCTGGGAAATTTGTTAATTAAGACTATATATCTAATACAATGGGCTTCCCAGTTGGCACAAGTGGTAAGGAATCTACCTGCCAAGGCAAGAGACATAGCAGATGCAGGTTCCAATGAAGGCTGGAAGTGAGCATACATAGAAAATAAACTTTAGTTTTTTAAGCCACTAAGATTTTGGAATACATTATTTTTATTGTAATAAAATAACCTAATCCAGGTTTCAAAACTCCTCTTTCACATAAAGACTCAGGTAAAAGGTGTCTATCGTAAATACTGAGCTCCACCATTGTAGGGAAGAAGAGGACATCAGTCAGTTCAGTCCCTCAGTTGTGTCCAACTCTTTGCAACCCCATGAACTGCAGCACACCAGGCCTTCCTGTTCATCACCAACTCCCAGAGTTCACTCAAACTCACGTCCATCTAGTCAGGGATGCCATCCAAGCATCTCATCCTCTGTTGTCCCCTATTCCTCCTTCCCCCAATCCCTCCCAGCATCACAGTCTTTTCCAATGAGTCAACTCTTCCCATGAGGTGGCCAAAGTACTGGACTTTCAGCTTTAGCATCATTCCTTCCAAAGAACACCCAGGACTGATCTCCTTCAGAATGGACTGGTTGGATCTCCTTGCAGTCCAAGGGACTCTCAAGAGTCTTATCCAACACCACAGTTCAAAAGCATCAATTCTTCGGCGCTCAGCTTTCTTCACAGTACAACTCTCACATCCATACATGACTACTAGAAAACCATAGCCTTGACTAGATGAACTTTTGTTGGTAAAGTAATGTCACTGCTTTTGAATATGCTATCTAGGTTGGTCATAACTTTCCTTCCAAGGAGTAAGCGTCTTCTAATTTCATGGCTGCAATCACCATCTGCAGTGATTTTGGAGCCCAAAAAAATAAAGTCCGACACTGTTTCCACTGTTTCCCCATATATTTGCCATGAAGTGATGGGACCAGAAGCCATGGTCTTTGTTTTCTGAATGTTGAGCTTTAAGTCTACTTTTTCACGCTCCTCTTTCACTTTCATCAAGAGGCTTTTTAGTTCCTCTTCACTTTCTGCCATAAGGGTGGTGTCATCTGCATATCTGGGGTTATTGATAATTCTCCTGGCAATCTTGATTCCAGCTTGTGTTTCTTCCAGCCCAGCGTTTCTCATGATGTACTCTGCATATAAGTTAAATAAGCAGGGTGACAATATACTGCCTTGACGTACTCCTTTTCCTATTTGGAACCAGTCTGTTGTTCCATGTCCAGTTGTAACTGTTGCTTCCTGACCTGCATAGGTTTCTCAAGAGGCAGGTCGGGTGGTCTGGTATTCCCATCTCTTTCAGAATTTTCCACAGTTTATTGTGATCCATATAGTCAAAGGCTTTGGCATAGTCAATAAAGCAGAAATAGATGTTTTTCTGGAACTCTCTTGCTTTTTCCATGATCCAGCGGAGGTTGGCAATTTGATCTCTGGTTCCTCTGCCTTTTCTAAAACCAGCTTGAACATCTGGAAGTTCACAGTTCACATATTGCTGAAGCCTGGCTTGGAGAGTTTTGAGCCTTACTTTACTAGCATGTGAGAAGAGTGCAATTGTGTGGTAGTTTGAGCATTCTTTGGCATTGCCTTTCTTTGGGATTAGAATGAAAACATCTTTTCCAGTCCTGTGGCCACTGCTGAGTTTTCCATATTTGCTGGCATAGTGAGTGCAGCACTTTCACAGCATCATCTTTCAGGATTTAAAATAGCTCAACTGGAATTCCTTCACCTCCACTAGCTTTGTTTGTAGTGATGCTTTCTAAGGCCCACTTGACTTCACATTCCAGGGTGTCTGGCTCTAGGTGAGTGATCACACCATGATGATTATCTTGGTCGTGAAGATCTTTTTTGTATAGTTTTTCTGTGTGTTCTTGCCACCTCTTCTTTCCACTTCTGTTAGGTCCATACCACTTCTGTCCTTTATCAAGGCCATTTTGCCTGAAATGTTCCCTTGGTATCTCTAATTTTCTTGAAGAGATCGCCAGTCTTTCCCATTCTGTTGTTTTCCTCTATTTCTTTGCATTGATCACTGAGGAAGGCTTTCTTATCTCTCCTTGCTCTTCTTTGGAACTCTGCATTCAGATGCTTTATCTTTCCTTTTCTCCTTTGCTTTTCGCTTCTCTTCTTTTCACAGTTATTTCTAAGGCCTCCCCAAACAGCCATTTTGCTTTTTTGAATTTCTTTTCCATGGGGATGGTCTTGATCCCTGTCTCCTGTACAATGTCACGAAACTCAGTCTATAGTTCATCAGGCACTCTATCAGATCTAGTCCCTTAAATCTATTTCTCACTTCCACTGTATAATCATAAGGGATTTGATTTCAGTCATACCTTAATGGTCTAGTGGTTTTCCCTACTTTCTTCAATTTAAGTCTGAATTTGGCAATAAGGAGTTCATGATCTGAGCCACAGTCAGCCCCGGTCTTGTTTTTGCTGACTGTATAGAGCTTCTTCATCTTTGGCTGCAAAGAATATAATCAATCTGATTTCAGTGTTGACCATCTGGTGATGTCCATGTGTAGAGTCTTCTCTTGTGTTGTTGGAAGAGGGTGTTAGCTATGACCAGTGCGTTCTCTTGGCAAAACTCTATTAGCCTTTGCCCTGAAGTAGCCATAGACAATACATGTAAGGAATGGGCATGTCTCTATTCCAGTAAGTCTTAGTTTACAAAAAGGAACAGGCTGGATTTGACCTGGCACTGTGGCATGAACCAGACATGGGACAACAAACTGGTTCAAATTTGAGAAAGGAGTTCATCAAGGCTATATATTGTCACCGTGCTTATTTAACTTCTATACAGAGTACATCATGTGAAATGCTGGACTGGATGAATCACAAGCTGGCATCAAGATTGCCAGGAGAAATATCAACAACCTCAGATATGCAGACGATAGCACCCTAATGGCAGAACGCAAAGAGGAACTAAAGAGCCTCTTGATGAAAGTGAAAGAGGAGAGTAAAAAAGCTGGCTTAAAATTCAACATTCAAAAAACTGAGATCATGCCAATCGGTCCCATCATTTCATGGCAAATAGAGGAGAAAAACTGGAAGCAGTGGCAGAATTTATAGTCTTAGGCTCCAAAATCACTGCAGATGGTGACTGCAGCCATGAAATTAAAAGACGCTTACTCCTTCAAAGAACAGTTATGACAAACCTAGGCAGCATATTAAAAATCAGAGACATTACTTTGTCAACAGAGGTCTGTCTAGTCAATGCTATGGTTTTTCCTGTAGTCATATACGGATGAGAGAGTTGGACCATAAAGAAAGCTGAGCACCAAATAACTGATGCTTTCAAACTGTGGTGCTGGAGAAGACTCTTGAGAGACTCTTGAGTAGCAAGGAGATCAAACCAGTCAATCCTAAAGGAAATCAACCCAAATCCACCCTGAATATTCATTGGAAGGACTGAAGCTGAAGCTGAAGCTCCAATGCTTTGGCCATCTGATGCAAAGAGCTGACTCACTAGAAAAGACTCTGATGCTGAGAAAGATTGAAGGTGGGGGGAGAAGGGAACAACAGAGGATGAGATGGTTGAATGGCATCACTAACTCAATAGACATGAGTCCGAGCAAACTCTGGGAGATAGTGAAGGACAGGGAAACCTGGCATGCTGCCGTTTATGGGGTTGCAAAGAGTCAGACACAACTTCATGACTGCACAACAACTGTGTGTACACAACAATAGTGTGCTACCCCTTGACATAGTCCTTTCTGATTTATAAAGTTCTACTCAGTCATTTATATCAACTTTGCTAGTAGACAACAAGGATCAATTTGCAATAATCTTTTTTTTTTTAAGTCATGCTTTCTAGGTGGCTCAGTGGTAAAGAATCCAATGGAGGAGACAGAGGTTCAGTCCCTAGGTCAGGAAGATCCCCTGGAGAAGGGAGTGCCAATCCATGCCAGTATTGTTTCCTGGGAAATCCCAAGGACAGAGGAGCCTGGCGGGCTACAGTCCATAGGATCTCGAAGGAGTCAGACATGACTTCAACTAAACAACAATAAATAAACATCAATACTCCATTTTCAGAAAAAATAAACTGCTTAATGGTAAGGAGTATTTGAGTTAAAGCAACGGGTAAAATATACAGTAAAAGATATAAAAGAAATGTAACATTACCTATACAAGTAGGAGCTGGAGTCCATCCAGATTTAGTGCATACTGTATCTCCTCTCTGACCATATTCAAAACCGGCTGCACATCTGTATTGAACTCGTTCATTTGCCTTATAAGTTGCCTTTGGAAGTACAGCTTGTCCATTTAAAATGACTGGTGTTTTGCAGAAAATTTCTAAACAAAAGGGATTAAATTCCAAAATATCCATTATATGTCAAAGTACTGTGTCCCAGACATAAGTTATATAAAAATAAAACTTTTGTTTCCATTCCATTAAGTAAGTTAGGCCACCAAACAAAGTCCTGTTTTGACCTGAATGCTTGATGAATAATTTATCAGTTGTTTTTAACATTCATTTTGGAAGAAAGTTAAAATTCTCATTTAAATCTTGTTGCTGATTTATTTAGTTGGGGGATAAATTAGTCTTCTTGAAATAAATAATGTCTAGTGACTTCATCAGCTATATATATAAAACTGAATACCAAAGTAGTTTCATTGTGATTTATGTAAAACAGCCTATTCATATATATCCTGGTTTTCCATATATTTTGCTTTATTTTAGATTAATGTTATATAAAGAAGATGCTTGTTGTAACTTAAGCATTTTATATATTATAGTATTTTGAATGAATCTGAACATCAATTTCTAGAGCTGTGGGAAATTACATCAAAAGGATGTTTACCCATTTGGTATTACTAAATATTTATGTTGCCTCCTGTCCTTCATTTGTAGAAAGCTAGAAAACATCATGTACTTAATGCCTTTCTTTTTTTTTCAACTTTTTCTAGGCTTGGTTTTTATTTTTATTTTTCCTAATTTTTATTGGTGTTTATTTGCTTTACAGTGCTGTGTTAGTTTCTACTGTACAGCACAGTTAATGAACTATATGTATACACATATCCCTTCTTTTTGGATTTCCTTTCCGTTTGTGTCTCCACAGAGCACTGAGTTCCCTGCGCTATACAGTAGGTTCTCATTCATTTTCTATTTTATACATAGTATCAATAATATCTCTATATATGTCAATCCCAGGCTTACAATTCATCCCACTCCCCCTTCCCCCTTGGTATCCATACGTTTGTTCTCTACATCTGTGTCTCTGTTTCACCTTTGTAAATAAGATCATCTCTACCAATTTTTTCAGATTCTACATATATGTGTTAATACACAATAGTTGATTTTCTTTCTGACTTACTTCACTCCATATGACAGTGCATAGGCCTCTTCTACATATATCATTTTTTAAAAGCTTTTTATAAAAATTTTCAAACATAAAAGTAGCAAAAATATGTGATCTCAATTCCAAATCATTTAACCTTGCTTTAAAAAAATAATAATTAGCAATACATAATGAACTTTTCTCATATCGTTCAATATTCTTATACCAAATAATGTTTCCAGTTGTACTGCTGAGGCACTTAATAAGTGTTCTGCTGCTGCCAAGGCGCTTCAGCGGTGTCCGACTCTGTGCAACCCCATAGACGGCAGCCCACCTGCTCCGCCCTCCCTGGGATTCTCCAGGCAAGAACACTGGAGTGGGTTGCCATTTCCTTCTCCAAATAAGTGTTCTAACACTTGCATATATTGGGAAAGTAAAAATCAATATATTCAAGAAGAATATATGTGTTTTTTGAGGGAAAACATTCTCATGGAAATAATTTACATAGAAATAACTACGGAATTTTTTTTTTAATGAGTTGTATCACAGATATTACATTCAACTTGCATGAACTCATGTAGTTTTGCTATGTAATTAAAATACCATATTTTTTTTAAAAAGTAGGTCAAATTTGATACATAATTTCAGTGAATGACTTGTAAAAATTATATATTTTTATTATTGATAATACAGTAATTATTAACAAAATACTTTATCAAAGACATTAATTTAAATCATGGTATTGTATTTCCAAAAAGCAACTGACCAGCTCTTGTGATTGCCATCCCTTCAAGTTTCTGTCAAAAACAAACAAACAAACAAAAGGTGGCCATTATCTTTCACACTGCCCTCTCTCAAACAATTTCCCCTGGGATTCCAGCAACAGGAACCAATTTTCCAGATTCTATTCTCCCTTCATCTCAATCTTTTCTTTCCTGTTTGCAACTTAATGATATTTTTCCTGTCACTTCAGTATTCCACTTAAAATGCTTCATTGATTCCCAAACTAGTCTGCATAAAAGCCTAATCCTTCAGCATGGTGTGTGCCACCCCTCAGAACCTTGGACTGCTCATATTCACTCTATCACTGACTTCCTCTCTGCCTGCATCCTACGTTAAGGCCCCTGAGAAAAATGGGAACAAGGGGCTTCATGCTCAAAGAGGCCTCAAAGCCACTGCCCCTTCCTCTCCATCTGACTGGTTTGCTTTTCCCTGCCTCAATCCATCTAAAGATTCTCATTCTTCCTTTAAGACATGTTTTGCATCAGTCATTTCTGATAGATTTCACTAACCACAGAAACGTATGCAAAAAATAAACCCCACCCATGATCCTCTAGAGCTTCCCTGTTGGCTCAGTTGGTAAAGAACCTGCCTGCAATGCAGGAGACCCAAGTTGGATCCTGGGTCAGAAAGATTCCCTGGAGAACAGAATGTCAACCCACTCCAGTATTCTTGCCTGGAAATCCCATGGACAGAGGAGCCTACTGGCTACAGTCCATGCGGTTGCAAGAGTCAGACACAACTCAGCAACTAAATCACAAGTCCCACCACATGATCTCTAGAGCATATGTAACTGCTACACTGCATATAAATATGTTCATCTTTATTAACTCGAAATAGTTTTGTAAAAAGGACTTTCTAGGAAGAGGAACACTTCTCTTTGCGTCTCACTGTAGGACAGACTAAACTAAGAAAATGTAAATAATGTGGGGATACTAGATAATGTTAAAAAATATATGGTAGAAATTTCTCCCAAACAAGTATTGGTAAAAAAAAAAAAAAGTATGGTAATTTTAAATAAATTGGACATAATACATTATGACAAAAGCAAATATCATCATGAGGTTCTCAAGGGAACATTTCACACAAAGATAGGCACAATAAAGGAGAAAAACAGGAAGGACCTAACAGAAGCAGAAGAGATTAAGAAGAGGTGGCAAGAATACACAGAAGAATTGTACAAAAAAGATCTCAATGACCCAAATAACCACAATCGTGTGGTAACTCACCTATAGTCAGAAATCCTGGAATGTGAAGTCAAGTGGGCCTTAGGAAGCCTTGCTACAAACAAAACTAGTGGAGGTGATGGAATTCCAGCTGACCTATTTCAAATTCTGAAAGATAATGCTGTTGAAGTGCTGCACTCAATATGCCAGCAACTTGGAAAACTCAGGAGTGGCACAAGACCAGAAAAGTTCAGCTTTCATTCTAATCCCAAAGAAGGGCAATGCCAAAGAATGTTCAAGCTACCACACAATTGCACTCATTCACATGCAAACAAGGTAATACTCAAAATCCTTCAAGCTAAGTTTCAATAATATTTGAACCAAGAACCCCTAGATGTACAGCTGGATTTAGAAAAAGCAGAGAAGCCAGAGATCAAATCACCAACATCTGCTGGATCATAGAAAAAGAAAGGGAACTCCAGAAAAAACATCTATTTCTGCTTCATTGACTATTCTAAAGCCTTCGACTGTGTGGATCACAACAAACTGTGGAAAATTCTTCAAAAGTTGGGAACGCCTGACCATCTTACCTGCCTCCTGGGAAACCAGTATGCAGGACAAGAAGCAATAGTTAGAACTGGACATTGAACAACTGACTGGTTCAAAATTGAGAAAGGAGTATGTCAAGGCTGTATACTCTCACCCTGCTAATTTAACTTACATGCTGAGTACATTATGCAAACTGCTGGGCTGGATGAAACATAAGCTAGAATCAAGATTGCTGGGAGAAATATCAACAACCTCAGATACATAGATGATATCACTATAATGGCAGAAAGCAAAGAGGAACTAAAGAACCTCTTGAGGAAAGTGAGAGAGGAGAGTGAAAAAGCTGGCTTAAAACTCAGCATTCAAATAATGAAGATCATGGCATATAGTCCCATCATTTCATGGCAAATAGATGGGGGAAAGGTGGAAACTGTCAGATTTCATTTTCTTGGGCTCCAAAATCACTGCAGAGGGTGACTGCAGCCATGAAATTAAAAGGCTCTTGCTACTTTGAAGAAAAGCTATGACAAACCTAGGCAGTGTATTAAAAAGCAGAATCATCACTTTGCCAAAAAAAAGGTCTGTAATGCCAAAATTATGATGTTTTCCACTAGTCATGAATGGATGTGAGAGTTGGACAACAAAAGCCTGAGTGCCAAAGAACTGATGCTTTCAAACTGTGGTGCTAGAAGACTCTTGACAGTCCCTTGGACTGCAAGGAAATCAAACCAGTCAATCCTAAAGGAAATCAGTCCTGAATATTCATTGGAAGGACTGATGCCAATGCTGATGCTCCAATACTTTGGCCACCTGATGCAAAGAGCCAACTCATTGGGACAAACCTCTGATGCTGGGGAAAATTTAGGGCAGGAAGAAAACGGGGCAACAGAGGATGAGATGATTGGATGGCATCACTGACTCAATGGTCATGTGTTTGAGCAAACTCTGGGACATAGTGAAGGACAGGGAAGCCTGGTGCATTGCAATTCATGGGGTTGCAAAGAGTTGGACACTACTGAGCAACTGAACAACAACAAAATCATCATATTGGTCATGAGGCCAAGGTCAGCAGTATTATGACTGAAGAAATGCTGGCTTACAGTACTATAGAACTTCTTTTTAAAGACAAAAATTTATTTAGTGGATTCAATTCAGATCAGCAATATTTATACTAAACTTCCAGTGCAAGTATAAAACAGGGCCACTTTTAGAAGTGTTATTCAAAGACAGAATGTCATCATGATACATCAGTAGAGATAAACTTTGAATGTTTAGTTTTTCAAATATAAAATGACCTTTTAGAGTTTTAATATTAAAACTTGTAGCAGAAATGCTTAAAATTTTACTTTAGTCATGAGTCAACTACACTTTAATTATGGTTATGAGAATGGACTTTAGTGTCATATAACCTAGGTTTGAGAGAAGGCAATGGCACCCCACTCCAGTACTCTTGCCTGGAGAATCCCAAGGATGGGGGAGCCTGGTGGGCTGCCATCCATTGGGTCGCACAGAGTCAGACACAACTGAAGCAACTTAGCAGCAGCAGCAGCAGCTAAGGTTTGAATCTTACTTCTACCATATACAGCATGATCATTTTGGACATGCAATTTAATTTCTTTGCACCATGATTTCCTCAATTATGAAACAGAGATGAACACAGTACATAAATCACATGGTCATTTGGAAGGTCAAATAGATGACACTTGTAAACAGTTTAGATCACCTACTGTAAAGTAGTAAGTGCTGAATAATTAGTATTTTTCAAATCCTATAGGATGCACAGTGTTTTGAAAGGTATATTTTCATGAAAAAACAAACTAAACTCATGCAATTAATCAAATCAACAGTAAGTGAGTAAGTTTATCTTACCTACACATTTTGGTGTTTCTGCACTCCAAACACCACCTGCTGAGCAATGTATTTGTTTGGGTCCATCCAGCATGTAGCCTGAATTACACTCAAACTGTACCACTTGTCCATAGGTATATTCTTGGTCTGGTTCCAGGGCATCACTGAAAATTTTCCCATTCTCTGGTTCTGTCACTGGTAAACACTTAACAACTGAAAAAATAAACATAACTTCCTCTAATGAAATTGGAAAACTTTAAAAACTTATCATGAAAAAATGAGTATATATAAATTTGACACGTATATATAACCAACAGCAAGATTACTTTTTTAAAGATGTGTTTATTTGCTAAAACTGTTAGCCAGAAATAAATTCTACTGAATAAAAACAAAGAAAAACACTAATAGTAGTAAGCTTATCTCTGATTCTTTCCTGAGGGAGTAAGCAAAAAACACTATTACCTTGAGTTTTGTAATGAAAGCGTATATATTTTCACTTTCATTTTTAATGAAAGTGTATATATTTTCCATGAACAGTATGGGAAGGCAAAAAGACAGGATACTGAAAGATGAATTCCCCCAGTCAGTAGGTACCCAATATGGTACTGGAGATCAGTGGAGAAATAACTCCAGAAAGAATGAAGGGACAGAGCCAAAGCAAAAACAGCACCCAGCTGTGGATGTGACTGGTGATAGTAACAAGGTCCGATGCTATAAAGAGCAATATTGCATAGGAACCTGGAATGTCAGGTCCATGAATCAAGGAAAACTGGAAGTGGTCAAATAGGAGATGCCAAGAGTCAACGTCGACATTCTAGGAATCAGCCAACTAAAATGGATGGGAATGGGTGAATTTAACTCAGATGACTATTATATTTATTACTGTGGGCAGGAAACCCTTAGAAAAAATGGAATAGCAAACATAGTCAACAAAAGGGTCTGAAATGCAGTACTTGGATGCAATCTCAAAAACAACAGAATGATCTCTGTTCATTTCCAAGGCAAACCATTCAATATCACAGTAATCAAAGTCTATGCCCCAATCAGTAATGCTGAAGAAGCTGAAGTTAAACGGTTCTATGAAGACCTACAAGACCTTCTAGAACAAACACCCCAAAAAGATGGCCTTTTCATTATAGGACTGGAACGCAAAAGTAGGAAGTCAAGAAACAACTGGAGTAGCAGGCAAATTTGGCCTTGGACACAGAATGAAGCAGGGAAAAGGCTAATAGAGTTTTGCCAAGAGAATACACTGGTCATGTTTGCACACCCTCTTCCAACAACACAAAAGAAGACTCTACACATGGACATCACCAGATGGCCAGCACTGAAATCAGACTGATTATATTATTTGCAGCCAAAGATGGAGAAGCTCTATGCAGTCAGCAAAAACAAGAACGGGATTGACTGTGGCTAAGATCATGAACAGCTTATTGCCAAATGCAGACTTAAACTGAAGAAAGTAAGGAAAACCACTAGACCATTCAGGTATGACCTAAATCAAATGCCTTATGATTATACAGTGGAAGTGAGAATAGATTTAAGGATTAGATCTGATAGACACATAGTGCCTAATGAACTATGGATGGAGGTTCATGACATTGTATAGGAGACAGGGATCAGGACCATTCCCAAGAAAAAGAAATGCAAAAAAGCAAAATGGCTGTCTGAGGTGGCCTTACAAATATCTTTGAAAAGAAGAGAAGCCAAAAGCAAAGGAGAAAAGGAAAAATATACCCATTTAAATGCAGAGTTCCAAAGAACAGCAAGGAGAGATAAGAAAGCCTTCTTCAGTGACCAGTGCAAAGAAATAGAGGAAAATAATAAAATGGAAAGACTAGAGATCTTTCAAAGAAAATTAGAGATACCAAGGGAACATTTCATGCAAAGATGGGCTACATAAAGGACAGAAATTGTATGGACCTAACAGAAGGAGAAGATATTAAGAAGAGGTGGCAAGAATACACAGAAGAACTGTACAAAAAAGATCTTCATGACCCAGAACCACAATGGTATGATCACTCACCTAGAGCCAACATCCTGGAATGGGAAGTCAAGTGGGCCTTAGGAAGCATCACTATGAAGAAAGATAGTGGAGGTGCTAGAATTCCAGTTGAGCTATTTCAAATCCTAAAAGATGATGCTGTGAAAGTGCTGCACTGAATATGCCAGCAAATTTGGAAAATTCACAGTGGCCACAGGACTGGAAAAGGTTAGTTTTTATTCCAATCCCAAAGAAAGGCAATGCCAAAGAATGCTCAAACTACCACACAATTGCACTCATCTCACATGCTAGCAAAGTAATGTTCAAAATTCTCCAAGTCAGTCTTCAGCAATACGTGAACTGTGAACTTCCAAATGTTCAAGCTGGTTTTAGAAAAGGCAGAGGAACCAGAGATCAAATTGCCAACATCCGCTGGATCATCGAAAAAGCAAGAGAGCTCCGGAAAAACATCTATTTCTGCTTTATTGACTATGCCATAGTCTTTGACCGTGTGAATCACAACAAACTGTAGAAAATTCTTCAACAGATGGGAATACCAGACCACCTGACCTGCCTCTCGAGAAATCCATATGTAGGTCAGGAAGCAACAGTTAGAACTGGACATGGAACAACAGACTGGTTCCAAATAGGGAAAGGAGTACGACAAGGTTGTATATTGTCACCCTTTTTATTTAACTTACATGCAGAGTACATCATGAGAAACCTTGGGCTGGATGAAGCAAAAACTGGAATCAAGATTGCTGGGAGAAACATCAATAACCTCAGATATACAGATGACACCACCATTATGGCAGACAGTGAAGAAGAACTAAAAAGCCTCTGGATGAAAATGAAAGAGGAGAGTGAAAAAGCTGGCTTAAAGCTCAACATTCAGAAAACTAAGATCATGGCATCCAGTCCCATCACTTCATGGGAAATAGATGGGGAAACAGTGGCTGACTTTTTGGGGGGCTTCGAAATCACTGCAGATGGTGACTGCAGCCATGAAATTAAAAGATGCTTACACCTTGGAAGTAAAGTTATGACCAACCTAGATAGCATATTAAAAAGCAGAGACATTACTTTGCTGACAAAGATCCATCTAGTCAAGGCTATGGTTTTTCCAGTGGTCCTGTATGGATGTGAGAGTTGGAAGAAAGCTGAGCACCGAAGACCTGATGCTTTTGAACTGTGGTGTTGGAGAAGACTCTTGAGAGTCCCTTGGACTAAAAGGAGATTCAACCAGTCCATCCTAAAGGAGATCAGTCCTGGGTGTTCATTGAAAGGACTGATGTTGAAGCTGAAACTCCAGTACTTTGGCCACCTGATGCGAAGAGCTGACTCATTTGAAAAGACCCTGATGCTGAGAAAGATTGAGGGCAGGAGGAGAAGGGGATGACAGAGGATGAGACGGTTGGATGGCATCACTGACTCAATGGAGATGAGTTTGAGTAAACTCCAGGAGGTGGTGATGGACAGGGAGGCCTGACGTGCTGCAGTCCATGGGGTTGCAGAGTCAGACACAACTGAGCGGCTGAACTGAATTGAACTGATACATTTCAGTTCATTCATTTCATTCATATTTCTTACATAATTGAGAAATATAAAGTTGGAGATAAATAAAAAATTTCCGTTTAAGTCTCACAATAATACAAAGCTGTATTCCTAAAAGGTGTAAAAGCAAACTTTCTGAATATATGTACTTCAATAAATAAATAGTCTTTAATTTTTCTTCTTCTATATCAAAATAACTAGAGCACTTTTTTTATTTTCCTTATTATTTTCCAGTATCCCTTAGGTTTAAGATAGTCAACCTTTATTTTAGAATAGAATCTCCCAGGATGCTTGTTAAATGGAAACTCTGTGGCTAGCTCCCTGCCTTATCACCCAAGGAACACTGATTCAGTCGATCTTTATGATCCAAAAATTTCAGTTTTTAAGAAGCACTCCATATTATTCCAATATGGATGTTCCCTAGAACATTTATCCCCTTCCTCTCATTTCTGTTGATGAACGATCTCCCACTCTTTTTCAGAAAACGGGAATTTTGAGTGATCACTGTTCTTCTTTCCTTCTTCCTCTGCCTCTGTCTTTTTCTCTCTTTCCTCCCTTCCACTCTCTCTGTCTTGCATTTACCTCTTCTTTTTCCTCTCTACTTACTCATCACCATTCAACTAGGAAAAGCTATTTTCATGATGACAACAGATTATTCTTTCTATTTTATATTGGAGTACAGTCAATTAACAATGTTGTGATAGTTTCAGGTGGACAGCAAAGGGACTCTTATTTTCATGATGACTACAGACTGTAATCAGTGGTTTAAAATCGGTGAACAGGATGTACAAATTTTCCATTCTGTTTGCTTTATGGATCAGTAAGAAAGGGCAGAGCTCTTCCTTAGTTTCTGGCTCTTTTCAGTAAACTAAAACCATAGGAAAACTCCCTGTGTCAGGCAGGAGGAAGGAGACGTTTAAACTATGTTCTCCAGTTAAGCTTTTAACTGAGATCCTTGCATTGGGGTGGTTATTTGGCTGTGTACTCCTTCATTAATAAAGCTGAAACTCTCATCTTCATTTTAATGTGATATGTGTGTTATTCCCAGTGGTTAGAATCCAAAAGGAAAAACAAAACTTAGATTTTTTTTTCTAGTCTGTAATACTTGGACTATTAAATTAGATGAACCTGTATTTATATTTGGTTATTGAAACACTTAACAACATAGCAATAAAAGATTAGATCCAACTCTGTACTATAGTAGAATCCACAAAAATAATTTGAGTAAGAAATATTTAATTATAGACTTTAAGAATATTTAATATAAGACATTTCCCCCAAAGATTCGTATTTTAAATATATGCTTTAATATACTTGTAAATTAGTTCTACATCTACCTTCACATATGGGAATATCATTGGTCCATCCATTTGTGTCACATTCACGGAAATTCATCTCACCCACCATCTGATATCTAAAAATCAAAATTAACAGAATTGTGAGCTGATGTGTGTTTATGTGCAGTTTTAAGTTTGATACCATTTCAAATATCCAGAAACTCTAGAGGAAAACTATTAATAGGAGCACATGCTTCCCTCCCTCCTCAGGAAAGGCTCTTAATTAAGCCCTCAGGTGCATGGACTTGCATTATCAAAATTCTTGGTTCGTGACACAAACTCATTACTGTTTCATGCACTTTTATTTTTCCAGTTGAGTCAGTTAATGAGGTACACTTAACAATGTAATAAGCTCCATGAACTATCACGAAAACCAAAGATAAAAACATGAGATCATGATAAAAGCAGTAAACAACAGTTCACTGTATGTTACCCCAGTCCACTCTTTTTCCATATTTCTATCCATAGTCCTACCCTCCACGATTGTGATATTTTCTGGACACTTTGTGCTTTTTTTTTTTTTTTTTTACATTATCAAGGACAGCGCTATAAATAATAGTTTGGTGTGGCTTATTGTCAGCACTTGTCTCCATCTCCCATCTCCATCCTGGCGATGCTTTCCAGAGCATGGTCACCAAGTCAAGCCCGTTTACATAAGTCATTCAGTGTGAAATTATACTAACTCATCAAGCCTGAGCTTCAAACCAAAGATGCTGTACTTGCACAGGGAACTATGCTCAATGTCATGTGGCAGCCTGAATGGGAGGGGAGTTTTGGGAGAATGGATACATGTATGTGTATGGCTGAGTTCCTTTGCTGTGCACTTGAAACTATCACAACATTGTTAATGGCTATATTCCAATACAAAATACTGCTGCTGCTGCTGCTGCTGCTAAGTCGCGTCAGTCATGTCCGAATCTGTACTACCCCATAGACAGCACCCCACCAGGCTCCTCTGTCCCTGGGATTCTCCAGGCAAGAATACTGGAGTGGGTTGCCATTTCCTTCTCCAATGCATGCATGCATGCATGCATGGTAAGTCGCTTCAGTCGTGTCTGGCTCTTTGCAACCCCACGGAGGGCAGCCCACCAGGCTGCCCTGTCCATGGGATTCTCCAGGCAAGAATACTGGAGCGGATTGCCATTTCCTTCTCCATACAAAATACAAAGTTTTTTGTTTTGTTTTTTTTTTAAAGAATCCTTCTCAAATTTATTACATTTGACAATTGGAAGCAAAAAAAAATTTTTTTTTACTCAAAAAATAAATAAGGAAAGGCATTTTGATAACCGCAAGCTAGAGAATTTGGAGGGGGGAAAAAAAAAAGGCCTCTTTTAAACTTCTGAAGAATTGTACCTGAACAAACATTTCCTTTGACCCTGAATGAGAGTTGTCCTGCTAGTTGGACAAGTAAAAAAACTCTCTCCTTCAAAAAAATACTTTGCCTTCTTGGATTGGGGCTGATTTGTTCCTAATTCTCTAAGGGAAGAAATCGTTTCAGTAGAGTAAATGAAAGTCACGGGAACTTGAACTAAAACTTTTACTCTGTGCCCCTGTCACACGAAGGAACAAGATAATTGGTTGTCAAATGTTCTTCTCTGGCTCCTTTATTGGCTCCGCCTAATAACAGAGGAACATTTCCTGCTAACTATTTTCCACCAGGGACCCAGTCATTCGCCCAAACCTCTCTCCGGAGTTCTGCGAAATTCTACACAAATCCTCCTATTGCCACCGGCTAACCCCGGAAATTCAAATTTCTGGGGAATGAAAATAGAAGCTGGGGAATAAATCTAACCTTATTTCCCCTCCGCGCTAAGTTTCCTTTACCAGGCTCACAGGGTCCCGCATACCGAAGCCACAGAGCCAGCCCTTCAGACGGCGTTCGCAGCTCAAAATGGCCGCCCGGGCGCCTCAGCCTGGGACCCTGTGCTGATGCCGCGCTGCCCACTGCGCTCTGGAATCTGAGCCCGGCGCTGCCCCGCCCGCGGGAATCCACCCCACCGCCCCCGTCCCGGCCCCGCGTTCCCCACTGAGGAGACCCTGAGAAGCCGCCCTGCTTGCTCATAGCCTGCCGTACTTATTTCTCCCACCAAGTCTGTGATGCGCTTGCTATGTTTCTGCTTTTATAAGTGAGGAAATTGGAGTAAAGAGCTATTTTCTAAAAATACGTATAGTTATTAAGTGGTAGCGTTTTGGAATACGGGCTTACTTCAAAGCCTAAGCTCTAAAATATTCTACTGCCTCAAATCAAGAAATAAATGGGGAGTGAATAATGATTCCACTTTGTGGAATAAGCAATTCCACAAGTTAATTTCTCCACCCTGTGTATATTTATGTAGTATAAAAGTACAATGATCCAGTTTTCCTATATATAAAACTTTCTTCAAAACAAGGTGCTGGGAGTCACAAGAAAGAAAGAGCACTGAGGAAGTCACAACACACGGTTAAGAATAGCTGAGTTGTGGGAATCCAGCAGGTGCTTAGAAGGCACAAAGTTACTCTTCTGAGCATAGCAGCATTTTTGGTCTGCGTGATCAGCGTAATTTACGGATTGTGGAAACTTAAAGAATGATAGTTATTATTTCAGTGTTCAGTTAGTCTGATTTCTCATAAATTGTATAAAGTTTTATCAAAATAGATCCACATTCTCTAATTTTGTTACCATTCCCACTGCCCCTGAGATATGGAATTCTCATTCTGCACATAATAGGATGCAGTGAGGACTCATTGCAGAGAATTTTTGTTTAAATGTGTACAACTTTCCCACTCTCCTGTAACTATACTCTACCAGAGTAATTATAATTTATTTTAATTTTTCAATGTTGAAGAGATGGTCATATTATCCAAATATAATCATTTTCATTATAGTTTACATTTTCAGATTACTTGTATGTTACTTATAAAAATGCTGATAGAAAAATATAATAACCTTAAACACATAAATAAGGTCAGTTTCTATTTACTCTTTCCAGTATGAAAGATCTGAATTATAAACTGCTCTTTCTGTTGATGACATACCCCTCATCACACGTATAAACAACCTTTGCACCATATTCAAACTGAGTTCCTTCCGCAAGATGGAAAGAACCAAATGGAGTGTCTCCAGGGTGTGCACAGGGCTTTTCTAAAATGAAAAAGAAAAAGAATATGATGTTAGCATGTAGCACAGCGAGTAACAATTTACATAGGAGTTCAAGAAGAGGGATATCTGATACTGTTTTAGAGTACAGAATTGAAAATATAGAAAAGTGAAAAACGCCAAAGTTATCTGTATGCTTTTATTTTAATTTTGGAAGATGACAACCCCTTTTTTAAGAATGATGAGGATATATTGCTTTGTATTTAAATGACACTAGCAATAGAATTCAGCCAGTATTGCCATAATAGCATTTATTAAATATTTATTAATTAAATAGTTTTTTCACAGGTTTCACAAAAGTAGGAATTACTTACTCCGACATATCCTCGATGGATGAAGAGACACCCATTTTCCACCCCTGCACATCATTACAATACTCCCCAGAGTTCTGTATCCAGGGCGGCATTTATATGTAGCCTGAGTGCCCTCTTGATATGTTTGTTCAGTCCAAGAACCTGACAGGATTTCTGTTTCTTTTCTGGGAGGGGGTTCTTTGCAGTCTACAAAAAAAAAAAAAAAAAAAAAAAGGTGTTTAAATACAATGAAAAATGCAGTATTTTCAGGTTATTTTTGCTTTAAAGAAAACCTATACAGGTCCATCCAATGTAAGTCTTAATATATATTTTTTACCTTAAAAAATTAAATCTATATAGATTTGTAAGAATAACTTTCAAGATAAATAGTTACACTTTACTATATTATTTTTAAGTGATACACTGAATTCTATAATTCTGCTCTTTTCTAAGGGCTTCCCTGGTAGTTTAGCTGCTAAAGAATCCACCTGCAATTCAGGAGAACCTGGTTCAATTCCTGGGTTGGGAAGATCCCCTTGGAGAAAGAATAGGCTACCCACTCCAGTATTCTTGGGCTTCACTGGTGACTCAGACGGTAAAGAATTCGCTGCAATGTGGGAGACCTGGGTTCAGTTCCTGGGTTGGGATGATCCCCTGGAGGAGGGCATAGCAACCCACTCCATAGTCTTATCTGGAGAGTCCCCATGGACAGAGGAGCCTAATGGGCTACAGTCCATGGGGTCACAGAGTTGGACACAACTGAGAGATTAAGCACAGCACAGCACATTCTTTCTCAAATTCAGGAAATATTAGGCACTATTCTAAGGTTTGAAGAAACAACAATGGATATGGAGACAAAGTGTTGTCACTCTAGTAAGGAAGTTATTGAATATGTATTCAAAGAGATGACATATCTAGGTGTCTGAAATCTTCATCAAGATCTTGTACAGTCTGCTCTACCACCTATTCTATATAATCTCTTGAACCTCAGTAACCTTGGGGCTGGAGCGGTCAAGTGTATGTGTAAATGTGATTGACAATCTCAAATTGAAACCCACTCTGGCACTCTAGCAATTAGAAACCACTGAAGATAAAAAGGAATAAAATCAAATCCCTAGTTTTCTCAGAAAACTGTCATTAGGAAACTCATGAATTCAGGAAATAAATTGTAAAAAGTATACACATATTAGAATGTTTTTAATTAAAATTCTATTTATGAAGATTTAATCTATACAAAATTCAAAGGAAAATTATCTGCAAAAGTATTTGTCACACAAAAGCACTTCTTGCAATAACAAAAGCACTGACACAACCAAAAGAAAAATACAGGAGGATGATAGAACATTTTCTTAAGAATGGCTGATAACATAACCATTACTAAAATCAAAGATATCACAATTGTAAGTGATGTTTTTGGACAAATTTCAGTGACAAAAATGTAAAGGGAATGACACCTGATTTTGTAGAAAAAGAAATGTTATAAATATATTAAATAAAATTAGAGGTATAGATGACTAAAGCAATTTGATAAAGAATCTTAAAAATGCTCATGTAAATTAAAGAATTTCAAACAGAAAAAAGATCCTAAAGCAATAATGAAAGTTTTTCTAAGATTCTTATGTACAAGATGCTTATTCCAACATTTTCATAGTGGAAAAAATAAGATATGTTAATGTGAATATTGTCATATTGTGGTACATTCACTGAGGAAATATTTTATGGTTTTTGAAAATTGTGTTTTGGGGAATATTTAATAATATGGCTAAATGTTAGCATAAGAGTAAGGGAGAAGGTATTATATACTTTTTGTTTCTAATAAAGATATACTATAGTGATCAAGGATCAGAATGGTAAATACTTAAAGCTGACTTTTCAGCAAAAGTAATGGAAACCAGAAGTTGTTAACTTATCACTTCTATGTGCATAAAGCAATAATTGTCTACTTAGAATTCGACATAAAGGAACAATTTTTTTAAGGTTCAAGATTTCAATTAATAGAATGTGAAAGAATTTGCTTTATAGATTCACATTAAGGGAAAATGAAATATGTACTTTAGAAAAAGGAAAACTATCTCAGGTATAAGGTTTGTAATGAAAGAAAAACAAAAACAGTACCTAAACAAATAAGTCTAAGAGAATACCAACTGTGAAACAATAAAACTGTAGTCTTATATAATTTAAAATACATATATACTCATACACACATACATATACATAAAATACAGGACAACCATGTGTTAACTGACAGAAGAGAACAGAAAATGAAGGATGTAACTTGAAAGATAACAATGTCCAGAGGAATGAAGAGATATGAATCACCTGTGATAGCTTTGATGAGGAGTCAGCGTGACTGGGCATCCATCCTCAGTTAGTTAAACCAACACTAATCTAGGTACTGCTGAGAAGCTACATGTTTAGATATAATCCTAAACACTTAATTTTAAACAAGCTGATTATCCTGGATAACTGGTGTGAGCCTGATTAAATCACTTGAATGGCTTTTAAAGCAGCACTGAACCTGATCCAAAAGAGAGAAGAAACTGTACTGCAGACTCAGCTTCCTTACCTGTGCTCCGCCCTTTCTGACAGCCAGCCCTATGAAGTTTAGACCTGCTTACCCACAGTGCAGGCTTCCCTGGTGTTTCCAAGGTAAAGAATCTGCCTGCTGCTGCTGCTGCTAAGTCGCTTCAATCGTGTCCGGCTCTGTGAGACCCCATAGACGGCAGCCCACTAGGCTCCCCTGTCCCTGGGATTCTCCAGGCAAGAACACTGGAGTGGCTTGCCATTTCCTTCTCCAATGCATGAAAGTGAAAAAAATAAAGTGAAGTCGCTCAGTCATGTTCAACTCCTAGCGTCCCCATGGACTGCAGCCCACCAGGCCCCTCCGTCCATGGGATTTGCCAGGCAAGAGTATTGGAGTGGGTTGCCATTGCCTTCTCTGATCTGCCTGCTAATGCAGGAAATGTGGGTTTGATCCCTGATCTGGGAAGATCCCATAGAGAAGGAAATAGCAATTCATAAAAGACTCTGAAATGCAGTACTTGGATGCAATCTCAAAAATAACAGACTGATCTCTGATCGTTTCCAAGGCAAACCATACAATATCACAGTAATACAAGTCTATGCCCTGACCAGTAATGCTGAAGAGGCTGAAGTTGAATGGTTCAATGAAGACCTACAAGACCTTCTAGAAGTAACACCCAAAAAAGATGTCCTTTTCATTATAGGGGACTGGAATGCAAAAGTACCAGGTCAAGAAACACCTGGAGTAACAGGCAAATTTGTCCTTGGAATACAGAATGAAGCAGGGAAAAGGCTAATAGAGTTTTTCCAAGAGAATGCACTGGTCATAGCAAACACCCTCTTCCAACAATACAAGAGAAGACTCTACACATGGACATCACCAGATGGTCAACACCTAAATCAGATTGATTATATTCTTTGCAGCCAAAGATGGAGAAGCTCTATACACTCAGCAAAAACAAGACTGGGATTGACTGTGGCTCAAATCATGAACTGCTTATTGTCAAATTCAGACTTAAATTGAAGAAAGTAGGGAAAAACCATGAGACCATTCAGGTATGACCTAAATCAAATCCCTTACAATTATACAGTGGAAGTGAGAAATAGATTTAAGGGATTATATATGACAGAGTGCCTGAAGAACTATGGACAGAGGTTGGTGACTTTGTACAGGAGGCAAGGATCAAGACCACCCCCAAGAAAAAGAAATGCAAAAAAGCAAAATGGCTGTCTGAGGAGGCCTTACAAATAGCTTTGAGAGGAAGAGAAGCCAAAAGTAAGGGAGAAAAGGAAACATATACCCATTTGAATGCAGAGTTCTAAAGAATAGCAAGGAGAGATAAGAAAGACTTTCTCAGTGATCAGTGAAAAGAAACAGAGGAAAACAATAGAATGAGAAAGACTAGCTATCTCTTCAAGAAAATCAGAGATACCAAGGGAACATTTCATGCAAAGGTGAGCACAATAAAGGACAGAAATGGTATGGACCTAACAGAAGCAGAAGATATTGAGAAGAGGTGGCAAGAATACACCAAAGAACTATACAAAAAAAATTTTCACAACCCAGATAACCATGATGATTTGATCACTCACCTAGATCCAAACATCTTGCAATGTAAAGTCAAGTGGGCCTTAGGAAGCATCACTATGAAGAAAGCTAGTGGAGGTGATGGAATTCCAGTTGAGCTATTTCAAATCCTGAAAGATGGTGCAGTGAAAGTGCTGCACTCAGTCTGCGAGCAAATTTGGAAAAACTCAGCAGTGGCCACAGGACCTGAAAAGGTCAGTTTTCATGCCAATCCCAAAGAAAGGCAATGTTCAAACTACTGCACAATTGGACTCAGCTCACATGCTAGTAGAATAATGCTCAAAATTCAACAAGCTAGAGTTCAACAGTACATGAACCATGAACTTCCAGATGTTCAAGCTGGATTTAGAAAAGGCAGAGGAACCAGAGATCAAATGGCTAACATCCGCTGGATCATCAAAAAAGCAAGAGAGTTCCAGAAAAACATCTACTTCTGCTTTATTGACTATGCCAAAAAGCCTTTGACTGTGTGGATCACAACAAACTGTGGAAAATTCTTCAACAAATGGGAATGCCAGACCACCTGACCTGCCTCTTGAGAAATCTGTATGCAGGTCAGGAAGCAACAGTTAGAACTGGACATGGAACAGCAGACTGGTTCCAAACAGAAAAAAGAGTACGTCAAGGCTGTATATTATCACTCTACTTATTTAACTTACATGCAGCGTACATCATGAGAAACACTGGGCTGGAGGAAGCACAGCTGGAATCAAGATTACTGGGAGAAACATCAATAACCTCAGATATACAGATGACACCACCCTTATGGCAGAAAGTGAAGAAGAATTAAAGAGCCTCTTGATGAAAGTGAAAGAGGAGAGTGAAAAAGTTGGCTTAAAACTCACCATTCAGAAAACTAAGATCATGGCATCCAGTCCCATCACCTCATGGCAAATAGATGGGGAAACAGTGGAAACAGTGGCAGACTTTTATTTTGGGGAGCTCCAAAATCACTGCAGATGGTGACTGCAGCCATGAAATTAAGACACTTGCTCCTTGGAAGGAAAGTAATGACCAACCTAGATAGCATATTAAAAAGCAGAGACATTACTTTGCCAATAAAGTTCTGTCTAGTCAAAACTATGGTTTTCCAATAGTCATGTGTGGATCTGAGAGTTGGACTATAAAGAAAGCTGAGCACTGAAGAATTGATGCTTTTGAACTGTGGTGTTGGAAAGACTCTTGAGAGTCCCTTGGACTGCAAGGAGATCCAACCAGTCCATCCTGAAGGCAATCAGTCCTGATTCATTGGAAGGACTGATGCTGAAGCTCCAATATTTTGGCCACCTGATGCGAAGAACTGACTCGTTTGAAAGACCCTGATGCAACCTCTGATATGCAGATGACACCACCCTTATGGCAGAAAGTGAAGAGGAACTAAAAAGCCTCTTGATGAAGGTGAAAGTGGAGAGTGAAAAAGTTGGCTTAAAGCTCAACATTCAGAAAACTAAGTTCATGGCATCCGGTCCCATCACTTCATGGGAAATAGATAGGGAAGCAGTGGAAACAGTGTCAGACTTTATTTTTCTGGGCTCCAAAATCACTACAGATGGTGACTGCAGCCATGAAATTAAAAGACGCTTACCCCTTGGAAGGAAAGTTATGACCAACCTAGATAACATATTCAAAAGCAGAGACATAACTTTGCCAACAAAGGTTTGTCTAGTCAAGGCTATGGTTTTTCCTGTGGTCATGTACAGATGTGAGAGTTGGACTGTGAAGAAGGCTGAGCGCTGAAGAATTGATGCTTTTGAACTGTGGTGTTGGAGAAGACTCTTGAGAGTCCCTTGGACTGCAAGGAGATCCAACCAGTCCATTCTGAAGGAGATCAGCCCTGGGATTTCTTTGGAAGGAATGATGCTAAAGCTGAAACTCCAGTACTTTGGCCACCTCATGCGAAGAGTTGACTCATTGGAAAAGACTCTGATGCTGGGAGGGATTTGGGGGCAAGAGGAGAAGGGGACAGCAGAGGATGAGATGGCTGAATGTCATCACTGACTCGATGGACGTGAGTCTGAGTGAACTCCGGGCATTGGTGATGGACAGGGAGGCCTGGCGTGCTGCGATTCATGGGGTCACAAAGAGTTGGACACGACTGAGGGACTGATCTGATCTGATCTGATGCTGGGAAAGATCAAAGGAAGGAGGATAAGGGGATGACAGAGGATGAGATAGTTGGATGGCATCATTGACTCGATGGACATGAGTTTGAGTCATCTCCATGAGTTGGTAATGGACAGGGAAGCCTGGTGTACTGCAGCCCATGGGGTCGCAGAGAGTCGGACATGATTGAGAGACTGAACTGAACTGAAGAGCTATTTTATTCCTAGGAATACACTAAACTAGATTTTCATGTATGGTAATATTTTATAGTCGTATGTGTTTTTTCATAATTAAAAATGGAAATAACTTCAACGTCTGTCAACTATTGAATGGATTGAAATTTGTGTATATTTCTGCATTTCAATATCACACCAATGCCACAAAATGGTACAGAAACAAATGATAGCAATCACATGAAGTAAGAAGACATCAAGTGTTACAAAATTATTTCATCTACATAATATTCAAGAACAAGCATATATAAGAGGGATGTGTACATAAACCTTTAAAAACTAGGAAGGAAGAGCAAAAATATAATTACCATAAATATTAAAATAACGTTTTCTTCTGGAAGAAAGGAAAGGGTATTAATCCAAAAGAAACCCAAGGGTATGTTGGGGACGCTCAGAAAGCTCTATTTGTTTCCATGGGCAGTTAGAATTATTTTTAATACAGCACACATATTTTATTCACTCATATACTTCACAATAAAGGTATTATGTAATAGAATCTGCCTATACCATATGATTCTTATTTTCTGAAAAAAGTAATTCATTAACAATATGACATATAAAGAGAGGAATAGATACAATTAATAATGAAGCTAATGTCTACTTATTATAATTGATAATCTTTTCAAAACTTCTTTTTACTTAATTTAGATATAACTACTCTCGATTTTCGGAGAAGGCAATGGCACCCCACTCCAGTACTTTTGCATGGAAAATCCCTTGAATGGAGGAGCCTGGTAGACTGCAGTCCATGGGGTCGCTAGGAGTCGGACAAGACTATGTAACTTTCAAGTAGACAACCTGAGTGACTTCACTTTCACTTTTCACTTTCATGCATTGGAGAAGGAAATGGCAACCCACTCCAGTGTTCTTGCCTGGAGAATCCCAGGGACGGGGGAACCTAGTGGGCTGCCGTCTCTGGGGTCGCACAGAGTCGGTCACGACTGAAGCGACTTAGCAGCAGCAGCAGCAGCAGCACTCTCAATATTAGGATGATTTCATTAGTATATGCTCAACACATTACTTAAAAATGGCAAAGTCAAAAATGCTTCTCACCATATTTATTTGTTGATATTATTTTCATTGCTAAACTTCGTTTCTTAGTTGGTTTTATAATAATGGTCTAACATTCTATTCTAGAATTTCTTTTCATAAAGACAAGGGGAAAAAATAATCTACTGAGCTGGATCCCATTTTGAAAACTTTCTACATTTCATGGAACAGAAAGTTCACATGGAAATTCATTTTTCCGTAATATATAACACTTATGTGGGCTTTCAAGTGCGCTAGTTTTTCCTTGACGTTTTTGCAAATGTGTGGCACATCTGTTAGGGAACTTTTGTGAGTCCACATTAGTTTCGTTTTCTAAAATTTAAGTAAACATACTTTCTCTCCACTAGATGGTGCAAACACCCCACCATAAAACAATACAAACTGCCTGTACCTCTACCTACCAGCGCCCCCTCCCTCTCCCCAAGAAGCCCGAGCTTTTGGTTTCGCTTTTTCAAATTAAAGATCTTTTTTTTAATAACATGGAAATTTTGTGTTTAAGTACAGGATAATTCCACTTTCTAAATTCAGATCCACTTCATGGCATTTAGGTGACCGGAAAAATTAATCTGCCGAATTCCAAATGTAGATGGCAGCATCACGAGTGGAGCACCAATTTTCACTAATATACTACCATTCTGACGAATTTAGTTTCTATCCTTTCCTTATGCTCATGCAAGGAAAAAGTAAAATTTTCTTATCCATTATTCAATTTAAATGATTTTTATTAAAGCAATGCAGTTACATAAAGTATATTTATCTCCCTGTTACTTGCTTGGAACAACCAGCCATGAAAGACAAGAATACATCACTTTCATAAAATCTTCCTACTAGCTTCTCACAATATTTACTCTATGTAGACATATTTACTATAAAAAGAGTTCTCATACTGATTATACTTCACATGATACTAAAGCCTCTGGTGCTTTTTCCATGAACTTTTTTTTTTTTCTTTTAGTAGATGAATCATTTACTTGAATGAGTTCAGGACTCTGAAAGAATAAATTTTATAATTTATACTTAACCACTATGGTACAGCCGTTGTGGAAAACAGTTTAGCAGTTCCCCAAAAAGTTAAACAGTGTTAACATATGATTCAGCAATTCCCAGGTGGCGCTAGTGTGAAGAACCCAATGCAGGGAGCCAATACAGGAGATGTAAGCGGCATGAGTTCGATTCCTGGGTCAAGAAGATCTTCTGAATAAGGGCATGGCATGGAAAATCCCATGGACAGAGGAGCCTAGAGGGCTACAGTCCATTGGGTCACAAACAGCTGGACACAACTGAATTATTAGCACACAAAGTGTGCAACTCAAGTCCTAGGTATGGAACCAAAAGAAATGAAAGCAGGGACCCGAAGAGATACCTGCATACCAATACTCAAAGGAGCACAAGAGCCAAACAATGGAAACATCCCAGTGTCCATCAATAGACAAATGGATATAGCAGATATATAATGGAATATTACTCAGCCTTATAAACGAAGGAGACTTTGATACATGCAACAACATGGCTAAATCTTGAAGACATTATGCTAACTGAAAAAACAGACACATCCAAGAACTTTAAATGGCATCTCTTGTCTCCATGAGAAAAAGATATTACCATCAACCACACTGTTTTTTCATCTTTCCACTGCTATCTCTAAAATGTTAGTTCTGATTAGCATCATCTGTCAGCTTGATGATAACTCAACCTGCTAACTAGTCCCCAAGCTCCCCTCTCACATTAGCATCAGAGCCACAAGTGATTTTTGCAAATCTGGTCATGTCGCTTCTGGGATTAAAATTCCCCTGACTTCTCCTTATCCTTGTATGTCTCCTGCTCTTGGCTTTAGAATCTGTATTTGGCTCTTGTCATTCTCTGATTTCATCTTATCACCTCCATCGTTTATTCACAGTGCCAAAGCCACCGTAGTTTGATTGTTTAGATTTAGTTGAACATCTCAAATGAATTTTTTCCCCTTAGGCCTTTTGCACATGTTGTTTCACTCCTCAGTCTCTTTAACCTCAGGCACTTAGTGACTAGCTGTCTCATCTTTCAGGCTCTATTCCTGTGTTGCTCCCTCCAAGGGATCCACTTATCTCTAGGCTCCAAGACCCACTGGACACCCCACTACCCCTTCTGTGTCATGTTCCCTCAGCCCCTGCTTCGTTTTCTTCACAACGTAATTCATGATTCAGAGTTATGTTTATGTTTACTAGAATTTCATGTGTCCTCCTGTCAAAATGTAACTTCCCAGAGAATAAGGAGTATCACAACAATCGTGGGGATACATATGAAAAAAGAAAGGGGAGAAAAACAGCACACATGATACTCAATTTTACCCATATTATTTGGACAAGTTCAATTGATTAAAGAATTAGAAATATGGAAAGTGATTGGATTCCTCTGGCTTTACAGGGCTACTTTTAGTCCTTTGAGTACACATTTGAATCTTCTTAAAATCAATATCCTCCTTGTCAACCCTCACCTGGTTAACTCCCATTCAACTGTCAGAACCTACTCATGATGTCATCACAACTCTGATATATTTCCCTCTCTTCATTGCACTTCTTACAAACCAATTCCTCAACCCCACCCTACTCCATCCTTTCATTCCGGTCTGAGTATCTTGCCTTCCCTAAGTGATCCTATAGTGTTTTCATTTATCTCCATCAAAATATATGATAAAATAAACATATTAGTGATATATAATAATCATTGCTTTTTTTCCTCCAAAATAGGAGGTGCTTGGAAAGTGTTTAGTGTCATAGTGCCTGGTATTTAGCAATCACTCAAAAAAAAAAAAAATTATTGAATGAACAAAAGAATGAATGAATGAATGCAAAGCCATCCCAGAGACTTTCCATTTTATCTGTAGAATATGGATAACCTGTAAAATGTCAGACTGGATGAAGCACAAGCTGGAATCCATATTTCAGGAAGAAATATCAATAACCTCAGATATGCAGCTATCACCACCATTAAGGCAGAAAGTGAAGAGGAATTAAAGAGCCTCTTGATGAAAGTGAAAGAGGAGAGTTAAAAAGCTGGCTTCAAACTCAACATTCAAAAACTGAAGATCATGGCATCTGATTCCATCACTTTATGGGAAATAGATGGGGGGGAAAATGGAAAAAATGACAGACTTTATTTTCTTTCTTTCTATTTTTTTTTTTTACTGTTTTGCAATTTTTTTTAGTTTTTATTATTTTATTTTTAATTATATATATATATATTTTTTTACTTTACAATATTGTATTGGTTTTGCCATACATCAACATGCATTCTTGGGCTTCAAAATCACTGCAGATGGTGACTGCAGCCATGAAATTAAAAGACACTTGCTCCTTGAACGAAAAGCTAAGACAAACCTAGACAGCCTATTAAAAAGCATAGACATTACTTTGCCAACAAAGATCCATCTAGTCAAAGCTATGGTTTTTCCAGTAGTCATGTATGGATGTGAGAGTTGAACCATAAAGAAAGTTGAGTGCTGAAGAATTAATGCTTTTGAATTGCAGTATTGGAGAAGACTCTTGAGAGTCCCTTGGACAGCAAGGTCAAACCAGTCAATCCTAAAGGAAATCAATCCTGAATATTCATTGGAAGGACTGATGTTGTAGCTGAAGCTCCAATACCTTGGCCACCTGATGTGAAGAACTGACTCATTGGCAAAGACTCTGATGCTGGGAAAGACTGAAGGCAGGAGGAGAAGGGAATGACAGAGTAGAGATGGTTGGATGGCATCACTGACTCGATGGGCAAGAGTTTCAGCAAGATCATGCTGAGTTGGTGATGGACAGGGAAGCCTGGTGTGCTGCAGTCCATGGGGTCACAAAGAGTCGGACGCAACTGAACTGCACTGAACTGAATGGATAACCTGGAGAAAAGGCATCGTAGATGGGAGCAAAAGTAAAAGATAAGACAAGGGTGCAAATCTTTAGTGCTCTGTTGCATGAACCCAAAAAATTTAGCATCTGTAAAATTCCATTCTACATTTTGTTTATGGGTCCTATATTTGAATTTATTTTATACTTTTTGAAGTTCAGAATCACTTTAATTTAGTTCAGAAAACTTCAGAAAACCTTTGAAGGAACATTTCTATAATCACTTTTCTATCTATTAAATTTCTGGTTAACAAGGTTTAGGGGAAACTTGGCTCTCTCAGTCAAAATGTCAAAATAAATAAAAGTACTCTGTCAAATCTTTTTACTTGTATTATTTTGGGGATTTTTTTTCCTGTTCCATTACTTTACTTTCTCTGAACCATTTTTATAATGTTTCCTTTTAGTCTTAAGCTAAAATGCAACACTATTTTTTCAGTGACATCATGTCCCTTTTAAGCACTATGTCCTGAGACTGGTTCAAGATGTTAAGAAATGGGTAAAGTGCACATTAGTTAAGTGACCACAGGACAGGTTGCTTGGCAGAATCTCAGGGCAGGCAGGTGGGGGATGGTGTGTGGGGTGAGAAGGGGGAGGAGGTGAGCTGAGAAGAAGGAAACATGGCCAAAAGCGAAGGACTGTCACAGACTGAGGGAATAAAAATGGGTCAACTCAGACTGAGGCCCAAGCCCTAGCCATAAAGGCCCCCAGATAAAGAATGCCTCCTTATCTGTGCTTCCACTTGTATTTGAAAACATACTTCGAGCTAAGAATAATTTTAGCAATACTTAAATAATTTAGTTTTAGTTTAAAATTGCATGCTAAGTCAGTTCAGTTGTGTCCAACTCTGTGTGACCCTATTGGCTATAGACCTCCAGACTCTTCTGTCAATGGAATTCTCCAGGCAAGAATACTGGAGTGGGTTGCTGTGCCCTCCTCCAGGGGATCTTTCCAACCGAGGGATTTAATGCGCATTTCTTGTCTCCTGCAATGGCAAGCGGGTTCTTTACAACTAGCGCCACTTGGGAAGCCCCTAGTTTAAAATTACATGCAGGCAAAAGAGTAGAATGCGCATTCCCAGGCTGGACCTAAACTTAAAATCAGCAATGCTTTCCCTCTCCTGGCCGCCCTGGGGGCTTTGTTCCACCCTTTGTCAAAGCACCCAGAGAGCACTTCCTCCATCAGATCTTCCTTCCTGGAAACACTTCATCTTCCAAATTGCTTATTCTGTTCTTACCTTCATTTGTTGCTACCCTTTGCCCACTAAAACTGTTGCAGAAAACTTATCAACATGTAATTCACAGTAAATCATGATGACTAAATTTAACTACCCCAACTCTTACTCACATATGGCCTTCCACATAAATTTCAGACTGGTTGAATTTATGGTATTATTAATATATACATTTTAAGAGAACAGAAGATATTGAAGAAAACTTTTCTATTGCTCTACTTTAAGTCACACCATTTAGGTAAACGCTCACACTACTAGATCTGAAAATGTGCGATTTTTCTGGAGAGGATGGATTCTTACTTATCACACTAGAATTGAAACACAGAGTTTAGTTTTATAGATTAGATAACTATATGTGACATTCACATCTATCCTTGTAAAAGAACAATTATTATTAATTTATAATTAATTCTTATGTCAGATATTTTTGCATTAAAAAGTATTTTTATGAATTTATAATTAATTTTTATGATCACAGTATCAAATTTTTACATTAGATTTAACTCTGATTCAAAACCACCTTGTACTTGAAACAGTAAAATATATTAAACAAATAAGTTCTCCTCTCTGTGTTGGAATAGAATCTCTCTGATATGTAACATATTTCAGGTCCTGAAAGGATGTTTTTACCCTTTTAACCTCCAGAATTAGAAAATACATGTCTTGCCAAGCAACATAGCCATCATGCCTTGGACATGCTTCAGCTATGTTTTGATTTATTTACTTTAATCATCCTGGAATTTGGGGGCCATGGTTAATTTCAAAGCATATACACTTTTTGGATCTTAAAAGGTCTTCTTGAAAAATTGGTCACAAGATATTCCAGAAGGCAGAAACAATGTCTTATAACTGAGGAACTGTCATTCTAAACTCTGTAAATCTGACCAGATTCTTAGTAGCCTGGGATAATTCCCCCTGAAGCAATTCATGTTCTTGTTCAACTAAGGATGAAAATGCAGATAACCTACTGCATTTAAAAGGTACTACTTGGTCTCCAGTATAACGGAAAAACTAATGGAGAGTTGAGCTTATAAATTCTTCCTGTTGGTTACTATTCCTTTTTAGTAGTGATTAGTATTGTTAAGGAATGTTCACACCCAACAAGACAAAGACCATGTAGGAAATGCTGAAATGCTATATCTAGTTGAGTGAAGCCCGTTGTGATGGCAGACACAACTGTCTTTTCGCAATGTCTCAACTTAGCATTCAGTATTCAATTCAGTATTTCTCAACCTCTCAATTTGTATTCTGTAGTTATTTCTACACAGGAGACAAAGAAAGAGGCAGATGTTGAGGTATATGTGTATATTTTTAAATGACTAAGGCCACTCTTTAATAAAATTTCTGTTAGGTATGTTAAACTGATGAAATTGATTGACATTTGAACTAACAGTTTCAGAAATATTTGGTGAACAAGCAGTAAAAGAGCAATTCTTTACCCATTGAAAAAGTGAAACTCACTCAGTCATGTCCGACTCTTTGTGACCCCATGGATTTATCCAGACCAGAATATTGGAGTGGGTAGCCTATCCCTTCTCCAGGGGATCTTCCTGACCTAGGAATTGAACTGGGGTCTCCTGCATTGTAGGCAGATTCTTTACCAACTGAGCTATGAGGGAAGTCCCCATATCCACTGAAAACTCATGTAATTTTTCTCTACTAACTTGTGCATTGGGGGTGTTTTTTGTGAAAACCATGAGGCTAATCTAAACATTACTTTAAATACTAAAGCTGTACTTTATCTAGAATGTGACCAGGTTGATAGCCATTCTCACTGTAATGGGTATTGCTAATTGTAATGCTAATGCTCAGTTCATTAGTGGAAACTGATGTCCATTCAAACATACTTCGATGAAACATAAAATACAAATGAAATGAGTAGGCTGAAATAAATTAGAGAGCAAGGAATTTAAATCACTGCTACTTAGTTTTTATCATTTATTCTTTGTAGCAAACAATGTTAATAATAATTCAAGTTCCACTTTGTTATCACTGAAACAGTTTAATTAAATTTAGCATCAATCCTTAGCTTTAAACATGAGCTAGAAACAAAACAAATCTTCCCTAGCTTGACAAATGCCGTAGACAGAAAACCTCAGCAAACAGGATGTCAATCGGGAAGCACTAAAAGTAATCTTATTAAAGAAAAGACAGAAATACTTGTGTAAAGAAAAAGATGCTTGGTATTGATAACATTACATTGTTCCAGAACTCTTTGCCAATGTAATCATCTCTTTGTATATTTTGTTGTAATATTAGTTATTATTGCAATATTTTTATGGATGGGGAAATGATTGTACACCTAGTTTAAAAAGTGGCTAAATATAAGGTTTATAAGCTAAAAATCAAGCAATCACATATTAGCATGTATAACAAGAAAAGACTTTATCTTTTAAAAAGTCTTAAACACATTTGAGAAAATCTGAAAAAATTACTAAAGGATATAACTTAAAAAAAAAAAAAAACTGCCTTTATTTTCTAGATTGAACCATACTCAAGAATAGGGGTTTTGTTTATATGCTAATATTCCTCATTGCCTAGAGGTTGACTTGAAATAAGCATTTGATCAAAATTTGTTGACTTAGTGAAAAATGCTGGGAATTCATGAATGATAACTTTAAAAAATGTCAGTCATATATCTATCCCATAATTGGTTACCTAAAATGAACTAGAAAACCAAATTTCCTCCACAAAGAAATTTTTTCATCTATGAGGAAAAAGTAATAGAGTTTAATTATCCAGAAATTTTCTTATTGATATAAAGAAAAAAACCCTCCATGCAGATGTATTACTCCTAAAGGCTATTCTTCTAGAATATTTTATATACAACTTTTGAGGGGAAAAAAACCCTATTGAGCAACTTTTACGAAGGTTGCATATGCAATTTTTTTTTCAGATTTATATATTTTCATTCTAATGATGCAAGTGGTGTTTGACTCTAAGACTTTTAAGGCCATCACAGTATCAATTGTAAATGATAAGTAAATTTTTCTTTAGAAAGATTTAACACCTGTATCTGAAATAAGTCCAATCATTGTAATATGAAGGCTTTTATTTTCTAATTTATTTTCTTGTTCTGTATATGTTCACATACTTCTTAATACTTTCACATAAGGTGAAAATTCTAAGCAAAAAAAAAAAGATAAGGTGCATTCTATGATAATTGCAATTACGACATGTTACAGTTTTTTAAAATAACTATTAAAACATTTTCTAAAATTTTATATTAAATAAAATTATGATGAATATTCAGATATGCCATTCAAATAAGCTGCTTATATTTTTTGACATTATTCACAATGTCAAAAGTGTCTCACACAGGAGGCCACAGAACAGTAATGAAATCACATCTTCTAGACCAAGTTTTTCTTACTGCCGTAAAAAGGATGTTAGCAAATGTTTTGCAATACAGGAAAAAAATAAAAAGCAAAACTCTTACCTTCTGCGACACAAACGGTCCACAACACAAGCCACACGATTTTTGCTGGAAATCTCATTTTGGAGACCCTTCAGGGCACATCTAGCATTGACAGTGCTCACCACTGTGTCAGGTTCTCCTCTGTAAAAACTGTGAAAAGTGCAGGAAACCACTTGCTCCAAAAGGAAGTCGAAACACAGCTTGGGAATTAAAGGGATTGCTAGATGCCCCGCCCATCAGAAACTTTGCAAAGCAAAAGAAAAATCTCAGACAGGAGTCCCAGCAATGCCAGAGTCTGAACCTGCACTCCCACTGAAAGTGAATGCCGTGACCTGCCCTTGATTTGTTTTTATAAACCCAGGCAGTTCTCTGGAAATGTTCAGGTTCTTGGAATGTGCATAACTGGTAATACTCTCTGTATTTCATAAACCCTCGGATTAATCAGACCTATTCAGATCTACCATCTGTAACCTCAGGAGATTAAAAAATAAATAAATAGAAGCTCTTTCAAATTCATTTACAGAACTCGAGTTTAGGCAATGCTTTCACAATCAAGACCCAGACAACAGGAATAGACTCTGCCAAGAATGCAAGTGCTGGCTGATTTGGAGGCCTGCTTTTCCTGCAGTTCAAGAAATTAATCTTTTAAGGATTTGTTATAAATGTGTGTAAAGCAACAGGCTCACTCTCTTTAGGTACAAAAGAGTTTAATAATTCAAAATTCAAGAAATTGAAATGCTGAATTTTTTAAACTTTGTACTGAAATATAATATACATAAAAAGACCTAAGCAAATGGTTTGCTGAATATAGAGAAAGTGAAGAAACACATGCTAAAAGCACCAGGTGAAAAACAGCTTCTCAGGAAAACCCCAGCACCCCACTAACTCCCTCCACCCCATCCTCCCATTCAACACTTTAGTCAACCCTCAATCCTGCCCCACTGTACCCTTTCCTGATTTCTGTGCACACGGGACAAATTTGCCTGTTTTTTTATTTGTTTGTTTGTTTGTTTGTTTTTAATTTAATTTAATTTTATTTTTTAACTTTACAATATTGTATTGGTTTTGCCATATATCAAAATGAATCGGCCTCAGGTATACATGTGTTCCCCATCCTGAACCCTCCTCCCTCCTCCCTGCCCATATCATCCCTCTGGGTCGTCCCAGTGCACCAGCCCCAAGCATCCAGTATCATGCATCGAACCTGGACTGGCGACTCATTTCATATATGATATTATACATGTTTCAATGCCATTCTCCCAAATCATCCCACCCTCTCCCTCTCCCACAGAGTCCAAAAGACTGTTCTATACATCAGTGTCTCTTTTGCTATCTCGTATACAGGGTTATTATTACCATCTTTCTAAATTCCATATGTATGTGTTAGTATACTGTATTGGTGTTTTTCTTTCTGGCTTACTTCACTCTGTAGAATAGGCTCCAGTTTCATCCACCTCATTAGAATTGATTCAAATGCATTCTTTTTAATGGCTGAGTAATACTCCATTGTGTATATGTACCACAGCTTTCTTACCCATTCATCTGATGATGGACATCTAGGTTGCTTCCATGTTCTGGCTATTATAAACAGTGCTGCGATGAACATTGGGGTACACATGTCTCTTTCAATTCTGGTTTCCTCAGTGTGTATGCCCAGCAGTGGGATTGCTGGGTCATAAGGCAGTTCTATTTCCAGTTTTTTAAGGAATCTCCACACTGTTCTCCGTAGTGGCTGTACTAGTTGCATTCCCACCAACAGTGTAAGAAGGTTCCCTTTTCTCCATACCCTCTCCATCATTTATTGCTTGTAGAGTTTTGGATCGCAGCCATTCTGACTGGCGTGAAATGGTACCTCATAGAGGTTTTGATTTGCATTTCTCTGATAATGGGTGATGTTGAGCATCTTTTCATGTGTTTGTTAGCCATCTGTATGTCTTCGTTGGAGAAATGTCTATTTAGTTCTTTGGCCCATTTTTTGATTGGGTCATTTATTTTTCTGGAATTGAGCTGTAGGAGTTGCTTATATATTTTTGAGATTAGTTGTTTGTCAGTTGCTTCATTTGCTATTATTTTCTCCCATTCTGAAGGCTGTCTTTTCACCCTGCCTGGTTTTATATTAATACTGTATATACATCTGGTAATAAGATATTCATCTTTTCATGCTTGGAGTCTTCCACTAAAAACAATGTTTGGATCATTCAACCACACCATTGGGTGCGACTATAGATTATCAACTCTTTTAGCTGTATGATATTCAATCTTTTGGGTTTCCCTGGTGGCTCAGATGGTAAAAAAAAATCTGCCTGCAATGCAGGAGACCTGGGTTGGATCTCTGGGTCGGGAAGATTCCTTGGAGAAGGAAATGGCAACCCACTCCAATATTCCTACCTGGGAAATCCCATGGACAGAAATCCCATGGTGGGCCACAGTCCAAGGGATTACAAAGTGTCTGACATGACAAACACTTTCATTTTCACTCAGTTCTTTGACTATGCCACATTTTATTTACCTGGTGCCTGCCAGTGGGCATCTAGGTAGATTGTGGTTTGGTGGTAATGCACAGAGTGCTGCTATGAACACCATATTATGAGGTTTCAGTAAGCACATGCCCTCATTTCCGATAACTACATACTGAGGGGTGGAATATCAGGACATAATGTATGATTATGTTTGGGTGTAATAGGGATCATTAGACATTTTTCCTAAGGGACTCTATCAGTTGATATTCCCATCAGCAAGTTGTAAGTTTTTCCACACCCTCAACATACCCTCTATCTTTGTAATTTTTGCCCTTCTGGTGAGCATAGAACAATAAACCTTTGTGGCTTTCATATGCATTTTGCTGATAAGGAATGAAGCTGAGTGAATTCATGCCAAGAGGAGGCATTTAGCTGAGCTACAGACCATTTAAGCCATTTCCTCAAAGTCAAAAAACATGGTGCTAGAACTAGATATCAAACCCAGTGATGTGATTCACTGAATTTTATTTTTATGCATATAGATCTGTCTTTCAAATTATTTGCTTCCCATATATTAAACACTTATAAATTAAAATACTTTAAAATATTTCCATATGTATTTTAGTAAATGCTTCACATTTACCTATTTATCTTATAATTATGTAAACATGAATATTCATTGGAAGGACTGATGCTGAAGCTCCAATACCTTGTCAATTGATGTGAACAGCCAACTCAATAGAAAAGACCCTGATACTGGGAAAGACTGAGGGCAGGAGGAGAAGGGAGTGAGAGAGAATGAAAGGGTTTTATGGCATCACCAACACAATGGATGTGAGCTTGAACAAACTCTGGGAGAGAGTGAAGGACAGGGAAGCCTATCATGCTGTATTCCATGGAGGAGCAGAGTCAGACATGACTTAGTGACTGAACAACAGCAATCACCCTAAAGGCTTTTAAGGTATACATACACACACATACACACATATATACATGTTTATGTATGTGTGTATGGAGATTTTACACATTTATGGAGATTTTAAAGTATTTTCAGAGTGATATTTCTTTACAAATTTTTGCTTTATTTTCAGAAGATGAACATAAGATGCCACTCAACTATTCAAGTGAAAATAATGGCTTCAAAACAATTTCAACAATATCTTTTAGATGTTTTATTTTTACCATTTTTTCCTTTTTATTTGATTTCAAAGACCTATGCCTAAGGCATTAGCTGACTGCTTTTGTTTTCCTTTTTATTGTCCATCAGTATTTTTAAAAAGCAAATGTTTATTTCAAAGAGATTTAGAAAAACATAAAATTACCAACATGTTATTATTTCATGACATGAAGTTGTTATATGCTATTACATTACCATAGCAAGAACAGACAGTAAATAGTTAACCATTATACTAAAATTAAGCCCCAAACACTCCTATTTATTCTCAAAATTCACACTGACACTTTCTCAACAAATGTGTTCTATGGACAGTAAAGCAAAAAGTTAGGCAAAATTTTACAAAACTTAACAGACTTTAAAAACTCTATTTTTAAAATTAGAAGTAATATCTGCACTCAGTAACAAATCAATATTATGTAACACAAGAAGAAATTTTCTCCAAAGGCTCTATTTGGGAGGGTCTCAAGAAGACTCCTGAAAGTCCCTTGGACAGCAAGATCAAACCAGTCAATCTTAAGGGAGATCAACCCTGAATATTCACTGGAAGGACTGATGCTGAAGCTGAAGCTCCAGTATTTTGGTCATTTAATATGAACAGATGACTCACTGGAAAAGTTTCTGATGCTGGGAAAGATCAAGGGCAGAAGGACAAGAGGGCATCACAGGATGAGATGGCTCGATGGTGTCACCAGTGCAATGAGCATGAACTTGGGCAAACTCCGGGAGATGGTGAGGGACAGAGAGGGCTGGCATGTTGTGGTCCATGTGGTCACAGAGTTGGACACGAATGGGCGACTGAACAACAACAAGAATATTTGGAATATTTGGTTATTAAATTCTAATTTAAGTGAAGAGGACATCCAAGCAAAGACTCTAAGGTATGAGAATGTATCGAGGGTGTCCTAGAATTAAAAACGATATTGACACCAGGTAGTGCTGGTGTAAAGAATCCACTTGCCAATGCAGGAGACATAAGAGACATGGGTTCAATCTGTGGGCAGGAAGATCACCTGAAGGAGTGCATGGCAACCCACTCCAGTATTCTTGCCTGGAGAATCCCGTGGATGGAAGAGTCTGGTGAGCTACAGCCCATAGGGTCACAAAGAGTTGGACATAACTAAAGTGACTTAGTCTCTCAGTCAGTCTCTCCCATCAGGAAGCTTCCATAAACCTCTTACCCTTATCCATCAGAGAGTGAACAGAATAAAAACCATAATCACAGAAAACTAATCAAACTGATCATATGGACCACAGTCTTATTAATTCAATGAAAGTATGAGCCATGCCATGTAGGGCCACCTAAGATGGACAGATCATGGTGGAGAGCTCTGACAAGAAAGAAAAAGGAAAAAAAAAAAACATGATCCACTGGAGAAAGGAATGGCAAACCACTTCAATATCCTTGCCTTGAGAACCCCATGAACAGCATGAAAAGACAAAAAGATATGACTCCCCAGGTTGATTGGTGCCCAATATGCTACTGGAGAAGAATGGAGAAATAACTCCAGAAAGAATGAAGACACAGAGCCAAAGCAAAAAGAATGTCCAGTTGTGGATGTAACTGATGATGGAAGTAAATTCTGATGCTGTAAAGAGCTAAATTGTATAGGGACCTGGAATGAATCAAGGTGAATTGGAAATGGTCAAACAGGAGATGGAAAGAGTGAACATCGACATTTTAGGAATCAGTGAACTAAAATGGACTGTAATGGGCGAATTTAATTCAGATGACCATTATATCTACTACTGTGGGCAAGAATCCCACATAGTCAACAAAAGAGTCTGAAAGGCAGGGTGCAATCTTAAAAATGACAGAATGATCTCTGATCCTTTCCAAGGGAAACCATTCAATATCACAGTAATCCAAGCCTATGACCCAAACACTAATGCTGAAGAAGCTGAAGTAAAATGGTTCTTTAAAGACCTACAAGATCTTCTAGAACTAACACTCCAAAAGATGTCCTTTGTATGATAGGGGACTGGAATGCCAAAGTAGAAAGTCAAGAGATACCTGGAGTAACAGGCAAATTTTCCCTTGCAATACAAAATGAAGCAGGACAAAGGCTAACACAGTTTTGCCAAAAGAATGCACTGGTCATGGAAAACACCCTCTTCCAACAACACAAGAGAAGGCTCTAAACATGGACATCACCAGATGGTCAATACCGAAATTAGATTGATTATTTTCTTTGCAGCCAAAGATGGAGAAGCTCTATCCAGTCAGCAAAAACAAGACCAGGAGCTGACTGTGGCTCAGATCATGAACTGCTTATTGCCAAATTCAGACTTAAATTTAAGAAAGTAGGGAAAAACACGAGACCATTCAGGTATGACCTAAATCAAATCCCTTACGATTATACAGTGGATGTGACAAATAGATTCAAGGGGTTAGATCGATAGACAGACTGCCTGAAGAACTATGGATGGAGGTTCATGACATTATACAGGAAGTAGTGATCAAGACCATCCCAAGAAAAACAAATCCAAAAAGGCAAAATGGTTGTCTGAGGAGGCCTTACAAATAGCTGAGAAAAGAGAACTGAAAAAGCAAAAAAGAAAAGGAAAGATACATCCATTTGAATGCAGAGTTCCAAAGAATAGCAAGGAAAGATAATAAAATAAACTCAAAATGGATTAAAGATCTAAACCTAAGACCAGAAACTATAAAACTCCTAGAGGAGAACATAGGCAAAACACTCTCCAACATACATCACAGCAGGATCCTCTATGACCCACCTCCCAGAAGATTGGAAATAAAAGCAGAAATAAACAAATGGGACCTAATTAAACTTAAAAGCTTCTGCACAACAAAGGAAACTATAAGCAAGGTGAAAAGACAGCCTTCAGAATGGGAGAAAATAATAGCAAATGAAGCAACTGACAAACAACTAATCTCAAAAATATACAAGCAACTCCTACAGCTCAATTCCAGAAAAATAAATGACCCAATCAAAAAAATGGCCAAAGAACTAAATAGACATTTCTCCAACGAAGACATACAGATGGCTAACAAACATATGAAAAGATGCTCAACGTCACTCATTATCAGAGAAATGCAAATCAAAACCACAATGGGGTACCATTTCACCCCAGTCAGAATGGCTGTTATCCAAAAGTCTACAAGCAATAAATGCTGGAGAGGGTGTGGAGAAAAGGGAACCCTCTTACACTGTTGGTAGGAATGCAAACTAGTACAGCCACTACGGAGAACAGTGTGGAGATTCCTTAAAAAACTGGAAATAGAACTGCCTTATGACCCAGCAATCCCACTGCTGGGCATACACACCGAGGAAACCAGAATTGAAAGAGACACATGTACCCCAATGTTCATCGCAGCACTGTTTATAATAGCCAGGACATGGAAGCACCCTAGATGTCCATCATCAGATGAATGGGTAAGAAAGCTGTGGTACATATACACAATGGAGTATTACTCAGCCATTAAAAAGAATGCATTTGAGTCAGTTCTAATGAGGTGGATAAAACTGGAGCCTACTATACAGAGTGAAGTAAGCCAGAAAGAAAAACACCAATACAGTATACTAATGCATATATATGGAATTTAGAAAGATGGTAACAATAACCCTGTATACGAGACAGCAAAAGAGACACTGATGTATAGAACAGTCTTTTGGACTCTGTGGGAGAAGGAGAGGGTGGGAAGATTTGGGAGAATGGCATTGAAACATGTATAATATCATATATGAAACGAGTCGCCAGTCCAGGTTCGATGCACGATACTGGATGCTTGGGGCTGGTGCACTGGGACGACCCAGAGGGATGGTATGGGGAGGGAGGAGGGAGGAGGGTTCAGGATGGGGAACATGTGTACACCTGAGGTGGATTCATTTTGATATATGGCAAAACCAATACAATATTGTAAAGTTAAAAAAGAAAAGAAAAGAAAAAGAAAGCCTTCCTTAGTGATTAATGCAAAGAAATAGAGGAAAACAATAGAATGGAAAAGACTAGAGATCTCTTCAAGAAAATCAGAGATACCAAGAGTAAAATTCATGCAAAGACACAATAAAGGACAGAAATGCTATGGATGTAACAGAAGCAGAAGGTATTAAGAAGAGGTAGCAGGAATACACAGAAGAACTATACAAAAAGCATCTTTATGACCCAGATAGCTACGATGCTGTGGTCATTCACCTAGAGCCAGACTCATAGAATGTGAAGTCAAGCAGACCTTAGGAAGTATCAGGATGTACAAAACTAGTGGGGGTGATGGAATTCCAGTTGAGGTATTTCACATCCTAAAAGATGATGCTGTTAAAACGCTGCACTCAATGAAGTCAGAAAGAGAAAGATAAATATATTTGGCAAAACTAATACAATTATGTAAAGTTTAAAAATAAAATAAAATTAAAAAAATATCGTATTCTAATGCATATACACAGAATCTAGAAAAGTGGTACTGAAAAATTTACCTGCAGGGCAGCAGTGGAGAAATTGACATAGAGAATAGACTTGTGGACATGGGAAAATGGAAGGAGAGGGTGAGATGTATGGAAAGAGTAATATGGAAACTTACATTGTCATATTTAAAATAGACACCCAATGGGAATTTGCTGTATGGTCAAGAAACTCAAACAGGGGCTCTGTATCAACCTGGAGTGTTGAGATGGGGAGGGAAATGGGAGGGAGGTTCAAAAGAGAGGGGATATATGTATATTTATGGCTGATTCAGTTTGAGGTTTGATAGAAAACAACAAAATTCTGTAAAGCAATTATCCTTCAATAAAAAAATAAATTAAAAAAAAATTGCTTCCCTCAGTATGCCAGCATATTTGGAAAGCTTGGCAGTGGCCATGGGGCTGGAAAGGTCAGTTTTCATTCCAATCCCAAAGAAGGGCAAAGCCAAAGAATGTTCAGACTACCACACAATTGCTCAAAATTCTCCAAGCCAGGCTTCAATAGCACGTGAACCATGAACTTCCATATGTTCAAGCTGGATTTAGAAAAGGCAGAGGAACCAGAGATCAAATTGCCAACACCCTTTTGATCATTGAAAAGGCAAGAGAACTTCAGAAAAACATATACTTCTGCTTTATTGACTACACCAAAGGCTTTGACTGTGTGGATCACAACAAACTGTGGAAAATTTTCCAAGAAATAGGAATACCAGACCACCTTACCTGCCTCTTGAGAAATCTGTATGCAGGTCAGGAAGCAATAGTTAGAACCGGACATAGAGCAACAGACTGGTTCCAAATTGGGAAAGGAGTACGTCAAGGCTGTATAATGTCACCCTACTTATTTAACTTCTATGAAGAGTACATCATGTGAAATTCTGCACTGGATGAAGCACAAGCTGGAATCAAAATTTCCGGGAGAAATATCAATAACCTCAGATACGTAGATGATACCACCCTTATGGCAGAAACTGAAGAGGAGTGAAGAGCCTCTTGATGAAAGGAGAGTGAAAAAGTTGGCTGAAAACTCAACATTCAAAAAATGAAGATCATGGCATCTGGTCCCATCACTTCAAGGCAAATATACGGGGAAACAATGGAAACCATGAAAGACTTTATTTTCTTGGACTCTGAAATCACTGCAGATGGTGACTCAACCATGAAATTAGGAGACTTGCTCCTTTGAAGAAAAGCTCTGATCAGCCTAGACCATATATTAAAAAGCAGAGACATTCTTTTGCTGACAACGGTCCATCTAGTCAAAGCTATGGTTTTTCCAGTGGTCTTGTATGGATGTGAGAGTTGGACTGTGAAGAAAGCTGAGCGCTGAAGAATTGATGCTTTTGAACTGTGGTGTTAGAGAAGACTCTTGAGAGTCTCTTGGACTGCAAGGAGATCCAATCAGTCCATTCTGAAGGAGATCAGCCCTAGGATTTCTTTGGAAGGAATGATGCTAAAGCTGAAACTCCAGTACTTTGGCCACCTTGTGCAAAGAGTTGACTCATTGGAAAAGACTCTGATGCTGGGAAGGATTGGGGGCAGGAGGAGAAGGGGACGACAGAGGATGAGATGGCTGGATGGCATCACTGACTCAATGGACGTGAATCTGAGTGAACTCCAGGAGTTGGTGATGGACAGGGAGGCCTGGCGTGCTGCAATTCAAGGGGTCGCAAAGAGTCGGACACGACTGAGCAACTGAACTGAATTGAAGTGACTTATTTAAGTTATGTTAGAACCCAGACTGTCTGGTTCCAGAGTTAAATATTTAAACACTAGGCTCACCACCTTTTTTGACTGCAAGTGTGCATTATTCCCAAGCTTCATCATCAGCTTTTCCTCTAGAGAGAAGAAACTCTTAGAGTTGGACTTTTTCCAGCCTCTAATGAAGACTCAGAGTTATACAAGGCAGTATTTTTTATAATGATACCAAGCAATGTTCTGGTAGATGATAATTTTTTGAAAGTTATCTTTCTAAAAATATCTAATAAATTATCTATTGTAAGGTAGAAATAATCATTTTTGGGGTGCGGGGGAAATAAAGTGAGTCTTGCCTATGATATGTAGTTAGCCAAAATTAAATGGTCAGAAACCCAGTCAATATAACCAATTGGGTCAAATTATATGACATCATTTAAATGAAATTCAAATACAAAATGATACCTGCTGCTGCTGCTAAGTCGCTTCACTCATGTCCAACTCTGTGCAACCCCAGAGACAGCAGCCCACCAGGCTGCCCCATCCCTGGGATTCTCAAGGCAAGAACACTGCAGTGGGTTGCCATTTCCTTCTCCAATGCATGAAAGTGAAGAGTGAAAGTGAAGTTGCTCAGTCATGTCCAACTCTTAGTGACCCCATGGACTGCAGCCTACCAGGCTCCTGCCTCCATGGGATTTTCCAGGCAAGCGTACTGGAGTGGGGTGCCATTGCTGTCTCCGAAAATGATACCTAAGAATTCACAATTGTTTAAATTCTGATGTGTATGAACAATCAAAAGGAATAAAACAGATGTAAAAATCACACTGGGTACATGATCAGGTTTTAACCATGTTGCTTTTGATATGAAATAAATAGATTTTATTTATTTAAGAATCTATTTATTTCATGTAAGAATCTATTTATTTCATATCAAAAGCAACATGGCTGCTGCTGGTTCCAGTTTAACACTTTTTATTCTATTAAGAAATCCTACTAATCATTAAACATCATGTTACTAATAACACTTGTATTTAATGTCATTATCAAAAAGATTGCAAAACATAAACTTTTTCCTTTTAGATATTCTATAGGAATAAAATTCTGTTCACAAGGAATTTCTGAAATGAAGAATTTTAAAATAAACTTCTCCAAAATTTTATTTTATAGAAATACTATAATTGGAAAATTAATTCATAATAGTTTCGATATACCAGATGACACATACTCTTAATTACTTGTGAGTCTCCTTAATAGTATTCCAGTTTTAATTGTTTTTTTCTCTCAGAAGAATGATTAGAAATAAATTTGAATGCAAAGATTCTGAAGATCTCTTAAAACTACATATAAAATCTATTTCTTAATTGTCCACAGATTAAAATAGTCATTTCTTGAAAACTACAGTGCTAGGGTATTATATGTAAAAAAATGTGGTAGAATTACTGAATTAAACAGTCAACAGTACTTGTCTCATATTTTATCTCTGGTCCTCTCAGTAGCAGTCCAAACTTGGGCCTATTGTAATGATCTATTTCATGGACAAAGGGTAAGAATGACTATTCTGATACTGACATCTTGAACTTGTTACAGGATTTAAATTTAAAAGACATTAATAGTGGAAAATATTGGTTCTACTAAGGCACTCCTATGATAAGATTTGTAATTAATAATCTCCTTATGTTCTAAAAAACAATGGTGAAGGTCAGTTGAAATCTATTCTTGATGAAAAAAATGGTTGCTTTGAGCTGTTGATGTAATCCCTCTACAAGCAGGATCTATCCTGCATCAAACACAGCGCAGGGTGAAAGAAGCCAAACAGAAGTACTTGTCTAGACTTTAAGATATTTTAAGATTGAACTACATACTGAACTTCATTAACGTGGAAGGAAATAATATACTGATTCTTTGCACAAAGAACTAGGTGAAAAGGAAAGTTGAATTAGATTATGCAGAAGGGAAAGAAAGTGAAGGAAGAAAGAAAGACACATCGAGACAAAGAGATAACTCTTACTTCAGTGTGAACTCACCTGAAAATTGATTATGTATTGTTGGCTTTAAAATAAATTTAGGAAAGACATTTCTAAAACGACAATGAATTTGTGAAGTGTTATAGATGCAATGAATTTTTACATTTCAACCATTTCAAAGTGTTGCCTAAGAATGTTATCCTAATTCCCACACCCCAAAAGCATGTGGAAGCATGTTATCAGGTGCTTTGTTGACTTTACAGAACTGCTGATATAAAACTTATTAAAAAAAAACAAAACTTTTTATTTTGTAGTGGAGTACAGCCAATTATCAATAATAGCTTCAGGTGGACAACGAAAGGTCAGGAATACACATTCATGTATCCCTTCTCCCCCAAACTCCCTCCCATCCAGGCTGCCACATAACATTAAGCCTAGTTTCCTGTGCTATGCAGTAGGTCAGTGTTGCTTATCTATTTTAAATATAGTATATATCCATTTAAATTATTATCCGTTTAAACATAGTGTGTACACGTCCATCCCAAACTCCCTATCCCTTCCCCATCCTTTACCCCAGCAACCATAGGTTCATTCTCTAAGTCTGTGAAGCTTTTAGATTTTTAAGTTCATTTGTATCATTTCTTTTTAGATTCCACAAACAAGGGATGTTGTACAATATTTCTTCTTCTCTGTCTGACTTACTTTACTCAGGATGATAATCATTACATTATCTGAAAAAGTGTAAACTATTTTGCATTTATCACTTAAAATTTTTGCAATGCTGGTTTATGATTATGGAATTATTTCTTCACCTCTCATACATTTCCCAACTTGTCTTCATTTTGGCTTCTATCTGCCATCAAAAACAACTACCTTGGAACAATCCCAGGAAATTCTCTAATCATTTATCCCTTTCTGGTGTATTGGTTTCCCTGGGCTACTCTGATCACAGAAATTTATATTCTCATAATTACTGGAGGTCAGAAGTCTGCAGTCAAGGTATCAGCAGAGCCAGACCACCTTCAGAGACACTGAGGAAGAATCCTTCAGTGAGTCTTGCTGCCTTCTGGCGGTGGTGTCAATCCTTGTAATTCCTTGGTTTGCAGGTGCCACCTCAGTGTGTGCTCCGTGGTCATGTGGCTGTCTCCCCTGTGGCTGTGTCTCTGTGCTTATGTGAATAAATCTCCCTCTTCTTTCTCTTATAACAACACCAATCTCTGGATTACGGATCCTACTCCAGTTTAACTTAATCTTACTTGATTACATCCACCAAGTCCATGTTTTCAAATAAGGTCACATTCCCTGGTACGAGGTTAGGACTTGAACATACTGTTTTGGGTAACATGGTTCAACACAAAGTATTCAGTCAATAAGAATCCCCTATATTCTCTCTGATGCATTTGAGACTATCGACCTTTTCTGTTGATAATCCCCTTTCTTGTCTTCCATGATACTGAATTTTTCTGTTGTCTTCTTTAACTTTGTTTGGCTGTGTCTTCTTGACTGTTTTATCTTGTTTTCTACATTCCCAGAATTTTGTCTTTAGTTCTTTCTTTTCTCCCAAAGTCTGAGTCTCCATGCATTTAATAATCACATACTGGTAACTACATGTATTTCTATTTGCTGGAAACTGGCTATGTAGAGAAAATTAATCATAGTTTCTGCTTGGAAATTTACAATAAAACTGGGATATATGTATTATATCAGTAAGTATAAAGCTGAGTAAAAGTAAGATAAATAATTCAATAAGAAAGTCTGCAAAATTGAGAAGACACAAACCAGATTTTGACAAAAAAAAAAAAAAAGAAGAAGAAAATGAGTACATATTCACCAGGTTAATTTTCATGACTTTCTACTACACTTTTCCTGGAGAAGGAAATGGCAACCCACTCCAGTATTCTTGCCTGGAGAACCCCATGGACAGAGGAGCCTGGCAGGCTACAGTCCACAGGGTCGCAGAGAGTTGGACACGACACGACTGAGCAACTTCACTTTCACTTTCACTCACTACACTTTTGTTTTTCTTGATGGATAGGTTTTAATAATAAAGTGTATTTCTTTAACAAATACAAGAATATCCGTATTGTTTCCACTTGTGTTAATTTTTAATAACTTTTTATAGAATAGTTTTCAATTCATAGAAATATTACAAAGATAGTGCCAAGAATCCCTCAATACTTCGGCTAACCCCACACTTAGCATCTCACATTGTAGTTGTTGCTGTTCAGTCATTAAGTCGTGTCTGACTCTTTGCAACCCCATGGACTATAGCCTGCCAGGCTCCTCTGTCTCTGGGATTCTCCAGGCAAGACTACTGGAGTGGTTTGCCATTTTCTTCTCTAGGGTATCTTCCAGAACCAGGGATCTAAGGTGTTTCCTGCATTGGCAGGCAGATTCTTTAACCACTGAGATACCAGGGAAGTCCAGCTTATTATGTTAACCATATTATTTGTTACAACTAATGAACCAATGTGGATACATTGTATTCAACTAAACTCCATGCTTTACTCAGATTTCCTTCAGTTCAGTTCAGTTCAGTCGCTCAGTCCTGTCCGACTCTTCGTGACCCCATGAATCGCAGCACGCCAGGCCTCCCTTGTCCATCACCAATGCCCGGAGTTCACTCAGACTCACCTCCATCAAGTCACTGATGCCATCCAGCCATCTCATCCTCTGTCGTCCCCTTCTCCTCCTGCCCCCAATCCCTCCCAGCATCAGAGTCTTTTCCAATGAGTCAACCCTGGAGTTTCAGCTTCAGCATCATTCCCTCCAAAGAAATCCCAGGGCTGATCTTCAGAATGGACTGGTTGGATCTCCTTGCAGTCCAAGGGATTCTCCAAGATTTCCTTAGTTGTTACCTAATGTCCTTTCTTTTTCCAAAGTCCCACCCAAATTATATTACATATAAATATCAGATTATATTTAGTCATCATGTTTTTTAGGCTCATCTGGACTGACAGATTTTTAGACTCATTTCCTTGACAATTTTGAGGGGGACTGATCAGCTGCTTTGAAGAATGTCTCTCAGTTGCAGTTTGTCTGCTGTTTTTCTCATGACTATATTGAAGTTATGGGTTTAGGGAGGAAGCCTACAGAAAGGAGTGTCACTCTTATTACATTATATCAAAGGTACCTTCTATCAACATGATATCACTGATGATGTTCACTGGTATTATCTGGCTGAAGTGAAGTTTGTAAGATTTCCACACTAAGCTATTTGTCCCTTCCTACATTATGTTTGTTGTAAACCAGTTACTAAGCATAACTCATACAAGAAGTGGGAAGTGAAACCCCAACTCCTTGCTGGGAGGGTCTACATAAATTATTTGGAATCCTTCCATACTGAAAATCTGTTTCTTCACTCCCACTTACTCCATCATTTATATATCCCAGTATGGATTTGCAGATGTTTCTTTTTTGTAACTTTTTTTGTTGACCATTTTAAAAAAATAATTTTAACTATTTATGTATTCACTATGCTGGGTCTTCATTGCTGCCCAGGCTATTCTCTATTTGCAACAAGCGGGAGCTACTCTCTAGTTGTAGTGTTCTAGCTTCTCATTGTGGTGGCTTCTTGTTTCAGAACATGGACTATAAAGGGTCAGTAGTTTTGGCACTGGACTCTGTAGCTGGGCTCCTGGCCTCTAGGGCACAGGCTCAATAGTTGTGATGCACAGGCTTACTTGCTTAAGGGCCATGTGGGATCTTTCTGGATCAGGGATCGAACCCATATCTACTGCATTGGCAGGCAGATTCTTTATCACTGAGTCACCAGGGAAGCCACTGCAGATGTTTATTCTTTAGATGATAATCCAATTGTGCGTGTGTGTGTGTGTGTGTGTGTGTTATTAGTCTGTCTGTTGTCTCTGATTTTTTGTGACCCCATGGACTGTAGCCTGCCAGGGTGCTCTATCCGTGGGGATTCTCCAGGAAAGAATACTGTAGTGGATTACCATGCCCTTCTCTGGGGGACCTTCCTGACCCAGGGATTAAACCCGGGTCTCCTGCATTGCAGGCAGATTCTTTACCACATGAGCTACCAGGGAAGTCCATAATCCACCATTACATATTTACATTTTTTCTCAAATTGTCCCAACTTTGGCCATTGAGAATTCTTTTAGGTTGATGCCAGTGTACTTTTGGCATGTCCCCAGCTTTTTTTTTTTTTTTTTAATACATCCTTACTTCCTAGCACTACAAGATGATTCAGGATCATCTTATAGATTCCTGCCCCAGGCCTAGAATCAGTGATTTCTCCAAGAAGCCCTGGTTCTTTCTGTTGGAGAAGAGTATAGAAACAAAGATCTGGATACTGACCTATGCTTGTTTCACTGGAGTGCTATTTTCTTCCAGGTTCTTTCAGCCAGCAGAGCTACGAAATTTATGCATGTATCTCAGTCTATGTTTATACATATACCTATGATAACTTGTATATCCACCTATTTGTATATTAAGCCAAACATGAATTCAGGCTAATGGATCTGACCTAACTTAAAACTATTAATACAAGGTTTATTCTAGCCTTCCTCCTTGCTTGCCTATCATCTTCCTTTTCAATGGTGAGAAGCCTGGTTCCCACCATCTAGTATCTGTTTGCGTAAGTGAAAGTGAAAGTCACTCAGTCGTGTCCTTCTCTTTGTGACCCCATGTAGCCCTCCAGGTTCCTCTGTCCATGGAATGCTCCAGGCAAGAATACTGTAGTGGGTTGCAATTTCCTTCTCAAGGGGAAGCCTGCATTGCATGCTGATTCTCTACTGCCTGGGCTACCAGGGAATCCTCTGTTTTCATGAGTGCATGTTAAGTCATTTCAGTCATGTCCAACTCTGCAACCTTATAGATTGAAGCCCACCAGGCTCCTATGTCCATGCCCTCCTCTAGGTTATCTTCCCGATCCAGTGATCAAACCTGTTTCATAGGCCTCCTGCCTTGGTAGATGGGTTCTTTACTACCAGCACCACTTGGGAAACCCAAATATCTATTCAATTTTATTTAATCCTAGTATAAGAAGGTTAAACTTTCTTTTTCTTTTTGTCACTGTCTTTGAAACAAATTATATTCCAATTAACAAGAGCTTTGGCAAAAAAAAAAATTATTTTATTCTTTGAAGAACATTCAATAAAAGTTGTATTCAGAGAAGAAGATTATTTGAGACATGATCCCTCAAGAGCCTTGATGATCCAGATCTCTACCACAGAAACAAGACAATGAAAAATTATGTATGAAAAAAGTATTTGCAGATAAAATAGTTTTATTTACTATAAATCAGTGTATCTTTGATGAGGGTGTCTTTGGTTTGTGTTTAACCATTTCCTAACTACAAATTATACAGAAAGAACACCCTTTTATTAAGTATTTATGAATCAGGCTCTTTGTATGGCCATTCTCATGTTATCCCACATAAAATCCTTACATTTTCATAAAAAAAAAAGAATGCTCCATGATTTTGAGTGATAGATCTTTTTCAAATATATTTTACCTTCTGATTCTCCTAAATGCTTATGAGGAAGAAATTCATAACTCCATTTTACAGATGAGGGAGCTGTCTTGAGAGAATATAAATGAAGTGACTGGGGAATAGCCAGTGGTAGAGCACTGATTCTAGATCGAGTACTTTTTGATGACCACTACTCTGTGTATTTGGAGAAGGCAATGGCACCCCACTCCAGTACTCTTGCCTGGAAAATCCCATGGATGGAGGAGCCTGGTAGGCTGCAGTCCATGAGGTCGCTAAAAGTTTGACACGATTGAGCGACTTCACTTTCACTTTTCACTTTCATGCATTGGAGAAGGAAAGGGCAACCCACCCCAGTGTTCTTGCCTGGATAACCCTAGGGATGGGGGAGCGTGGTGGGCTGCCGTCTATGGGGTCGCACAGAGTCAGACACGACTGAAGTGACTTAGCAGTAGCACTCTGTATGTTATATGTCATTTTACAATGATTTAAAGATCCAGGAAGTTATACCAGACTTAAATACACTTTTGTATAAATTTACGAGGCTTCCCAGGTGGCTCAGTGGTAAAACAAATCTGCCTGCCAAGCAGGAGACGCAGGTTTGATCCCTGGGTTGGGAAATTCCCTGGGGAAGAAAATGGCAACCCAGTCCAGCATTTTTGCCTGGGAAATTGCGTGGACAAAGAAGGCTGGTGGGCTACAGTCCATGGGGTCGCAAAGAGCTGGACATGACTGAGCCACTAAGCCCAGCACACATAAATGCATAACCCTATCAGAATTATCAACCCATGTCCACATAAGAAATAATTTGATTAGCTACAGTAGTGCTTTCACATGACCTTCAGTTTTCTAACCTTTAGTTTCACAGTTCCAATAATTTCCAAAGTTGCTTAGTGCAGCACATTTTCTCCCCTTTCTCCTTTCAGTGAGGCTAGGTCACACTGAAAGGCTAGGTCACACATTTGTATTACACTTAATATTTTTTACATTCTGTATTTCATCCTGAGTTCCCTCCACTTTGGAATTTGGGGAATTTGGTTATATTAATGTTTACTCTTGTACTATAAAGTTTTATGAACTGTTGATAAAACCGTAGTGTCATCTACCACCGCCATACAGAATAGTTTCACTGCCCTAAAAAATCCTCTGTGTTTCACCTAATCAAATTGTGAATTTTAGCTCACTAATTTTTATTATCTGATTCCCTTGTACTCCAGTAAATCTTTTACTGTCTTGGCTAAAGCCCTGAACTGTCTCTCCTCTGAATTATTATACCGGAGGTTGGGAGAGAAGGGGAATATAATACTGAAACATTCATTTTGTTTCCAAATGAGGAATTTCAGCTGTGAAAAACTACTTTCTTTTGCGTTATATTTCTTAATGCATCAGTGTAGCAGTTCAATGAACCAAATCTGGCTACAACCAGATTTAATGAATTTGTCAAAATATCCATATTTTATTACATTGTTTATCTTAATTTATTTGTTACACCTTTCATAATTGTGGCTGTAGTGTCATATGCTGACATTAGTAGAAATTCTTCAAATGTTTCATCATTAAACTTCAAATTTCCATCTTTTCCTGTTTGTTTAATTAAGAAATCAAATAACTGAGGTTTGCCAAATATCTTTTTATGGTCTATGGCAGCTATCAATGGGTTTTGAAATTTTGATTTTTTTTCTTTTAAAATATTTGTTTATTTATCTGGCTGTGTTGGGTCTTAGTTGCTGCACCAGAGATCCTTGTTGCATCATGTGGGGTGTTTTTAGGAGTGCACAATCCCTCTAGTTGTGTTGCACAGGGTCTAGAACACATGGCTTTCAGTAGTTGTGGTGCACAGGCTTAGCTTCTCCACAGCATATGGGATCTTAGTTACCCAAACAGGGATTAAGCCCACATTCCCTGAATTTCAAGGCAGATTCTTAACCATTGGATCACCAAGGAATCTTGAAATTTTCATTTATTAAGATAGTTATGTCAAGAGACTCCCTAAGTTGAGGCATCAATCACTAGTGAAGAGGCATCTAGGGCCTAACATATAGAAAATGAAGTTGTTTCACCAACTCTATCCTGAGAAAGTCTACTTTACCTTCAGCAGGTTGATGCCAAAACCTGGGCAGTTCAAAAAAATTAGAGACGGGACAAGCAGGAATAATGATTAGGTATATGATCTTGTCCCCCACTTAGCTCATAGATGGAAGACTCCAAACATTCTTGAATTTGCCAGAGACCAGATTTTACATGGCTATTATTTTGTGTTTTATGTCTGGGCTATCCAACTTCCGGAGTTTACTCAAACTCATGTCCATCAAGTCATTGATGCCATCCAACCATCTCATCCTCCGTCGTCCCCTTCTCCTCCTGCCCCCAATCCCTCCCAGCATCAGGGTCTTTGGCAATGAGTCAACTCTTCACATGAGGTGGCCAAAGTATTGGAGTTTCAGCTTCAGCATCAGTCCTTCCAACGAACACCCAGGACTGATCTCCTCTAGAATGGGCTGGTTGGATCTCTTTACAGTCCAAGGGACTGTCAAGAGTCTTCTCCAACACCACAGTTCAAAGGCATCAATTCTTCAGTGCTCAGCTTTCTTCACAGACCAACTCTCACATCCATAAATGACCATAGGAAAAACCATAGCCTAGACTAGACAGACCTTTGTTGGCAAAGTAATGTCTCTGCTTTTCAATATGCTATCTAGGTTGGACATAACTTTCCTTCCAAGGAGTAAGCGTCTTTTAATTTCATGGCTGCAGTCACCATCTGCAGTGATTTTGGAGCCCCAAAAAATAAAGTCTGACACTGTTTCCACTGTTTCCCCATCTATTCCCATGAAGTGATGGGACCAGATGTCATAATCTTAGTTTTCTGAATGTTGAGCTTTAAGCCAACTTTTTCACTCTCCTCTTTCACTTTCATCAAGAGGCTTTTTAATTCCTCTTCACTTTCTGCCGTAAGGGTGGTGTCATCTGCATATCTGAGGCTATTGATATTTCTCCCCGCAATTTTGATTCCAACTTGTGCTTCTTCCAGCCCAGTGTTTCTCATGATGTACTCTGCACATGAGTTTGAGTAAACTCTGGGAGTTGGTGATGGACAGGGAGGCCTTGTATGCTGCAGTTCACAGGGTTGCAAAGAGTCAGACACGACTGAGCGACTGAACTGAACTGAACTGATACTTGCAGTTCTTATGTCATGTAGCTGATTAATTAAAAATAAGAATAATAGATTTTATCTCATCTCCATTTCTTCATTCTCTGATGCTCTTCTTTTTTATACAGAACCAAGCTTTTGACTTATTTTCCTCTGCCTATGGAAAATCTTTTAATATTCCTTGTACGGCAGGTCTATCAGTGATAAAATACCCCAGTTTTCTTACCTAACAAAGTCTTTACTACTTCATTTTTTGAAGGATACGTTTTATGGATATAGAATTCTTGGTTGGTAGATTGTTCTTTCAACACTGCAACTATTTCACCTACTCTCTTCTTCTGTGTTTTCTGATGATAAATTACCAATAGTTCTTACCTAATAGATAAATTTTTTTTTCCCTTCATAGACTCTTCAGCATTTTCTCTTTACTTTGCTTTGTAGAAGTTTGAATGTGATAGCTTAGGAGTAAATTTTGATATTTATTCTGCTTGCTGTTGTCTAAGCTTCCTGGATCCATAGTTTGGAGTTGGTCAATAATTTTTGAAAACTCTTGGCCAGTACTACTTCAAATATTTTTTATGCTCTCCTATGTTTCTTCTCCTTCTGATATTCTAATTATATATATTTAATATATATAACTATATATATATGTATATATATTATTACTTTTGATTTTGTCCAAGAGCTCTTAGTGGTTCTCTGATTTTTAAAATTCTTCTCTTTATCTTTGAATTTTAGTTTGGAAAATTTCTATTGACCAATCTAGAAGCTCACTGATTCTTTCGTTGGCCTTGTTTAGTCAACTGATGAGTCCACTAAAATCATTTTTATTTCTGTTATGTAAATTTTGATTTCCAGTATTTCCATCTGATAATTTCTCAGAATTTGTATCTGTTTACGTTTCCCATATGTTTGTGCATGTTGTCTATTTTATCCACTTAGAGATTTTAGCATATTAATCATTGATATTTAAGACATTATGTCTGACACATCTGTGTCACATCTGAGTGTTATCAAAGTGTTTGCTTTGTGTTTTCAGACTATTTTTGTTGTTGCTACCTTGTGGCACAGCTTGTAAATGTTTGTTGAATTCTGGACATTTTGTATCAGGTAATAGCCATGAAATTAAAAGACACCTACTCCTTGGAAGGAAAGTTATGACCAACCTAGATAGCATATTAGAAAGCAAAGACATCACTTTGCCAACAAAGGTCCGTCTAGTCAAGGCTAGTTTTTCCAGTGGTCATGTATGGATCTGAAAGTTAGACTGTGAAGAAAGCTGAGTGCCAAAGAATTGATGCTTTTGAACTGTGGTGTTGGAGAAGACTCTTGAGAGTCCCTTGGACTGCAAGGAGATCCAACCAGTCCATTCTGAAGATCAGCCCTGGGATTTCTTTGGAAGGAATGATGCTAAAGCTGAAACTCCAGTACTTTGGCCACCTCATGCAAAGAGTTGACTCATTGGGAACGACTCTGATGCTGGGAGGGATTGGGGGCAGGAGAAGGGGACGACGGAGGATGAGATGGATGGATGGCATCACTGCCTTGATGGACATGAGTGTGGGTGAACTCCGAGAGTTGGTGATGGACAGGGAGTCCTGGCATGCTGCAATTCATGGGATCACAAAGAGTTGGACAAGACTGAGCGACTGAACTGAACTGAATAGGAATTGAGGTAAATAGGCCTCTGCCATGAGAATTTATGATCTTATCAAGATCTGAAGTTTGTTTCATATTTGCTCAAGCCATAGGTGCCACAGACTTCAAATTTCTCTAGTGCCCTTCACTTTGTTTTTCTCTTGGAATTCATGCTTTCCTGCATACCCTTCTGCAGAAAGAGTGTGTCTTACAGCAGTTTCATCTGTGATCAGTAGTAATCCCATAGGTTTGGGAACAAGATGTGGGAGGGTAAATGTTCTATAATTTTCCATTTAAGTCTCATTCTGATAGTGAGCTTTCCTCTTTGACTTGTGACCTTCATAAATGTTTTTCTCTTTTACAGCCTTTAGAAAAATACCCCCTCTCAGCATAAAACAGGAAGGAGTCTGGAGTGAGAGGAATGTCCTTCCCCATAATCCCAGGATAAGGCTCAGGTCAAGTTTTTTCTCTTGATGAGGAGGACTTTGGTTTGGAGAAGATCTGGGCATATTTCACAAACATTACTCTCCCTTTGCCTCTGAAGACTCAGAAGGGGCATATTTTTCAGATCTTCATTTTGAGAACCTGGTGGGGTTCCGGGAAGTAAAGATCACAAAAGTGTAGGGGTCTCCTAAAGCCCCCAGGAGTTTCTCATCTCATTCTATCAATTATCTCCAGTAATTGTCAAGATGATCATTTAAATCTTGCCAGTTTATGGATCAAGTGACTTGTGTTCCAGATAAGCACTTCTTGGCTGTGATTCTCTGGATCTCACTCCAGATTTCAGGGTAGCAGTTTATTTACAAACCCATTCCTTTGTTGGGTTAAAGAAAACTTGCTGATTTTCAATTTATCCAGATTTTCTTCTTATAAGGACAGCAGAGAAGACTTGTTGAAACTAAAAGTTCTCTAGACTGTTTTTGGTTTGGGGCTCTTTTTATTTTTTATTCTGTTTTTGGCCATGCAATGTGGCTTGCAGAATCTTAGTTCCCTGACCAGATATTGAACCCATGCCCCCAGCATTAGAAGTAAGGAGTCCTAACCACTGGACGATGAGGGAATTTCCCCAAAGTTCTCTATATTGTTGATATCAACGTTTCAGCTGCTCAAATGCGAGAACGTCTTGACTGGATATAGTTTTTGATGACCTCAGGTCTTGACTTCTAAAAAGTTAGTGTAATGCATGACTGAGAATGGTCCCTGTGATCTTTGTTTAGCTTGAACAACTGAGACAATGTCTCAGACTAGGAGAAGAAACAGAATTTGGTCTTTTCACAGGGGGATTAGTGCAAGTAGGGACACTGTCTCAAGTTATCTCCAGTTTCAACAACCTTGACCAGACAATGGGAGTCACTCAGACTGTAGAGGCATACAGTAGTCATCATGGTTTCCACACTGAAATAACAGTGACTCTGAAGAAAGAAACCAAGTCGTGCTAAGGACAAATCATTAATAAGTTGGACAAATAGTAAAACATTTGACTCAGTGTATGCTCAGATTTTGTTACAATGATGAATTTTTTCTTACAATGATGATTTTTGAATATAACTCATCTAAGAAAACTCCTTATATCACATAATGTGTCCTCCTAGCACAACTGACAGAATGGATTGACTTTGAATGAAACCAAAGTCCAAGGTACCACCAAGTTACCATGCTGTGAACTTTCTGGACCATAATGTATAGTTATGTTACAGACTGAATTGTACCTCCCCAAATTCATACACTGAAGCCTTTACCTGCAATATAACTGTATTTAGAGATAGGGCTTTAAGGGAATAAGGTAGGTGCCTAAGATTGAATAAGGTTATAAGAGTGGATCCTAATCTGATAGGACTGGTGTCTTTATAAGAAAAGGAAGAGGTGCAGAGATTTCCCTTCCCTCCACATGTGCACAAAAGAAAGGTCATTGTGTGCCAGCTAGCAAGAGATAGGTCACTGAAAACCAGCCCTGGCACCTTGATTCTGGATTTCCAGCCTCCCAGAAGTATGAGAAAATGACATGTGTTGTTTAAGTCAGCCAGTCTATATATCTTGCTATGGCAGCTCTAAGTCAAATGGTAGAGGTGACCTCTTGTTTCTGTATCAGTGACTGTAAAGAACTAGGCACAACACCTGACTGACTCCCAGGGATGTTGCAGATGCACATGGCACAAGTGGATATTTTTCTGCTGCTTCTACACAAGCCAACAGACAGCCTAGTCTCTAGAACTTTTGTTGTTCCGTGGCTCAGTTATGTCCAACTTTTGCAACACCATGGACTGCAGCACTCCAGGCTTCCCTCTCTTTCACCATCTCCTGGAGCTTGCTCAAACTCATGTCCATTGAGTTGGTGATGCCACCCAATCATCTCATCCTCTGTCATCCCCTTCTCCTCCTGCCTTCAGTTTTTCCCAGCATCAGGCTCTTTTCCAGTGATTTGGCTCTTTGCATCAGGTAGCCAAAATATTGGAGCTTCAGCTTCATCATCAGTCCTTCCAGTGAATTTTCAGGATTGATTTATTGGAGGATTGACTTGTTTGATCTCCTTGCTGTCCAAGGAACTCTCAAGAGTCTTGTCCAACACATTTCAAAAGCATCAATTCTTTGGTGTTCAGCCTTCTTTATGGTCCAACTCTCACATCCATACTAATATCCACTACTGGAAAAACCATAGCTTTGACTCTATGGACCTTTGTCAACAAAGTAATGTCTTTGCTTTTTAATATGCTGTCTAGGTTTTTCATAGCTTTTTTCCAAAGTGCAAGCATCTTTTAATTTCATGGCTGCAGTCACCATCTGCAGTGATTTTGGAGCCCAGGAAAATAAAGTCTGTCACTGTTTCCATTGTTTCCACATCTATTTGCCACGAAGTGATGGGACAAGACGCCATGATCTTTAGAGCTAGAGACCTTGAAATCAATCCAAATGTTAATACCTCAAGAGCTGTCCTGAAGCCCACATCTCCTTCAGAACCCATGATATTACACATATCTGTGTACTGCTTTGTAGACTTTTGATGGAAACCTTCGTCAATAAACCATCAATATACCTCAGGATCCAGGCTTCTGCACTAAAGAATCTATCAGTTCAGTTCAGTCACTCAGTTGTGTTTGACTCTTTGTGACCCCATAGACAGCAGAACGCCAGATTTCCCTGTCCATGACCATCTCCCGGAGCTTGCTCAAACTCATGTCCATCGAGTCAGTGATGCCATCCAAACATCTCATCCTCTGTCACCCCCTTCTCCTCCTGCCCTCAATCTTTCCCAGCATCAGGGTCTTTTTCAATGCTCTTAGCATCAGGTGGCCAAAGTATTGGAGCTTCAGCTTCAGCATCAGTCCTTCCAATAAATATTCAGGATTGATTTCCTTTAGGATTGACTTCCTTTCTGTGTGAGGAACTCTCAAGAGTCTTCTCCAACACCATAGTTCAAAAGCATCAATTCTTTGGCACTCAACTTTCTTTATGGTCCAATTCTCACATTCATATATGACTACTGGAAATATCATAGCTTTGACTAGACCGATCTTTTGTCAGCAAAGTCTCTGCTTTTTAATAGGCTGTCTATATTGGTCATAGTTCTTCTTCCAAGGAGCAGGCGTCTTTTGAAGTCATGGCTGCAGTCATGTAGCAATGCAAAGGATCTATAGCTTGCCCAATAGATTCAGAGATTATCTTACTACAAGTCATGAATCTAACGGAGCCTTCAAATAACAGTCAAACAGGGCCTTAGGTCCTTGGCCATCCTAACAAATCCACTGCTAGACACTGAGACAACAGGGTTCACTATAAAAGAGCCTGCCTCCAGAGAGAACACTTTCAGTGGACTAATGCAGCCTTCCAATATAATGACTGATCACCAACAGCCCACAGCATTAAGGGTCTGCAAAGTGGGCTGAACAGCATATCTCAACTCATTTTTATACTAACTATACTAACTATATACTTTATACTAACTATACTTTATACTAAAGATGCTAACTCATCTTTATACTTGTGAGCCAGCACTAAAGGCCTAAAAATTGTCAGGCTATTGCATATGAATATAGGGCTATAATACTAAAAGTATATCTATATGAAATTAGATACAATAACTTATTCATGAACTTAATGTTTACATCGCACAAGTGTATGTCCAAATAAAGGGATTATGTTTAAGTCAAAGTATTTTCCTAACAAAGTCCAATCAAGAATGCTGGGCTATTTTGTTAGATTTATTCTGTAGTTATATTTTTAATTTCCTAAGACAGAGATTTAGCTCATTAATTTTTACACTCCTTTCCTAACTTAAGAATTTTAGTCTAACCATTTATCTCTATATATTGCTTCAACCCAACACTCCAAGTTATGCTATCTAGTATTTCCAATATTTTAAATACCTAAAAATTGCCTAAGTTCCACAGTGATTTCTTCTATAATCGATGAGTTGCATGTGTTAATTTTATATTTCAAATGTAGTTTCATTTTGTCAACTTTTGTTGTTTTATCTTCCTTAATTGCAACCTCATCAGACAAGTTATACTACCAAATATTTCAGAGTTTTAAAAACTGCTTTTGTGACATGACCTATCATCATTTTTCATAAATATCCAATATATGTATAAAACTGTGTTTCCTTCAACTGTGAAGGTACAATATTCTGTAAATATTATTAGTTCTAATTTGGCAATGGTGTGATCAAACCTGTCAAGTTACTTATTTTCAAAATGTTTATTCTATAAACTAAGAGAGATGTGATAAAACAACACAAATAATGATACATTTGTTAATTTTCCCTGTAGATTCATTATTTTCCTCTTGCTCTCTCAATATTTCTCCTCCCTTCCCTCCCCATCCCTTTCTCCCTCCCTTGTATGTTGTTGGATAAAATTTAAAACATTTTTTAATAAATGGTTAAATGAATATTTTACCATTATGCACTGATCCCCTTTACCTCTGCTAATGTTTTGCAATGTAATGGATTTTTTTTTCTTTCAGTTCAATTTGATAATCTAGATGTTCACTGCTGGATTTAGCCCAAGTAGTGTAATTATGATTATCAATTGTTTCTATTTTTTTCCTTACCATCTTATAAAAAGTATTCCCTATTCCTATACTTTTCTAAATTTCTCTTTTTCTGAATATTTTCAGTGTTCTTCTCCTTCTTTCTTAGGAAGAGAAATCTTTATTACTGTAGTACAATAATTTAATGTTAAATTTGACCCTGAACTTCATGATGACCAGTATACAAAATCAAACACTGGTTCACAATTAGTTCTCCTTAACATCTGCAAATTTAGTGTGAAAACAGATGAAAATACCTTTTCTAAGAAGTGAATGTACATTGATTCAAATGTATTCTTTTTAATGGCTGAGTAATACTCCATTGTGTATATGTACCACAGCTTTCTTATCCATTCATCTGCTGATGGACATCTAGGTTGCTTCCATTAATTTTTTTTTTGAGAGAGAGAGAAAACTTATCTTAGTGTTAAAATCTAAAAGAATGTCTGGTATGGAACTCAATTTATATAAGGCAATACAACAAGATGTTTGTTTTTGACAACGGTTCACAGGAGAGGGGCAAGGGTGGTCAGAAACTAGTCTTTGGTTTTTTTTTAATTGAAATGTAGTTGATATTATGTTAGTTTCAGGTGTACTACATAATGCTTCAACATTTGCATACATTATGAAATGGTCACCATGATAAATTAGTAACCATCTGTCCCCATACAAAGTTACTACATTATCACTGACCATATTTGTTATGCTTTTTCCCATGACTTATTTATTATCTAACTGGAGGGTATGTGCCTCTAAATCCTCTTCACCTATTTTGGTCACTCTTGCCTCCACCATCCCTTCTGGCAAACATCTCTTTGTTTTTTGTTTTCGTATCTATGAGTCTGTTTTCCTTTTGTTTTGTTTTTGAGTTCATGGGGTCGTTTTCTTTCTCTGACTTACTTCACTGTAAGTCAGAGAAAGAAACTTGTAACATTTTAGCTCCCCAAGTGTCCTTCCCAGTAGCAGGATAAAGTGGCAGCAATAGATATCCTAGAATCTCAATGACTGGTGATGATATTTCTATTTGTCCTTACACGTAAAAATGCAAAACATAAAATGCAAACACATATAACATATTATAATTATACATATAGAAAGTAAAAAAAATAAATGAATTTTATATTTCATAAATGTGTTTCTTAACAATATTTTATACTTGTTTACATTATTTCTCATTCACACTACTTGTTTTTAATGGGCAACCCATAGAATGACAGTATATGTTTTTCTAGCCCCAGGGTCCAGGCCATGTGGCATTACCAGTCACCAGGGCAGAGATAAAGAGATGCAAATGTATACAATTTCTTAAAGCTTCTGCCCAGAGATCACACAAGTCACCCAACTATCATTATTATTCCTACCAGGTCCCAGGCATGTTTTAATTAAAAATCACTGTGAAGTACAGTTCTACTGTGAGCCTCCAACATCCTCCTTTCATCAGTTCCTGGTTTTCTTCAGTTTAACATTCATTCTGCAGTACTAACATTTATATTCTATTTCATTACTAATTTCCCTATTTTCTGTGAAATTTAGTTTTATATCTAAATGGGTTTATTTCTTTTTACCACTGGTGCCTTCCAACTGTGGCTTCTCTCTTACTGAGATCTTGATGTTGATTTTTTTCCCTTGAAATTCATAATCAAAATTTTTAGACAGGCTTTTTGGACTCTGTTCCTTGATTTCTTGCATATTCATGAACTTATTTCTTTTATAGTAAAATGTCAACTTGACTGAATATAAAAAATCTTTTTAAAAAGTCTTGAATTGCACTTCTTTTTCACATAAGGATTTCATAAACATTATTTCACTCATTTTTAACATGTGATTATGTGCAAGACTCTAATACCACTCTTACTGTCTCATCTCATGATTAATCCCCAGGATGGCCATAGAATGCTTTTGATTTTTTAACTAATTTAAATGTAATTTTCTTTACTTTTTTAAGTTACAAAATAAGATGTACTATTTTAATAAGTCATATAGCACAGAAATAGAAAAAATGTCAATAACTTTTATGCCCTCCACTAATTTCTCCCTTAAGCTTTGCTTTTCTAAAAATATACCTATTAAGTTATAACACAGATAGAGAAAATGTACAAATCATAAAAATGAAGTAAATTATGTTTATAAATGTGAATACACCAATGTGATCAGCATATAGATAAGAAAACTACAACACCAGCATTCTAGAAGTACCTTCATGTTGCATCCCTTCCCCAAGGAGTAACCATTATTCTTAAAAAAAAAAAATTATTTATTTTAATTGAAGGATAATTACAATATTGCAGTGGTTTTTGCCATACATTGACATGAGTCAGCCATGGGTGTACATCTGTCCCCCATCCTGAACCGCCCCCTCCCCACCTCCCTCCCCATCCCATCCCTCAGGGTCATCCCAGTGCACCAGCCCTGGGCACCCTGTCTAATGCATCAAACCTGGACTGGTGATCTGTTTCACATATGATAATATGCATGTATCAATGCTATTCTCTCAAATCATTCTACCCTTGCCTTCTCCCACAGAATCCAAAAGTCTGTTCTTTACAACTGTGTCTCCTTTGCTGTCTTGATATAGGGTCATCATTACCATCTTTCTAAATTGCATATACTTGTGTTAATATACTGTATTGGTGTTTTTCTTTCTAACTTACTTCACTCTGTATAATAGGCTCCAGTTTCATCCACCTCGTTAGAACTAACTCAAATGTATTCTTTTTAATGACTGAATAATATTCCATTGTGTATATGTACCATAGTTTTCTTATCCATTCATCTGCTGATAGACATCTAGGTTGCTTCCATGTCCTGGCTATTATAAACAGTTCTGTGATGAACATTGGGGTACACGTGTCTCTTTCAATTCTGGTTTCCTCAGTGTGTATGCCCAGCAGTGGGATTGCCGGGTCATAAGGCAGTTCTATTTCCAGTTTTTTAAGGAATCTCCACACTGTTCTCCATAGTGGCTGTACTAGTTTGCATATCCACCAACAGTGTAAGAGGGTTCCCTTTTCTCCACACCCTCTCCAGCATTTATTGCTTGTAGACTTTTGGATCACAGCCATTTTGGCTGGCGTGAAATGGTACCTCACTGTGGTTTTGATTTGCATTTCTCTGATAATGAGTGATGTTGAGCATCTTTTCATGTGTTTGTTAGCCATCTGTATGTCTTCGTTGGAGAAATGTCTATTTAGTTCTTTGGCCCATTTTTTGATTGGGTCATTTAGTTTTCTGGCATTGAGCTGCAGGAGTTGCCTGTATATTTTTGAGGTTAATTGTTTGTCCTGGGCTTTTGTTTGCTGGAAGATTACTGATTACAGTTTCAATTTCCGTGCTTGTGATGTGTCTGTTAAGATTTTCTATTTTCTTCCTGGTTCAGTTTTGGAAAGTTATAATTTTCTAAGAATTTGTCCATTTCTTCCAAGTTGTCCATTTTACTGGCATATAGTTGCTAATAGTAGTCTCTTATGATTTTTTGTATTTCTGTGTTGTCTATTATGATTTATTCATTTTCATTTCTAATTTTGTTGACTTGATTCTTCTCCCTTTCTTTCTTGATGAGTTTGGCTGATGGCTTGTCTATTTTATTTAACTTCTCAAAGAACCAGCTTTTAGCTTTGTTGATTTTTCCCATGGTCTCGTTTCTTTTGCATTTATTTCTGCCTTAATTTTTATGATTTCTTTCCTTCTATTAACTTTGGGGTTCTTCATTTCTTCCTTTTCTAGTTGCTTTAGGTGTAGAGTTAGGTTATTTATTTGACTTTTTTCTTGTTTCTTGAGGTAAGCTTGTAGTGCTATGAACCTTCCCCTTAGCACTGCTTTTACTCAGTCCCATAGGTTTTGGGTTGTTGTTTTTTCATTTTCATTCATTTCTATGCATATTTTCATTTTTTAAAATTTCTTCTGTGATTTGTTAGTTATTCAGAAACTTGTTGTTTAGCCTCCATATTTTTGTGTCTTAAATAGTTTTTTTTTTTTTTTTTTTTTTTGCTGTAGTTGACATCTAATCTTACTGCATTGTGATCAGAAAAGATGCTTGAAATGATTTCAATTTTTTTGAATTTACCAAGGCTAGATTTATAGCCCAGGATGTGATCTATCCAGGAGAAGTTTCCATATGCACTTGAGAAAAAGGTGAAATTCATTGTATGGGGGTGATATATCCTATAGATATCAATTAGGTCTAACTGGTCTATTGTATCATTAAAGTTTGTGTTACCTTGCAAATTTTCCATTTAGTTGATCTATCCATAAGTGTGAATGGGGTATTAGAGTCTCCCACTATTATTGTGTTACTGTTAATTTCCCCTTTCACACTTGTTAGTTAGTATTTGCTTTACATATTGTGGTGCTCCTATGTTGGGTGCATATATATTTATAATTGTTATATTTTCTTCTTGGATTGAGTCTTTGATTATTATTGTCTTTATTTGTCTCTTTTCATAGCCTTTATTTCAAAGTCTATTTTATCTGATATGAGTATTGCTACTCCTGCTTTCTTTTGGTCTCGATTTGCATGAAATATCTTTTTCCAGCCCTTCACTTTGTCTGTATGTGTCCCTTGTTTTGAGGTGGGTCTCTTTTAGACAGCATATATAGAGGTCTTGTTTTTGTTTCCATTCAGCCAGTCTTTGTCTTTTGGTTGGGGCATTCAACCCATTTACATTTAAGGTATTTATTGATAAGTATGATCCCATTGCCATTTACTTTGTTGTTTTGGGTTCAAGTTTATACACCTTTTCTTTGTTTCTTATCTAGAGAAGATCTTTTAGCATTTGTTGAAGAGCTGGTTTGGTGGTGCTGAATTCTCTCAGCTTTTGTTTGTCTGTAAAGCTTTTGATTTCTCCTTCATATTTGAATGAGATCCTTGCTGGGTAGAGTAATCTGGGTTGCAGGCTTTTCTCCTTCATCACTTTATGTTTGTCCTGCCATTCCCTTCGGAGAAGGCAATGGCAACCCACTCCAGTACTTTTGCCTGGAAAAATCCCATGGATGGAGGAGCCTGGCAGGCTGCAGTCCATGGGGTCTCTGAGGATCAGACACGACTGAGCAACTTCACTTTCACTTTTCACTTAGATGCATAGGAGAAGGAAATGGCAACCCACTCCAGTGTTCTTGCCTGGAGAATCCCAAGGATGGGGGAGCCTGGTGGGCTGCTGTCTATGGGGTTGCACAGAGTCAGACACGACTGAAGTGACTTAGCAGCAGCAGCAGCAGCCATTCCCTTCTGGTCTGAAGAGTTTCTATTGAAAGATCTCCTGTTATCCTTATGGGAATTCCCTTGTGTGTTATTTGTTGTTCTTCCCTTGCTGCTTTTAATATTTGTTCTTTGTGTTTGATCTTTGTTAATTTGATTAATATGTGTCTTGGGGACGACAGAGGATAAGATGGCGGATGGTATCACCGACTCAATGGACATGGGTTTGGATGGACTCCGGGAGTTGGTCATGGACAGGGAGGCCTGGCATGCTGCAGTTCATGGGGTAACAAAGAGTCGGACATGACTGAGCAACTGAACTGAACTGAACTGGGGTGTTTCACCTTGGATGTATCCTGTTTGGGATTCTCTGGGTTTCTTGGACTTGGGTGGCTATTTCCTTTTCCATTTTAGGGAAGTTTTCAGCTATTATCTCCTCAAGGATTTTTTCATGGCCTTTCGTTTTGTCTTCTTCTGGGATTCCTATGATTTGAATGTTGGGACGTTTGGCATTGTCCCAGAAGTCTCTGAGGTTGTTCTCAGTTCTTTTAATTCTTTTTTCCTCTCTGCTTCATTTATTTCCCCCATTCTCTTTTCCACCTCACTTACCCTATCTTCTGCCTCAGTTATTCTACTGTTGGTTCCCTCCAGAGTGTTTTTTATCTCATTTATTGCATTATTCATTATTGATTGACTCTTTTTTATTTCTTCTAGGTCCTTGTTAAGCATTTCTTGCATCTTCTCAATCCTCAATCTCATCTTCTCCTTCTCAATAGTCTCCAGGCTATTTATCTGTAACTCCATTTTTTTTTTCCAAGATTTTGGATCATTTTTACTATCATTATTCTGAATTCTTTTTCAGGTAGACTCCTTATCTCCTCCTCTTTTTTTTGGTTTGGTGGGAATATATCATGTTCCTTTACCTGCTGAGAATTTCTCTGCCTTTTCATCTTCTTTAGATTGCTATGTTTGGGGTGGCCCTTCTGTATTCTGGCAGTTTGTGGTTCTTCTTTATTGTGGAGGTTCCTCTCTGTGGCTGAAATTGGACGAGTGGCTACTTAAGGTTTCCTGGTTAGGGAAGCTTGTGTCGGTGTTCTGGTGGGTGGACCTGGATTTCTTCTCTCTGGAATGAAATGAAGTGTCCAGTAGTGAGTTTTGAGATGTCTGTGGGTTTGGTGTGACTTTGGGCAGCCTGTATATTAAAGCTCAGGGCTATGTTTCAGTGTTGCTGGAGAATTTGTGTGGTATGTCTTGCTCTGGAACTTGTTGGTTCTTGGGTGGTGCTTGGTTTCAGTGCAGGTATGGAGGCTTTTGGATGAGCTCTTATCAATTAATGTTCCTTGGATTCAGGAGTTCTCTGGTGTTCTCAGGTTTTGGATTTAAGCTCCTGCGTCTGATTTTCAGTCTTATTCTTACAATAGCCTCAAGATTTCTCCATCCATATAGCACCAATGATGAAACATCTATGTTAATGGAGAAATGATTATCCACAGTAAAGACACCCAGAAAGGTTCGCTGAGTTACGTGGAAAAAAAAAGAGGGAGGAGGGAGATAGAGGTGACCAGGAGGAGACAAGGCGGAATCAAAAGGGGAGAGAGCAAGCTAGCCAGTAATCAAATCTCTATGTGCTCTCCACAGCCTGGAACACCCAGAGAGGTTCACAGAGTTACATAGAGAAGAGAAGTGGGAGGAAGGAGATAGAGGGGGCCAGGAGAAGATGAGGGGAAGTGAAAAGGAGAGAGACAGATCTAGCCAGTAATCAGTTCCCTAAGTGTTCTTCACAGCCTGGAATATCCAAAGAGATTCACAAAGTTCGGTAGAGAAGAAAAGGGGGAGGAAGGAGATAGAGGTGACCTCCTTTTGAAGAGAATGAGCTGCCTTTCTTGGTGCCCGGTGTCCTCTGCCAGCTTTCAGAAATTGTTTTGTGGAATTTTTTTTAGCATTCAAATGATCTTTCAATGAATTTATGGGGGAGAAAGTGGTTTCCCCATCCTATTCCTCTGCCATCCAGAGCAACCATTATTATAACAGCTAAAATAGCTTTGCTTATTTTTTAAAGAACAGAAAGCAAAGATTCACTTCATTGAACATCAGAAAGTAACATATTGTATGGCAATTGTTTCAATATTTTCAAAATCATTGGCTTGCTTTTTTTTTTCTTTTGCTATGTATTCATTACTTTTTATTGTGTGTGTATGTACATATATATATATATATATATATATATATTTTTTTTTTTTTTTGAAATGTAGGTCCAGAGCAGTGGTGATAGTCTTAGCCTCTAGTTCAAAGTCACTTCACCTGCTCTCCAGAATGCTCTACCTTTCTCCATTCCCTCACAGCCCATGAAGTTTCCTATGTCCTCATACCTCACTATTGTTTAAATCTGCATTGCTCTAGTTAATGTGCATAAGCATCTATTTCTATACTTTATGTACTTATAAGCTTTTTTCATTTCTTTTCTTGAAAAATTCCTGTTTACATCCTTTTTATTTATTTTTTTAAATTTTATTTTATTTTTAAACTTTACATAATTGTATTAGTTTGCCAAATATCAAAATGAATCTGCCACAGGTATACATGTGTTCCCCATCCTGAACCCTCCTCCCTCCTCCCTCCCCATACCATCCATGCAGAAATTTCTTGTATTATATTTCTAATATATTCCAAATTAACCCTTCATTGGTTTTAGGCAGATTTCATATTCTGTCACTAGTCTTTTAACTTTAACTGGGTGATTTGGATTTCTGGATGACTAGTGATGTTGAGCATCTTTTCATGTGCCTGTTGGCCATCAGTATGACTTTTCTGAAAAATACCTACTCAGGCCCTCAGTCCATTTTTTAATCAAATTGTTCAGTTGTTTTGCTATTGAGCTGTGTGAATTCTTTTTATATTTTGGATACTAACTTCTTATCAGACACATCATTTGCAAATAAACTTTCCCATTCAATTGGGTTACCAACTGTTTCCTTGCCCTTTCTTCTAACATTGGCTCTTTTCCTACATGTTTAATCTTTTTACTTATAAGCATATCATCCATGCTTATTTCTTTCTGATTTTTACTAATTTTGAATGAGACACTTGTATCTGTTCACATATTTGCTGAACTACATTAAAGGTGAGAGATGTAAACTGAAGCAGTGGAAGTTCAGGATGCATCTTCATCATCTCTGTTTGGTCATCTCCTCTGTAAATGCTTTCTCTCGTTAACATTCCCATGTCCAGTGAGCAGAAAGTCTTGAGTTTTCACAATAAAGCCATATATTTCAGGTGTCTGTGGCATCTCTGCCCATTATTAATTTTTTTCATTGACATTTGATTAGCTGTTACCACAATGACTGAGGTATACACTCTTGTCTTCTTGCTCACTTTCTGAAAATATAACGTTAAGTATGAATCTTCTTATTCAATCTTCCCTCCCTCCTCAGGCTGACTTTATACACCTGTATTCTGCTCACGGGGCTTCCTGATGTCTCAGTGGTAAAGACTCTGCCCGCAATGCAGGAGACGTGGGTTCGATCACTGGGTGGGGAACATCCCCTGGAGGAGAAAATGGCAACCCACTCTAATACTCTTGCCTGGACAAGGACAAGAATTCCATTGACAGAAGATCCTGGCGGGCTACAGTCCACGGAGTCACAAAGAGTCATACATGAATGACCATGCACATATGCACTCTGCTCACACCTCCATGTCAGGTATCTTTATTATCTTAGAGCTGTTCCCTCTACTTTGAAGGACCTCTGTACTATTTAAAGCATCTCTAGGAGTTTGCATTTCTTCTCGTCACCTTTTGCCATTTTGGTCCCAATAAGTTTTTCTTTTAATTTCTATTTGGAGGTTGTGCTTTGGACTATGACTGTCTCCTAGTCTCACTGAAGACAGAACAGTCCCTATTTTTTATATATGCTTGTTCTTTCAGTTGGTGTTACAGAATAAAATGGATAAATTTACAGAAGCAAACAATGCTTAATTCCCTGAAACTGGGTAAAACATTGGTCAGTAAAAATATTTTCTAATTTGCTCCTTTGAAACCTGTTATTATTATGAAATTTTATCTTTTTCTATAAGATCAGGTGATCTGATGCTTTGAAGTTGGTGTTTAATTACCACAGAATGCAAAATTTTGGACTCCAATATGGAATGTTAGTCCATGGCAATGATGTGAAAATTAGCATCCTAACAACAGTAGAATTTGTTGAGAAAGAAAATGTAAAGTTCTTGTGCTACTTAGTTTTATTAGGAAATGATTCCAGTAATGGACCAAAAAAGACTGATAATTATTCATAGCACTACTGAGGAGATGGCGATAGGTAACACAAGTTACCTACAAGTTAATTTATTAGTTAAAATTTTTTTAAAGTGCAAATGATAGAAATTCAAACCATCCTTAAGAAAAAAAAAAGAGTTTATTGGTTCCTGTGAGTATTCCAAAAAGAGAGCTCACTTTAACCATGGCCAGCCTCCGAAGCTTAAAAAAAATCTAGTGTTGCTGCAAATTCTGGTCAGTTCCAAGTTATTTATGAGAAGGACATAAATACTTCTTTGTTAGAAACCCCAAAAGAAAGAGAATTGCTTAATCACACATGAAAGATTCTCCTTTTCCCAAGTTTAGACTCTTTGACCCCACTTGCATCACACAACTGTGCAGTAATGTGTGTTGAATTCCACCGTGATCCACTGAGAAGAGTAGGACTTTTATGTACAAGAAAGGGTGCTGGTAAAACAAAAGCTAAGTCCAATTAATGAACTGGGTTGTGCTATTTCAATACCCTGATTGCAAATAATTTTGGGGAAGGATTTGCATTTCTACTATAAGTATGTGCAGAGTAACTGAAGTTTCTTTGTTTTGTTTAGAAGAGGATTGGAAGAGGGAATGAACTCTAAGATGAGGCTATTTCAGTGATCTTTATTCTTTAGTTGCAAATTGGAAAACCAAACACTCAAGATACTTACTCTCATAGTTTCAAGTTCTTCCTGGAATCTAGCTTTTAAGATACTCTCTTGGGACTTCTCTGGAATGCAAAATAGGAAGTCAAGAGATGCCTGGAGTAACAGGCAAATTTGGCCTTGGAGTACAGAATGATGCAAGTCAAAAGCTAACAGAGCTTTGCAAAGAGAAGGTACTGGTCATAGCAAACACCCTCTTTCAACAACACAAGAGAAGACTCTACACATGAACATCACCAGATGGTCAATACCAAAATTAGATTGATTATATTCTTTGCAGCCAAAGATGGAGAAGCTCTATAACGTCATCAAAAAACAAGAACAGGAGCTAACTGTGACTCAGATCATGAACTCCTTACTACCAAATTCAGACTTAAATTGAAGAAAGTAGGGAAAACCACTAGACCATTCAGGTATGACCTAAATCAAATCCCTTATGAGTATAAAGAGGAAGTGACAAATAGATTCAAGGGATTAGATCTGATAGACAGAGTGCCTGAAGAACTATAGATGGAGGTTCATGACATGTTACAGGAGACAGTGATCAAGACCATCCCCAAGAAAAAGAAATGCAAAAAGGCAAAATAGTTGTCTGAGGGGGCCTTGCAAATAGCTAGAAAAGAAGAGAAGCTAAAGGCAAAGGAGAAAAGGAAAGATATATCCATCTGAATGCAGAGTTCCAAAATAGCAAGGGCAGATAAGAAAGCCTTCCTCAGTGATCAAGGCAAAGAACAGAGGAAAATAAAAGAATGGGAAAGACTAGAGGTCTCTTCAAGAAAATTAGAGATACCAAGGGTACAATTCATGCAAAGATGGGCACAATAGAGGACAGTAATTGTATGAACCTAATAGAAGCAGAAGATATTAAAGAGAGGTGGCAAGAATACACTGAAGAACTACACAAAAAAGGTCTGAGTGACCCAGATAGCCACGATGGTATGATCACTCACCTAAAGCTAGACGTCCCGGAATGCAAAGTCAAGTGGGCCTTAGGAAGCATCACTATGAACAAAGCTAGTGGAGGTGATGGAATTCCAGTTGAGCTATTTCAAACCCTAAAAGATGATGCTATGAAAGTGCTGCACTCATTATGCCAACAAATGTGGAAAACTCAGCAGGGCCACAGGACTGGAAAAGGTCAGTTTTCATTCCAATCCCAAAGAAAGGCAATGCCAAAGAATGCTCAAACAACTGCAATATTGCACTCACCTCACATGAAAAGTAATGCTCAAAATTCTCCAAGCCAGGCTTCAACAGTATGTGAGCTGTGAATTTCTAGATGTTCACTGGAATTAGAAAATGCAGAGGAACCAGAGATCAAATTGCCAAGATTCACTGGATCATTAGAAAATCAATAGAGTTCCAGAAAAATATTTACTTCTGCTTTATCGACTAGTCCAAAGCCTTTGACTGTGAGGATCACAACAAATTGTGGAAAATTCTTAAAGAGATGGGAATACCAGACCACCTGATCTGCCTCCTGAGAAATCTGTATGCAGGTCAAGAAGCAACAGTTAGAACCAAATATGGAACAACGACTGGTTCCAAATTGAGAAAGGCGTATGCCAATGTTGTATATTGTCACCCTGCTTATTTAACCTCTATGCAGAGTACATCATGTGAAATGCCAGGCTGGATGAAGCACAAGTGAGAATCAAGATTGCTGGAAGAGATATCAATAACCTCATATATGCAGAGGATACCATTCTTATGGCATAAAATGAAGAAGAACTAAAGAACCTCTTGATGAAATTGAAAGAGAGTGAAAAAGTTGGCTTAAAACTCAAGATTCAAAAAAAACAAAGATCATGGCATTTGGTCTCATCATTTAATGGCAAATAGATGGGGAAATGATGAAAACAGTGAGAGACTCTTTGGGGGTCTCCAAAATCACTGCAGATGGTGACTGCACCCATGAAATTAAAAAAATACACTTGCTTCTTGGAAGAAAAACTATGACCAACTTAGAATATTAAAAAGCACAGACATTACCTTTCTGACAAAAGTCCATCTAGACAAAACTAGTTTTTCCAATAGTCATGTATGGATGTTAAAGTTGGATGATAAAGAAAGCTTAGTGCTGAAGAATTGATGCTTTTGAACTGTGGTGTTGGAGAAGACTCTTGAGAGTTCCTTGGACTACAAGGAGATGAGATCAAATCAGTTAATCCTAAGGGAAATCAATCCTGAATATTCATTGGAAGGACTGATGATGAAGGTGAAACTCCAATACTTTGGCCACCTGATGCGAAGAACTGACTTATTTGAAAAGACCCTGATGCTGTGATTGAATGCGGGAGGAGAAGGGGATGACCGAGGATGAGATGATTTTAAGGCATCACTGACTTCATGGACATGAGTTTGAGCAGGTTCCAGGAGATGGTGATGGACAGGTAAGACCGGAATGCTGCAGTCCATGGGTTCACAAAGAGTCAGACATGACTGAGTGACTGAACTGAACTGACAGTGGTTAAAACCCTGAGCTCCCAATGCTGGGTGCCAGGGTTCAATCCTGGGTCAGGGACCTAGATCCCATGCATCACAACTAAGAGTTCCATGATGCAACTAAAGAAAGAGCATCCTACAATTAATGACTGTGCATGCTACAATGAAGACAAAAGATCGCACATGTTGTAGCTAATAGCTTGCACAGCCAAATAAATAAATAATAATAAATAAACGTATGTAAAAGATGTTCTTGTTTCTGTTGGAAGGGAAAGAATCAATCCTTTGAGTTCTCTTGAAATCACAGGGAGGAATGCAGAAGGTAGGACACCTGAATGCAGAGAAATTAAGTCTTTGTGGAGAAAAGAGATCTTTAGATCTCTGCATCAAGCCTTGGCAAAAAAGTTCTATCTCTCAATTTTTCCATAAAGAGATAGTTCAGCTCAGTCGCTCAGTCGTGTCTGACTCTTTGCATCCCCATGGACTATTTCAATGGGTAAGTTCTTCAAATCAGGTGGCGAAAGCCTTGGAGCTTCAGCTTCAGCATCAGTCCTTCCAGTGAATATTCAGGACTGATTTCCTTGAGGATTGACTGGTTGGATCTCCTTGCAGTCCAAGGGACTCTCAAGAGTCTTCTCCAAAACCATAGTTCAAAAGCATCAGTTATTCGATGCTCAGCCTCCTTTATGGTCCAGCTCTCACATTCATACATGACTACTGGAAAAACCATAGCTTTGACTAGACAGATCTTTGTTGGCAAAGTAATGTCTCTGCTTTTTAATATGCTGTCTAGGTTGGTCATAGCCTTTCTTCCAAGGAGCAAGCTCCTTTTAATTTCATGGCTGCAGTCACCATCTACAGTGATCTTGGAGCCCAAGAAAATAAAGCCTGTCACAGTTTACATTTTTTCCCCATCTATTTGCCATGAAATGATGCGACCCGATGCAAAGATTTTAGTTTTTTGGATGCTGGGTTTTAAGACAGCTTTTTCACTCTCTTGTTTTTAATTTCATCCTGAGAGTCTCTAGTTCTTCTTCACTTTCTGCCATAGGGTGGTGTCATCTGCATATTTAAGGTTATTGATATTTCTTCCAGCAATCTTGATTCCAGCTTGTGCTTTATCCAGCCTGGCATTTCTCATGATGTACTCTGTATATAAGTTAAATAAGCACGGTGACAATATACAGCTTTGATGTACTCCTTTCCCAATTTGGAGTCAGTCCTATGTCTGGTTCTAACTGTTGTTTGACCTTCATGCAGATTTCTCAGGAGGCAGTTAGGGTGGTCTGATATTCCCATCTCTTGAAGAATTTTCCACATTTTGTTGTGATCCACACAGTCAAAGACTTTGGCGTATTCAATAAAGCAGATGTTTTTTTGGAACTCTCTTGTTTGTTCTATGTTCCAGTGAATATTGGCAATTTGCTCTCTGGTTCCTCTGCCTTTTCTAATTCCAGTGAACCTCTGGAAATTCATAGTTCATGTACTGTTGAAGCCCGACTTGGAGAATTGTGAATATTACTTTGCTAGTGTGTGAGATGAATACAATTGTGTGATAGTTTGAACATTTTTTTAGCATTGCCTTTCTTTGGGATTGGAATGAAAGCTGACTTTTTCCAGTTCTGTGGCCACTGTTGAGTTTTCCACATTTGCTGGCATATTGAATGTAGCACTTTAGCTGCACCATCTTTTAGGATTTGAAATAGCTCAACTGGAATTCCATCACCTCCACTAGCTTTGTTCATAGTGATGCTTCCTAAGGCCCACTTGATTTTGCGTTCCAGGATGTCTGGCTCTATGTGAGTGATCATACCATCACGGCCATCTGGGTCACTCAAATCTTTTTTGTATAGTTCTTTTGTGTATTCTTGCCATTTCATCTTAATATCTTCTGTTTCTATTAGGTTCATACCATTACTGTCCTCTATTGTGCCCATCTTTGCATGAATTGTACCCTTGGTATCTCTAATTTTCCTGAAGAGATCTCTAGTCTTTCCCATTCTATTGTTTTCCTCTATTTCTTTGCATTGATCACTGAGGAAATTCTTACCTGCCCTTGCTATTCTTTGTAACTTTGCATTCAGATGGATATATCTTTCCTTTTCTTCTTTGCCTTTAGCTTTTCTGCTTTTCTCAGCTATTTGTAAGGCCCCCTCAGACAACCATTTTGCCTTTTTGCATTTCTTTTTCTTGGGGATGGTCTTGATCCCTGCGTCCTATACAAACTCACAAACCTCCATCCATAGTTCTTTAGGCACTCTTTCTATTAGATCTAATGCCTTTAATCCATGTGTCACTTCCACTGTATAATTGTAAGGGATTTGATTTAGGTCATACCTGAATGGTCTAGTGGTTTTCCCTACTTTCTTCAATTTAAATCTCAATTTTGCAATATGGATTTCATAATTTTTAGTGTTTTATGGCATAGTAGATCATGTATTTTGTACCAGTAATCAAGAACATCCTAAATGAGACCCAAGTTTATTTTGTTCCTTGAAAGTGAAAGTGAAAATGTTAGTTGCTCAGTCATGTCCAACTCTTTGCAACCCCATGGACTGTCTCCTGCCAGATTCCTCTGTCCATGGAATTCTTCAGGCAGGAATACTGGAGTGTGTTTCCATTACCTTCTCTAGGAGATTTCCCAATCCAGGGATCAAACCCAGTTGGCATGCATTTCAGGCAGACTCTTTACCATTTGAGCCACAGATTTCCTTCCATAAGAATTAACAGTCTGCTATTCTGGATATGTCACATTCACCTTGATGGTCTTTGATGTCCCTCTTCTCATAGCTGCTCTTGCTCTAGCCTGGTTTAACACCTAGAGTATTTCCTCTGTTTAAACATCCTCATTTTACTTTTGACTTGACATTGTCTTGAGTCTTCTTTCAGAATCCAATTCAGCTCCTGCAGAATCTCTAACATGGATCTCTTGTTTACTCCTGAATTATAATTCGGACATATTTTGTTCCCTATTTGATTCACTCCTACTCAGTAACTCTCCTATGACTCTAGCATAAAGGACTCAGCTTCTAGGTTGCTCTTTCTAAGCAATTGATCATCATCTAGGAATTTGGAATTAAGAGAAAAGCATTGAAGGAAAATGAGAAAGAAGAAACAACTGGTGGAAAATTTCAAAATAAAGCTATTTGAGAGTATATTTACAATCTTGGTCCCACTTAAATCATGTTCTAGGATAACTAAATGGGATAAATTGTTTTGGAAACATTGTCTGTGTAAAGCAGGTAAGTTATGGAAAGATGATGATCTTAGATAATTTGGTAGTTAACTCCTAGGAGAATAATTGACTAATGTTTCAGGAAATTAGTTGAAACTCAACTTAGGCTGTCAGGTCATTAACATATAATTGCATTTAGGGTTTCTGTACTACCCTGTGAAACATGGATTCTCCCAGGGCTTAAGTTCAAATGAGTGTGTGGCTTATAGACAAAACAAAATGAAATAGAGGTACAAAGGACAAATTGGAATTGTTTCTTATTCAACTTTCCTACATCTGAGTGAATGACTTGTCAACAATGTTCATCCTAATATTCTCAAATATCATATGTTGCATTTCTTCACAGCAATCAGTATTTCAATAAATTTTGTATTGATATTTGTGTAGGAAGTGGTCACCTTTCCTCTTAATTAGTGATTTGGCTATGACATTTCCATATTGCTTTCTGCCACATCCTCATTTTGTGCAACTATAAAGTTTGTTTGGCCCCATTGTAAAAGTTGCATTACTCAGGAAGCTCTGTAGTACATGTACAGCTTATTGCATCTGAACTCAATACAGTGTATGTTCTTTCTGCTTTGTATGTGATAATAATTCAAGATGCTTGTTTTAATTTTAAATGCCTCCATGATGGCTTCTAACTAGAGAATGTTTAAGGTACTTGGTGATAATCCATATTTAGTATTTCCTTGGGAGTTAAGAAGAATTACTGAGCAGTCAGATTATTTTTTTTCTTTTTAGTTTTAGCACATTTTACATTGTTTCAATGCTCTGAGGGCACATATTTTAGTTTATCTCTTAAAAGGTAATCAAAGCTGTTCAACCAGTTGTGTGAAATTGGAAAAGCATACTTAAATTCACTAGTTGCTAAACAGCGAAGATGAATTTATTATTAAGGAAAGGACCTAGAAATGTGGTTGCCTACATTTTGAAAAAGAAATGTAATAACAATGGCAAAGTATGTGGTGAACACCATTCTAAAATATTTAGACATATTAATGCATTTGATCCGCAAAAAATGAGTGCTGTAATTCATTTCATAAATGAGGAAATTGAAGCAACAGTGGTTAAATTGCCTAAGGTCAAGCAACTGATAAATGCCAGTGTCAGGATGTAAATCCAGGAAGTTCAGGCTCAGAACGTGTACACATGGTCACCAGAGAAGATTGTTTTTCAGGTGGTTGGATGGGTGGGCTGGCAGGCAGTGGAACCAGGTACACTGGGAAGTAAAAGGAAAGGGTAGGTTTTATGACAAACTGTGCTCACTTCTGGGCTTCCCTGATGGCTCAGATGGTTAAAAACAAACAAACAAAAAAACAAACAAACAAACAACAAAAAAAAAACCGCCTGCAATGCAGCAGACCTGGGTTCAGTTCCTGAGTCTGGAGGATCCCCTGGAGGACAGAATGGCAATCTGCTCCAGTATTCTTGCCTGGAGAATCCCCATGGACAGAGGAGCCTGGTGGATTACAGTCCATGGGGTCGCAAATAGTCAGACATGACTGAGAGACTAAGCACATGCTCACTTATGGAATTTGGAACCTAAATGATGGGATTGAAGGGAAGGATTTACTAAGATTTTATGTGTGTGTGCGTGTGTGTAAAAAATAGGACACAACGTTTGTTGTTTTTTAAAAATATAAATTCATTTATTTTAATTGGAGGCTAATTACTGTACAACATTGTAGTGGGTTTTGCCATACACTAACATGAATCAGCCATAGGTGTACATGTGTTCCCCATCCTGAACGCCACTCCCACCTCCCTCCCCATCCCTTCCCTCTGGGTCATCCCAGTGCACCAGCCCAGAGCACCCTGTCTCATGCATGGAACCTGGACTAGCGATCTAGTTCACATATGATGATATACATGTTTCAATGTCATTCTCCCAAATCATCTCACCCTCGCCCTCTCCCACAGAGTCCAAAAGATTGTTCTTTACATCTGAGGACACAACTTTGTACTCCTGCCCCAGGCTGGCGTGATCTCAGGGTGAAAAAAGTACCATTTACATTGAAAATGAGATACATGCTGACTCACTACTTTCAAATAATAGCTTTTCAGATAGATACCAAGTGTGAAATCACTAATAATATATTACCTTTAAATAGCAACTTCTTCAAAGATATATCTAATTTTCTATAGTTTTATTCTTTTTCTGAGGACTGCATACAGAAATCTCAACTTAGTCTGAATAGTTGCAGCTAATACCCATGCTTAATGGCTCCGTCTTTTTTCTCAATTCCTAGGATGGCATCACTGACTCGATGGACATGAGTCTCAGTGAACTCCGGGAGTTGGTGATGGACAGGGAGGCCTGGCGTGCTGCGATTCATGGGGTCACAAAGAGTCGGACACGACTGAGCGACTGATCTGATCTGATCTGAGGATGAATTTTCAACATGGTGTCATTAGTATCAGTATTTACAATTTTGTTTCATTCTTATTTTTTCTGAGGGAGATAGCAAAGTGAATAACTTTATTTTTCTTTTTTTTTCAACTCCCACCACCTAGTTTAGACACTCATCACCTTCTCTCTGGATTTTCATGAGTTTTTTAACTAGCCTCTAAAAAAAAACCCAAAAAACTATTTTTAATTGGAGGATAATACTTTATGATATTGTGTTGGTTTCTGTCATATATTAATATGAATCAGCCATAGATATACATATGCTCCCTCCCTCTTGAACTTTCATCCCATCTTCCACCTCCCACCCCTTCCCTTCTAGGTCATCACATAGCACCAGATTTGAGCTCCCTGCGGCATACAGCAAATTTCCACTGAATATATATTTTACATATGGTAATGTATATGTTTCCATGCTACTCTTGAAATTCATTCCACCCACTCCTTCCCCTGTGTCCACAGGTCTGCTCGCTATGTCTGTGTTTCCATTGCTACCCTGCAGATAGTTCCATCGATACTATCTTTCTAGAGTCCATATATATGCGCTAATATATGGTATTTGTTTTTCTCTTTCTGACTTACTTCACTGTGTATAATAGGCTCTAGGTTCACCCACCTTATTAGTACTGAGTCAAATGCATTCTTTTTTATCACTGAGTAATATTCCATTGTGTATATGTACCACTTCTTTACCCATTTATTTGTTGGTGGGCATCTAGGTTGCTTCCATGTCCTAGCTATTGTAAATAGTGCTGCAATGAACATTGGGATACATGTGTCTGTTTTAATTATGGTTTCCTCAGTGTTTATGTCCAAGAGTGGGATTGTTGGGTCATATGGTAGTTTTATTCCTAGGTTTTAAGGAATCTCTATACTGTTCTCCATAGTGACTGTACCAATTTGCATTGCCATCAACAGTGCCAGAGGGTTCTCTTTTCTCCACACCGTTTCCAGCATTTATTGCTTGCAGATTTTTTTGATAATGGCCATTCAGGCCACTGTGAGGTGATACCCTGTAGTTTTGATTTGCATTTCTCTAATACTGAGTGATGTTGAGCATCCTTTCATGTGTTTATTAGCCATCTGTACATCAAGGCTGTATATTGTCATCCTGCTTATTTAACTTCGGTGCAGAGTGCATCATGAGAAATGGTGGGCTGGATGAAACACAAGCTGGAATCAAGATTGCTGGGAGAAATATAAATAACCTCAGATATGCAGATGATACCACACTTAAGGCAGAAAGCAAAGAACTAAAAAGCCTCTTGAAGAAAGTGAAAGAGGAGAGTGAAAAAGTTGGCTTAAAGCTCAACATTCAGAAAATGAAGATCATGGCATCCAGTCCCATCACTTCATGGCAAATAAATGGGGAAACAATGGAAACAGTGCGAGACTATTTTTTGTGGGGGGAAGCTTCAAAATCACTGCAGATGGTGACCGCAGTCTTGAAATTAAAAGACTCTTGCTCCTTGGAGGAAAAGCTATGACCAACCTAGACAGCATATTAAAAAGCAGAGACATTACTTTGCCAACAATGGTCCATCTAGTCAAAGCTATGATTTTTTCAGTAGTCGTGTATGGATGTGAGAGTTGGACTATAAAGAAAGCTGAGGACCAAAGAATTGATGCTTTTGAACTGTGGTATTGGAGAAGACTCTTAAGTATCCCTTAGACTGCAAGCAGATACTAAAGGAAATCAATCCTGAATATTCTTTGGAAGGACTGATGCTGAAGCTGAAACTCCAATACTTTGGCCACCTGATGCCAAGAACTGACTCCTTGAAAAAGACCCTGATATTGTGAAAGATTGAAGGTAGGAGAAGGGATAACAGAGGATGAGGTGGTTGGATGACATCACTGACTCGATGGACATGAGTTTGAGCCAGGTCCGGGAGTTGGTGATGGACAAGGAAGCTTGGCATGCTGCAGTCCATGGGGTCGCAAAAAGTCAGACACTACTGAGCAACTGAACTGAACTGAACTGAACTGATGTCTTCTTTGTAGAATTGTCTGTTTAGGCCTTCTGCCCACTTTTTGATTGGGTTGTTTTTTTCTCATATTGAACTGTATGAGCTGCTTGTGTATTCTGGAGATTAACCCTTTGTCTCATTTGCCCTGTTTGCTATTATCTTCTCCCATTCTCTTTTCATCCTGTTTATAGTTTCCTGCACTATGCAAAAGCTTTTATGTTTAATTAGGTGCTATTTATTTATTTTTGTTTTCAATACTCTAGGAGGGGGATCATAGAGGATCTTGCTGTGATTTATATCAAAGAGTGTTCCTAGTTTTATATAAATAAAAAAAGTACAGTAAATACACATTTTATTTTCATTCTCAAATGGTGCAAATCAAGATGGCAATGGATGCAGATGATAATATTCAGGAAAATTGGGCTTCCATAACATTTATAGTGGTTATTGAGTGATTTATTTTAGCTTTCCATTTCCTCTATCTAATCATTTTCAAAATGAGAAGAATATATATTTGCTTAATGTAAGATATTGTCAAATTATTATAGATTTTAAACAAATGAGCCTGGGGTCATTTTTAACACTGGAATGGACAGACAGTAACTATATAAACTGTTAATATATTATAGACATAATACAGAAATCAGCAGAAGTTTTCCTTCTTGTAAATTAAATTTATAACTAGAGAAAATCAATAAAAATTGACAATATTTCAATACAAGAAAAAGCATTTTAATTGCCAAGACCATAACCCATACTCTTTTTCTTTCTTGCAAGCACTACTCTACTTCTCAAGTCACATCCTCATGAGAGAAGACCTATTATACTTTATATAAGGCTCTGATAAAACATTTTTTAAATTGGCATGCCTTACTTAGGTAAGTGTGATACATGCACGTGCGTGCGCACGGTTGTTGTTGTTATTCAGTGGCTAACTTGTGTCTGACCCTTTGTGACCCCATGAATTATAGCACGCCAGGCTCCTCTGTCCTCCACTATCTCCAGGAGTTTGCTCAGATTCATGACCATTGAGTTGGTGATGCCATCCAACCAGCTCATCCTCTGTTGTCCCCTTCTCCTCCTGCCTTCAATCTTTCCCAGCATCAGGGTCTTTTCCAATAGTCAGCTGTTCGCCTTGGGTGGCCAAAGTGTCGGAGCTTCAACTTCCATCTTTCCAATGAGTATTCAGGGTTGATTTCCTTTAGGATTGACTGGTTTGAACTCCTTGCAGTCCAAGGGACTCCTCTCAAGAGCCTTCTCCAGCACTGCAGTTAGAGGGCATCAATTCTTCTGCACTCAGCCTTCTTTGTGGTCCAACTCTCACATCTGTACATGAATACTGGAAAAACCATACAGAGACTGCCATAGAAATATATATATATATATACATCACAAGTTTCCCATGCTAGAATTAAAAAATCTAGACAATTATTCAACAAGATTATTGACTGATTTTGTCTTTCTCTACTTCATCTTACTTTCCTTTCTTGCTTTCTATCATTCAGTAGACTTTGTTTTGAGGTCCATACTATATACCACGTACTGTTCTGCATGCTGACAAGATCCACAAGGTCTTACCCTTATAGTGAAAGTGAAAGTCGCTCAGCCGTGTCTGACTCTTTGCAACCCCATGGACTATACAGTCCATGGAATTCTCTAGGCCACAATACTGGAGTGGTAGCCATTCCCTTCTCCAGAGGATCATCCCAACCCAGGGATCAAACCCATGTCTCCCATATTGCAAGCAGATTCTTTACCAGCTGAGCCACAAGGGAAGCCCAAGAATACTGGAGTGGGTAGCCTATCCCTTCTCCAGTGGATCTTCCCAACCCAGGAATCGAACTGGGGTCTCCTGCATTGCAGGCGTATTCTTTACCAACTGAGCTATAAGGGAAGCACTTACAGAGCTCATATCAATTGCCGTGGGACTGGAGACCAGGAAAGCACAAACACAAAGAGCATCTTTGCATAGTGTGATTATAGAAGTCTTCTCTGACAAAGTGATAATGAAGTTATGATGCAGCCGTGGTGAGAAGGGGGGAAACAAGAGTTCAGGGAAAACAAACAAGTGAGAAAGAAGGAAATAGGTTGGAGCATAGTGGCTCAGCAGGACTTGGACTGGGCAACTTTATAATTGTATTTTAATTTAGATTACCAACTGATAAACAGAGATACCTAATAGTTATTTATCATAAATCTTCTTTCTCAGCTATTTTGGGGAGAACATGCACTTTGGAGTCAGAAAATCAAGGTTTGGAGTCTTGGCCTTGGACCTTCTACCTGGGTGATACCATATGAGCCTAAGTTTTCCCATCTTTGAAAACCGGACAAAGTTATTTGGTTTTCATAATTGTTGTGAATCCCCTATATAATGTCAGACACATAACAGTTACACTGCAGCTATTAGTTTCTTAGCATTTTTGTTTCCATGCTTGAAGAATGACAAGAATGTGACTTAATCCATTCACTTAGGCAGCTTCTCGTTCACTCACTAGAAGGTTGTTGACCACCCACTAATTGACAAGATTGTGGAAAAGACAAAATCATAGTCACCATTATTGTTTTGGAAGGTTTGGAGATGACAGGCTCAGGGTAAAAGGAAGACCGAGACAGGGGGCTTCTCTGATCTGTCTGTGAACTGGATTTGGGACACTATAACATAAGGATTGAAAGAACCAGGATGAGAGCAGGAGTTTTCCAAACCTACTGGAGATAATTTTTCCCTGCAGAAATGTTTATGTTTCATAGGTAGAAGCCTCATGTGGGTGTGATTCCTGGATTATTGTAGGAAAAGATGCTTCAAAGATATTTAAACACATTTGATACTTAATACCTAATTTAACTCTGTCTTCTTCCTCCAAAAATTCAAAGGAAGAGACTTTAGAAACAGGTAAAAGGGAGATGATATGGGCTGTCATTGAGTGATGCTGAATAACATGTGTGTTTAGGGAAAGCTTTGAGAAAAGGGACAGAAGCATAGAGGAAACTCAGAGGACACTGCTATTAAAATAATAATAAAATGCTATAGCCATATATTACCTTAATGTAAGGTGCAAATACACACTCTGCTTCTCGAATAGATTTTAATTTTAGAATGGCAAAAGCCACTGGAAGTGGTGGGTAAATCACATTAATTACTGGAATATCTTCATAAATCTCCAAATGGCCTTCCTCTAAACTACCTATCTCTGTTTTTCAGGTGGAATTGGTGAGTCACTGGTGATATTCTGCCTTTTAATTTTCTCTCCACTGGTTCCTCTTTTCAGTGTTGCTGAAATAAAAATGATTCTGTCATGTGGCTGGACATGCTTAGAATATAGGACAGGTTTTGTTACAGTTTTCTTCCTGTAGATAGAATCTATTTTAGCTTGAATTAAGGGTCACCGAATAAAATCAATCAAGAAAATAGAGAGATACCTGTCTCTGAATTCCCTTCTGTTTACCTTCTACCTCTGCAGCCCATCTGCTCCCGCGGGTACCGTACGGGCTCAGTGTCTGCCCTGCTGTCACCTCCTAGTACCTTGAGCCAGGTGCAGTTATCTCTCTGGAGGATGCTTCTTGATTTCACATCTCTGGATAAAAATCTGTTCCTGGTATTCAGACCCATAGATTCAAACCTTCTTGACTTCTCCCTTTTGCAGATGGCTTAGAGTGAACTCATTTTCTCACTCAGACCTATTTCTGTATTCCCGTCTCACCTAAGAATAATACTCTTCACCTACTTACTCATCCTGGAAGCCCAGAAACTATCATTGATTCTTCACTCCCCATTAACTTTCACAATCTCTCAACTATCTGATCCTGCCAAGACCATCTTCTTAATTTTCTACAAAGCTGTCTTCTACATTCCATCCGCACTGTAATTATTTCAGACAATCAGCATATCTTTCTGACATACTGAATGGCTCATCAATGGTCTCCATTCTTCCCTTCCTGTCCTCCCCACCAATCAATCATCTTCACTGCTAACCATGGTGGTCTTTCCAAACATGAACTGGGTTCATGTTTGGAAAATTCCTTAAAAATCCTCAAAAGGTTCAGCATTGTCTACAAGTTAAAACCCACACGTATGGCAAGGCATGCCAAGCCCCTCCAAATGATAAATGAAGGCAGCTCCTGGCTGCCGGTCTTCCTGCCAATTTTTCTCCCTTCTCTCTGTCCCCTCCCGACCTAAATATACACCCTGAACTCAAACCACATGAAGCTTTTGCATTTGCTGGAATCTGCTATCGCTTTCTCATATCCATTATCTGTACCTGTGTAGTTAGTGATGCTCTCATTTGCTTTTAAAATTCTTTAGTGTAAATGTCATCTCCTCCAGAAAGCCTTCCTGATTTTTCCAAAGCAGAATGAGATGTCTCTCTGTGCTCCTCAGCAACACACTGACAGTGACAATTACTAGTGTTGCCATATTCTAGTGTACCTATTGGATGGCCTTCTCCTGCCCCCTTAGACTATGAGAAGTTTAATTCGTAGTGATGATTTCATGAATCTTTGTTAAAAAAATTAACTGAACACATCTTTCTATTTTACATTGAAATGCTGCTATGTAACTTAATGATGCTGAATAGATGTGGATTATCCCGCCTTCTTTTTGCCTACACAGATGAAGGATCTATGAAGTAGGAAGCCTAACATATATAAAGTTATTTTTTTCTATTCAAAATTTATTTTCAAACAACTTTTATAGGCCTTGGTAGACATAATCACTGGCAGTTTTAAAAATGTTCTCATAAAAATAACACACGTAATGTGCATATATTTTTGGGTAAAAAACCCCAACATATTCTATACTTCCAGCCATGCTTATTATTCACAAGATAATTATCAAGACATTGCTTTTTGTAAGCAAAATCCTTTTCCACTCATTATCTTAACTCTTCACTCACTCTTCAATCATTCTTCACTCTACTCTCATTTATTTTTATATTTAAATATTAATATAATTAATGTACTGGAAATCAAAGACCTAAGAAAAATACCTTTTCTGTATTGAAAAAGGAAGAAGTTAGAAGATATTCTGAAATCTGTTTCTGGAAAGAGTAGGAAATGAATCTTCTCCCTAATTATCAGTCTAGGCATGGTCTACTCCATCACTATTGTAATTCAGAAGAGTTGTGGTGAGTGTTCTCTTAGTATTATGAGACCAAATTAGTCTATTGCTCTCATATACACTAGATTTTTATTTGATAACCTAAGATTACCAGCGAGGAAGTTGCAAAATTGTACAGAACCAAGTTAAAATTGTTTCTAAAAATCGACTCTCATGTCATGGTAAAATGAAAGCTTTCACACACACACACACACACACACACAAAACACACACACACATAAAGAGTCTATGAAATAGGAGATTAAAAGAGCACATTGAAATAAAGGAAACCAAGATAAAAACAGTGAAAGAGAAAAGTATGTTTTAACAGCAGGAAATGGCATGACTCGGCATGAAAAAAAGAGTAAAAAGTATAGAAAGACAGCTGGGAGAGCTAAAAGTAAAAATTAATGACAAAAAATGAAAAGTCTGCCTTCAGAAAACTGAAAAAAATTAAGTTTCAAGGCCCAAATATTGCTATATTTTAAGATTATCAGGATAGTATTTGTTATACTGCATCATTCTTTTAATTTTCTTAAATTCAGAAAGATAAGATTCTTCACTGGTGACAATTGTAAGGCACATATTGATCTCCACTTGCTTTGACACAGTAGGGTCCTTTGTACCCTTTGTATCCTTGACAGCTGGGCTATGACACTACTAGCGGAGCAAGTTTTTATTTATTCCTTTTTTTTTTTCTTTCTACCTGAGGTACTTGTTCCCTCTTAATATGTTTCCTGGGTACTTGGAAACCAAATAATTCAAACTGTCATAAGGGTGAGGGTGCACAGCTTTCTTTTAATTCAAATGCTGCCACTTTACTCTCTAATCTGTAACACGACAAGAATCCAACACTAAACAGCTATTTTTTCCTTTATTTTAGTGCCTTGCTTCTGAATTGGTTACTGATACATAAGTACTTCAGATTTCTGCCCTTGTATATAAAAGCAGACTATAATAATATAAATAAAAATATAAATACTAGCCTGGAACAGTAAAAAAAAAAACAAAAAAGTAAACTTCACAAAGCTATCTTTATAGCAGATGATAAGGTCCAAAATATAAAACAGATATTCTCTCCCCAGCCCCAGCCCATCCCACCTAAACTAACAATGTACCAATTCACCTTTCTCATTTGGCAAAGTGGTGGCAAAACACACACACACACACACACACACACACAACAAAAGCAAACCATAAACACATAACTTTGGAGATAAAGCCAAAGTGAAAAAAAAAAAAAAAGATTAACTTCCTAGGTTTAGGAGCTTTTAATGCATCTCAACAGTATATGTTGAGATGTTACTCATTTTGAAGGCACTGTGCTAGAAAGATAAGCCACAGGAAGGGGGATAAGATGCAGAAAAATGCACAGTTAATCACACAGCTGGCCAGAATATAATAAGAACTCCAAGCAAAACACTCACAGAGGGTATGAAGGGTTCAAAGGAAGAAGGTATCTTAGCCAACTGGAAGCATCAGGAAATCTAATAGAGGATATGTCATTTGAGGTGGGTCTGGAAGAATGGGTAGGATCTGGAAGATAGAGACATCTATTTCCACTGATTCTTAAGATTTAGGTAGGTGCTCATTCGATTTTCTCTGCTTCTACATTTTGACTTCTTATTGAATTTCTAACTTTCTGTATTTAACCCTCCACTCCATGACCTCACTGAAAATTTAATCATACCAAATTAATCACTGACTCCTGAATGAACCAAACATTTTAAACTATCATTTTGCATGAACTCATAGGATTCTCCCTGCTCCACTGCTTTCTTCTCTTTCCTCGAGTAAGTTGCAAAGTAACATAAAAGACTTGGTTCATTTTCTGTCTTGACCCTTCCGTGCATGAAAAAGTGTGTTATCTCATAGGTATTTCCAAAACCTGTATGTTGCTGGATTACTGTGTCTCATGTTGTATCACTTCATTTATAAGCTTGATCCTCCAAGCAAACGATGAGATCCCTGAGGCCACTGGCCGTGACACAATCTTCTCTGTACCCTCAGGCCCGTTTCTCTCAGAGGAAGAGTAGTTGGTGTCCGAATGTACATACCCTGATGGAATCGGTGTTTGCTAGAAGAGCAACATAGGCATGTTCTCATAAGCTGCGGTCCATTCTGAAAAGTAGGCTGTGGAACCTGGGGTTCACCCTTCCTCTGCCCGCGTGGACCACTGAGCAAGGCGAAGGCCACATGGAAGCCCACAGCACCACACTCTTGCCCTAGTATGCCATCCTCCACGCATTCTAATGCCAGCATCTAAACACTTCTAAACACTTCTCTGCAGCGGCCTAAAGTGGCCCTTATTCGTTCCTTTCCAGGATTAGGGAAAACACCTCCCTGGCTTTCAGTCTGTGAGAAAAAAAAAAAAAAAAAAAACTAGGACTTTCCTGAAGCTGGGAGCGGGGATTCCCTCTCCAGGAACGTGCCATTTCCACGCTGCCTACCTGGCTGAAGGCGGCCAAAGACGAGGAGCCGGGTGACCTGGGGACATTCGACGCGCGCGGGTCCCCCTCCTCCGGAGGGGGGATTTCAGCCCGGGAACCCACTAATTAGGCTCGCCCCCATTGGTCGTCCCCCGGCACCTCCGTCACCGTTATGCTAACGAGGGGCGTCTCATTGGCGGGGCCGCCGCGGCGGCCCCACCCACGGGGAGAGCCCTTGCGCTGCGCCGGGACCCCCAACCCCAGGGCCCCCGGCGCCTGCGCGGCCGTGCGGGGCGTCCGCCTGCGGGAACCTGCTGCAAGCTGGGCTAGCCTCCGAGGAGGGTCGCGCCTGCAGCCGGGCAGGACGGGCTTTCACCCTCGCGCTGTGCGCACGCCCACCCCTCTCCTCTCTTTCTAGGCACCGCGCGTCTTTTCTCTTTTTTTTCGGGCGAAGTAACTTTTGCATTCCCGCCTCCCCCGAGTCCTGGCGACCAGAGGCGGCGCCCAGCCTGGGGGCGGTTCCTTGGCATCGTCGGTCCTTGTCAGAGCCAGACTTTTGCTCCTGGGCTGGGTTTGCATCATCCCCATCACACCCTCCGGAGGAGAGGAGCCGGCCCCTTTCGGCCTCAGCTTCCGGCTGGGCGCAGACCCCCATCCCCCTCCAAGGCCCCTTCCCCTGCTGCGGTCCCCCTTCCCGCCGCCTCCTTTGACGAAGTCCTCTCCCCCCCACTCGGCAATATTTTCTTTCGCTCGCCCTCCTTGCCTCCTCCATTCGTTGTCTCACGTTTCCCACTCTTTGAGGAAGGATGGTTGATCTGGAGAGCGAAGTGCCCCCTCTGCCTCCCAGGTACAGGTTTCGGGATTTGCTGCTCGGGGACCAAGGATGGCAGAACGACGACAGGTGAGTGGTGTGCTGCAGTGTGGCTCCGGAGATACAGCTGGAAAAGGGAGGGATAGGGAGGCCGAAAGGCTAAAAGGAGGGAGACGAGGAAAGGGAGCCAGAGCTTGGGGGAGGGAGGGAGAGGGACTCTGACGTGTCTCTCCATTTTGACTATAGGGCAACTGGTGTAGGCAAGGAACTCCTTTTCACTTTCGGACCCCTGCAATGTATTTATTGCATGTATTTGGTGCTTATTCTTTTGTCTATCTGTGCTTTCCCAGGGTGTGGATGAGGCTGGTGTGAGAGGTATAGTATGTCCAAATGGCACGCAGCATCACTGCCGATCAGTTTTCATATTTTCCCCTTGGCTGTTGTTAATCAAATTCGAAAATGCATCCGAGTTGATTGAAAAAGCACACCTGATTAGGTGTCCACCTACCACTGGGAAATTTATGCTTTTTAAACATTTGGAGACGCAGGTAGACAGTTGGTTTCAATATGTAACAGGTAGTTAGTGAAAATGACAGCGTTTGCAATTGGAAAAACTCACTTTGAACGGGTAACCATGATTATTATTCATAATGTGTTCGTATAGCATGATCCAACCTTCTCATAAATAATGTATTTAACCTAAATAGTATATATGTCACAAAATTAAAACATAATTTTCAAAACTAGAGTGTTATTAGCAACATATTCCTCATGTGTTTTATCTGTAGCATCACTGCTTTGCCTCGTTAAACTTTTGGAATTACTCTTGTTATGTCTTACTATTATTTTTTAAAAAGCACATTTTATGTTTCATTGAATTTGGTATTTTCTGAAATAGTCATTTAGGTATCACATGCCACATTTCCTTGTTTTAAAATAATACGTGAATACTAACTAGACTTTCAACTCAACTGAAATGTTTCATTAAACTTCAGTTTGGTATTGCTGTTCTGTATTAATTACATAAAAACCCCATTATTGGCCCCATTCAGAATTTCCTTGTTCAACCACTGGGAAATACCTTCCTCCCATCTCAGCTCCCAATACAAACTCACACTACACACAGGGGATTCTATCTGGGGCATCAATTGTGGCCTTCTTCTTTGGTCTCATATTAGTAATTTAAAGGGATATAGATGTTTTGTAGATGATATTTCAGTTCAATCTCTTTAGGCAAAAATGTATACATTGATAAAAATTAAAGAATTCATACCAGTATGCTTGGTAAGTAAGGTGTTCTGGTTGACTAAAGATGAAGAAAAGAATATTTAAACAATTTCAGTGCTAATTGACATTTAGATACACTATTTTAACTTAGCTCACTGGCTCATCATAGAGATTGGATCTATATTTGTTACTTCAGGACATCAGGATCATCATGTATTAATTGAATAGAAATCCTCATTGCAAAAATGTGAGTTAGGCAGAGTACATAGAGGACATATTTCAGACTGGTGGTGGTAGACTTGTTTGTTTTTTAAACATCGTATCTAAGATAATAATTGCTTATGGGGTTGCCCTTACTTTTCTAGGGATGCTGAAGATATTTAGTTAATTTTGGTTAGTTGAATGCATCCTAAATGAGTCATTGCCATGTTAAAAAATGTTTTGCACTTTTAAAATCCCTTTTATAATATAAGTTTATACTAGCCCAAGTTTAACTCTAAAATTTGTCCGTATTTACTAATAAAGTATTGTTACCAAACTAAACTTGGGTCCACTTGCCTGTGCAGTAAAGCCAATCTACTGACAATGCTTTGTGGTGAAGGCAAAAGAAAAAGTGAAGTTGCTGAGTCGTGTCCAACTCTTTGCAACCCCGTGGACTGTAGCCTGCCAGGCTCCTCTGTCCATGGGATTTTCCAGGCAAGAATATTGGAGTGGGTTGCCATTTCCTTCTCCAGGGGCAACTACCTGACCTAGGGATGGAACCGAGTCTCCCGCAGTGCAGGCAGACTCTTTATCCTCTGAGCCACCAGGGAAGCCCTGGCAAGTGCAGCCTTTATTGCTGAGCCACCAGGGAAGCCCTGGCAAGTGCAGCCTTTATTTCAGGGCACCAAGCAAGGAGTCCAGGTAGCTGGTTCTAGAAATGCCTAAACTTCCCAATAGCTTTCAGGGAGATGTTTTTAAAGACAGAATGTGGAGGAGGTGCAGTTGTGCAGTGTGTACAACTCCTGGACATTCTTTTGATTGGTTGGTGATGAGGTAATCAGGAGTCTACATGTTCAACTTTCTGGTTCTAAACCAGCTTGGGGTCTACCAGGTTGTGGACAGCAGGAAGTTAACTTCTTCCACCTAGTGGGGGTCTTAGTGTCTGCAGAACAGCCTAAAGATCAGGGCTCAGAATGTTTTGATGGCTGTTGAGGTCCTTGACTTTGTTTAATGGCTGACATATTCTTATTTTGTTTTACTTGACTGTTTTCCTTTCTTTCTGCCATTTCCCCATTTCCCCAATTAAATTTATTCTTTGGAACTCAGCCTCGGAGGCTAAAGTTTTCTACAGACGAGGGGCAGGCAGAGGACATGGTGGGGGGAAATCTGTCTTGGAAACTCCCCATAGGGTCCTATTTGGTTACAGTATTAACATTTTAAACATTGTTCATTCACATTTAAAGGTAATTTTGTGCCTCCATGAAAACTTACTGTTTAATTTTGGTTTTGTTTGTTGTCCATCTTTGAAGACAAGATCCTTTGATTAATAGGGAGGACCCAGATTTCAGTGCTGTGTTTATTTATTCACTACCTGAGTGGCCTTAGGCAAGTCATTCAGCTGTTACAGATTTCAGTAATTTTATTTCTGTAAGATATTCCTGTAAAACTAGCAGTTTACACTGAGTACTTAGCTAGTGCTATAAGTTAGCTATCCTATAAGTTATATGTGTATGTGTGTGTGTAACATACATGTAAAGACATATGTATAAGTTAACTTACGATAGTTATTATTTCAGTCAATTCTCTGATAGTCCTTGAATTATAGATAATTATTTTAAGGACTAGGAAACTCAGTTTCTGGGAAATTAAATACTTGTTATGGTGATATACCTTACAAGTGTAAAGTGTAAAGTGTAAAGATGGGTTCAGTCCTTTGTGACTCAAATTACTTAGGAAGCTCCTAATTTCCCTCTACCTAATTAAATTTCAATTTATAAGAATAATTTTATGGAATCTAGCATAGGTGAGGTGCTCTTCATTGCATTCCCTTCTTAATCCACGAGTCTAAGTTTGCAAGTGAAGTCATCTCTTTTGCCTTTAGTGTGGTCACAAATTTTTCTTTGCCATTAAGTGTGAGTAGCAATGCTGTTCTCAGTTATCTTCGTGGGCTCAATTCCTACAGAGAAAAGGAGAAAGCACTCTTTAATCTGGGAATAAGTAGACAGTTCTGCCAACAGATGCATTTAGTGCTCTGCCCATATTTTCTGGATATTTTCTAGGAACACCCTCTGCCTGATATTTTTTGTTTGTTTCCTCTTGGCCTTACGTGCACACCCAGCCCTCTTGGAGAGCAAGTCAGAAGTACCACTGAGTAAATACAGATTTGTTAGATAAATACTGTAGCCTTCTAGTTCCTTGGTTGGGACCACTCTGGCTTATATTCTTTATACTGTGTCCTATGGGACCCCACTCTAATTGGTATAGGGGGGGTAACTGGCTTGATATTGTGAGCTTTATTAGCTTTCTTCCCTCTCTCCCTAACTGGTATTTTCTGGATCATTTCCCAAGTAAACTACTTACACTTCCATCCTTATCTCAAGGTCTGCTTCTGGTGGAATCTGCATCAAGATGGATATATTCCCCATCTAGAGGCACATTCTAGAAATGATGGGGGAGAATTAGAGGAGAGGAAAGTAGAGCTCTTCATTTTAAGAATTTTAAGTTCAATCTTAATAAGATATGGTGGATTGGCACATAAAAATGAGTGAGGCATATCACTGATGCATGAAGAGGTAATGTTAAAGAGGAAATACTGGTGAGTCTGTCATAATACAGAAGTGTATATTCCACACTATAGATTTTCTGTAAACTAACCACAGATAATTCACTTATATTTATATTTTACCACCTTTTGGTAGGGAAACAGATACATGTAAAACACATGTAATATGAATGTATATGCATAATGTATATGTAATAGATCTGTATTCTATGTGAAAGTGAAGTCGCTCAGTCCTGTCTGACTCTTTGTGACCCCCATGGACTGTAGCCTATTAGGCTCCTCCGACCATGGGATTTTCCAGGCAAGAGTACTGGAGTGGGTTGCCATTTCCTTCTCCAGGGGATCTTCCCAACCCAGGGATTGAACCCGGGTCTCCCACATTGTAGGCAGACGCTTTACCATCTAAGCCACCAGGGAAGTAATTCTATGTGAAATATATGGAATACTTATGTAATATACACATCAATGGATCATTGTGTAAATCTTATCCTCTAATGCTCATGTTCAGTTGTGTCCGACTCTTTGTGACCCCATGGACTGTAGCCTACCCGGCTCCTCTCTCCATGGGATTTCCCAGGCAAGAATACTGGAGTAGGGTTGCCTTTTCTTTCTCCAAGGGACCTTCCATGCGAAATGCCATGCTGGATGAAGCACAGTCTGGAATCAAGATTACAGGAAAAAAAATCAATAACCTTGGCTATTCAAATGACAGCACCCTTATGGCAGAAAGTTAAGAGGAACTAAAAAGCCTCTTCGGAGAAGGCAATGGCACCCCACTCCAGTAGTTTTGCCTGGAAAATCCCATGGATGGAGGATCCTGGTGGGCTGCAGTCCATGGGGTCGCTAAGAGTTGGACACGACTGAGCTGAAGTGAAAGCTCACTTTCACTTTTCACTTTTCACTTTCATGCATTGGAAAAGGAAATGGCAACCCACTCCAGTGTTCTTACCTAGAGAATCCCAGGGAGGGACGGGGAAGCATGGTGGGCTGCCGTCTATGGGGTCGCACAGAGTCGGACACAACTGAAGTGACTTAGCAGTAGCAGCAGCAAAAAGCCTCTTGATGAAACTGAGAGGAGAGTGAAAAAGTTGGCTTAGAACTCAACATTCAGAAAACTAAGATCATGGCATCTGGTCCAAACACTTCATGGAAAATAGATGGGGAAACAATGGAAACACTGACAGACTTTATTTTCTTGGGCTCCAAAGTCACTGCAGATGAAATTTCACATAGCCATGAAATTAAAAGACACTTGCTCCTTGGAAGAAAAGCTATGAAAAGCCTAGACAGCGTATTAAAAAGCAGAGATATTACTTTACCGACAATGGTCTGTCTAGTCAAAGCTATGGATTTTCCAGTATTCACGTATGGATGTGAGAGCTGGACCATAAAGAAGGCTGAGCACCAAAGAATTGATGCTTTTGAACTGTGGTGTTGGAGGAAACTCTTGAGCGTCCCTTGGACTGCAAAGAGATGAAACCAGTCAATCCTAAAGAAAATCAGTCTTGAATATTCTTTGGAAGGACTGATGCTGAAGTTGAAACTCCAATACTTTGGCCACCTGATGCGAAGAGCTGACTCATTGGAAAAGACCTTGATGCTGGAAAGATTGAAAGCAGGAGGAGAAAGGGATGACAGAGGATGAGATGGCTGGATGGCATCACTGACTCAATGGACATGAGTTTGAGTGAGCTCCGGGAGTTGGTGATGGACAGGGAAGCCTGGTGTCCTGCTGTCCATGGTGTCATAAAGAGTCAGACACGACTGAGTGACTGAACTGAACTGAGCAGTCTTTTATCCAGTCAGCTAATGTTTGAATGCATGCTACCTCTCAGGGCCTCGTGAAGTTAGGCTTTGGGAAGAACATAAGAAAGGATGTGAAAACAGGGCTTCATCAGGGAGGAGTTCACAGATATAATTTTAAGTGAATTTCTGCCAAGATGTTGACAGTATTGCTTATGTTATGATGATGTCCTTACATAATTTCTATTTTGAAAATGTCAAGAAGAGCATCCACCATTTGTAAGTAGTATATTCAGTGTTTGCTTGAGAATAAAGTAGCTAAAATCACTAGAGATGGCTCAAAGTCTTCTATATACTTTAAATCTAATATTTAGACTACTTAATATCATCAAAGTTACTCTGTAATTGAAACCAATATGAGTAGAGACTGAAAATTTAATTGATCTTCTGTGGGGACCATTCTGTAATACATAAAATTGTAGGGTTAAAAATACATTTTTTCCCTGTTTTAAGATTTATAAAATCATAAAGATTTAGAATATTCTCTTGCAGTTAAAGATTGGTAAATTTCAGGTCTTAAATGTCTTCCAACAGTTTAGACGAGCCATTCTCATCCTTCATCATGACTTAGTAATTTTAAAGTTTGGAACACAATGCACTAGATGTGGATAAATTGTCACAAGTGTAGATAAATTGCTGTTAATGGACAATTCTCAGTTGCAGTCATATGGGAGTAGGCCATTTAATTAACATTATTCTAGAGTTCAGATATTTGGTCAGGTGTTGCAACTCAAGTAATTTTAAGTGTATCATTCATATTTTATAGTTGACATTCACACATAATGCAAACAAGTCACCTAATGCATTGTGGTAATTGAAAATATAAAAGAACTTGAACAAAAAGTACAGTTCAATCAATTAATAGTTAAGAGGTATTTATAAAATGGAGAGAATGTTGGATAGCTTTTGGAGTATAGGTAAGTTTATATATCATACAATGTAAATATGTGACTTTATTTTTTGTTGTTATTTTTTCTTTGTATTTTTTTTTAGTTTTCTATAAAAAATTATTTTCTGTGACTTTACATAATCAAATTAATTGGGGTAATGGTTTTGGATTGGCACATGGCAAATTTATATGTTATCAATTTTATCTCCCTTATTAAATTATGTATTATTTTGAAAGTATCAATTTAATGTAAAGTTTTTATTCTGAATGTTTATATTCAGGTCAGTAATACACTTTTTAAAATATTTTGTGCTATTAAAAATAATTAAATTTTAATTTTACTGTTTAATTAATTATCCAGTTATCTGTATATTATCTATACATAGTGGAACCAACCATGCATATGCAATATCTATAAAAATGATTTCAGCATTTATTATTCAAGAGTCCACATAGTTCTATATCTGTTAGAGCTGTTGTATTAAGAGAAATCTCTGAATAAGGCAATAAAAATATTACCTGCTACTGATATAGGTAACAGTGCAAAAATTGACTTTACACACACACACATATTGTGTGTGTAAACCCACTGCAGAATTCTTGCTTGACATCACAGAAACAGAGAAGCCTGGTGGGCTACAGTCCATGGGGTCCCAAAGGAGTCAGACAAAACTGAGCAACTAACACTGGCCTTTTTTTTTTTAAAGATAAATAATATAAATGAAAATTTATTGTGGTCTTCAATATTGGTACAAAATAAACATTAAATTAATAATATGCTTAGCCATAATCTGTACCTTTAGGTTAATACTGAATGTGATACTTCTGGGGTTTCCAGTCATGCTCTTGTTCATATGTTTATATATTATTTTGTCATTGATGGTTCATCTGTTTTTATTAGTGTATTTGTGTATTGCTGATGTTGTCTTACTTATGTGTTGTGCTTGTCTCAATTGCCTTTAGAAACTGAAACAAAAATAAATATTTTTTACAGTGATATTTCACCAGTTCCTTTGTATATTTATACTATGAAATTAAATAATGGTGACCTTTTCTGAGCAATATTTGATACTTTTGATCAAGAGTTTTTTCAATCAAGATATTTTTAAATTAACGTTTTTCCTAAGTCTCAAGTTGCTAATTTAAAATTTCTCTATAAAAGAATCAAAACAATAGGTAATGATCCAGAAGAACAGTTACTTTTACTCTTTGACAGTTTTTGACTAGATATGGAATTTTTAAAATAGGTCTTGGGATCTTAATAATCAGATAGTAATCAGATTGCAATTTAAGAGAAAATTATTTAGAGAATAGTGAGAAGAAAGGTGCATATATAGCACTGAGAAAATCTCAGCCTCAGTACAAATTCAAACTGGTTGTATGCAGTCATAAAAACTACAATCCAAGCAAAGTTGGGGGACTTGCAGTCCCCTTCACACTGAGTGTACCGCCCAGGTAGAATAGATAAAGATAAACTGAACTACAAACTTCTTTCTGATAGCCATGGGGGTGGTATGTAAGGTTTTTAATGTTATAAGCAAATGAACCAAACGTTATGAAGAAGCAAATTATAAAGCCTACCTTAGATATATATTTTACCCTTGCATTTCTATAAAATATAGAATGTTGTTAATCTGTCAAACATTTAATATAATCCATATTAAATATACCTAATACACACTTATAAATAATGATTATTGTGTGTCAATTCTCATTGACATAGAAACTGAGAAATTTGCCACATATTGCAATCATGAGCTTTATTCTACCAACCAAATTACATTATTAGCTTTCTTTTGCCTAAGGCGATCATTAATACTGATAACATTTCTAAGTTATGCATTATGTCACTGTTGTTTTGTTATACGCTTGTGTATTGCAGAACAGAAACTGTGGTTCCTTAGGAGCTGAGGGTCCCTTGTATTCTCTACCATCTCTCACCCAAAGCCTTGTTCATGTACAGTTGGCCTCATCATTTGTCCCAGCATCTGGGTGCTGCATGACCTCGAGCCACTGTGATATTTGATTGCATATCTGTCATATACAAGGGAGACCACATATGTGTTTCCAGCAGATAAATAGAAGCTCAGACATTGTGAAGGCAAGAAAGCACTCTGAGAATGGCATTGGTTCCTTATGTCTGGTCATCTGGAAGCAGAAGAGTGAACACAAAATTTCTGACCTTGTTTTCTTAATAACCAGAACTAGATTCTCTTAAGGAGAATCTGAGTTGTAGTACAGTTTCAAGGGAAGGTGGAAGCACTGCTCTTTGAAAAGTAAATTATTTATGTAGATGAATTCAGTGTATCCCTGGTAGGTTTACTTGTCTGCTTTGGTTGGAAAGCGGGGATGGGATTGGAGTTGGGGAGGGGATTCCATAGAGGCTGAAAAGTTCACATACCCTGAAAGGAGTAGAGGGGATGTACTCCTAGGGCTCAAGAAAGAGCATTTGCAGAAAAGCAAGACCAGGGAAGTGAGATTTCTCTCCCCAATTTTTTCTTGGATCAATCATATTGATCGTTGTCATTTTCTTTTTTTTTCTTCTGTGACAAATAGAAGCAGTGAGGGAAAAACAGACAGAAAAACCTAGGCTGAGAAACCTGGCTGGTCCATAGGGCACTGTTGACTGACAGCGAGTCCCTTTCCTGTTCAGATTCATTACTGGGCCTGTCTTTGGATTGTGCTTCAGCTCTCTTGCTCAGTATGCTCAGTCACGTACAACTCTTTTGTGACCCCATGGGCTGTAGCCCAGGCTCCTTTGTCCATAGGATTCCCCAGAAAAGAATACTGGAGTTGGTTGCCATTTCCTCCTCTTGGGGATCTTCCTGACCCAGGGATGGAACCTGCGGCTTCTGTGTCTCCTGCATTAGCAGGCGGATTCTTTACTGCTCCACCATCTGGGAAGCCCTTTAGCTCTCTTAGCACTACTGCGATGATGCCCCGGCTTTAAAGATTAAGAATCATTTCTCTCTGTGTGCGTCTTCCTGGAACTCAGAGTTTTATTACTTCTTCTTTTCACATTGCCCAAGTCTGTGTGAGAATAGGAGCTTGCACACAAAGCCAGAAACCTCTGAATCTAAGGACTAAAGGGCAGCTTGTTCTTGGCTGCCTTGCATTGCACCTTGCACAGAAACAGAATGATGAACTGCTATATCTGGGGCATCCTTAACTCATCTTGTAAAGTACCGTGTGAAGAGGGATAAAAGCAAATTGACACATTTTAGCCTCATTCAACTCCCTGTGGGAAGACTTGAAGATTGTCCACATATTGCAGACAACCTGGGACAGAAGGACCAAATGTGTGGTTTAATAATGGACAGCCTGTGGTGTCAGGTCTGTCAAAAGTGAAAATGCCAGTCCATGCTCTCAGAATCGGATCCGGTGATTAGTAAGCTGCACAAGCTGGTCAACAGGGACAGTGATGACTTTAGTCACTGCTGCACCATGCGGTGATGACACTGGCCAATTATAGATGAAAGCTTTCAGTGTTATGTTTCTATTTCTTGTCTATCTCTCTACAAGAGTTCCTGTGCTATGCCACCTGTTTCCCCTGAAAATACAGAAGATGAAATGAAAATAGATGATGATATGAAGAGGGTGTAGAACACCACACATTGTTCTAAGCATGTGTATTATTTCACTGAATCTTCACACCAGCTCTGAGGAATCTGGTTATCTTCCCCTTCTTACAGATGAATGTCCCGAGGTACAGAAATTCATGCCTTGTTCCCAGTTACATAACCCTAAGAGCTAGAACCAGAATCTAATTAATCTGCCTACCGACTATGTTTACAACTAAACAAATGTGGTTTAATGCTGTGAAATAACAGACAGAACAAAATGCAAACAAATGTGAATACTTTGGAAAGTAGAAAAATCACAGACCATCTGCATCCCTTTAGGCCAGCATCACTTGAGTAACTCAACAGGAAAGTTACAGAATTTTTGAAACTGATGATATTTTCTGGGAGAAAATAATTTCCCCCACTCCATATAGAGTACTGTTCTTTTCACAATCTGAAGAAAGTGGATTGAAGTAGGGAATTAGTGAAACAATCAAGGCAGAGATTTATTTATTTAAATATTTATTGCTGTTTTTATTAAAGATAGGCTAGAGGTAATTGACTGGGGAAGGAAATGGCAATCCACTCCAGTATTCTTGCCTGGGAAATAACATGGCCAGAGGAACCTGCTGGGCTATAGTCTGTGGGGTCACAAGAAGTTGGACACGACTTAGTAATTGAGTATGCATGGGCAACCTCAGAGAAGGAAATAGCAACCCACTCCAGTGTTCTTGCCTGGAGAATTCCATGGACGGAGGAGCCTGGCAGGCTACAAGTCCATGGGGTCTCAGAGAGTCAGCAGGACTACGCGACTATCACTCATGCATGGGTAAAGGTAATTGACATCCCAGGAGGCACAACAGTTCACAACAACTACCTTTCTTTTTATACGGCTAGGTTTTTTGTTTTGTTTTTAAATATTTCTCATGTAACTTTGGGATTTTCTACTATACTTTTACTCCCTAAGATATTGGTACCTACCTGAAATTAATTTTTCTCAGCCATCTTGCTGATGCTCATGGAAACCCTCTTGTGAGATGTTATGATGTCTAAATGTGGTGATGTGAAATTACTTAATGGAGGCCTTAATATGGAGGCGTACCTATTAGTATGTTTCACCTGTTTTAAAAAAAATTGCAGTGATCCACATAAACACCTGCAATATCATAAATAGAAAAACAGAGCTGAAGGAAAATGCCATAAAGGGGCAAAAATGAATCCAGTATAGAGTCGGTACACACTAAGAATTCCATGATTCTCTAAGTAGCTACTGGAGATGGACAACAGAGTTAGCAAGAGCAAAAGACATCATCAGTCACATAAGATGAGAAATAAACCTGTAGCTCAGGAGGAATACAGCTTGTCTTGGTGTTCAAATTGAAAGGACATTGTTCCCAGGGATCTTGCCTGGTGTACAGTGTCCTCACCCACTCTTCTGTCATAAAAGAATAGCAGATTTCACAAGACTTTTGTGATATTCTCACTGCCAGGTGCTGATATAACTAGAAAGAATTATTCATTTCAAGCACATCTACAGGACACACATAAGTGTATTTCAGGACAAAAAAAAGAAACACTCCATGTTACTGATGGGTTATAGTCTTTCATGTGATCATCCTTAAAAAGTTTAAATATAGATAGATATATAGATGGCTTTGATTCAGAATTAAGAATGAAGTGAGTTTAGAGCTGTATTCTTTGTTGTGAACCTGAAGGATAAATGTAATCAGTAGAGCCTGGGATCAGTTACTGAATGTAGAATCTATAAGGATTCTAACCAAAACACAAGCCTGAATTGTAGTTATTCTCACCTGCTCAGAAATGTTAGATTAATTTATTTTCCTTTCCCACAAATACCTAAAGTATATATTATATAATTTAATATTATGTTAAGACTTTGTAAATATCCTGAATTTAATTATTCATATAGCCCTTTCTTATCTTCATACACATAGAGATATATGTTAAATGCATAGTTTTTACAGCAGACTTCTGGTTGCTAAGTAATTGATAAAAATAGCCTCAAACTAGAATATTTTTTCAGTTTATCCACCATCACCAATATCATTATAATCCTCCAGAATTCTCCATTTCAAAACTTCACAGTAGTTTTGTATTGTCTTTTCAACTTGCTTCTTTTAAGTTAGTTTTTGATCTCTATCCTTTTTTGGTAGGATTTCATTCTTTCTTATTTAAATTAATGTAACTCTTGTTAGCACACTTCATTGTTGCAAGCCTTTCCACTTCATTGTTGCAAGCCTTTCCCTTGCACCCCACCTCCAATAATCTCTATGGCCCACTCAAGTCTCATTCAACTCAAGCGTTTTCATCACATTCTTCTTAACACACTTTTAACATAATATTCATGTCACTGATGCTTATTATGTGAAATTTAAACTGCTCAGCCTAGTATTCAATATTCCTGACTAACTGACTCCTCAGTTTTTTTTTTTCCTGAGAATACATTTTTATGTTTTCAAAGTGCAGGTACAATTTTTTTTAAATGAATCAATTTATTTAAACTAAAACAAACAATTCACCCATTTCTCCCACTTCTTATCTGAGCCCCTGGCAACCAGCAGTCTGTTTTTTGTATCTGTGAGCTTTTTCATTTTTAAAATTTATATATATATATTTTTTAGATTCCACATATAAGAGAGATCATATGGTATTTGTCTCTCTCTGTCTTATTTCACATAGCATAATGCCCTTGAGGTCCATTTGTGTTGTTACAAATGAAGATTTCATTCTCTCTCTTTTTTAATGGGTGAAATACATATATATTACACACACACACACACACACATGGCAGAATTTATTTATTACATTCATCCATCAGTGGAGTCTTAGATTGTTTCTGTATGTTACCTATTATAAATATTGATATGAACATAGGGTTGCATATATCCCTTTGAGTTCATATTTTCATTTTTTTCAGATAAATACCCGAAAGTGGAGTTTCTGGATCACATTATAGTTCTATTTTTAATTCTTTGAAGAACTTTGTAGTGTTTTCCATGAGGAACTGCATCAATTTACATTCTCAGCAGTGCAGGAGGGTGCCCTTTTCTTCACAACCTCTGCAACAGTTGTTATATTGTTCTTTTTGTTCATAGTAGCCATTCTGAATGATATCTCAGTGTGGCTTTGATTTACATTTTCTTGATGACTAATGATACTGAGACTTTTTTCATTGGCCGGTTGATTGTCTGTCTTTTTGAAAAAAAAAAAAAAAAAGTATATTCGGATTTTCTGCCCATTTATTAATTGGATTGCTTGCTTTTTTGCTCTTGAGTTGTATGTGTATGTGTGCTTAGTCACTTAGTTGTGGACTAGGTAGACTGTAGCCCACCAGGGTCCTCTGTCCATGATGTATCCCAGACAAGAATACTGAACTGGATTGACATTTCCTACTCCAGGAGATCTCAACCCAGAGATCAAACCTGTTTCTCTGGCATCTCCTGCATTGGCATGTGGATTTTCTACCACTGTTCCACCTGGGAAGCCCATTGAATTGTGTAAGTTCTTTATATATTTTGGATATCAGTCCCTTATGAGATTTATCAATTGCATATATTTTCTTTCATTAAGTAAGCAGCCTTTTCAGTTTGTTGATGGTTTCCTCTTCTGTGTAGAAGCTTTCTAGTTTTAAGTAGTTCCATCTGTTTACTTTTGCTTTTGTTGCCTTTCATTTTGGTCTCAGATTAAAATGATCACCAAGGCCTGTGTGAGGGACCTTACTGCCTGTGTTTTCTTCTAGGAGTTTTATAGTTTCAGGTGTTACGTTCAAGTCTTTAATCCACAGTTAATTTTTTGCATGGTGTAAGATCATTGTCCAGTTTAATTCTTTTGTGTGTAGCTGTCCAATTTTCCCAGCACAATTTATTGAAGAGACTGTCCTTGCCCTAACTGTATATTCTCTCCTCCTTTGTTGTAAATTAATTGACCAAATATGCATGGGCTTATTTTTGGGTTCTCTATTCTGTTCTGATCAAGTGTCTGTTTTTGTACTAATACCATACTGTTTTGATTATTATAGCTTTGTAATATATTTTGACACCAGAGAGCATGTTGCCTCCAGCTTTGTTTTCCCTTCTCAAGATTGATTTGACTATTTGGGTTCTTTTATGATTCCATTAAAATTTTAGGTTTCTATGAAGAATGCCACTGGAATATTGATATGGATTGTACTGAATCTCTAGATTACCTTGAGTACTGTGGACATTTTACCAATATTAATTCTCTCAATCCATGAGTACATAATACCTTCTTTAATTTTCCCAAAACAGCTTTTTGAAATTTAGTCACTGTGGTTATTCACAGAAATAACTCCCCACCTCCCTTGCCAATATACAGTTCATTGCTCTTTCTGGTATCACACCATGATCTGAGACTGTTCAGCATCTCTTCCTTTTCTCATCATCCCTTACTTCATGATTGGGCCCAGAACTGAACACAGAGCCAGAGTTACTAATTAAACCTTTGAAATCACTCAGGCTACTCAATATATTTTGCATATCATTATGTGGTTTTATAATTACTTGTATGTTATTTTAGGTATAACATACAACTTTCTAGGGAAAAAGTCATGTCGTCAATTTATTTGAGGTCTTTCTACATTGTTTAGCATATATGGTTTACACAAAGCCTCCAAGAATTTTAATTTTGTAATATAAGGAAGATATTTTTAAAAGAAAAAGTCACAACTATGAATATATATATGTGCATCACATACATACATATATACATTATTATAATAAAAGTGCAAGATCATTTCAGTTTGAAATGTTTTTCCACTTGGATGTAAAATATTTTTTTAAAGCCCCTTCTAAACCTAGGTATGTAGCTTAAATCATTTGACTTGAAAAATACCATTCCCATTTCTAATTTAATATTCACGAGGAGCTTTCCTATGGAAATGGCAAAGCAGAATGTATCTCAGTCCATAATTCATACAGTGACAGTTCAAATGACTGTTAAAGTGAATTCTGAATTTTACGTACAGGGCCATTCAGTGAAAGCCATCAGTCTGCTTGACAGTCAACAGCTGTTTCAGTGTCCAAGAGACTGGTGGAGGTGTTGAAAAGAGCACATAGGTAGTGGTACTAACTCTTACATAATTGGGATGAACAGAAGGAATTCTTTTTGGTCTTAAATCCTATAAAAAATTTTTTTTTCTTCTTATTGAGAAACAGTGCTTATAATAGTTGAGTATGTTTAATTTTTCAGTGTTAGTGTGAATAGAATGATTTTCAAGAGGAATAAAAAAAATATGTGAAATATATCAGTGACAGCTATCTAAACATGGTCCAATTCTTTGAATAGAAAAAGGCACATTATTCCTAAACATGTATATGCCTATTATTATTCTATTTACTGAGTCAAATCCTTAACTGGTGTTTCTGTCCAATGGAATGAACACATTTGATTTCACTTCAGTCTCCTTTTTAGTATCAGAAAGAAGCTGGTAATACATCTCTCTACCACATGGTAAGTAGGAGAGAAACAAACTCTAGTCATTTACAAAAATATATAATTAAATGTGCTTCAAAAAAGGACTAATTAAAATGTTCATTATAAAGATGCTCTTACTTGCTGATTCTGTTCCTCCTGCTACATATTCCAAGTAATATGTCCTTTTAGTAAACCCATGTAATGAAGTCAAGGGAAGTTCCTCTGTGCATCCCAATTTATGCTCACATTGAACTTATTCCTGCTACCATGTGCATTAGGATGATAAGAAGTGCTTGAAAGATATGGTCCCATCTTTATCGCACCCTTGAACTTGTGTTGGAAGACATAAGACTTGCAAAACAATTCAGATAAAGTAGAACACTGTATAAAGTAGCAGTCACCAACCTTTTTGGCACCAGGGACAGGTTTTGTGAAAGACAGTTTTTCCACAGATTGGTGGTGGTGGGGAGGGGAAATGATTTCAGGATGATTCAAGCACAGTAGGGTTGATGCTCCTATGAGAATATAATGCTGCTACTGATCTGACAGAAGGTGGAACTCAGGCGGTAATGCAAGCAATGGGGAGCAGCTTTAAATACAGTAAAGTTTCTCTTTCTGGCCCACCACTCACCTGCTGCTCTGTTGTGGCCTGGGTCCTAACTGGCTGTGGACTGGTGGCCTGGGGGGCTGGCGATGCCTGGTATGAGATATGGGAGTATTAGAAAAAGCTTTCTGCAGAGTTTTAGAAAGCAAGTAAATTTTTATGTTAAGATTCACGTATTAGACATCAAGTGGTAACAGCTAGTACAAATGGTGGATCTTCCATGGGGCATGTTCTAGGAAAAGATGCAATAAGTAAACTGGATTGGACATAATATAGTATACTTGTGGATCAATAATGGATATCAATAGTTTGGGGAAAGACCATAGGAGCATTTATATTGCCAAGTGGAAGAGTGTGATTTTTTTTTTTCCCTATAGACTGTGGGGAATTGTTGAAAGGCTTCAAATAAATAAGTGGCTTTATCAAATGTGTAGTTTTAGAAACTACAGAGAGAGTAGAGAAGTTCATCAGACTACTTTAATGAGCTAAAAGAGAACAAGCAATGATGATGAAAATGTACTCCCTCCAAAATCCAGTAAGAAACTTTGGAAGTGTCATTATCAAATGTGAACATGGATTGTGGTGAATATCAATGTTGTGAAATAAGAGGAAATATTAAAAGAAGGTCAATTTCAGTTAGTATTTGTCATGTTTATGCAATGCAATTTTATATCATTCATTAGGGTTATAAATTCTAGGGGACAAAATCTCTAGAGTCTAATTACACCTTGCAAAACATCCAAGAAAATTGCTACTTAATATACTCATTTTCTTTATTGATAAAATTGCATTCATCTCAACAAGCAGTACATAATTCCTGACCACGAATTGTGGTCTGTGCTAAGTCCCTGAAAACAAAGTAAAAGGTGTTGTGCTAAGTCACTTCAGTCGTGTCCAACTCTTTGTGACCCCATGGACTACAGCCCATCAGGCTCTTCTGTTCATGGGGTTCTCCAGGCAAGAGTACTGGAGTGTGTTGCCATTTCCTTCTCCAAAAAAGTGTTCAGTACAGTTCAGTTCAGTCGCTCAGTTGTGTCAGACTCTTTGCGGCCCCATGAACTGCAGCACGCCAGGCCTTCCTGTCCATCACCAACTCCTGGAGTTGACTCAAACCCATGTCCACTGAGTTGGTGATGCCATCCAGCCATCTCATCCTCTCTTGTCCCTTCCTCCTCCTGCCCTCAATCTTTCACAGCATCAGAGTCTTTTCCAATGAATCAGCTCTTCACATCAGGTGGCCAAAGTATTGGAGTTTCAGCTTCAACATCAGTCCTTCCAATGAACACTCAGGACTGATCTCCTTTAGGATGGACTGGTTGGATCTCCTTGCAGCCCAAGGGACTTTCAAGAGTCTTCTCCAACACCACAGTTCAAAAGCATCAATTCTTCAGTGCTCAGCTTTCTTTATAGTCCAACTCACACATCCATACGTGACCAGTGGAAAAACCATAGCCTTGACTAGACGAAACTTTGTTGGCAAAGTAATGTCTCTGCTTTTTAATATGCTGTCTAGTTTGGTTATAACTTTCCTTCCAAGGAGTAAGCATCTTTTAATTTCATGGCTGCAATCACAATCTTCAGTGATTTTGGAGCCCAAAAAAATAAAGTCAGCCACTGTTTCCCCATCTATTTGCCATGAAGTGATGGGACAGGATGCCATGATCTTAGTTTTCTGAATGTTGAGCTTTAAGCCAACTTTTTCACTCTCCTCTTTCACTTTCATCAAGAGGCTCTTTAGTTCTTCACATTCTGCCATAAGGATGGTGTCATCTGCATATCTGAGGTTACTGATATTTCTCCTGGCAATCTTAATTCCAGCTTGGGCTTCATCCAGCCCAGGCTTCATCCAGCCCAGCATATCTCATGATGTACTCTACATATAAGTTAAATAATCAGGGTGACAATATACAGCCTCAGTGTACTCCTTTTCCTATTTGAAACCAGTCTGTTGTTCCATGTCCAGTTCTAATTGTTGCTTCCTGACCTGTATACAAGTTTCTCAAGAGGTACGTCAGGTGGTCTGGTATACCCATCTCTTTCAGGATTTTCCACAATTTATTGTGATCCACACAGTCAAAGGCTTTGGCAAAGTCAATAAAGCAGAAATAGATGTTTTTCTGGAACTCTCTTGCTTTTTTGATGATCCAGCGGATATTGGCAATTTTATCTCTGGTTCCTCTGCCTTTTCTAAAACCAGCTTAAACATTTGGAAGTTCATGGTTCATGTCTTGCTGAAGGCTGGCTTGGAGACTTTTAAGCATTACCTTACTAGCGTGTGAGATGAGTGCAATAGTGCGGTAGTTTGAGCATACTTTGGCATTGCCTTTCTTTGAGATTGGAATGAAAACTGACCTTTTCCAATCCTGTGGCCCCTGCTGAGTTTTCCAAATTTGCTGGTATATTGAGTGCAGCATTTTCACAGCATCATCTTCCAGGATTTGAAATAGCTCAACTGGAATTCCATCACCTCCACTAGCTTTGTTCCTAGTGATGCTTCCTAAGGCCTTCTTGACTTCCCATTCCAGGATGTCTGGCTCTAGGTGAGTGATCACACCGTCATGATTATCTGGGTCATGAAGATCTTTTTTTGTACAGTTCTTCTGTGTATTCTTGCCACCTCTTCTTAATATCTTCTGCTTCTGTTAGGCCCCTACCATTTCTTTCCTTTATTGAGCCCATCTTTGCATGAAATCTTCCCTTGGTATCTCTAATTTTCTGAAGAGATCTCTGGTCTTTTCCATTCTATTGTTTTCCTCAATTTCTTTGCACTGGTCACAGAAGAAGGCTTTCTCATCTCTCCTTGCTATTCTTTGGAACTCTGCATTCTTATGGGTATGTCTTTCCTTTTCCCCTTTTTTTCCACTTCCCTTCTTTTCACAGCTATTTGTAAAGCCTCCTCAGACAGCCATTTTGCTTTTTTGCATTTCTTTTTCTTGCGGTTACCAACCGTCATTTATTTTAGGAAGGTGAGAAGGACAAATAAATAGTAATTATTCTACAGCATACTATATAAAAGTAATATTAGTATGAACAGATTATGAAGCTAGTACAGAAGAAAATTATTATGATATAAATATAGTAATTAATCATGATATTACAAAGAGGAAATAATTATTGTGATATATAAACAATAATAAATAATTGTGATATTACACACATTAGCACATATAAAAGCTAATGTCATATGTCATATTTAATCCTTTTAAAATTTACTGCTTTTGTATTCTTCACAACATGGCAACACAGATGGTAAGGTAGACTAATCCTGTTTCATTTTATAGGTACAAACTCCACTAAAGAGAATTTTATCTTTTTTCTTCTTCTTTTTCTCATTGAAGTAGTTGATTTACAATATCATGTTAGTTTTAGGTGTACAGCCTTCAGTTTTACATTCAGTTATACATCAGATCAGATCAGTCGCTCAGTCGTGTCCGACTCTTTGCAACCCCATGAATCACAGCATTCCAGGCCTCCCTGTTTATCACCAACTCCTGGAGTTTACTCAGACTCACGTCCATCGAGTCAGTGATGCCATCCAGCCATCTCATCCTCTGTCGTCCCCTTCTTCTCCTGCCCCCAATCCCTCCCAGCATCAGAGTCTTTTCCAATGAGTCAACTGTTCGCATGAGGTGGCCAAAGTACTGGAGTTTCAGCTTTAGCATCATTCCTTCCAAAGAAATCCCAGGGCTGATCTCCTTCAGAATGGACTGGTTGGATCTCCTTGAAGTCCAAGGGACTCTCAAGAGTCTTCTCCAACACCAGAGTTCAAATGCATCAATTCTTCAGTGCCCAGCCTTCTTCACAGTCCAACTCTCACATCCATACGTGACTACAGGAAAAACCATAACCTTGACTAGACGAATCTTTGTTGGCAAAGTAATGTCTCTGCTTTTGAATATGTATATGTATATATGAGCTTACCAAGTGGTGCAGTGGTAAAAAATCTACCTGCCAATGCAGGAGACATAGGAGATGCTTGTTCAGTCCCTGGGTTGGGAAGGCCCCCTGGAGATGGAAATGGCTGCCCACTGCAGTATTCAAACAAGTAGGTCCTTTTTTGTTGTGTATTTTAAATATATTAGTGTGTATATGTTAATCCCAAACTCCCAATTTATCATTCCCCCACCCCCTTTCCTTTTTGGGAACCATAGATTTGTTTTTTATGTCTGTGAGTCTCTTTATTCAACTAAGTGAAGTTGCTTAGTTGTGTCTGACTCTTTGCAACCCCATGGACTGTAGCTACCAAGCTCCTCTGTCCATAGGATTTTCCAGGTAAGAGTACTGAAGTGGGTTGCCATTTCCTTCTCCAGGGGATCTTCCCAACCCAGGGGTCAAACCTGGGTCTCCTGCATTGCAAGCAGACGGTTTGCAGTCTCAGAGCTTAAATACCTGAGCCAAATAGCAGAAATTTTCTATTTGTTCAGTTGTAAATTATAGAAAATCCAGCTTAGATACATCCAATAAGACAAGAAGTCTGGAGCTGCTGTAGCTTCAGGGTTGACTTTAAACCCCAGGATATGTCCATTTTTCTCCTTGTTTTCACTGACATTTGTTACTGTGTCTCTGTCTTCTGGCGCTTGTCTGCTTGGTCCCTGAATGGCTGCTCTGGTTCCACGTATCACAGAGTCTGAATCTTTGCAGCCTCATGGATGGCCGCCCACCAGGCTTCTCTGTCCATGGGATTCCCCAGGGATGAATACTGGTGTGGGTTGCCATTTCTGTCTCCAGGGGATCTTCCTGACCCAGGGATAGAATCCACGTCTCCTGAGTCTTTTGCATTGGCAGGAAGATTCTTACCACTGAGACACCTGGGCAGCTCAACAGTGACAAATTCCGGAGGTAGAAGAGAGAATTGTCACTGTGTTATGCCTTTCTTAAAAATGAAAGAAGTGTTGGAAGAGGCATTCGACAGATACACACTCCTGTGCTGTTGGTTGGAGCTGGTTTGTGCTGTGCGCAAGGGCAATGAGACTTCGTGGGCTGGAGGTGGGCTCAGCCTCCTCTGAAGAGCTTTGCCTCTTTGAGGTGTATGAACAACATCAGGTTTGCTTATGGGGAGAAAAAAGTTTTATATGTGTTGGTGGGTGGGTGAGGAAGCCAGGCTAGAGACGTGGCTATCAGGGTAGGAAACTCACAATTCCAAGTATAATTCTAAGTATAGCTCTTTAACCTTTTTACTGTTTTTCTTCACTTTCAAGCAGTTCCCAGAGGAAATTATAATCTCAGCCAGTATCCTAAGTCTTCTCTTGATAAACACAATAGTCCAATATATGAGTATTCTTAAATTCCCATGTGAAAATTAGAATGTTATGAAGGCTTCTCTGGCTGTCCAGTGGTTAAAACTTCACGCCTCCACTGCAGGAGATGCAGGTTTGATCCTTGGTTGGGAACTAATATCCTGCATGCTGCGTGGCCAAAAAACAAGAGAAACACAAAAATTATAATGTTATAAACACTGTGCTAACTTGTAACTGGACCCTTTGGAAAATTGTAAGCCATTCTGAGTGCAAAGCTTCTTTTAACAGAATCAACATTAAATTATATAGGTGCTGAGGAAGTTTTGGTATTTTTGGTGCTAATAGTAGGTAATAAAGGAAGAGATAGAGGTATATAAATACATATAGATCTATATCTCTGTATAATATGAATATATAAGCTGTACATATAGATCTATATCTCTGTATAATATGAATATATAAGCTGTAGCTGAGGTAAATGCTCCCTTACTGCCAGAGAACCTCAGAACATCAATTTAGAATCAGGAACTTTGTTTTGTTTAAAGTTTTAATAAAAATCAACCATAGCAGCACCCCCCCCCTCCCCCCGCCGCCCCCCGCCGCCACCTCCCCACTGAAGTCATTCTTTACCTGAAGGAGCATGCCCTACATTTTCTGGAAGAGACTGAAGGTCCTGCCAGGTGTTGGGGAAACAGGTGGGCTGAACAGGTAGAGGGGAGGAGAGGGAGGAGAAAGAAGTTGGGGAGGAGAGAGAAGGGGAAAGGGGGCCAGGGACACAGCACTTCATCTCTTTCTTGTAACAAGGCATCTGACAAATATAATGTGTGTTGCTTTAATGGGCTAAAGAACTAAATAGACATTTCTCCAAAGAAGACATACAGATGGCTAACAAACATATGAAAAGATGCTCAACATCACTCATTATCAGAGAAATGCAAATCAAAACCACTATGAGGTACCATTTCACCCCAGTCAGAATGGCTGTGATCCAAAAGTCTACAAGCAATAAATGCTGGAGAGGGTGTGGAGAAAAGGGAACCCTCTTACACTGTTGGTGGGAATGCAAACTAGTACAGCCACTATGGAGAAGTGTGGAGATTCCTTAAAAATTTGGAAATAGAACTGCCTTATGATCCAGCAATCCCACTGCTGGGCATACACACTGAGGAAACCAGAAGGGAAAGAGACACGTGTACCCCAATGTTCATCGCAGCACTGTTTATAATAGCCAGGACATGGAAGCAACCTAGATGTCCATCAGCAGATGAATGGATAAGAAAGCAGTGGTACATATACACAATGGAGTATTACTCAGCCATTAAAAAGAACACATTTGAATCAGTTCTAATGAGGTGGATGAAACTGGAGCCTATTATACAGAGTGAAGTAAGCCAGAAAGAAAAACACCAATACAGTGTACTAACACATATATATGGAATTTAGAAAGGTGGTAACAATAACCCTGTGTACGAGACAGCAAAAGAGACACTGATGTATAGAACAGTCTTATGGACTCTGTTGGAGAGGGAGAGGGTGGGAAGATTTGGGAGAATGGCATTGAAACATGTATAATATCATGTATGAAACGAGTTGCCAGTCCAGGTTCGGTGCACGGTACTGGATGCTTGGGTCTTGTGCACTGGGACGACCCAGAGGGATGGTATGGGGAGGGAGGAGGGAGGAGGGTTCAGGATGGGGAGCACATGTATACCTGTGGCAGATTCATTTCGATATTTGGCAAAACTAATACAATATTGTAAAGTTTAAAAATAAAATAAAAAGCATGGTATCTAACAGTAGCAGGCATCTCTTGATCACTTATGACAGGTGTGGAATTTTAATCTAGTTCCTTTTTCCCTCCATCCTTTTATAATTTTGCTGACTTGGCATATTTGAGAGGAATTAGTAGAAGAGGGCTATAACTGGTCAGAAGAGTAGGAGAGGCAGAGCTTGGAAGAAGTAGTGCACTTAACCTTATTTCCTTTTACTATCTTCTGCAGCATTTTAGTGCTCTCCCAAAGTCTAGCAGGCCATGCTGTTTTTAAACCAATAATGGCTACAAGAATGTTCTATTTGAAATTGGAATGAAGAAAGCCAGTTATTTTATTGCGAAAAAAATGGCTTTTAGACCTTGCCGACCAAGTTCCATATGGTCAAAGCTATGGTTTTTCCAGTTGTCATATATGGATGTGAGAGACCATAAAGAAAGCTGAGTGCCAAAGAATTGATACTTTCAAACAGTGGTGTTGGAGGAGAGTCTGGAAAGTCCCTTGGACAGCAAGGAGATCAGATCAGTCAATCCTAAAGGAAATCAACCCTGAATATTCATTGGAAGGACTGATGCTGAAGGTCCAGTATTTGGGGCACCTAAGGCGAAGAGCTGACTCATTGGAAAACACTTTAATGCTGGCAAAGATTGAGGGCCAGAGGAGAAGGGGACAGCAGAGGATGAGAGGATTGGATGGCATCATTGACTCAATGGACATGAGTTTGAGCAAACACAGGAAGATGGTGAAGGACAGGGAAGCCCGCAGTTTATGGGGTCACAAAGAGCTGGACATGACTTAGCGACTGAACAACAACAACAAGGAGCACATCCTAGATAATGCTTAGTAAAAATTGATTAACTGTTTATGTGCCTAAATCAAAGACTTCTTTTAATGAAATGGTATGAATATAAGGGCTTTCCCAATGGCTCAATGGGTAAAGAATCTACCTGCAATGCAGGAGATGCAGGAGACCTGGGTTCAATCCCTGTGTCAGGAAGATCCTGTGGAGATGAAAATGGCAACCCAATCCAATATTCTTGTTTGGGAGACCCCATGGACACAGGAGCCTGGCAGGCTAGAGTCCATGGGTCACAAGGAGGTGGACACAACTGAGTAACTAAGCATACATGCACAGAAAGTATAGATTCAATAACTGATACAGTGAATAAAAGGCCAGATATTTTCAAAATGGCTATAGAGATCCAGGAGTATCAGGGGTACATAAGGGTAGCCAGACGTATTCTGTTAATGAATATAATAAATGTCACAAATGCACCTACTTATACTTTAAAAGGGAGGGACACCTTCTTAGATTGAGAAGGATGAGGTTGTTCTCAGAGGGGTTATCTTTGGATTGGGAAGACACCCCAACAATAGCTATCTTTAGTTTTAGAACAGGAGAAGTATTATGTTTAAACTTATCAGAAAACTCAGTTGAACATTGTTGTTCAGTCATGCAGTCGTGTCTGACTGCAACCCAAAGGACTTCAACATGCCAGGCTTCCCTGTCCTTCACTATTTCCTGGAGTTTGCTCAAACTCATGTCCATTGAGTCGATGATGCCATCCAACCATCTCGTCCTCTTATCACCCCCATTCTTCTTCTACCCTCAATCTGTTCCAGCATCAGAGGCTTTTCCAATGAGTCAGCTCTTCACACCAGGTGGCCAAAGTATTGAAGCTTCAGCTTTAGTATCAGTCCTTCCATTGACTATTCAGGGTTGTGCTTTTATTTTAAAACTCAAGTTTTGACCCTTAATCTGATAACTTCTGGACTACAAATACTATGCTCAATAGTGTTTTTTAGAATACTTTTTAATATGGTCAGTACATTTTAATGTGTAAAATTGTTCAAAATATATGTAAAATATTTTAGTTACTTGCACATCCATATATACATATGTTTATTTTGTTCATATTGACTTTAAGGATTATGTTTATATAAGTGAACTTATACCAGAGAAGACAGTTTTGTCATCTGCTGTTTTCATTTAATGTATTGTTACATAGACTAAATCTAAGTGAAATGTGTCTTTAAGTAGATTCCTGAAAGAACATTATTTATGATTGTGTAATATTTCATGATATGAATATATCATATTTATTTAATTAGCTACTGTTGCTTTCATGCTGATATTTTACATCCTTGTCTCTAAATGTATTTGTATGCATTTCTAGGGCCTTGATGATGATTTTCTTAAGATAAATTCCTAAATGTGGAATTACAGTGTCAATTAGAGCATTTTAAAACTTTGAGTGTGTATTTGCATATCGTACTCTAGAAATATGTTTCAGTTGCTAGACTATTCCATGTACATATTATTATTTTATTAAAAATTAATTGATGCCCATAACTATGCAGATTCTAGATTATTGTTAAATAGAAGTTTATAACATAGTTGACTAGAGAGTACTACTATATTAGTCTTTTCTACTCTCCTTGTGTATCATCCATATCTCATTATATGTGTTTACTTTCGTTGTACATTTTCCTTGTATCATTATATATTCATATCATTGGCAAAACAAAAGCAAAGAAGAAAAAGCAAAGATTGACACATCAATGAATGTTAGCAATAACAATAAAAGTTACTGCTTTCAGGAAAGCTTAAAATGCTTACCATAAGATAGTGCTTTTGCTTGCTAATAAAATCTCCATTTTGCTCTGTGCAGATAGCAACAACAAGAAAAAAAAAAAAAAAAAGAAGGAAGGATAAACAAATACACGTGTAGACCTTGCCTACTAGGAAAAGCTAATGATGTAAATGAATAACAACCAAATTTTTATTATTTCAAGTAAACCATCGCATTTGTGGCTGACTGCTCCCAAGACAGAGGCTCTGCCAGTGGCTCAGCAGTAAAGAATCTGCCTGCTTTGCAGGTGACTTAGGAGACACCGGTTTGATCCCTAGGTCAGGAAGAACCCATGGAGAAGGAAAAGGCACCCTACTTCAGTGTTCTTGCCTAGGAAATCCCACTGACAGAGGAGCCTGGTGGGGTCCATGGGGTCACAAAGAGTCAGACATAACTGAACGGCTGAACACATACAAGACAATAGGGCAGTGGCTTTCTGTTTTAAATGTTAATTTTTCCTGTTTGTTTGTTTTCCTGCCTATTTAATCCTTGTTCAAATAATATTTAATTTACATTTACACTGAACTGCAAAAGCTGAGATAAACGCCACTTACTCTCAGGGATTCCCTGGCAGTCATGTGGTTAGGACTCCATGCTTGCACTGCCAGGTGACCAGGGTTGATGGCTTGATCCCTGGTCAGGGAACCAAGATCCTACAAGCTGTACAGTGTGGTGTGGGGACGGGGGAAGCCACTCATTCTTGAAATGGTATCTAGCAACTGTGTGGCCTTGGGCAATTATTTAATCTCTTTAGTTATCAGTCCTCAACTATAAAATGAGGGTAATAATCTTATACCCTTTGGGAGATGAGGTAAAGTAGTTTTGAAAAAAAGCTGAACCTTGATAGTTAAAATATATTGGTGATTTTTGGTTTTTAGGATTTGAGTCTCTTTTCTAAATAATATGGGGACTTTGCATTGGAGAGTCAAGCTGAGGAATTCTTTCTTTCATTACTTACAGACAACAAGACTTTTGTTCTCTTATGAGCACCTATTAAATACTGCAGTTAAGAGATTAAGGGAAAAAGACATGAAAAATAATATTGTTCATCCTGGTGAGATATAGTGGGAGAAATGATAAATTGTACCACTTAGGGTTAAAAATTTTTTTCCCTCAATTTTAAGTTTAGTAGCCATCTACACTTCCTCTTTGCTGTTTGTTTCTTTCTACTTGTCTTCCTAAAAACTTAACCAGAATTCCATTATGGAATCTTGAAGCCAATTAATTTTACCCTGAGTCGCAAGGTTCCTTTTCTAGAAAAGCCTGTCAATTTACTATTAATATAAAATTTGATTAGGAAAAAAATTACAGGATTTTCCTTTTGATAAGTAGTCACGAAAATGTTTCATGACATAATTCTCTGAGAATATGTTCAGTCATCTATATTCTCTCTGTCTTATTTCTACACTGCTGATTTAACTGTGCAGACACTGTCATCTCTGCTACCCTACTTTCTTCTGAATCTTCTGAAATTACTGCACCATCATAAATGATTTTCTTTTACACTTATTATTTTTCTAAGAAAGTTCACTGCATCTTCTTATTTTTTTAAATTTTTATTAGAATACAATTGACTTACAATATTGTGTTACTTTCTGTGGTGCTACAAAGAAATTTATTTATACATATACATAGATCCACTCATTTTTAGATTCTTTTCCCATATAAGCCATTACAGAGTTTTGTGTAGAGTTCCCTGTGTTGTACAGTAGGTCCTTATTAGTTATCTATTTATATAGTATGTATATGTCAATCCAAATCTCCCCATTTATCCTTCCCTTACCTTATCGCTGGGTAACCATGAGTGTGTTTTCTACATCTGTGACTCTATTTTGTGACTCCATTTTATAAATAAGTTCATTTGTACTCTTTTTTTAGTTTCCACATGCAATCAGTATCATATGATATTTGTCTTTCTGTGTCTGACTTACATCACTCAAGGTGCTAGGTTCATACATGATGCTGCAAATGGCATTATTTTTGTTCTTTTCTATAGCTGAGTAATATTCCATGGTATATATGTATTGCATCTTCTTTATCCATTCATCCATTGATGGACATTTAGGTTGTTTCCATACCTTTGCTATTGTGAATGGTGCTGCTATGAGTATTGGGGTGCAAGACATTGCACTTTTAACCCATGTCAATAATTATGTATTATCAAAGGTGATAATTTATTTCTTATACCGAGTCGAGAGATGTAAAATGTCACATAGTGTGATGTGCCTTTTCCTTGCTTTTTCCCACCAGTTTTCCTCCCTCACATTTTTTTTAAAGTTTAAGATAACATGCAACTTTAAAGTAATAAATAGATAAAACGGTGCAAGGCTTAAATCTAGAAAGCTGGACCTTTTTAGATTTCTATAGCTCTTTCTAGGGTATTTCCTCTTGCTCTCAGGATTATGGGTTGAAGTCTATTCATCGACTTTAGTTCCATAATAGACCGTTTATGTAACATTGCTCTTTATTGGACTTTCTTATTGGTGCTTCACATGGTCCTTGAGGAAGTGCATTATCTGCATTTAGTAGTTGAGGAAACAGAAATAGAGTTTAAGTGACTGACAGTGATTGCAAACTAGATAGAGGAAAAACCAGGAACACACGCTCTGTTCTTCTTGACCATTAGACTGTTCCAGAAGAGGATGGGGGAGGTGCACGAAGGTGATGTAGGGATGGGGGATATTTGGCTTATTCCTCTAAAATCTGCTGTTGATAAAAAGATAATTGATAGATGCTAAATTAATGCATGAATACATCATCAGCTCTTCATTGCAAAATTTAGGTTCAAATTGAAGAAAGTAGGGAAAACGACTAGGCCATTCAGGTATGACCTAAATCAAATTCCTTATGATTAAACAGTGAAAGTGAGAATTAGATGCAAGGGGTTAGATCTGATAGACAGAGTGCCTGAAGAACGATGGACAGAGGTTCGTAACATTGTATAGGAGGTGGTGACAGAAACCATCCTCAAGAAAATGAAATGCAGGAAGGTCAAGTGGCTGTCTGAGGAGGCCTTACAAAAAGCTGAGAAAATAAGAGAAGCAAAAGGCAAAGGAGAAAGGGAAAGATATGCCTAATTTAATGCAGAGTTTCAGAGAATACCAAGGAGAAATAAGAAAGCTTTCTTAAGTGAAGCAATGCAAAGAAATAGGGGAAAACTAGAATGGGAAAGACTGGAGATCTCTTCAAGAGAATTGGAGATATCAAGAGAACATTTCATGTAAAGATGAGCACAATAAAGGACAGAAACGGCAAAGACCTAACAGAAGCAGAAGAGGTGGCAAGAATACACAGACCACCTATACAAAAAAGATCTTAATGAACTGGATAACCACAATGGTGTGGTCACTCACCTAGAGCCAGACATCCTGGAGTGTGAAGTCAAGTGGGCCTTAGGAAGCCTTACTACAAACAAAACCAGTGGAGATGATGGAATTCCAGCTGAACTATTTCAGATCCTAAAAGATGATGCTGTTAAAGTGTTGCACTCAATATGCCAGCAAATTTGGAAAACTCAGTAGTAACCACAGGACTGGACAAGGTCAGTTTTCATTCCAATCCCAAAGAAAGGCAATGCCAGAGAATGTTCATATTTCCATACAATTGCATTTATTTCACATGCTTACAAGATTATGCTCAAAATCCTTCAAGCTAGGCTTCAACAGTACATGAAGACATGGCTTTTAACAAATATTCTTTAGACAAATTGAAGCTAATTAGTATTTGAGCAGGACTTCTTTCTCTGTTCAGAAAATTGTTGTAAATGACTGAAAGCAAATTTCTTTTTACCAATAATGATCCCCACTTCATACTGCTATCCTTCCTCTTCTTAGAATAGTTGAATTCTCTAGAATAAATCAGGCTCCAAGAAAATTTCAAATTGTATACATTAACTTCATTAAACTGTACATAAACTTTCATATGTACATAAACTGTACATAAACTTTCATTAACTGAAATTCAGAAACAACCTCAGGGAGTAAGGGGTGAGAAAATAAAATGAGGCAGTATTCATCTGGTGGCATTAATTTTCAATAAAGAGCAGTCAAAATTAAGAAATCTTTATATTATTAAATTTATGTTTTTTTCTTAGTTTTGATATCATATGTCTATTTCATATATAAATAAAAATGGAACTATGTTTACTTAATCTAGATATTTGTAAGCATTGGGAAGTTAGCAAAAATGAAATACTTAGGAGAAATATTCCCTGCTTCCTATTTTATAAACATGTATCTTTTTCTATTATAGTGAAAAAGTGAAACACTACAACTTAATCTATATTTTCTTAAAACAGATAAGCATTTATGTGATTTTATACTAAGCCTTTGTGATACTAGTAGCTAAAAATGCTAAAAAGTTAGACTATATTCCACATTGATGTTTAAATGTTTAATGTCTTAAAATCTTGTTTGTTTATAAATAGCTATACTTGCTGTAGGGCTTCCCCAGTGGCTCAGTGATAAGGAATCTGCCTGCTATTCAGGAGCTGTGGGTTTGATCCCTGATTTGGGAAGATCCCCTGGAGGACGGCAAGGAAACCCACTCCAGTATTGTTGCCTGGAGAATCCCATGGAGAGAGGAGCCCAGTAATTTATTGTCCACAGGGTCATGAAGAGTCAGACGTGATTGAAGCGACTTAGCACAGCACAGCATAGCATAGCATAATTCTTTGGAATAAATGATCTGTTTGTTAGAAACAGTTTTTATCAAAATGCATGTACATTGTTCAGAAAGTCAACTTTCATCATAAGGCTTACAATAAGAAAACAAAAACAAAAACATCTTAGCAAAAACAGTTGGCCCCTGCCATCATGTTATCAACACTTCCATGGTCTACCTTTTAGACAGAAACACTTTTAAGTCTTTTACTGTCTACCAAATTTTTAACTCACTATTTAGTATATTTCTTAATTTTTCAATTTCAGGCAGTATTTGTTGACTTCCTTGTATAGACGATGAGGAGTTAGAAGTCTAATTAATCATCACAACATAGCTTCCACTCCCCATCCCCCCAACATAGTCCTGTATTTGCATAGACGATGCCAAGGGTGTATTTTATGCCTCTATTTAAATATTTCAAAGAGCTGAACAATGTAGTCATGTATTATGATTAGAATTTTCTTGTTGCTATTCAATCGCTAAGTTGTGTCCAGCTCTTTGCAACCCCATGGACTATAGCACATGAGGCTTCCTTGTTCTTCACTATCTCCTGGAATTTGCTCAGACTCATGTCCATTGAGTCAGTGATGCCATCCAACCTCTTCTCCTTTTGCCTTCAGTCTTTCCCAGCATCAGGATCTTATCCCAGTGAGTCAGCTCTCTGCATCAGGTGGCCAAAATATTGGAGCTTTAGCTTCAGTATCAGTCCTTCCAATGAATATTCAGGGTTGATTTCCTTTAGGATTGACTGGTTTGATATCCTTGCAATCCAAGGAGCTCTCAAGAATCTTCTCCAACACCACAATTCAAAAGCATCAATTCTTCAGTGCTCAGTTCTTTGGCACTCAGCCTTCTTTATGGTCCAGTTCTCACATCCATACATGACTACGGGAAAAACTATAGTTTTGACAATATGGACCTTTTTGGGCAAAGTGATATCTCTGCTTTTTAATATGCTGTCTAAGTTTGTCATAGCTTTTCTTTCAAAGACTAAGCACCTTTTGTTTCTTAGGAATTTAATTATTTTACTTTTTTTTCTTCTACTAGTTGACACATTAAGAGTAATCTGTTAGTATAATTGGATAAAAATGACAAAGTTCTTTCAAATAATTCAATATGTCCTTAGAAGTCCTTATATGGATATTTCAATATCTCCAAAATATTTTAAAAATAATAATGATCTCAGGGATTTCCCTGGTAGTTTAGTGGTTAAGACTCTGCACTTCTATTGCAGGGGGCATGGGACTCAAAACCAATTATGCCTAGTGATTTGAAAACCTTTAATTCACTATGTAATATAAGATGACTATTTAACTGTAGCCAAAGGGGCTTCTCTGTAAAGGATCTGCCTGCAATGCAGGAGACCCAGGTTGAATCCCTGGGTTGGGAAGATCGCCTGGAGAAGGAATGGTGGCTTCCCAGGTGAGGCTAGTGGTAAAGAACCTGCCTGCCAATGCAGGAGACATAAGAGATGCCAGTTTGATCCCTGAGTTGGAAAGGTCCCCTGGAGGAGAGCATGGCAATCAACTCAGTATTCTTGCCTGGAGAATCCCATGGACAGAGGAGCATGGCGGGATATAGTCCATAGGAATGCATAGATTCGGACACAACTGAAGAGACTTAGCATGCACACTCATGCATCTACTCTGGTATTCTTGCCAGGAGAATTCCATGAACAGAGGAGCCTGGTGGACTACAGTCCCTGGGGTTGCAAAGCGTCAGACACGACTGAGCAACTAACACTTTCACTTTGAAAGATACTTTCTATTTAAAAGCAAAGATAAGAAAACATAAAGCAAGATGTTTAATATATTAGCAATATTTTCAGTTTACTTTATAATTTTCAAATGCACAAATTATTCATCATTTGGCTATAAGACCTTCCAGATGCGTTTAGAGATGTGTGCTAGGAATAAGGTGCAAACTTCTCACATAATCCTATATATGATAGTATCTGCTTCTCTCTGATGCAGGCTACTGACTGGTACTCCTAATGAGTTTTGCCTGGAATGTTTTTCTAAATAGCATAGGTTCTTCAGGAGACAGTAGATTCACATATAAAAACCATTCAAATTTCTGTGCTGTTCCTGCTTGTAGCTCCTTAGATAATTGGTTTAATGTTCCAAATCTCAGTTTCCTCTTTATAAAATGGTAGTAAAACCAGGAACACTAGCTTTTTAATCAGATATATCTATATTTATATTGCTTTTTATATTACTGGCCTTGAGTTAATCTTGGGAGCTTTTTATTCTTCCTATTGTAACTCAGTATAACCATGTACACTTTGCATTGTTGATATTAGGATTCATTGAAGACATGTATATGAAGAATCTGAAACACTGGCCCATCTCTGGCCCATCTCAAATATTTATCAAATGTTACCTACCATACCTTTCCCAACTTAAGCTAATAAGACAGTTAAGATCATGAATCTCAGATTATAGATAGAAACCATTTTGGGAAATATTAAAACAAGTATGCATATTAAATGGTCCTCTTACATCTGTGATAATCATACAGATTGTAGGCTATAAACTGATAGCCAGGTTATCTGTATGTTAGTATCATAAATGCCCAAATTGAAGTCAGCTCAACTGAGAACCTTTCCTTATCTGAAGCATGATTGAAATATTTCCTGGCTAGTGGTTAGGGAACAAAGCTAGTGGAGGTGATGGAATGGGTGGAGGTGATGGAAGTGATGGCCACCTGATGCAAAGAGCTGAGTCATTTGAAAAGACCCTGATGCTGGGAAAGATTGAGGGTAGGAGGAGAAGGGGATGACAGAGGATAAGATGGTTGGATGGCATCACCGACTCAATAGACTGGGTTTGGGTAGACTCGGAGTTGGTGATGGACAGCAAGGCCTGGCGTGCTGTGATTCATGGGGTTGCAAAGAGTCGGACATGACTGAGCGGCTGAACTGAACTGAGCTAAGTGGTTAGGGCACTAACAATTCTGCTGTAGTCAAGGGATGTAGTTAATGCTATGGACATTTTACTTATGACTTATTTGCTATGAAACTGTAGGATATTATTATGTACATCATCTCAAAAGATGGATGTTGAGTGAAAGGAGAAAAATGATATAGATAATGTTGGTAAAACAAAACACTACCCAACTTGGATCATGTTGATCCAAGACATCTGAATTTGAAAGGGAATATTTCCCAGGGTAATGGAAGTAAAAACAAAAATAAATGGGACACAATTAAACTTAAACATTTTTGCACAACAAAGGAAACTATAAGCAAGATGAAAAGGCAGCCATCAGAATGGGAGAAAATGATAGCAAATGAAACAACTGACAAATAATTAATCTTCAAAATATACAAGCAGCTCATGCAGGCAATACCAGAAAAACGAAAAACCCAATCAAAAAGTGGGCAAAAGACCTAAACAGACATTTCTCCAAAGAAGACATACAGATGGCTAATAAACACATGAAAAGATAGATGCTCAACTTCACTCATATTAGAGAAATGCAAATCAGAACCACCATGAGGTATCATTTCATGGCAGTCATAATGGCCATCATCAAAAAATCTATAAACAATAAATGCTGGAGAGGACGTGGAGAAAAGGGAGCCTTCTTACACTGTTGGTGGGAATGCAAACCGGTAGAGCCAGTATGGAGAACAGTGTAAAGATTCTTTAAAAAACTGGGAATAGGACTGCCATTCAACCCAGCAATCCCACTGCTGGGCATACACCCTGAGGAAACCAGAACCGAAAGAGACACATGTACCCCAATGTTCACTGCAGCACAATCTACAGTAACTAGGACATGGAAGCAACCTAAATATCCATCGGCAGATGAATAGATAAGGAAGTTGTGGTACATATACACAATGGAATATTTCTCAGCTATAAAAAGAAATGCATTTGAGTCGGTTCTGATGAGGTAGATGAATCTGGAACCTATAATAAGTGAAGTAAGTCAGAAAGAGAAAGATAAATACTGTATATTAGCACATACATATGGAATTTATAAAGATGGTACCAACGATCCTACATGCAGGGCAGCAAAGGAGACACAGATGTAAAGAACAGACTTTTGGACTCAGTAGGAGAAGGCAAGGGTGGTGTGATTTGAGAGAATAGGATTGAATCATGTACATTACCATATGTAAAATAGATGACTAGTGCAAGTTTGATGCATGAAGCAGGGCACACAAAGCCTGTGCTCTGGGACAACTCAGAGGGATAGGGTGGGGAGGGAGGTTGAAGGGAGGTTCAGGATGGGAAAAACAATAAAAATAAAGTGGGTATTTAAGAAAGTGGCAATAATCATATATGGATATCTGCCAATCATTATTAGTCACTTAAAACAGTATCTGCCAATTATTAGTTATTCAAAACAATATCTTTGAAAATCTCTCTATTATTGATTCATTAATACCTTTACCTCACAGTTTTCTCTGGGAAAAGAGCAAATTTCCACTTCTAAAATTCTCTCCATTCTATCTTGATGATTTTGAAAAGTACCTTAGCTAAGTTCTTCCCCAAATGGACACAGTGCAATTTATTTAATGCAGAAAATGCCATCAATTGATTAGGAGCCTTGAATTTTGTTTGGAATTATTAAACAGGCAACATGTTATTTATTGAAAATTCTAGGAGAAAAATCTGGGAGACACATATGGAAAATTTTAAGCTCATCTTTACTTGATGTTAGTTTTTTAGAAGAAAAGAAAAACTTTTTCCCAGTGTATGACTTTTTTTTCTTTCCAACATTCCTTAGTTGTCGAATAATGCAAAAAGTTGTACGTAATTTATATATGCAATATCTCTAAAACTCCTAAATTATATTCACCATAATTTTAAAAATAAGTGTATCTCTTTATATCTTAACAAACCTTTTTGATCCTGGTCATAACAAACACCCTCTTCCAACAACATACGAGAAGACTCTATACATGGACATCACCAGATGGTCAACACCGAATAAGATTGATTATATTCTTTGCAGCCAAAGATGGAGAAGCTCTATACAGTCAGCAAAAACAAGACCAGGAGCTGACTGTGGCTCAGATCATGAACTCCTTATTGCCAAATTCAGACTTAAATTGAAGAAAGTAGGGAAAACCACTAGACCATTCAGGTATGACCTAAATCAAATCCCTTATGATTATACAGTGGAAGTGAGAAATAGATTTAAGGGCTTAGATCTAATAGATAGAGTGCCTGATGAACTATGGAATGAGGTTCATGGCATTGTACAGGAGACAGGGATCAAGACCATCCCCATGGAAAAGAAATGCAAAAAAAGCAAATGGCTGTCTGCGGAGGCCTTACAAATAGCTGTGAAAAGAAGAGAAGCCAAAAGCAAAAGAGAAAAGGAAAAATATAAGCATCTGAATGCTGAGTTCCAAAGAATAGCAAGAAGAGATAAGAAAGCCTTCATCAGGGATCAATGCAAAGAAATAGAGGAAAACAACAGAATGGGAAAGACTAGAGATCTCTTCAAGAAAATCAGAGATACCAAGGGAACATTTCATGCAAAGATGGGCTCGATAAAGGACAGAAATGGTATGGACCTAACAGAAGGAGAAGATATTAAGAAGAGATGGAAAGAATACACAGAAGAACTGTACCAAAAAGATCTTCATGACCCAGATAATCACCATGGTGTGATCACTGACCTAGAGCCAGACATCCTAGAATGTGAAGTCAAGTGGGCCTTAGAAAGCATCATTAGGAACAAATCTAGTGGACGTGATGGAATTCCAGTTGAGCTATTTCAAATCCTGAAAGAATATGCTGTGAAAGTGCTGTAGTCAATATACCAGCAAATTTGGAAAACTCAGCAGTGGCCACAGGACTGGAAAAGGTCAGTTTTCATTCCAATCCCAAAGAAAGGCAATGCCAAAGTATGCTCAAACTACCGCACAATTGCACTCATCTCACATGCTAGTAAAGTAATGCTCAAAATTCTCCAAGCCACGCTTCAGCAATATGTGAACTGTGAACTTCCTGATGTTCAAGCTGGTTTTAGAAAAGGCAGAGGACCCAGAGATCAAATTGCCAACATCCGCTGGATCATGGAAAAAGCAAGAGAGTTCTAGAAAAACATCTATTTCTGCTTTATTGACTATGCCAAAGCCTTTGACTGTGTGGATCACAATAAACTGTGGAAAATTCTGAAAGAGATGGGAATACCAGACCACCTGATCTGCCTCTTGAGAAATTTGTATGCAGGTCAGGAAGCAACAGTTAGAACTGGACATGGAACAACAGACTGGTTCCAAATAGGAAAAGGAGTACTTCAAGGCTGTATATTGTCACCCTGTTTATTTAACATATATGCAGAGTACATCATGAGAAATGCTGGACTGGAAGAAACACAAGCTGGAATCAAGATTCCCAGGAGAAATATCAATCACCTCAGATATGCAGATGACACCACCCTTATGGCAGAAAGTGAAGAGGAACTCAAAAGTCTCTTGATGAAAGTGAAAGTGGAGAGTGAAAAAGTTGGCTTAAAGCTCAACATTCAGAAAATGAAGATCATGGCATCCGGTCCCATCACTTCATGGGAAATAGATGGGGAAACAGTGGAAACAGTGTCAGACTTTATTTTGGGGGGCTCCAAAATCACTGCAGATGGTGACTGCAGCCGTGAAATTAAAAGACACTTACTCCTTGGAAGGAAAGTTATGACCAACCTAGATAGCATATTCAAAAGCAGAGACATTACTTTGCCAACAAAGGTCCGTCTAGTCAAGGCTATGGTTTTTCCTGTGGTCATGTATGGATGTGAGAGTTGGACTGTGAAGAAGGCTGAGCACCGAAGAATTGATGCTTTTGAACTGTGGTGTTGGAGAAGACTCTTGAGAGTCCCTTGGACTGCAAGGAGATCCAATCAGTCCATTCTGAAGGAGATCAGCCCTGGGATTTCTTTGGAAGGAATGATGCCAAAGCTGAAACTCCAGTACTTTGGCCACCTCATGCGAAGAGCTGACTCATTGGAAAAGACTCATGCTGGGAGGGATTGGGGGCAGGAGGAGAAGGGGACAACAGAGGATGAAATGGCTGGATGGCATCACTGACTCGATGGACGTGAGTCTGAGTGAACTCCGGGAGTTGGTGATGTACAGGGAGGCCTGGTGTGCTGCCATTCATGGGGTCGCAAAGAGTCGGACACGACTAAGCGACTGAACTGAACTGAACTGAAATGAACAATTGTATAATGATTAAGACCTCACTAAGAAGTTATTTCTTTTGGAGAGACAATTTGCAAATTTAGAATTTGTTTTTATGTATTATTCCACTTTAGGCTTGTGTGTGATATCTTTGTGATGAAACAAGAATTTTGTTGGAGAGTGGAGAGAATAATGAAACGTAAGAGAGAGAATCTGGATCCCAAATTGTGCAGTCTTCTGTAGCACCTTTTTCCTGGTTAGTTGTTGGACAATTGTGACACTAAGCTCTTCCTTCCTAAAACAAAACAAAGCTTTCACTCTCTTAGGATTGTTGTGAGAATCACATTAGATGATATATTTGAAAGTGATTGGTAATTTAAAATTCTTTACAAATATATAGGTTACTTGGTATGTAGAAGTAGACTTCTAAATTAATTAATATAAAATGCAAAATTTCATTTGTTTGCCTTTCTTTCTTCTTCTTCCTTTTTCTTTTCTTTTCTTTTTCATTTTTGGCCACACAGCATGGCTTGCAGGATCTTAGTTCCCTGACTATGGATTGAACCCACATCCTTGGCAGTGAGAGCATGGAGCCCTGATATTTGCATTTCTTGACATGCACTAAACACTTTGCATGTTTAGCCCACTTATGCTTCATAGGAACCTTCGTTTATTCCACTTAGGCTGTATTTCATAAAATAAAACTTAGGTATTATTTTCTCTTTTCTCCAGATTAAATAATAAATCTATTAGTAGTAGTTGATTCTCAATAAAACTAAATTTTTTTTCAGGACCATGTAGCTGTGATAGAGCTGGGATTCAAACCTAGGCACACTCTACTTTACTATTCTATCGCGACCCAATTTTGTGTACTTAGGTGATTTTTCTTTATCTTAGAAATCTCAATCCATTTCTTTCTCGCTCAAGAAATTTCAAGTGCCTTGTGTGTCAGGCACTGTTCCAAATAAAGTCATGCTATTAAGGCATTTATGGTAGCTGGAAATGTGAATAAGAGTGCCAGGTGGCATGGAGTGATCAAGTTATAGGTGTCTTGAGAGCACAATGGAAGGAAGGAGGCAGGGAGGATGTGAAGCGTCTGATATGCTTCAGTGAGTCCTTGCGCAGGTCAGTGTGATAGGAACCTGCAGAAGTAGTAAAATGTGCAAAAGGGCAGAACCACGAGGGAGCACGGGAACATAAGGGACAGTAGGCCAGATGCCAGAGACTCCCAGGACATAACATTGGAAAGGTGGAGCGGTTTCTGATCACATAACCACCGCATGCCTTGCTGGGGTTTCTAGACTTTTCTGACTGTGATGGACAAGGGAGTCAACTGAATAATTTTAAACCAGGACGTGACCTGCTGGGAATCCAGTTTTGGATCTTTCTTATCTGCAGAGGGAGTTGCCTTTGCTTTAGAAAAGATTTGGATGATGAAGTTTGGCTGTGACGTGAGATATATGTAAAATGGATATAATTTCGGGTTCAAATTCATGTTGGGAAAGTTCTTTACAGTCATCGAACTATTTCTTAGAAATGAAAGCAAATTGCCTACCTCTGTCGTTGCATTTTGAGATTTTAATGGGTAATTCTTTGCCCTGGTAAGAGTGTGTACGGAGGTGCATGTATATATATGGTTTTATACTATACTGTATTATATATATTATCGGACTTCCCTGGTGGCTCAGACGGTAAACTGTCTGTCTACAATGTGGGAGACCTGGGTTCAATCCCTGGGTCGGGAAGATTCCCTGGAGAAGGAAATGGCAACCCACTCCAGTACTTTCACCTAGAAAATCCCATGGACGGAGAAGCCTGGTGTCTATGGGGTCGCAAAGAGTCGGACACGACTAAGTGACTTCACTTTCACTTATATATGTTATCATTAGAAGTATGGTGTACAGCAAAACAGAAAATAGCTAGGAGCTTCTGAGAGGAGAGCATTCCTAGTCCTCGAAAATTCAGAAGCCCCAGGCCTTTAAAACTCTGAAGCAAGTACTTAAAGATAGTCCATTGTTGATTAAAGAATGGTTTCACCCCTTCATTGAACAGTGCTGAGTTTTCATGACGGGAATATAGTCAAGACAGGACTATGGACACAGTGGTTATAGATATAGTCCCTAGCCCTCTCAGGTGGGATTAACATGTATTTTGGCAACTGTAATTATGATAAATATTGTGATAAAGTGTGCATGTAAAGAAAGTTATTTAGACCAAGTTAAGCTTGTCAAGGACTTCCTTGGTGGTTCAGTTGGCAAAGAATCAGCCTCCAATGCTGGAGACCCAGGTTAGATCCCTGGGTCGGGAAGATCCTCTGGAGAAGAAAGTGGCAACCCACTCCAGCATTCTTGCCTGGGAAATTCCATGGACAGAGAAGCCTGGCAGGCTATAGTCCATAGGGTCGTAAAGAGTCAGACATGACTGAGCGACTAAACCACTGCCACAGAGTTTGTCAATATATTATATTGGAGTAAATAATAGAAAACTACTAAGACCACTGGCTTAATTTTGTGATACTCAAAATGACACTTCCCCCTCATGCCTCACAAAGGAGTCATTGTCCTGTTAAAAAAATGAATTTGAAATAATGGGGTTCAAGAAACAGTTCCCATGTTAACAGATCAGAAGATTCAATGCAGTAAAGATGTCATTTCTCCCTAAATGGATCTGTTTGGTTGAGGCAGTTTCTATCATTATTTCACCAAGGTATTTTTGGAGACATAGATGCATTTATTCCAAAATTTATAGGAAGGCACAGTCTCTAGAATAGCCAAAACAGTTTTGTGGGAGGAATAATAATATGGGAATAATCAGCCTTTTGAGTGTTAAGTTACAGTATTCAGGATGCTGTGGGTCCGAGGAAGGGGAGGCACAGATTGTTACAGGACTGAATAAAGAATCCAGAAGTGCACCCACACAAGTATGTCCAATTAATTTTTTTACAAAAGAGCAAAAACAGTGCAAGGAAGGAAGAATGGCCTTTTCAATAAATGCTGCTTGAGCAATTGGACCTCTGTAGCTAAAAAATGAACTTGGACCTAAGCCTCACACCTAACACAAAGCAACTGAAAATAGTTCATAGAATTAAATGTAGAACATTAAATAACACTGCTAGGAAAAGACACAGGACAGAATCTTTGGCATGTAGAATAGACAAATAGTCCTTAGACCAACATTAAAAACTATCCCCCTCCCAATTGTGCTTCATCAAAAATTGAAAGCTTTTGTTCCCACTCTAGGGAGGATGAAGTGACAGATTATAAATTGGGAGAAAATATTTGCAACCCACATTTCAACAATAGATGTGTATCTAGAATACATGGAGAACTCTTAAAACTCAGCATTGAAAAAGAAGCAAAAAAAAAAAAATCATTTAGGAAATGAGCAAAAGATATGCATAGATATTTCACCAAGAAATATATACAAACAGCAGGTTTGTAATAGCTATTGTTAGCTATTAGATAAATGTATATTAAGAGCACCAGGTGTTTATGCTACACAGCTGTCAGAATGGAAAACAAAAATCAAAAAACAGTGTTCCTTGCCCTCAAATGCTGGCACGGCTGTCAGAAAACTGGATCACTCATATATTGCTGGTGGAAATGTAAAATAATATAGTCACTCTGGAAAACTGTTTGCAGTTCCTTTAAAAAGTGAAAGTAGATTTACCTTGTGAAAAGTGAACATGTTATTGCTCAGTCGTGTCCAACTCTTTGCGACCCTTGGACTATAGCCCACCAGGCTTTTCTGTCCATGGGATTTCCCAGGCAAGAATACTGGAATGGGAAGACATTTTCTTCTCTAGGGGATCTTCTCAACCCAGGGATCGAACCCAGGGTCTCCTGCATTGCAGACAGATTCTTTACTGTCTGAGCCACCAGTTTGACCCAACCATTTCAGTCTAAGGTGCTCTTTCATGCAGAAACTTGTACACTGATGTTCACAGCAGCCAATCCCCAGGTATATAACAATGGTACATTCATACTGGGCTTCCCAGGTGGCTCAGTGGTAAAGAATCCACCTGCTAATGCAGGAAATGTGGGTTCCTTCTATAGGTCTGGAAGATCCCTTGGAGTAGGAAATGGCAACCCACTCCAGTATCGTTGCCTGGGAAATCCATGGAGAGAGGAGTCGGGAGGCTACAGTCCAAGGTGTTGCAAAGAGTCGGAAGCGAATTAGCGACTAAACAACAACAACATTCATGACATGGAATATTTGTTGTTCAGTTGCTAAGTGGTCTGCAGCTTGCCAGGTTTCCCTGTCCTTCACTATCTCCCAGTGTTTGCTCAAAGTCATGTCCATTGAGTCAGTGATGCTATCTGACCATGTCATGTTCTGCTGCCCTCTTCTCCTTTTGCCTTCAGTCTTTCCTAGCATCAGGGTCTTTTCCAGTGAATCAGCTCTTTGCATCAGGTGGCCAAAGTACTGGAGCTACAGTTTCAGCATTAGTCCATCCTATGAATATTCAGGGTTGATTTCCTTTAGGATTGACTGGCTTGATCTCATTGCAGTCCAAGGAACTCTCAAGAATCTTCTCTAGCATCATGTTTCACAAGCATTGATTCTTTGGCAGTTAGCCTTCTTCAGGGTCCAGTTCTCACATCCATACATGACTAGTATTCATGGAATACTAGTTCAGCAATAAAAAGGAAAAATGACATAAATTCAACAACTTGTATGAACCACAAAGAAATTACGCTGAAGGAAACAAAAGTGAACTTCAAAAGAATATAGCCTATATGATTACATGTATTTAGCATCCATGAAATAATATGGTTATAGAGATGCAGAACCAATTAGTGCTGGCGAGGTGTTAGTGATGTGGGTTGGTGGTGTGGCTGTAAACAGAAGGGCATCTTGTGGTGATGAAATTAAATATCTGGATTGTGGTGGTAGTTCCATGAAGCTACAAGTATGAAAAGTTTTGCAGGGCTACACACACAATGCACACATATCAGTGAGTGCATTTATAACTGGTGAAAATCTGAGCAAGCTCTTTGAACTACATCAATTTCAATTTTTCTGGTATTAGTATTGTGCTATAGTTATTTTGTCTGTTAACATTGGTGCACAGAACATCTCTGAATATTTCTTTGCCCTTCTGTGAATGTATATCATCCCAAGATGCAAGACTTAAAACAAAGGTAGTGATAAACATAAATACAATAAATTCCTCCAGGGGGGAAACAGTTTTCACATCTCCTCCATTAGCACTTCAAATTGTTAGACATAAAATGAGTGAATCTTATGAATATTTTAGCCAGTTTTCTATGTATTAGCACATTCAGATGCTCCTCCCTCCCTCTTCTCCTTCCTCTTCTCTCTCCCTCCCTTCCTTTTTTTTTTCTTTTAGTCATAAATTATTTAGTGTTCAAAACACTTTGAAGCTTACTGGATAAACAGCTGGAGGACAATAAATATGAGTATTATGTATCACATCTTCAATCTGATTTTGAGTCCTACAGAGTGACTCTCAATATAAAGTAATTTTTACCTGGTCTGATTAGAAATCAAGATTGTCCCTGGGTAACTCTTTAAAAAAGACAATTAAGCAATGAAATGTAGTACTAGATGTATAACCAACTCTGCATCACTGTTTCTGCTCATTCCAACCACAAAATGTATAATGGATTTTCAATCTAAGTAAGCCATGAAGTGATTAAACACACATGTAAATGCTGAGGAATTATATTGTGTACTTTCCTAGAATTTTAAATGTATGTCTCAGAATTCTCCCTCTCTCATCTTTATCTTATTCTTAAACTTAACATTAGCCCCAAATGTTGCATTTTCCATGAAGAAAATTAAGGCACTTCTTTAAAGTTAAATGTGATGGACCAGGTTTCTGTGACAGTTGTTTCTTATCCCTTGAATGAGAGGATTTGGTCAGATATCCATTGTGTGCCTTCTGCAAGTTAAAAACCCACACTCGTTCAAAAATTCTGAAAAGAAAAGGCCTGCTGTGGTTAAAACATCCTGGAGATTTTTTCCATTCTGATGTACATGTGTTCTTTTATTTTATTCTAGCATAAGTCTAAACCTGAGACACTTAGAGCCCCTTTCCATTTATAGCCTCATTTATTTGGAGTAGAGCTTATGCCTAAAGTTTTCTGAGAAGCAAAAACAGTCAGCATGCATCCAGAAACAATTGGAAATCATGTGCTAGACCTTCTTGCTTCTAGAATCTTTGCAGCAACTCGTTTGTTGTGGTTCCCATGTGGTTTTGGTCAAATAGAAGAGGGAAGAGTGGAAAGAGTGATAGATTTTATTTTCTTTGGCTCCAAAATCACTGCAGCCATGTAATTAAAAGGCACTTGCTCCTTGGATGGAAAGCTGTGATAAACATAGACAGCATATTGAAAAGTAGAGACATCACTTTGCTGATCAAAGTCCATATAGTCAAAGCCGTGGTTTTTCCAGTAGTCATGAATGGATGTGAGAATTGGACCATAGAGAAGGCTGAGCACTGAAGAACTGATACTTCTGAATTGTGGTACTGAAGAAGACTGTCGAGATTCTCTTGGACTGCAAGGCAATCGAAGTCCCACGTGTTACTTCGTTCTACAAAGTGTCTGGCTTTCCAGCATCTCAGAAAATTTCTCTTTTCCTTTATCATCAGCTTTTCTTGAAAGCCTTTATTGATCTATCCACATGCATTGTGGTTTCAGTAAAATAAAATAGCTTTTTAATGATAATATCCACCCTTCCTGGTAGCACAGATGGTAAAGAATTCACCTGCAATGCAGGAGACCTGAGTTCAATCCCTGGGTTGGGAGGATCCTCTGGAGAAGCGAATGGCTACCCACTCCAGTATTCTAGCCTGGAGAATTCCTTGGACAGGGGAACCTGAAATTCCATGGGGTCACAAAGAGTTGGACGTGACTGAGCGACTTTCACTAATTTAGAAAGCATTTTCTTGCAATAACAATGGTGACTTACAGATTATCCCACCCAAATTGGTAATGGTGACTCAGATTTGCTGATAAGGTGACAAAACATATATATTTTTTCACTTGGATACTTCTTCCTCAGCCTTCTCTGATTCACTTCATGGGTCTCTATCACTGTATGTTCTAGAAGGCCAAGATTAAGACCACTAGATCTGGCTTCTTTATAGATGCTGGCAGACATCCTCATTCACTTGCCCAGTCACTAGGTCATCACACCAACTTCTACCACCCACGTTAGGCTATTCTAGATCTGGAGGATTGTGTGTCAGGCAGAGTTTTCCCTGCACTGGGATAAGTCTCAAGTCCCTAGTGGATCTTTGTATCAGATCTAAAAGTTGAAGTTGCAAGGCTTAGTTTTTGCAGAGGTTGATTAAACTATCAAAATAAGTCACTACCATAAGGAAAGTTATGACCAACCTAGACAGCATATTGAAAAGCAGAGACATTACTTTGCAAACAACGGTCTGTCTAGTCAAGGCTATGGTTTTTCCAGTAGTCATGTATGGATGTGAGAGTTGGACTATAAAGAAAGCTGAGCACTGAAGAATTGATGCATTTGGACTGTGGTGTTGGAAAAGACTCTTGAGAGTCTCTTGGACTGCAAGGAGATCCAACCAGTCCATCCTAAAGGAGATCAGTCCTGAGTGCTCATTGGAAGGACTGATGTTGAAGCTGAAACTCCAATACTTTGGCCACCTGATGTGAAGAGCTAACTCATTGGAAAAGACCCTGATGCTGGGAAAGATTGAGGGCAGGAGGAGAAGGGGACGACAGAGGGTGAGATGGTTGGATGGCATCATCGACTCGATGGACATGGGCTTGGGTGGACTCCAGGAGTTGGTGATGAACAGGGAGGCCTGGCATGCTGCGATTCATGAGGTCACAAAGAATTGAACATGACTGAGTGACTGAACTAAACTGATATTCTCTTTTGTTACAGTCAAGATTTGTTGTCATTTGCTAGTCCACCAGAGAAAGAGATTAAAAGATGAGCACTTTTTAAAGCTCGTTAGCCTCTGTTTACAGGATCTGAGCTGGTGATGTCAATTGGATGGTTTCATTCATGGTATTGAAATATGTTGAAACACATTACCTCTTAGGTCCCACTTCTTTCTCTCTCTCTCTTGCTTTCCTTTTTTTAAAATTTGGAGTATAGTTTCTTTACAGTGTTGTGTTAGTCTCTACTGTACAACCAAGTGAATAAGCTGTATCTATACATATATTCCTTCCTTCTTGGACCTCCCTCCCACGCCCCCATCTCACTCCTTTAGATCATCACGGAGCACTGAGCTGAACTCCCTGTGCTATAAAGCACCTTCCCACTAGCTTTCTGTTTTGCACTTGGTAGTTTATATATGTCGATCTCAATCTCCCAATTCACCCCACCCCACCCCCCACCATGAATGTCCACATGTCCATTCTCTACATCTGCATCCCTGTAACTGCCCTGGAACTAGGCTCATCTGTACCATTTTTCTAGATTCCACATACATGTGTTAATACACATATTTGCTTTTCTCTTTCTTTAAAACCTTCTTTAGGCAAGTTTTAACATCTGCACGTTCACATAATCAGGGTCAGACATATAGCATGGATATGCATTCCCCCAAATACACATTATCTCTATGACTAAAACAAAATAATTGAAATTTCTGTTATGTGAAGTCCCAGGAACATGCATGTGCCCTCCATAAACACACCTCATTCTGAGCTAATTTGGACCCTTTCCATGTAAAGAAATGTCTGCATCTTTGGGGCAATAATGAAATTTATTGTATCTGTGGAAATGTGGGTCTCTGCAGACCTATGCATTCTGGATTTGCACTATTGGGGCTTTAATTTGCTAGGCATTTGGGGCCTGATTGACCTGTTGATCATAATTATCTTGTTTATAGACAAGAATTTTATGGTGGAGGCAAATTCATCATCATGGTTAATAACCAGAAACAGATCTCTTTTGAGGACATTTTGACTTGTGTTGAAAAACTATCTTAACTCTAGTCTCCTGAGGACCAAAAATTCTATGTCAAGGGGCTTATTTTATTCATTTCTATATTTCTTTCAACTTTCTGTCTGAACTGAGTCCCAGTGCTACTTATTCTGAGATGTTCCCCAAAGGTAGTCACATACCCTCACATCCTTTCTCCTCTAAAGTTAATAGCTTGAATCTGGGGAATTTTTCAAGTCTTTTCCCATATTGCCCAAATTCTTCCAACAGGGACTGTAAATGGATCTATAAACATTTTCTGCAGTTGAACTTATTTCTACCTTTTAATAACTGCTGTTTAATAGCACATCCTATCCATGTCTGCAAAAACATCTTATCCTGAAGCATTTGTTATTTCAATGAATATGTGCTGAGCGTCTCTTCTGTACCAGTCGAAGTGTTGGGATTGTTGTTTAGCTGCTAAGTTGTGTTTGACTCTTTGTGACCCGACAGACTGTAGCCCACCAGGCTTCTCTGTCCCTGGGTTTTCTCAGGCAACAATACTAGGGTAGGTGCAGTTTCTCCAGGGGATCTTCTTGAACCAGGGATTGAACTTGAGTCTCCTGTTTGGCAGGAGGATTCTTTAGCATTGAACCACCTCGGAAACCCTGAGGTTGTATAGGTGAATAAAATTAGCAAAGATTTCTTTCTTCTTGGGACAGGGAAAGGAGAAGGGAAGACAAATTAATATAGGAGTTCAGTCGTATGGACCATGTCAGAGCAATGTGGTGGGAACAGGCTAGGCGGCTGAGCTGTCTGCTCCTATAACTGACGTTTGCCCTCTGGGCTCTTCCTTTAGAGGAAATGATGAATGCTTAGTTTTATGGCTGGTTTTATGGATGAGATGCAACCAGTTTTTTACAGGACACCTTCAAGATGAACGCTCTGTTGTTGAATGGTCATTTTATCTTCACCAAGATCCAGTAGCAAGCCGGAATCTTTCTGAAGAGGACAGTAGTTACTCATTCAAGGAAGATTTATTTTTGCTTCACAATCCTAGGTGTCCCTGTTTTGTTCTTCCTGTGAGAGCTTGACACATATTCTTTATAGCACCTTCATCTGCCACAGACAACTTGCGTACCCTTGCATCTGCCAGCTTATAAGACGTGAAGAGTTTTTTTTTTTTTGCTTTGAGAATACTACTGCAAGTGGTATTCTCTACTCAGAACTCAAAACTTTCCTGTTGGCTTGCTGTTGATTAAGACTGTGATACCAATATGGTGTGTGAAAGTGTTGAGAGGAGGTGCCTCCAAATAGGAAGCCTCCAACTCAGCAAAGATTGATTCTTTTCCCTGTTTTTAAAATTTAAATTTATTTTTAATTGGAGGATAATTGCTGTACAATATTGTGTCAGTTTCTGCCATAATATCAACATGAATCAGCCATAGGTATACATATGTGCTTTGTTTATATTATGAAAAAGTTCATCTGATTGTTTTTATTTTTTAATTTTTTTGGCCACTCTGTGGGATCTTCCTGAACCGGGAATGGAACCCAAGCCTCTTGCAGTGGGAGCATGGAGTCTTAACCACTGGATCACCAGAGAAGTCCTGATTGTTTTGCAGTCAGGTTTATTCAGGCCCCATCAAAATTATGGAATAAAAAAACCTTCTAAAAATCTGCCAACACAAACATTTAACAGGCTTTTAACAAGAAGAATAATCATATTCCAGCAGTTCCTCAAAAGAAGACTCTTCCTTTCACAGTTAACTGCATTTTACCCTAAGAACAGACTCTCTCTCTCTCTTTTTCTTCTGGTTTTAGCAGATTGAAGTGTTGTTTTTTAACTTCTAGCCCCCTATTACATGAAATCCTTCTTCTCAAAGGGCTTTTTCTGTTCCAGTTCATATGTCCTTGACCCTGAGTCCTGCTGGGTCAGAACTCTCCCTGCATGAGCACGAGACCCTGGGAGTCCTTGAGTGACTTTGGAAACCATCAGCTTGGATGTAGACTTCCTCCTACCTTTCCCATCTTCCCCTCTCCCCTGCCCAGATTGTCCATTTTGCCCTGTAATCAAAACAAAAGCAAGACTTTATTTTTAACATGAGTCTCTCACAGTGTAGGGAATAGCGGTCTTTTAATTTTCTTCCTAGTCTAGCCAGTGCAGTTGAACACAAACTCCAGTTGCTCAAGTTTGAATAGGGATCTGTAGCCCCAGGTGTGCCACTCGTTTCCTTCACTCTGGGCAGCCAGTACTTACCCCTGTTGTTATCCTTTTGAATTAACTTCATTATAATTTCAGGGGCTCTTTGGGTCTCTCTAGAAGTCTAAACACCCTCAGTCATGTTTCTCCATAAATAGCCATAGCAGTAAATTGTTCCACATGATCCTGAAGAAAACTGTAAAATTTCATTGGGGTATATAAATAGATACATAACCAAATGTAAGGGTATAGCTTTATCCTAAGGAGGCCACCAAGTATCAGATACATTTATAGCTTTATTACAGTTCCAGTAAAAATTTAAATGTATCATTTATTGAAAAATCAACATCACCATCAAGATAAGCAGAAAAATAAATGTTGAGACTATAAGAAGTCATTTTGAAAAAAGAAGAGACAGATATTACTGCATGTTCATTCACAGTAGTTGTAGAGATCATTGAAACAGTTTAGACAGTCCAAAATGATAGGAAGTTAATATAAGAATATATTCTGTCCTCAGAAGTCATCAGTTGTAAAGAAAGAAGTTTAGAGATATAGTTGATTCTAAATATCAGATCCAATATTTTGGCTGCCTAATGCAGAGAACCGACTCATTGGAAAAGACTCTAATCCTGGGAAAGGTTGAGGGCAGGAGGAGAAGGGGACGACGGAGGATGAGATGGTTGGATGGCATCACTGACTCAGTGGACATGAGTTTGAGCAAACTCTGGGAGATAGTGAAGGACAGGGAAGCCTGGCGTACTGCAGTCTATGGGGTCGGAAAGGGTCAGACACGACTTAGTGACTGAATGAGAATAATAAAACATCAGATCAGCTTACCAATATTTCAGTAGATTAAGAAGCTAAGCATAAATATAAGCCAGAGAAACTAAGAGAAAATAGAAATTAATTTTAGGGTTTCAACAAAAGGATGGAAACTCATTAGGAATGAAATGATAATAGCAGTGATTTATTTGTGTTTCCATCCTTTTGTTGAAATCCTAAAATTAATTTCTGCATTAATGGTAGGACTTTTGTTTTATGCTTAACTTCTTAATCTGCTCAGTGATTTCTGCCCCATCCCTTGCTTTGGGTTATCATTCTTTTAAAAAGATATCACAAGGGAACACATCAGTAGATTTGACTCTACATGCTGTGAGCTTTTTGAACCCAAAACTCTCTCTTTACGTTCCTAGCATAGAGTCTTTCTGGCCTGCATTCAACCAACATTTACAACATTTGCTCCTGAGATTAGTACAAGTTTCAGGGTTGTTGGTTTTTGTTTTGAGAGGCAATGTCTTTGATGCTCAGATATTAGAACTGCTGAAGAAAATCATGATAAACTGGAATCCAGGCTCAAGGCATCAAGTTTTCCTAAATGAGATCAACGTCCTAGGTGGAGGAAGGCTCAAGTACAGGGGTGGAGGCGTGGAGATATCACTGTTGACCCCTGATGTCTCATTTCCCCACAGGCAGCTGAGATGGTCTCCACTCCCCTCAGGAGTCCTTCGTCACTGCCTTCCTCTCTTCCTTCACAGAAAGCCTAGTGTCCCCACTTCAGGGGTAAGGTAAAAGCCATCACACAAGAGATTCCTCAGGTTCTCAGGCCTGGACCTGGTGAGCACACTACCACAGCCATGGCACAAGAAGATACGTCCTTCCAGGGTTGAAAAATCTCCCTTCCCTGGAATCCGTCTGCTCTCACATTTCAGGGTAGTAACCCACACTACCTGGGTTATTGAAATGTGTGATTTCAGTAACACATCCTGTGACAATTCTATTAAGCCAGTTATGGTAATGCTTCACTTTATATCAGTTCTCTACACTAATTGTTTGATCAAACCACTGGTCAGTTCTAAAGGATTTGATCAAACCAGTCCATCCTAAAGGAAGTCAACCCTGAATATTCATTGGAAGGACTGATGCTGAAGCTGAAGCTCCAATACTTTGGCCACCTGATGCAAAGAGCCGACTCATTGGAAAAGACCCTGATGCTGGGAAAGATTGAAGTCAAAAGGAGAAGGGTGACTCCAGAGAACAAGATGGTTGAATGGCGTCACTGACTAAATGGACTTGAGTTTGAGGAAGCTCCTGGAAATGGTGAAGGACAGGGAAGCCTGGTGCCCTGTAGTCCATGGGGTCGAAAAAGTCAGATACAACTGAGCGACTGAACAACAACAGTAACAGTAGATGGAGAGAACAAGTGTGTTTGAAGCCAAGATTCTGTGTTAGATTAGGTGGTGGAGTCTAGTTAAATTGAAAGGAAGAATACTTGGTATGAAGGAAATAATATTCTTCATGGGTTCCCCGATTCCTGATTATGTTTTATTTGTTTTTGTTTGGCAGGAGAGGGCTTTTTTAATGGCACCAAACTGAAATAGAATTTGCCCTGGAGGTAATTAGCTATTCAGAAGAATAGAAAAAAAATAATTAGTACCTTACTTCCTAAAATATAATTCAAAATAAATCATGCAGTGGTTAACATTATTTTCATTTGACTTTTTTCAGTCAGCTCACATTCAGTATTTTCCAGCCAAGGGAAATGGCTACATATCTGTGGCCATATTTCTTTCTTTCATTTCTTTATTTTATTATGGCTGTGCAGACTCTTCACCATGGCCCGTAGACTTCTCTAATTGCTACATGTGGGCTTAGTTGCTCCATGGCATGTGGGATCTTAGTTTCCCAACCAGGGAGTGAATCCATGCCCCGTGCTTTGGAAGATAGATTCTTAACCACTAGACGACCAGGGAAGTCACTGTGGCCATATTTCTTGGACTATCTATGCTGTTGTAAAATAATTTAGGGTTTATCTTGATACCTCTTACCATTATGTGGCATGTTAGTTGCTCTGTCTTGTCTGACTCTTTGCTACTCCATGGAGTGTGGCCCACCAGGCCTACTCTACATGGAATTCTCCAGGCAAGAATACTAGAGTGAGTTGCCATTCCCTTTTATGGGGGATCTCCCTGACCCAGGGATTGAACCCAGGCCTCCTGCATTGCAGGAAGATTCTTTACAGTCTGAATCACCAGAGAAGCTCCCTTACCATTAAATCCTATTCCTTATCAGATCCTATTGTTCCTGTGTGTGAGATATCCATGAATATATCTACTTCTCTTCTTTACCATCCCACCTTATTCCAAGCTTTTCCCATTTCTCACCTGAATCATTTATTCTTTGGGTGAGACTTCCTTTATTTTATTTTATTTGTTTCCTTTAGAGCTAAATAGTTCATTTTGAAATATAAAACTAAGTGTACTTTCCCTCCCTTTACACTGTTAGGGGAAAATAATTAAAAATTCAATTTTTTTCCAGTCCAGAAAATCTCTCCATGAAGGCAGGAGATAAAGAACACACTTCTATCACTAAGTAATGCTAAGACCAGGATGTGAGACACATGGGCAACCCAGTAGGCATCTGCAAGATAGAAACCTTATTTTCTGATACAGCCAAGTGGATGCAACCCATCACTTAAATGTTCTCAAGATAATCAGTAATGAGTCCTGGAATAAGAAGACTTGACAACACAGTTTATCACCTACCATTCATCTTGACTTTGCTTGGTAATTGGAATGATCATCTGTATTAACTAAATGGCCTTACCCAGAGGAAAATCAAACTTCCTAGGTTTTTTTTTTTTAGATTTTTTTTCACATGAACCATTTTCAAAGCTTTTATTTGCTACAATATTGCTTTTGTTTGATGTTTTGTTTTTTTGATTGGGAAGCATGTGGGATCTAGCTCCCCTATCAGGCACTGAACTCACACCTCCTGCATTGGAAGGTGAAGTCTTAACCACTGGGCCACCAGGGAAGTCCTCTCCTAGGTTTTTTTTGCATTTTTTAAAAATTTTATTTTATTTTTAAACTTTACATATTGTATTAGATTTGCCAAATATCAAAATGAATCCGCCACAGGTATACATGTGTTCCTCATCCTGAACCCTCCTCCCTCCTCCCTCCCCATACCATCCCTCTGGGTCATCCCAGTGCACTAGCCCCAAGCATCCAGTATTGTGCATCGAACCTGGACTGGCAACTCGTTTCATACATGATATTGTACATGTTTCAATGCCATTCTCCCAAATCTTCCCACCCTCTCCCTCTGCAACAGAGTCCATAAGACTGTTCTATACATCAGTGTCTCTCTTGCTGTCTCGTACACAGGGTTATTGTTAGCATCTTTCTAAATTCCATATATATGCATTAGTATACTGTATTGGTGTTTTTCTTTCTGGCTTACTTCACTCTGTATAATAGGCTCCAGTTTCATCCACCTCATTAGAACTGATTCAAATGTATTCTTTTTAATGTCTGAGTAATGCTCCATTGTGTATATGTACGACAGCTTTCTTATCCATTCATCTGCTGATGGGCATCTAGGTTGCTTCCATGTCCTGGCTGCAATGAACATTGGGGTACACGTGTCTCTTTCCCTTCTGGTTTCCTCAGTGTGTATGCCCAGCAGTGGGATTGCTGGATCATAAGGCAGTTCTATTTCCAGTTTTTTAAGGAATCTCCACACTGTTCTCCATAGTGGCTGTACTAGTTTGCATTCCCACCAACAGTGTAAGAGGGTTTCCTTTTCTCCACACCCTCTTCAGCATTTATTGCTTGTAGACTTTTGGATCACAGCCATTCTGACTGGTGTGAAATGGTACCTCATAGTGGTTTTGATTTGCATTTCTCTGATAATGAGTGATGTTGAGCATCTTTTCATGTGTTTGTTAGCCATCTGTATGTCTTCTTTGGAGAAATGTCTATTTAGTTCTTTGGCCCATTTTTTGATTTGGTCATTTATTTTTCTGGAGTTGAGCTGTAGGAGTTGCTTGTATATTTTTGAGATTAGTTGTTTGTCAGTTGCTTCATTCGCTATTATTTTCTCCCATTCTGAAGGCTGCCTTTTCACCTTGCTGATAGTTTCCTTTGATGTGCAGAAGCTTTTAAGTTTAATTAGGTCCCATTTGTTTATTTTTGCTTTTATTTCCAATCTTCTGGGAGGTGGGTCATAGAGGATCCTGCTGTGATGTATGTCAGAGTGTTTTGCCTATGTTCTCCTCTAGGAGTTTTATAGTTTCTGGTCTTATGTTTAGATCTTTAATCCATTTTGAGTTTATTCTTGTGTATGGTGTTAGAAAGTGTTCTAGTTTCATTCTTTTACAAGTGGTTGACCAGATTTCCCAGCACCACTTGTTAAAGAGATTGTCTTTAATCCATTGTATATTCTTGCCTCTTTTGTCAAAGATAAGGTGTCCATATGTGCATGGATTTATCTCTGGGCTTTCTATTTTGTTCCCTTGATCTATATTTCTGTCTTTGTGCCAGTACCATACTGTCTTGATAACTGTGGCTTTGTAGTAGAGCCTGAAGTCAGGTAGGTTGATTCCTCCAGTTCCATTCTTCTTTCTCAAGATCGCTTTGGCTATTCGAGGTTTTTTGTATTTCCATACAAATTGTGAAATTATTTGTTCTAGCTCTGTGAAGAATACTGTTGGTAGCTTGATAGGGATTGCATTGAATCTATAAATTGCTTTGGGTAGTATACTCATTTTCACTATATTGATTTTTCCAATCCATGAACATGGTATATTTCTCCATCTATTAGTGTCCTCTTTGATTGCTTTCACCAGTGTTTTATAGTTTTCTATGTATAGGTCTTTAGTTTCTTTAGGTAGATATATTCCTAAGTATTTTATTCTTTTCGTTGCAATGGTGAATGGAATTGTTTCTTTAATTTCTCTTTCTGTTTTCTCATTATTAGTGTATAGGAATGCAAGGGATTTCTGTGTGTTGATTTTATATCCTGCAACTTTACTATAATCATTGATTAGTTCTAGTAATTTTCTGGTGGAGTCTTTAGGGTTTTCTATGTAGAGGATCATGTCATCTGCAAATAGTGAGAGTTTTACTTCTTCTTTTCCGATTTTGATACCTTTTATTTCTTTTTCTGCTCTGATTGCTGTGGCCAAAACTTCCAAAACTATGTTGAATAGTAATGGTGAAAGTGGGCACCCCTGTCTTGTTCCTGACTTTAGAGGGAATGCTTTCAATTTTTCACCATTGAGGATAATGTTTGCTGTGGGTTTGTCATATATAGCTTTTATTATGTTGAGGTATGTTCCTTCTATTCCTGCTTTCTGGAGAGTTTTTATCATAAACGGATGTTGAATTTTGTCAAAGGCTCTCTCTGCATCTATTGAGGTAATCATATGGTTTTTATTTTTCAATTTGTTAATGTGGTGTATTACATTGATTGATTTGCGGATATTGAAGAATCCTTGTATCCCTGGGATAAAGCCCACTTGGTCATGGTGTATGATCTTTTTAATGTGTTGTTGGATTCCGATTGCTAGAATTTTGTTAAGGATTTTTGCATCTATGTTCATCAGTGATATTGGCCTGTACTTTTCTTTTTTTGTGGGATCTTTGTCAGGTTTTGGTATTAGGGTGATGGTGGCCTCATAGAATGAGTTTGGAAGTTTACCTTCCTCTGCAATTTTCTGGACGAGTTTCAGCAGGATAGGTGTTAGCTCTTCTCTAAATTTTTGGTAGAATTCAGCTGTGAAGCCGTCTGGACATGGGCTTTTGTTTGCTGGAAGATTTTTGATTACAGTTTCAATTTCCGTGCTTGTGATGGGTCTGTTAAGATTTTCTCTTTCTTCCTGGTCGAGTTTTGGAAAGTTGTACTTTTCTAAGAATTTGTCCATTTCTTCCACGTTGTCCATTTTATTGGCATATAATTGTTGATAGTAGTCTCTTATGATCCTTTGTATTTCTGTGTTGTCTGTTGTGATCTCTCCATTTTCGTTTCTAATTTTATTGATTTGATTTTTCTCCCTTTGTTTCTTGATGAGTCTGGCTAATGGTTTGTCAATTTTATTTATCCTTTCAAAGAATCAGCTTTTGGCTTTGTTGATTTTTGCTATGACCTCTTTTGTTTCTTTTGCATTTACTTCTGCCCTAATTTTAAAGATTTCTTTCCTTCTACTAACCCTGTTATTTTGCAACTTGAAGCCTTGAAGATTCTGCTGTCCTACTACAGAAACTGAGAGATGGGGAGCTATCTCCCTTGATGTTTACATCTCAAAGAGATGGCTCCCTGGTCCTTGAGAAAGAAACACATTCCTAGGTTTGTAAAGCCCACCAGAGGCTGACCTAGTTTTCAAAACGATTTATATGATTTCAAAAGAACATAGTATTTATGCACAGATTTTTTTAAAGGAAATGCTCAAAGGAAAAGAAGCGTGGAGAAATCACTTTATTTTCAAGAGGGTGAATTAAGCTTCTCAGTTTTAATTTGTATTTGTCTTTACAACACCAGAAGTGTTTTCATTTTTCTTAGGATAAAGACCAGACATCTTAAGAGGCTAATCCTGCTGCCTGGTTTCCTTACCTCTCCAGTTTTCTCTGACTCCATTTTCTTTTCAACACGAGTTCAACTACGTTTTCCGTTATTCTATCAGAATTCTCACCACATTGCTTTAGCATAAGATTATTTTTCTGTTTTACCATCCCCTCAACAAATTTAGCCTTGGTCAGATACTTTACATCTCAGCTCAGTCCTTTTCACGAAGTGCTGTCTTTTGCAGGAGATTTTAAGCTGCAAGAACACTGCCACTGTGCCAGATTTTGCACACTCTTGCTTTATGCCAAGTGTAAACTGTGTTTTCTTGATGCATTGTAAGCTCTTTACTGATATTTTTAAAGGAATTAATTAAAAAGTTAACATTAAAATTTAGAAATTAGTAAAAAGAATGGGATGGGGTGGGGGAGGCTCAAGAGGGAAATGCTATATGTATAATTAGAGCTGATTCACTCTGTTGTACAGCAGAAACAAACACATTGTAAAGAAATTACCCTCTAATTAAAAATGAATTTTAAAAATTAATTCAAAAATTAATAAAAAATAAAAGAGAATATGATTTAAATATTTATCACAAACCAGATAATCATGATGGTGTGATCACTCATCTAGAGCCAGACATCCTGGAATGGGAAGTCAAGTGGGCCTTAGAAAGCATCACTATGAACAAAGCTAATGGAGGTGATGGAATTCCAGTTGAGCTATTTCAAATCCTGGAAGATGATGCTGTGAAAGTGCTGCACTCAATATGGCAGCAAATTTGAAAACTCAGCAGTGGCCACAGGACTGGAAAAGCTCAGTTTTCATTCCAATCCCAAAGAAAGACAATGCCAAAGAATGCTCAAACTACAGCACAATTGCACTCATCTCACATGCTAGTAAAATAATGCTCAAAATTCTCCAAGCCAGGCTTCAGCAATACATGAACTGTGAACTTCCTGATGTTCAAACTGGTTTTAGAAAAGGCAGAGGAACCAGAGATCAAATTGCCAACCTCCGCTGGATCATGGAAAAAGCAAGAGAGTTCCAGAAAAAAACATCTATTTCTGCTTTATTGACTATGCCAAAGCCTTTGACTATATGGATCACAATAAACTGTGGAAAATTCTGAAAGAGATGGGAATACCAGACCACCTGATCTGCCTCTTGAGAAATTTGTATGCAGGTCAGGAAGCAGCAGTTAGAACTGGACATGGAACAACAGACTGGTTCCAAATAGGAAAAGGAGTACGTCAAGGCTGTATATTATCACCCTGCTTATTTAACTTATATGCAGAGTACATCATGAGAAATGCTGGACTGGAAGAAACACAAGCTGGAACCAAGATTGCCAGGAGAAATATCAATAATCTCAGATATGCAGATGACACCACCCTTATGGCAGAAAGTGAAGAGGAACTAAAAAGCCTCTTGATGAAATGGAGAGTGAAAAAGTTGGCTTAAAACTCAACATTCAGAAAACGAAGATCATGGCATCTGGTCCCTCATTTCATGGGAAATAGGTGGGGAAACAGTGGAAACAGTATCAGACTTTATTTTTCTGGGCTCCAAAATCACTACAGATGGTGACTGCAGCCATGAAATTAAAAGACACTTACTCCTTGGAAGGAAAGTTATGACCAACCTAGATAGCATATTGAAAAGCAGAGACATTACTTTGCCAACAAAGGTCCATCTAGTCAAGGCTATGGTTTTTCCTGTGGTCATGTATGGATGTGAGAGTTGGACTGTGAAGAAGGCTGAGTGCCGAAGAATTGATGCTTTTGAACTGTGGTGTTGGAGAAGACTCTTGAGAGTCCCTTGGACTGCAAGGAGATCCAACCAGTCCATTCTGAAGGAGATCAGCCCTGGGATTTCTTTGAAGGGAATGATGTTAAAGCTGAAACTCCAGTACTTTGGCCACCTCATGCGAAGAGTTGACTTATTGGAAAAGACTCTGATGCTAGAGGGATTGGGGGCAGGAGGAGAAGGGGACGACAGAGGATGAAATGGCTGGATGGCATCACTGACTCGATGGACATGAGTCTGAGTGAAGTCCGGGAGTTGGTGATGGACAGGGAGGCCTGGTGTGCTGCGATTCATGGGGTCACAAAGAGTCGGACACGACTGCGTGACTGAACTGAACTGAACTGAACTGAAGTGGAGGTCCATCTAGTCAAGGCTATGGTTTTTCCAGTGTCATGTATGAATGTGAGAGTTGGTTGGACTGTGAAGAAAGCTGAGCTCCGAAGAGTTAATGCTTTTGAAGATGTTGGAGAAGATTCTTGACAGTCCCTTGGACTGCAAGGAGATCCAACCAGTCCATCCTAAAGGAGATGAGTCCTGGGTGTTCATTGGAAAGACTAATGCTGAAGCTGAAACTCCAATACTTTGGCCACTTCATGTGAAGAGTTGACTCATTGCAAAAGACTGTGATGCTGGGAGGGATTGGAGGCAGGAGGAAGAGGGGATGACAGAGGATGAGATGGCTGGATGGCATCACCGACTCAATGGACATGAGTTTGGGTAAACTCCGGGAGTTGGTGATGCACAGAGAGGCCTGATGTGCTGTGATTCATGGGGTCGGAAAGAGTTGGACATGAATGAGTGACTGAACTGAACTGAACTGATGCTTCTTAATGGTTTAAAAAAGGTGTAGAACTGGTTTCATTCAGTTCAGTTCAGTTCAGCTCAGTTCAGTTCATCAATTCTTCATCATTCAGTTTTCTTTATAGTCCAACTGTCACATCCATACATTACCACTGGAAGAACCATAGCCTTGACTAGATGGACCTTTGTTGACAAAGCAATTTCTCTGCTTTTCAGTATGCTGTCTAGGTTGGTCATAATTTTTCTTCCAAGGAGTAAGCATCTTTTAACTTCATGGCTGCAATTGCCATCTGAAGTGATTTTGGAGCCCAGAAAAAATAGTCAGCCACTCTTCCCACTGTTTTGCCATCTATTTGCCATGAAGTGATTGGACTGGATGTCATTATCTTAATTTTCTGAATGTTGAGCTTTAAGCCAACCTTTTTACTCTCCTCTTTCACTTTCATCAAGAGGCTCTTTAGTTCTTCTTCACTTTCTGCCTTAAGGGTGGTGTCATCTGCATATCTGAAGTTACTGATATTTCTCCCGGCAATCTTGATTCCAGCTTGTGCTTCCTCCAGCCCAGCGTTTCTCATGATGTACTCTGCATAGAAGTTAAATAAGCAGGGTGACAATATACAGCCTTGAAGCACTCTTTTTCCTATTTGGAACCAGTCTGTTGTTCCATGTCCAGTTCTAACTGTTGCTTCATGACCTGTATACAGGTTTCTCAAGAGGCAGGCCCGGTGGTCTGGTATTCCTATCTCTTTCTGGATTTTCCACAGTTTATTGTGATCTACACAGTCAAAGGCTTTGGCATAGTCAATGAAGCAGAAATAGATGTTTTTCTGGATCTCTCCTGCTTTTTCGATGATCCTTTGGATGTTGGCAATTTGATCTCTGGTTCCTCTGCCTTTTTTAAAACCAGCTTAAACATCTAGATGTTCACGGTTCATGTATTGCTGAAGCCTAGCTTGGAGAATTTTGAGCATTATTTTACTAGCATGTGGGATGAGTGCAATTATGCAGTTGTTTGAGGATTCTTTAGCATTGTCTTTCTTTGAGATTGGAATGAAAACTGACCTTTTCCAATCCTGTGACCACTGCTGTTTTCCAAATTTGCTGGCATATTGAGTGCAGCACTTTCACAGCATCGTCTTTCAGGATTTGAAATAGCTCAACTGGAATTCCATCACCTCCACTAGCTTTGTTCGCAGTGATGCTTCCTAAGGCCCACTTGACTTCCCATTCCAGGATGTCTGGCTCTAGGTGAATGATCACACCATCATGATTATCTGCATCATGAAGATCTTTTTTGTACAGTTTTTCTGTGTATTCTTTCCACCTCTTCTTAATATCTTCTGCTTCTGTTAGGTCCATACCATTTCTGTCCTTTATGGAGCCCATCTTTGCATGAAATGTTCCCTTGGTATCTCTAATTTTCTTGAAGAGATCTCTAGTCTTTCCCATTCTATTGTTTTCCTCTATTTCTTTGCATTGATCACTGAGGAAAGCTTTCTTATCTCTCCTTGCTATTCTTTGAAACTCTTCATTCAGTGGGTGTATCTTTCCTTTTCTCCTTTTCTTTTCGCTTCCCTTCTTTCACAGCTGTTTGTAAGGCCTCCTCAGACAGCCATTTTGCTTTTTCATTTCTTTTTCTTGGGGATTGTCTTGATTCCTGTTTCCTGTACAATGTCACAAACCTCCATCCATAGTTCATCAGGCACTCTATGAAATCTAGTCCCTTAAATCTGTTCCTCACTTCCACTGTATAGTCATAAGGGATTTGATTTAGTTCATACCTGAATGGTCGAGTGATTTTCTCCACTTTCTTCAATTTGATCACTGAGTCAGGCTTTCCCATCTCTCCTTGCTCTTCTTTGGAACTCTGCATTCAAATGAGTATATCTTTCCTTTTCTCCTTTGTCTTTTGCTTATCTTCTTCTTTCAGCTATTTGTAAGGCCTCCTCAGACAACCGTTTTGCCTTTTTGCATTTCTTTTTCTTTGGTTGGTTTTGATCACTGCCTCCTCTACATTAGAAAAAGAATAATCAGTTTCATTTAGTGACCCAAGGGTAAAGATACACACACACACACATAAAAGCACATACATACACTCACATATACAAAAGGCAAACAATACATCAGAAACATGCAATAATGAACTAAATGTGAGCATACGTGCTCAGTCCCTCAGTCATGTCTGACTCTTTGTGATTTCCTCTGTCCGTGGAATTTTCCAGGCAGGAATAGTGCTTACCTTTCCTACTCCAGAGGATCTTTCGGACCCAAAGATGGATTAAGGAGGGCATGTTTTATAAAGAACTAAGTAAAAATATCAGAAAAGATTATATCTAAGGCAATACCAACCACAGGAAAAAATACATCACTAATAAGGTGAGAAATTCACATTAAAGTTAGATGTAATGTTTAGCAGTGCTTTTTCAATTATACTATTTAATATGAAAGTGTATATAGTAAAATAGAACTTTCTTATATTCCTAATGGGAATGCAGATTTGTACAACTTTTTGCAAAATGATTTGGTAAATTTATGAAGAACCTTGAAATGTTGATATTTTTTGAACAAGTAAATCCACTTCTGATAATCTACTCTGGAATTCAGCAAGAAATGAGCAAGTAATGGTGCTTATTATTCAGTGTGTTACTAGTGTGATACAGGAAACATGATAAATATTCAAAATTGGAGAATAGTTTTCTAATTTATGGAAGAAAGTTATCTCTCTCTCTCTTCTCTCTCTCTCTCTCTCTCTCTCTCTCTATATATATATATATATATATATGGGTTGAAATTTCTGTGTGGACACAAAATACCTATTTCAACAGATTGGAAATATGTCCTTTTGTATTTATTCCCAAGTTTAACAAATTTATATATATATATATATATATATATATATATATATATATATGTTGTATACATATCTTTCTGTGTGCTGACTCTTGTGATCCCATAAATGGTAGCCTGCCAGGCTCCTCTGTTCATGGGATTCTCCAAGCAAGAATACTGGAGTAGGCTGCCATTTCCTTCTCCAGTGGAAACTTCCTGACCCAGGGATCGAACCCAGGTCTCCCCCACTGCAGGCAAACTCTTTACTAACTGATCTACAGGGGAAGCTCTCTATATATGTAGTTTCAAAGAGTTTCAAAGAGTCGGACAAGACTTAGTGACTAACACTTTCACTTTTCACAGATACAATATTAAATAACAAAACAACATTCCACTTATTCACTATAACCTATATTAAAGGCTAGAGTTTGTATGTATATAAGAATTGTCAAAACGACATTTTACCTTCAGGTGATCTAAGCACTCTTTATTTTGGTATGATCCATTTAAGGAGAATATTCACTGAATTTTTTCCCCAATTAAAACAACCATTGTTTATTTCTTTATTTTTTATTTAGGCATGGCTTTTCTTTATGTGTTTTATTTGTATTTCAAATAAATACCTCTTCCAAGACATTATTTGCATTTAGAAGAATAACTATATATTATCACCTTTAATAAAGCTGAATATGAATCTGTTTGTTGGAATTAGAGATAACTAAATTTTCTATACATACTAAAAAAATTAAAAAGCTGGTACATTTGATTCACTGCATATTATATTTTCTATGTTTTTACAAAATTATTCAAAACAAATTTCAACTCTGAAAGAAAATACATCTTGACCATGTAGAAAGAGGTATAAGTAGAAAACCATCAGGTATACATGTGCTCCACATGTATACCTGTGAAGGATTCATTTTGATGTTTGGCAAAACTAATACAATTACGTAAAGTTTAAAAATAAAATAAAATTAAAAAAAAAAAGAAAGAAAACCATCAGGAAAATATTTGAACGAAAGTTAAGTATAAGAGATAGAGTGTGAGGTTCTTGAATTCAGCATTTTGTTTTCCTCTTAGTTCATAGCCTATTTGCTTTGGGCTCTGTTTTCCTGGCAAATCATTGACAGGTCCCTGAAGACATTAAGTATTCTGTTAAGTTAATATACTTGGCTTGGTGCACTGGTTGTGGGAATAGTATTGCTCCCATTTTCCTACAAAAGCTGCAGGCCAAAACAAAACTAAAAATAAATAATAAATAAATAAAGGAGAAATAAAGGAAAAAAATATAAGTTAAGGCAAATTTAAACATTATAAAATGATCAGTTTTGTTCAGTCGCTCAGTCCTGTCTGACTCTGCAACCCCCTCGACTGCAGCATGCCAGGCTTCCCTGTCCATCAGCAACTCCTGGAGCTTGCTCAAACTCATGTCCATTGAGTCATGATGGTGATGCCATCCAACCGTCTCATCCTCTGTCGTCCCCTTCTCCTCCTGCCCTCAATCTTTCCCAGCATTAGGATCTTTTCCAGTGAGTCAGTTCTTTGCATCAGGTGGCCAAAGTATTGAGGTTTCAGCTTCAACATCAGTCCTTCCAATGAATATTCAGGACTGATCTCTTTAGGACGGACTGGTTGGATCTCCTTGCAGTTCAAGGGACTCTTAACAAGCTTCTCAGAAGCATCAGTTCTTTGGAGCTTAGCTTTCTTTATAGTCCAACTTTTCACATCCAGCCATGACTACTGGAAAAACCATAGCTTTGACTACATGGGCCTTAGTTGGCAAATTATAAAATGATAAATCAGATATGATATCCTTACTTTACGGTCTTCCTTATTAATTGATAACTGGAGGTAGATTTTAATAGATTTCACTGTTTGATCCTATTTGACCTATATGCACATTTTTCTATGGTATGAGAGTTATTTGGCAGTGCATAGCTTGTAAGACTACAGTTACTAAAGAAATTGCTCTCACTGTATTGTGTTATTTTCTAATTAAAAATACAATTTAATCACATAGTCTATTATAATATTAACTTACAGTTAAAGAGTGTGTTTTGGAAAGTATTAGGCATCACCTACTGTACCAGGATGCTGATTTATAACATTTTGGTATAGTAGTGAGGTAAAAGTTACAGAGGCATACCAGTCACAGTATGTAACCTCTCACATCCCTCCATGTAAGAGTAATTAGATCTCATTGCTTTAAAAATAATAATAATAATTCTGAAAAGTATTCTTTAATAAAAAAGTTTAAATTCTCCTTATAACCCAGCAATCCCACTGCTGGGCATACACACTGAGGAAACTGAAGGGAAAGAGACACGTGTACCCCAATGTTCATTGCAGCACTGTTTATAATAGTCAGGACATGGAAGCAACCTAGATGCCCATCAGCAGATGAATGGATAAGAAAGCTGTGGTACATATACACAATGGAGTATTACTCAGACATTAAAAAGAACACATTTGAATCAGTTCTAATGAGGTGGATGAAACTGGAGCCTATTATACAGAGTGAAGTAAGCCAGAAAGAAAAACACCAATACAGTATACTAACGCATATATATGGAATTTAGAAAGATGGTAACGATAACACTGTATACGAGACAGCAAAAGAGACACTGATGTATAAAACAGTCTTTTGGACTCTGTGGGAGAGGGAGAGGGAGAGGGTGGGATGATTTGGGAGAATGGCATTGAAACATGTATAATATCATGTATGAAATGAATCGCCAGTCCAGGTTCGATGCACGATACTGGATGCTTGGGGCTGGTGCACTGGCACGACCCAGAGGGATGGTACAGGGAGGGAGGAGGGAGGAGGGTTCAGGATGTGGAACATGTATATACCTGTGGAGGATTCATGTTGATATATGGCAAAACCAATACAATATTGTAAAGTTAAAAAATAAAATAAATAAATAAATAAATTCTTAGCAAAAAAGGCCCTTTAAAATAGTGAATGGTATATATTTTCATTTAAAGGAATGTAGATAACTGGAAAACTGATTTATTAAACTTCCTTAAGTAAATTACTTGATTTTTTTCATAAATAAGACTTCAAAATTATGAACTCTTTTTATCCACCCTCCCCCCCAGTTTTTAGTGATTTTGTGATTTTTAAAAAATATTTTTTTTCTTATTGTATATTCTCATCACTTCGCTATGATTAGATGAGATTCTGGTGAGCAAATTGAGAACGACTGAGCATGCACATATGCATGCATGCTGGAGAGCAAAATGGAATTACTTTGCTGTTAATAAATTGTCTCTTGTGTTCTGGGCCATATTGTTGTTTTTCCTATCAGCCTACCATGTTGGTATTTTTTTTTTTTTTTTTTTTTTTAATGTGGACCATTTATAATGCCTTTGTTGAATTAGTTGCAATATTGCTTCTGCTTTCTGTTTTAATTTTTTGGCTGCAGGGCATGTGGGATCTTTGCTCCCCAACCAGGGACTGAACCCTCATACCCTTCATTGGAAGGTCAAGTCTTAACCACTGGACCACCAGGGAAGTCCCATTTTATTTTTTCCTTACTCAGAGATCATGTTGAATCATAAACTTTGAAAGAGGAGAATATCCACAGGGATCATGAAAAACTACATCAGGCAGCCCTATTAACACTAAGCTGCCTGCTACAGGTGGCACAGTTTGGTGGGAATGTACAACGAGATCACTCTATTCCTCCCAAAATGGTATAGGGGGATAGTTGCTATGTTTTGTGTTAATTCTTACTCAAAATTATAATGCAAAAGCTATTAGATTTCTGGAAAAAAAAGATTTTCTATGCCATATTTATCTTTCTAAAGCAGGATTATGAACTATTTATGAACTAATACAGAGACACCCGGAAAATGAAAAAAAAAAAAAAAAAAAAAGCTCATGATTTTAATGACAGAATAGTCTGTAATTTCTGTTTTTAAAAACAAGTAAATATAGAGATGGAAACAACTGTGGAGAGAATTGGGGAGAGTTGCTTTAGAATTAGCATGTGGTCTCTGTTTCTCATTGGTATAAAAGCATCTGTCTTACTCTTCCTCTTTTAAAAAAAAATCTTATTTTATTCAGATTCTAGGGAGGAGTTGAAATTGGTTAGTCAAGTACTATGGTTTCTTGATAGACAAGGATAGAAAGACAGTAGAATTTTCAAGAGTTTGAGATTCATTATATTCATTAATATTTCTGATGTATCACAAACCATATGATTTTTAATATAGGAATAGTGTCCAGATTTCTACTGCATTATGGACTCCTCAAAATTAGTCTCACATGTTGTGGTTAGTTATGGGTGCACTAATTCACAGAAGATACCAATTAGGGCAGGTAGAAGAATGAAAACTTTCTCTGCCTTAAAGTGCAAGGGTAGAGAGTGTGTATAAGAACTCTGTTCAAATGCCTGGAAATATTTAAACTTCTGAAGGAAGTGACCACCTTGTTTATTTAAGTTGATGTGGTAGTCTTAAAAAAAAAAAAAAGCAGATGTTTCATTGCCCACAATAATGTGGTGAGGAGTTCAGACAGGGCTTAGCAGAGTGCTTTATGAGATGTCAGCCTGCTGGACTTGATTATGACTGGAAGGTCCAAGACGGTGTCACTTATGTTGTGGTCCTGGTGCAGCCTGTTGGCTGGAGTTACTTGATTCTCCTCCATAAAGTTTCTCTCCACATAGTGGCCCAGCATTGAGGAGTTAGCCTAGGCTTGCTTAGCTTGTCCTGTTTCCCAGCAGAGCGAAGGCAAGAGGGAAGATGCTTGCTACATGATAGCCTTTTTACCTAGCACTAAATGTAGCTTACAGTGGATGTTTCTTTCTTTCCTTCCTTCCTTCCTTTGTTTCTTTCCTCTCTCTCTCCTCCCTCTCTCCCCTCCTTCCTTTCTTGGAGTATAATCACATTACAATGTTGCATTAGTTTCTACTGTACAACAACCTAAATTAGCTATATATATATGTATGTGTATACACACACACACACACACATATATATATATATCCTGGGCTTCTCAGGTAGCCCTACAGTGCTGGAGACACAGAAGACTTGGATTCTATCCTGGGTCGGGAAGATCCCTTGAAGAGGGCATGGCAACCCATTCCAGTATTGTTGCCTAGAGAATCCCAGGGACAGAGAAGCCTGGCGGGCTCCCATCCCTAGGGTCGCAAAGAGTCAGACATGACTGAAGCGACTGAGCAAATGTATATACGTATATCCCCTCCCTCTTGGACCTCCCTGCTCCATTGGGTGTTCCCTAAATTAAACTAATTGAAAAAGGAAACTTTTTTTGGTTATGATTCAGGGCAACAGTAAGATAATAAGAAGCTGCAGGAAGAATTGTCTCGTATTTAGGAATGGACTTCATCCTGATAAAGGCAGTGGATTCCCTGTCACTGACTGACTGCCAAGGTTGGTGTTCACCTTTCATGGATGATTTAGAAGATGTCTCTCTGAGGAACAGAAGAAAGCAGCTTTTGAAGAACACCTAAATTTTAATTTTATATGATTCGACCTTGTATATCCTTTTGCATTGCCTTTCTTTGAGATTGGAATGAAAACTGACCTTTTCCAATCCTGTGGCCACTGCTGAGTTTTCCAAATTTGCTGGCATATTGAGTGCAGCACTTTCACAGCATCATCTTTCAGAATTTGAAATAGCTTAACTGGAATTCCATCACCTCCACTAGCTTTGTTCGCAGTGATGCTTTCTAAGGCCCACTTGACTTCCCATTCCAGGATGTCTGGCTTTAGGTGAGTGATCACACCATCGTGATTATCTGGGTCGTGAAGATCTTTTTTGTATAGTTCTTCTGTGTATTCTTGCCACCTCTTCTTAATATCTTCTGCTTATGTTAGGTCCGTACCATTTCTGTCCTTTTTGTGCCCATCTTTGCATGAAATGTTCCCTTGGTATCTCTAATTTTCTTGAAGAGATCTCTAGTCTTTCCCATTTTGTTGTTTTCCTCTATTTCTTTGCATTGATCGCTGATGAAGGCTTTCTTATCTCTTCTTGCTATTCTTTGGAACTCTGCATTCAGATGCTTATATCTTTCCTTTTCTCCTTTGCTTTTTGCTTCTCTTCTTTTCACGGATATTGGTAAGACCTCCCCAGACAGCCATTTTGCTTTTTTGCATTTCTTTTCCATGGCGATGGTCTTGATCCCTGTCTCCTGTACAATGTCACGAACCTCATTCCATAGTTCATCAGGTACTCTATCTATCAGATCTAGGCCCTTAAATCTATTTCTCACTTCCACTCTATAATCATACGGGATTTGATTTAGGTCATACCTGTATGGTCTAGTGGCTTTCCCTACTTTCTTCAATTTCAGTCTGAATTTGGCAATAAGGAATTCATGGTATGAGCCACAGTTAGCTCCTGGTCTTGTTCTTGTTGACTGTATAGAGCCTCTCCATCTTTGGCTGCAAAGAATATAATCAGTCTGATTTCGTGTTGACCATCTGGTGATGTCCATGTGTAGAGTCTTCTCGTGTGTTGTCGGAAGAGGGTGTTTGTTATGACCAGTGCATTTTCTTGGCAAAACTCTATTAGTCTTTGCCCTGCTTCATTCCGTATTCCAAGGCCAAATTTGCCTGTTACTCCAGGTGTTTCTTCACTTCCTACTTTTGCATTCCAGTCCCCTATAATGAAGAAGACATCTTTTTTGGGTGTTCTAAAAGGTCTTGTAGGTCTTCATAAAACCGTTCAACTTCAGCTTCTTCAGCATTACTGGTTGGGGCATAGACTTGGATTACTGTGATATTGAATGGTTTGCCTTGGAAACGAACAGAGATCATTCTGTCATTTTTGAGATTGCATCCAAGTACTGCATTTCAGACTCTTTTGTTGACCATGATGGCTACTCCATTTCTTCTGAGGGATTCCTGCCCGCAGTAGTAGATATAATGGTCATCTGAGTTAAATTCACCCATTCCAGTCCATTTTAGTTCGCTGACTCCTAGAATGTCAACATTCACTCTTGCCATCTCTTGTTTGACCACTTCCAATTTGCCTTGATTCATGGACCTGACACTGCAGGTCCCTCTGCAATATTGCTCTTTACAGCATCGGACCTTGCTTCTATCACCAGTCACATTCACAGCTGGGTATTCTTTTTGCTTTGGCTCCATCCCTTCATTCTTTCTGGGGTTATTTCTCCACTGATCTCCAGTAGCATATTGGGCACCTACTGACCTGGGGAATTCCTCTTTCAGTATCCTATCATTTTGCCTTTTCATACTGTTCATGGGGTTCTCAAGGCAAGAATACTGAAGTGGTTTGCCATTCCCTTCTCCAGTGGACCACATTCTGTCAGATCTCTCCACCATGACCCGCCCATCTTAGGTTGCCCCATGGGCATGGCTTAGTTTCATTGAGTTAGACAAGGCTGTGGTCCTAGTGTGATTAGATTGACTAGTTTTCTGTGAGTATGGTTTCAGTGTGTCTGCCCTCTGATGCCCTCTTGCAACACCCACCATCTTACTTGGGTTTCTCTTACCTTGGGCGTGGGGTATCTCTTCACGGCTGCTCCAGCAAAGCGCAGCCACTGCTCCTTACCTTGGACTAGTGCACAATTGCACTCATCTCACACGCTAGTAAAGTAATGCTCAAAATTCTCAAAGCCAGGCTTCAGCAATATGTGAACCGTGAACTTCCTGATGTTCAAGCTGGTTTTAGAAAAGGCAGAGGAACCAGAGATCAAATTGCCAACCTCCGCTGGATCATGGAAAAAGCAAGAGAGATCCAGAAAAACATCTATTTCTGCTTTATTGACTATGCTAAAGCCTTTGACTATATGGATCACAATAAACTGTGGAAAATTCTGAAAGAGATGGGAATACGAGACCACCTGACCTGCCTCTTGAGAAATCTGTATGCAGGTTAGGAAGCAACAGTTAGAAATGGACATGGAACAACAGACTGGTTCCAAATAGGAAAAGGAGTATGTCAAGGCTATATATTGTCACCCTGTTTATTTAACTTATATACAGAGTACATAATGAGAAACGCTGGACTGGAAGAAACACAAGCTGGAATCAAGATTGCCGGGAGAAATATCAATAACCTCAGATATGCAGATGACATCACCCTTATGGCAGAAAGTGAAGAGGAACTAAAAAGCCTCTTGATGAAAGTGAAAGTGGAGAGTGAAAAAGTTGGCTTAAAGCTCAACATTCAGAAAATGAAGATCATGGCATCCGGTCCCATCACTTCACAGGAAATAGATGGGCAAACAGTGGAAACAGTATCAGACTTTATTTTGGGGGCTCCAAAATCACTGCAGATGGTGACTGCAGCCATGAAATTAAAAGACACTTACTCCTTGGAAGGAAAGTTATGACAACCTAGATAGCATATTCAAAAGCAGAGACATTACTTTGCCAACAAAGGTCCATCTAGTCAAGGCTATGGTTTTTCCTGTGGTCACATATGGATGTGAGAGTTGGACTGTGAAGAAGTCTGAGGACCGAAGAATTGATGCTTTTGAACTGTGGTGTTGGAGAAGACTCTTGAGAGTCCCTTGGACTGCAAGGAGATCCAACCAGTCCATTCTGAAGATCAGCCCTGGGATTTCTTTGGAAGGAATGATGCTAAAGCTGAAACTCCAGTACTTTGGCCACCTCATGCGAAGAGTTGACTCACTGGAAAAGATTCTGATGCTGGGAGGGATTGGGGGCAGGAGGAGAAGGGGGCGACAGAGGATGAGATGGCTGGATGGCATCACTGACTCAATGGACATGAGTCTGAGTGAACTCCGGGAGTTGGTGATGGACGGGGAGGCCTGGCGTGCTGCGATTCATGGGGTCACAAAGAGTCGGACATGACTGAGCGACTGAAGTGACTGACTGAACTGTATATCCTTGGCTTGCAAAAAACTGCTGTCACCACGATGTAAGTGAAATAGTTTATTTTTGTAATTTCCTCTCTGCACTTCAGAATTTCTCTCTTCTTAAAAACCATTTTCCCCTTTTCAACACTTTCCAAAGCCCCACGTATACCTGTCTCCTAATGACTCTCCTGTTCCCTCTAGTTCTACTCTTTATGCAAACAATTCAAAACATCAAATTTATGTTCTGTTCCTCACGTCCAAACAAAAACAGTTCTTATTACTCATGTTTTTGTGTTGCATCTGATGAAAATAATTCAAGAGAAGTCATGGATTTAAAATAAATTGAATGATCTCAGAGAGTGTCTATGCATGAGTTGTGTGTCTTTGGTCACTTAGTCTTGTCTGACTCTTTGTGATCCCCTGGATTGTAGCCCACCATGCTCCTCTGTCCATGGAATTCCCAGGCAAGAATGCTAGAGTGGGTTGACATTTCCTTCTCCAGGGGATGTTCCTGATCCAGGGGCGGGACTCTGGTCTCCTGCATTGCAGACATGTCTTTACTGACTGTGCCACCAGGGAAGCCCTTATGTGTGAGTTAATCCGCATCAATCTCTTAAGTGTTCAGGCCTGCATGAGGCAAGAACAGGAAGCTCCTAAGCTCTATTTACCTCCTGGAAACCATGCTGAGCCCACTCACTTTTTTCAGTGACTCCTGTCACAAGGGCAGTGCTGTAAAAACATGCACCTTGAACTGAGAGAGCTTGGTCTCACAAAACTTCTGCAAATATCTGAACTCAAGAATCATACATATATGAATGTGAAGAGTTGCTTATATGTAGAGAAAAGAATATCATTAGGAACATAATTTCCCTGTGACACTTTCAAATGTCCCATGAGGTCAACTTGAATTTACCAACAATGACTCTTTTTCCTAGCATGCTTTTTTTTCCCTATTTTTCCTTTTCCTTTTACTGTTTCCACAGCCTTTGGTTCTGAGAACAAAAAGCATCGATCTGAAGGAAACAAAGGTTCCCATGATAATTAAGTGGAAAGGGAATAGAAGTGAGAAACAGAGTGGATCTCATGTCTGCTGGCTGATTTATTTTAGAACCTGTACAAGTGATCTTGTGTTTATTTTTAAGCCTGTGTACATGGATAAAATATAAATGTGGTCTACATTTAAAATCCTAAATGATGTCCTGTATGTTAACAAGAGATAACATAGAAAGACTACAAGGCTGAAGTTATTTTCTTGATTTTGACAGTCTTTAATTATAATAGTACACCTAACAGAAATTATGTGTAATATAAAAATCCATCCACATTTTTTTTCTGACAGAGTGATCACAAAATGTGTGATGTTTAAAATAACTGATCTTCATTTTGTGTTTTTTCTTACACGTGGTACTGGAAGCAAAACACTTAAGAGGAATCTAGACAATCCAAATGTTTGAACTTCCAAGTGATTTTGCCAGAATCTTTGAGTTTCAATTTTTTTTTCTCTCACTCCTGCTGAGAAAGTACACACATTTTGAAAGTTAGTTTATTAGAGTGCTTTTTCCCCCTTTAAGCTGATGATAAACATATGGGAGTGGGATTGAATTAGAGACAAGCTGTTGGTTTCTATTGAATATTCAAAAAATGTAAGTTATCAAAAAATTTTTAACTATCCAGTGATTGGCCAAAGTTTATTAGAAGTTCAGTAAATGGATATAAAATCATCCTGATGTGGAGCTTATAGGAAGAAACATGGTTGGTGTTTATTTCATAATTGGGGCTATGACTATTTGGCTTAGCACTTAGAGTTATAAAGTTATGGTATTCAAGGAAAAGAATTAACCAGAAAGGGATGCTGAAATTCACACAGTGGCAGCAAAAATATTATTATTATTTTTTACACCATTTTTGGGGTTATCTCTTGGTTTGTTATTTTTGGAACCACATATCTAGAAAAATATAAAATGTGTTCTATATATTATATATATAAAATAGAAATAATATATCTATAAGAAAATGACACATAGTATAATATATAATGGTATATATATATATTATATATACATGCTATATAATAATTATAATTATGTAATAGTATAATTATAATGTAACATATATACATGTACATAGGTATACATGTGTATATGTATACATATATAGTATATTATAATTATTATTCTATTATATAGTTATAATTATCATAACATATGTATCAGAGAAGGCAATGGCACCCCACTCCAGTACTCTTGCCTGGAAAATCCCATGGATGGAGGAGCCTGGTGGGCTGCAGTCCATGGGGTCGCTACAAGTCGGACATGACTGAGTGACTTCACTTTCACTTTTCACTTCCATGCATTGGTGGAGGAAATGGCAACCCACTCCAGAATTCTTGCCTGGAGAATCCCAGGGACAGGGGAGCCTGGTGGGCTGCCGTCTGTGGGGTCGCACAGAGTCGGACACGACTGAAGCGACTTAGCAGCAGCAGCAGCAGCAACATATGTATATATAATGTTATAATTTTATAATTATTACATTATATTATATTATAATTATACTTAAAAGGCACTTGCTTCTTGGAAGGAAAGCTGTGACAAACCTAGGTAGGGTTTTATGAAGCAGAGATATCAGTTTGCTGGCTAAGGTCCCTCTAGTCAAAGCTGTGGTTTTTCCAGTAGTCACGTATGGTTGTGAGAGTTGGACCCTAAAGAAGGCTGAACACCGAAGAATTGATGCTTTTGAGCTGTGATGCTGGAGAAGACTCTTCAGAGTTCCTTGAACTGCAAGGAGATACAGCCAGTGAATCCTAAACGAAATCAACCCTGAATATTCATCGGAAGGACCGATATTGAAGCCGAAGCTCCAATACTTTGGCCACTTGATGCGAAAAGAGGTTGATGCTGGAAAATATTGAGGTCAGGAGGAGAAGGGGATGACAGGTTGAGATGGTTGGATGGCATCACCAACTCAATGAACATGAGTTTGAGTAAACTCCAGGAGGTAGTGAAGGACAAGGAAGCCTTTTATGCTGCAGTCCATGGAGATGCAGAGTCGGACACAACTTAGTGACTCAACAATAATAACATCTATAATGTTATAACATACAGTGGAATATATATTATTAACATGTTATAATATATAACAGTATATATAATATGTATGTAACAGATATTATATTTGTATAGTTCTATACTCCTAAGAAATATTTAAACAGATGGAGAATATACATTAGAGATAGTCACTGATTTTAAAGTATATACTTATAAACACATCTACTTCCATATCTATTGAAAAAGTAGACTTCTGAGAAATCAAATGGTATATCTTAGAGTTATATCTAAAAGGCAAGAGAGACCTGCGTTTCATTTACACCTGTATGACACTAGATTCACAAAACCATTTAACTTTGGGGGTTCTTCATTTCGTCATTTGTAAGTTGGTGGGGCTGAACCAGAAGACCATTTCTAGCTCTAGTTTGTTTGACTGAAGAAAGAAACAGGACAGTCTTAGAACATCTGTAAGAACTAGCAATCTGCCTTTGGGGCCTTTTCACCTGCATTTCTTTGACACTCCACCCTCTTCTTTCCTGCCCATCATCTTCTTGCTGAAAATATTCAGGTGTCAGGGCCCATGAGGTTTCCTACTGAGCTCCTTTCTTCTTGCAAAGGTTTGTGGTGACTTTTATAACTTGCCATTTAGTTTAACCTCTACTAAAATACCCAGGCCTTTTCCATTTAAACTCTGCTTTCAACTAGCAGTAAGAAATAAATACTTGAATGAACTAAGTAGCAGGCTTCCAGGTTCTCAGTTGTTAGTACGCATCACTTGTTGAAAGTCCATGTTTGGAGTCTAGGCCCCCCAGTCCTTGAATGTCTGTTTTTTAACACATTCTCTAACAGATTACAATGCTCTTTGAGAAACAATGGCCTAGGATTTCTGTATATTGCCAGAGATTTAGAAGGATTTAATTCAAATTCTAGATGGAATATTTGAAGTTTCTGACATGATGCATCAGGTCACAGAAAATTATACACAATTTTATCGGTTTTACTCCTTAGACTATTCTCAATCTGTGAGGTGGGCCTGTTTTCTCCAAAATAATTGTATTACTTTTCTCCAATGAATTTTCTCACATAGTATTCCCCGTAGAGTTCAAGTGTTAAAAAAATAGAGTCCTTACTGAGAAAGATGGAAGAAAATGAACTTTCAGAATTGCAAATTTCATTGAGTGACAGAATGCTGGTTTACCAAAACCTAAAACCTAAAAAGAATTAACAACAACAAAAAGACAATGATATAAACTGATCTTCCTAAGTGACTTATTGTAGAAGTCCAATGCCCAGAATAGGCTTTTAATATTTTTATTTATTAGTTACTATTGTTTTCTCTAATTCCCCTCATATACTCATTTTCATGGCTTATAAATGTTTTCCTTATTTAATGAGTAACTCCATGAAATTCCTTAAAAATCTATTATTGCTCAATGGATGGCCTTGGGCTTTTACTAGAAATACTGAATCTTTGGTATTCGGTATTTCTAGTAAAAGTAGAAATACCAGTAGGTATATCCAAACTGAATTAGAACCAGCATTTCATAAGATTCCTAGTTGACTTGTATTTTGTATTTGTTTTAAAATTTGAGGAGGGCTACTATAAAATGCTTTTTCTTGGGCTGTACCAGACTGGAGTTTACTTTTAATATATTGCCTTATGAAATTTTAATAATAATATTTTAAAAAGCTGTATTGTTTTAGTATAAATTACATGTTTTTATTTAAGATATAAAGGTAAAGAAATGTAAATAAGGAAACTCACTCAGCCACTCAGAAATAAACATTGTTAACATGATGATTTTAGATATCTCTGTATACAGATGCAGACGGATATAGATACAAATAGAGAGATGGATGGATTGATGGATGGATGGATGGGGAAAGGTTGAGAGAGAATTTTGCTGAAGTGGAATCATGCTATATATAGAACATTTAAAAATGAAAGATACTAATTTAATTTTTTTCTGAAATCAGAATTATTCAGAATTGATAAATACAAAGAAATTTAAATGTAATTGAAGGTATTGCTGAACTTGAAGCAAGCATTTCTTTATAAGAAGAGATCTTAGATTTTAAATGTCTTCTAAAATGTGATAACATTGTGAGATGGATGTGTTTCATGTTTTGAAGACATCTGTTATCTGTCTAATGAAGGATGGGGAAATAAATATCTTTTACTGCCTTGCACTTCAGCCTCCCGATTTTGTTTCTTGAAAACAATTTTTTTTTATTTTTTTTTGCAATGGCAAGGTTTCTAATGTTCACATTTCATTCTACTATCATAATTTTAATTGTTTAAGCTTACTTCTTTATTTAGGGATATCTTGTCAGTAGTACTTAACACATTTCCCGTCCTATTTTTATTTTGATTTATTTCTTAAATGCAAATATTTCATTAAATATTCTTATTTTCTCCCAAAGACAGTCCAGTGAGTATTGCTTTCTTTAGCTTCTTGAATTCTTGAGAAGGCACGTGGTCCTTTTACTAAACAAAACAAAACAAAACAAAGTACATGGATATATACTTATCTTGTTATGTGTTGCTGTTTTATATTGGAGATATTGCTATGTTTTCAGAGGTTATTTTCCTGAGGAAATCTCAGATCACTTTGATATAACCTAACACCCCCTCTTGTACTTAGAGAATATATATACAACTATTTTCTATAAAGTTAAGTAACTTTACCAGAATATCTTAGTTTTACTATCAAAACTATCACAGTTTGCCAAAAGTTGCTATGGATTTTAGCTTCATTTATTACATTACAGTTTTCTTTGATAAAGTTTTACATTTGTTTTTCTCCATTTTACTTGTTCTCTTCTTTTGGAACTCTGTGTGGACAGATTTCTTTGTCTTCTGTTTCAACATAATAGTAACAGGTTTTGTTACAAGTGGGAGGTTTCATAACGCCCTAGACCCTCATGTTTAGAATTTTCCTTCTGCACAGTCACTATCCTTAGAAATTAGCCCAGTGTTCTGTTTCAGGACTGACGAATGTTCTGAACTGTGGCCTCAGGGTACACGCAGAGGTTACTTGGAAAACACTCAGAGTTATGAGAAGATGTCCATCTGTTGATAATATGAATGTCAAATTATTGGCTGCTATCACTAGAAGACCCATATGGCTCCAAGACGGCAAATAACTCATTAGGCTCACTTCTCAGAAGTTATGTAGTTTCTTCTATGATAAAGACACAGGGGCGTCCCAGTTGGCTCTAGTAGTAAAGAATCTGTCTGCCAAGAAGCATGGGTTCGCTTGCTGGCTTGGGAAGTTCCCTTGGAAAGGAAATGGCAGCCCACTCCAGTATTCTTGACTGGGAAATCACGTGGACAGAGGAGCCTGGCAGGCTGGGGTCACAAAGAGTCAGACATGACTGAGTGACTGAACACACACGATAAAGACATATGGTATGATACCGGGAGTATAACTAACAAAATAATAACAATAAATTTACTTTATTAAAATTATAATGTGTTCCATAGGACATCATAAACAAAGTGAAAAGACAGTCTACAGAACAGAAAAAAAATATTTGCAAGGCATATATTTGAATTCTATATATTTGTAATCTACGATATATGTAACAACTTTTACAACTCAATAATCAAAGGACAAATCACCCAGTTTTAAAAAGTAGGTAAAGGATATGAATAGACCTTTCTGCAAAGGATGTGTATAAATGGCCATGAAACACAAGAAAAGATGGTCAGCATTATGACCATCGGAGGCCTACAAATAAAAACCACAATGAGAACCTACCTTCCACCCACTGAGATGGTTTTGATACAAAAAGACACAATAACAAATGTTGACAATGATAGGGAGAAGTCAGCACCCTCATATATTGCTGGTGGGCATGTAAAGTGGTGCAGTTGGTTTGGAAAACAGTCTGGCAGTTTCTGAAAAGGTGAAACATAGATTTACCATGTGACCCAGCAATTCCACTCCTAGGTGTTCACTCAAGAGTTAGGGGAGCATACATTCATAAAAAACTTGCACATGAATGTTTATAGTAGCATTATTCATAGGGCTTCCCTGGTGGCTCAGAGGTTAAAGCATCTGCCTCCAGTGAGGGAGACCCAGGTTTGATCCCTGGGTTCAATCCTTGGATTGGGAACATCCCCTGGAGAAGGAAATGGCAACCCACTCCAGTATTCTTGCCAGGAGAATCCCATTGTCAGAGGAGCCTGGTAGGCTACAGTCCACAGGGTCGCAAAGAGTCAGATACGACTGAGCAGACACAACTGAGCATTATTCATAATAGCACCCAAGTGAAAGCAAATTGTATGCCCTTCAATAGGGAAATTAATAAGTGCAAATGTGATATGTCCATACAAAGGAATACTACTCAACAACAAGAATGTATTAAGTACTGGTGCAAGGTACAGTGTGGGTAAACCTTGAAAGCATTATGCTAAATGAAAGGAGTCGGTCACAAATGATTGCATATTGTATGACCATTCACATGAAATATTCAGAATAGGCAATTCTATAAAAACACAAAGGAGATTAGTGATTGCCAGGAGCTGGGGGTGGGACAGGAGTGGGATGTAGAGCCATTGCTCATGGGTGGATGGATGTAGGGTTTCTTTGGAGGGGCTGAAAATGTTCTAAAATTGGATTTGATGATGGTTGCACAGCTCTGCTAATACACTAGAAACGACTGAAATAGATAAATAGATTTAGATAGGTAAATATTCTGCTGTATGAATAGTTACTGTTGTTTAGTCACTCAGCCATGTCTATCTCCTTGAGACCCCATGGACTGCAGCACGCCAAGCTTTCCTGTCCTTCACCATCTCCTGGAATTTTCTCAAACTTACATCCATTGAGTTGCTGCCATCCAACCATCTCATCCTGTCTCTCCCTTCTTCTCCTGCCCTTAATCTTCCCCAGCATCCCTGTCTTTTCCAGTGAGTCAGCTCTTCACATCAGGTGGCCAAGGTATTGGAGCTTCAGCATCAGTCCTTCCAGTGAATATTCAGGGTTGATTTCCTTTAGGATTGACTGGTTTCATCTTCTTGCTGTTCAAAGGACTCTCAAAAGTCTTCTCTAATATCACACTTCAAAAGCATCAATTCTTCTGCGCTCAACCTTCTTTATGGTCAGACTCTTACATCCATACATGAATATTGGAAAGCTTCCTTGGTGGCTCAGTTGGTTAAGAATCTGCCTGCAATCCAGGATGCCCAGGTTCAACCCCCTGGAGAAGGGAAAGGCAAACCACTCCAGTGTTCTTGACTAGAGAATTCCATAGACAAGAGAGTTCTGGTTAGCTACAATCTATAGGATCTCTACAGAGAAGGCAATGGCACCCCACTCCAGTACTCTTGCCTGGAAAATCCCATGGACAGAGGAGCCTGATAGGCTGCAGTCCATGGGGTCACTAAGAGTTGGACACAACTGAGCGACTTCACTTTCACTTTTCACTTTCATGCGTTGGAGAAGGAAATGGCAACCCACTCCAGTGTTCTTGCCTGGAGAATCCCAGGGATAGGGGAGCCTCGTGGGCTGCCATCTATGGGGTCGCACAGAGTCAGACATGACTGAAGCGACTTAGCAGCAGCAGCATAGGATCTCTAAGAGTCGGAACGTCTGAGCAACTAACACTTTCACTTTGAAGCTATATGAATTACATCACAATAAATTCACTAAAAAAGTATATTAATGCATATATACAGAATCTTGAAAATGGTATCAGTTCAGTTCAGTTCAGTCGTCGCAGTCATGTCTGACTCTTTGTGACCCCATGGACTGCAGCACGCCAGGCCTCCCTGTCCATCACCAACTCCTGGAGTTTACCCAAACTCATGTTTATTGAGTCGGTGATGTCACCCAACCATCTTATCCTATGTCATCCCCTTCTCCTCCCACCTTCAATCTTTCCCAGCATTAGGGTCTTTTCAAATGAGTCAGTTCTTTGCATCAGGTGGCCAAAGTATTGTAGTTTCAGCTTCAGCATCAGGCCTTCCAATTCAGGACTGATTTCCTTTAGGATGGACTGGTTGGATCTCCTTGCAGTCCAAGGGACTCTCAAGAGTCTTCTCCAACACCACAATTCAAAAGCATCAATTCTTCGGTGCCCAGCTTTCTTTATAGTCCAACTCACACATCCTTACATGACTACTGGAAAAACCATAACCTTGACTAGATGGACCTTTGTTGGCAAAGTAATGTCTCTGCTTATTAATATGCCATCTAGGTTGGTCATAACTTTTCTTCCAAGGAGTAAGCGTCTTTTAATTTCATGGATGTAGTCACCATCTGCAGTGATTTTGGAGCCCCCCAAAATAGTGTCTGCCACTGTTTCAACTGTTTCTCCATCTATTTGCCATGAAGTTCTAGGACTGGATACCATGATCTTTGTTTTCTGAATGTTGAGCTTTAAGCCAACTTTTTCACTCTCCACTTTCACTTTCATCAAGAGGCTGTGTAGTTCTTCTTCACTTTCTGCCATAAGGGTGGTATCATCTGCATATCTGAGGTTATTGATATTTCTCCCAGCAATCTTGGTTCCAGCTTGTGCTTCATCCAGCCCAGCATTTCTCATGATGTACTCTGTGTATAAGTTAAATAAGCAGGGTGACAATATACAGCCTTGACGTACTCCTTTTCCTATTTGGAACCAGTCTGTTGTTCCATGTCCAGTTCTAACTGTTGCTTCCTGACCTGCATACAGATTTATGAGTGGCAGGTCAGGTGATCTGGTATTCCCATCCTCTGAAGAATTTTCCACCGTTTATTGTGATCCGCACAGTCAAAGGCTTTGGCATAGTCAATAGAGCAGAAATAGATGTTTTTCTGGAACTCTCTTGCTTTTTTGATGATCTAGCGGATGTTGGCCCTATGATCTCTGGTTCCTCTGCCTTTTCTAAAAGCAGCTTGAACATCTGGAAGTTCGCAGTTCACGTATCACTGAAGCCTGGCTTGGATAATTTTGATCATTACTTTACTAGCGTGTGAGATGAGTGCTATTGTGTGGTAGTTTGAGCATTCTTTGGCATTGCCTTTCTTTGGAATTGGAATGAAAACTGACCTTTTCCAGTCCTGTGGGCACTGCTGAGTTTTCCAAATTTGCTGGCACATTGAGTGCAGTACTTTCACAGTATCATCTTTCAGGATTTGAAATAGCTCAACTGGAATTCCATCACCTCCACTAGCTTCGTGATGCTTCCTAAGGTCCAACTGACCTCACGTTCTAGGGTGTCTGGTTCTAGGTGAATGATCACACCGTCGTGATTATCTGGGTCATGAAGATCTTTTTTGTACAGTTCTTCTGTGTTCTTGCCACCTCTTCTTAATATCCTCTGCTTCTGTTAGGTCCATACTATTTCTGTCCTTTATTGAGGTCATCTGCATGAAATGTTCCCTTGGTATCTATAATTTTCTTGAAGAGATCTGTAGTCTTTCCCATTCTATTGTTTTCCTCTATTTCTTTGCACTGATCACTGAGGATGACGAAAATGGTATAGATGAACCTATTTGCAGGGCAGGAACAGAAACACAGATGTAGAGAATGGATGCGTGGGGGCAGTAGGGGAAGGGGTGGGTGGGATGAATTGGGAGAGCATGTTTGATATAAATATTGATAACACTACCATATGTAAAGTGGATAGTTAGTGGAAAGCTGCTGTATAGCACAGGGAGCTCAGCTCCTTGCTCTGTGATGACCTAGATGGGTGGGATGGCAGAGAGTGGGAGGGAGGTCAAAGAGAGAGGGGCTATATGCATACATACAGCTTATTCACAGAGTTTTAGGACAGAAACTAACACAAAATTGCAAAGCAAATATACTCCAATTAGAAAAGAAAAGAAAAAGTCAAATGGAATGCAGTCTTGCTTCCATGTTTCTCTGGGTCCCTGGTGATGTTAGCAGTTTTCCCAGGCAAAGCATTTCCCCAAGGTCTTTTCTCTGCTCCTACTCTGGTACCATGTCTCTCTCCTTCCTTCCCTCAATCCAGGGGGTTCCTTTCATGTCCTGGTGAAGATCAGAGCTAAACCCATGCAGGTGGCTTTATTCTTCCCTTGCTTTCTTTTTTATTTTACAATCACTGCATAATTATATCCTACTTAGCTCCCAAAGGCTTCGGTTTTGATTTGCGAAAACCTCTGTGAAAATAAAAGTGCAAACCTAGATCATTTTTATGTGGTTGTTTTTGGGATTTAGGGCTGTGGGAGATATCTCATAATTCACAGGAATTTTAAGTTCTGCTGTTAACTTTTGGCATGTCTGGAGAAAATAGAAATATATTTTGACCAAAACATGTTTTCCTGCTAGTCTTTTGACAAGTCCACTCAGCCAATTTTTTCTTAATCTTTTGCTAAGAATGAGGATTAATTTTTTTTCTTTTCCTCTTGTCCAGGGGAACATTTCATAAACTTCAGATAAGAACCTACTCTTCTTATTTTTGTGAAGTCAGTTATTATTCCAGACTTTTCTCAACTGCTTACATCCTGAGGAAAACCACACTGCTTAGTCTCATGGGAGACATTATTTGTATTACAAAACAAAATTTGAACATGTATAATGAGACATGAAAGTGCCAAGCCTGCCGGTGTGCTCTAACACTGCTCTGGGCATTTTTTTCCAGTGAATTTTATGTCTGTGAACAGATTAGGATGAAAAACCTGCTCAGTTAGAATATGGAATCACATCAAAGATGTGCCCAAACTATCAGAAAGTTTATAACAGTATTCACTGCCAGACTAGACAGATACTAGTCAAATTTATTTCCAACTGCTAAATCCAAAATTCCCCAAGTGGCCCTTTTTCTTTTATAATTGAAACCACTTTTAATTAAAGCACTTCTATTAGTTTGGGAGAGGGTTACTAAAATAGGAAATGTATATGCATAAGTGATTTTTTAAATTATGTAAAATTTGTCTATGTTTTCAAAAATAATTTTTAATATGTAATACATTCATATGGGTTAAAATTTTGAAAGTGTGCAATCAGAAATAGAAGAAATAGAATGAATGAATCTGCTTCCCCCCAGTTTCCATTTTCACAGGCAGGTAAGCTGGTCCTTTGTTTATAGTATGTGACTCAAGAAACATTTTCTATCGAAGCAAATACACACATACACATGCACACATACAGACATGTGTGTGTGCATGTGTGTGTGTGTGCTTAGTTGCTTAGTCATGTCCAACTATTTTTGAGCCCATGACTGTAGCCTACCAGGCCCCGCTGTTCATGGGATTCTCCAGGCAAGAATACTGGAGTGGGTAGCCATTCCCTTCTCTAGCAGATCTTCCCCACCCAGGCATCAAACCTGGGTCTCTTGCGTATAAAGAATCCCTGGATTCTTTATAGTCTGAGCCACCAGGGAAGCCTATATACATAAACATATACATATACACACATACATTTCATTTTTCATCTTTATACAAATACTGCTGCTACTGCTAAGTAGCTTCAGTGGTGTCCGACTCTGTGCGACCCCATAGACGGCAGCCCAGCAGGCTTCCCCATCCCTGGGATTCTCCAGGCAAGAACACTGGAGTGGTTTGCCATTTCCTTCTCCAATGCATGAAAGTGAAAAGTCAAAGTGAAGTTGCTCAGTCGTGTCTGACTCTAGCGACCCCATGGACTGCAGCCTACCAGGCTCCTCTGTCCATGGGATTTTCTAGGCAAAAGTACTGGAGTGGGGTGCCATTGCCTTCTCCGATACAAATAGTAGTAACTATATAAAGTCTTCTTTTGTACATTCTTTTTCATTATATAAGAAGTCCTGAAGATATCCATTGTTCCAAAATGGAATGGTTCCTCAAAGATAAAAAATGTAACTTAAAGATATACTTTAGAATTAAAAAAAAAATTGTTTGTTTTTTGTCTGGTCTCCTTTTATTTCCCAATATTTTCTTTTATCCCCTTTTATCTCCCAGTATTTTCTTTTCCATTCTATTCTTACTTTCACAGATTTATATTAGAGAATATTAAGATGGTGGTGTGATGTTTTTTTAAGTTGCTATTGGGTCTGACAAAATTTATATTTCTGCAGTTATACTAGAAGAGACTTTTGATTGATAATCCCTTATGAGATGTACACAAAACAGTTTGTTGAAATTAAACTTTACTCTTCTGATATAGACTCCTTACAATTGCAGTACCTTAAAATGTCAATTCTCTAAGATATGGCTGAGAGACAGATGGGATAATTATCTACATATCAAATACAATTGTTTGGAAGCTACAAATTAAATCAAGAACCAAATTTCTTATGCATGAAGCTTAACTCTAGTGAATTCCTTTGACTTGTCAGTCAGTAGCTTTTAACAGCACCACCACTATATTTTAAATTAATGTTTGGCTTACAGAGTTGCTAAATAGTTGTATATAATCAATTTATGACAATATACAATATCTCACAGTACTTATTTCTTTATTTTACTTTCATCTGTCCATCCATCCATCCATTCATTAAGTGTTTTTCTTAGTGTCCTAAAATCATTTCATCTCATAGGATATGGACTGGATAAAAGTCTAGAGTGCATTATAAGATAATTAAAACAAATGTTGTATAATCAAAAAGTCATAAAAGTCTTGCTAAAACACAACAAAATAGGTTATGGCAGAAGATAGGATATTCTTTTTGCTAAAACAGGAATCAACATATTTTTCCTATGGAAAAAATCAGATATTAATTATTCTAGGCCCTGTAGACTGCAAAGACTCTTTTATAACTAGTCAGCTCTGCTGTTTTAACCCATAGACAACATGTAGATGAATGAATATGTTTGAGCAGAAATAAAACTTTATTTATGGACATTTAGATTTGATTTTCATGTGCCATGAAATCTTCTTCTTTGAAATTATTGCAGACATTTTAAAATATAAAAATGTACTTCATTCACAAGTTATGTATAAAAAAAGAAAAACAGGCAGTGGGTGAGATTTGGTTTCTGGGCTATTGTTTGTTGAGCCCTGAAGTATAGCAAGATATGTTGTTGGATTCTAAACAAAATTCATTTCATTTCTAATTGATTATTTTTTGCTTAAGTGTATTTAAAGTGCTGATTATTAAATACTTTAATTGTCTTTCTCTTATATGTTCAATTCAGAGTGTTACTTAGGGAAGAGATATAATTTTGAGTAATGTGTAGATACCAGACCCTTGGTACTTTATCTCACTTAATCCAGTCACCAAGTCTATGAAGTGGATATTATTTCTATTTTATAGATGAAGTAATGAGGAGAAGGGATTAGCAACATTCCCAAGGTTATGTCCTAGCTAAAAGATTGGTTATAGTTTTTAATAGAGGTTGATCATACTCCTTGGTTACAGAATTGAATATCTATTTTTCAGTGTAATAAATATGCTGCTCCCACATAGTTCCATAGAACTTAGCACAGTTCTATGCTCATGAACTTAGGTATTCAAAGTTTTATTGTCGCCTGTTGGTCGGTTGATGTTCAATGCTGCTATCTCACAAAGATATAAACAGGAAAATTAAATTTATAGTTACTTTCATTAAGTGGTTTTCACCTGAATGATTTTGATTTATCCAGCTTCCTTTTAAGGGGAATTGGATTGGAAAATTGGCAAATGGAGTTTAAAATTGAGTATTTTTTTCCCAAATATGGTCCTGACTTGCAGTTATATGCATAATTTAATTTTTATTTTTGTAATTTCAGTTCATTTCCTCTCGAATCCTCAGATGTTCAAAATGTTGGATGACAGCCAATTTTAGGAGATTGTTTTTCTCAGTGGTTTGAGGAAGAATGAAATGTTTTTATAGAGGGATTATAAAATACATTAAAGCACATATTCTTTCTTCTGGACTTAAAATAATTAAGAGTGTGATCTTTTTAGTCAACAACAGCATTGAATTATAGCCATATTGTTGATAGTAAAATTTGGCTACGCTTAAAAATAGACTTCAACATGTACATTCATGCACTAGTAGCTTGAAATATTCTAATCAATTGGTTGATTATGACCCCTCTACAGTCATCAGCCATGCCGTTAACATATTCTCTCTTTAGCCCAGACAAATATATGTTCTAAAGTCCTTTTAGATTTGTGGGTTTATTTCCATTGTACAAGAGCATTCTGTAATTAATTAAATTATTTGTTCCAAATAATAGGGCTCTAGAGATCAGACAGTGTCTTTAATTTCAAGGATTGTTTAAAGGCTAATAATTAGAAGATTCACTTACTGACCTGCAGATGTCAGAGAAAAAATTTATTCCTTATCTGCTGCCACAATTTAAAGCAGAAGCTAATGCTAAGATCATACCATCACATTTTATTCTATCAATAAGAGTTGAAGTCATTACTTAATGACTACCGAAATAAAGGAGGGGAAAAATGCCTTTAAAAAAAAAGAAAGAAAGAAAGAATAGTTTACTTAAAATAAAAACTAAATATTGTGTGTGATGAAAATACCTGGCAAGAACATGGAATAATGCTGTTCTACATAACAGACATTAATACCATTAAAAACATTAGCTTTTCTAATTTTTATTGTTTTTTTTTACAGATTGTTAGATATTAATCATAGCTCAGTCAGTAAAGAATCTGCCTGCAATGCAGGAACCCAAGTTCGATTCCTGGGTCAGGAAGAAGGAAATGGCAACCCACTCCAATATTCTTGCCTGTAGTCCATGGGGTTGCAAGAGTCGGACATGACTTAGTGATTAATTCACCACCAAGATATTACTATTTTGAGATTCATACACATTAAATCAGAAATCTACAGTTAAAATGTGAGAAGCTTATTAAAAAATATTAAACATGCCAATGACTACATTTTATGCATGCATAATAATGACTTTAGAAAACCCTAAGAGGGCATAGTATTCTCAGTAGCCCATCCAATCCCCAATACACATGGAGAACTCAAATGTTTATTGAATGAAATAATGGACTGATCTTCTATATACTTTGTTTTATCCAAATCTTGCTTTCTCATATCCTTATTCAATCTTCAGTAAATACTCCTACTATTTGTTTTTATAACTGAAGAAGCTCAGTTTATAATTGATAATTTCATTGAAATATAAAAGTATTCTTTGTATCCATTTCTGATTTCTGTCTTTTGAAAGTTATTTAACAACATTTTGTATGAAATGCATGAATGCTCTCACTTCAACAAGATATAAATCTGTAATCTAATGAAACGTGAAGAGGGAGTTAAAGCCATTTATTTATGTATTTTTCATTCAAATAGAGATATTGATACATTTGATGGAAGTGCATACTTCATTTCTCAAGCTCTAATCCTCTGAATACCTTTTTAAGTTAATTTTTCAACTTGAGTGGTGCCAGGATAGTAAGAAGTTAGAAAATTTTGAGAGTAATTTTTTAGTAAAGTCTCATTTTAATATAACATCATATATAGTTGTAGATGCTTCAGGTTAGGGTTCCCTGTGAATACCTATAACTTGTATTACACGTGAGCTTCCCCGATGGCGCAGTGGGTAAAGAAACTGCCTGTAATGCAGGAGACATGGGTTTGATGTCAGAGTCAGGAAGATCCCCTAGAGGAGAAAAGTCACACCCACTCCAGTATTCTTGCCTGAAAACTTCCATGGCCAAAGAAGCCTGGCAGTCTGAAGTACAAAGGATATAACATATAATATACATATTACATATAATATCCATGTCCTGTAAGGTCGTGATGCCACAAAACCAAAGTACAAAGAAATGTACAAAGAAAATGAGCATTATTCAAAAAAAATTTCTTGGACTGTATTTAAAGAGCCCAAATTGAGATAAATTTTACTATATTTTTTCAAATATTTGTTAGAGTTGTTTTCAGTTGTCTTTTTTCCTTGAAATTGTCATTGATTGATGCAAGGTCTCTGGTTTTCCCACTCCCTATGAAATATAGATGCTGCTTTTATTATTATTATTAGTTGAAGTATAATTGATTTGCAATATGTATACAAATATTCATTTCTTTTCCATTATATATTTTTCAAGATAATGACTATACTTCTCTGTGCTATACAGTAGGTCCTTGTTGTTTATTTTATATACAGTAGTGTTTTTTGTTTAATCCCAAACTCCTAGTTTATTCCTCCCCTCACTTTTTCCTTTAGTAACCATGTTTGTTCTCTAAGTCTGTGAGTCTGTTTCTATTTTGTAAATTAGTTCATCTGTATCATTTTTTTAGATTTCACATATTATTTGATATTATATTATATTATGTTATATAATATGTAATTATATAATATATGATATACTATATTATATTATATGATATTTGTCTTTATCTAATATACTAATCTCTAGGTGCATATATGTTGCTGAAAATGGCATTATGTCATTCTTTTTATGGCTGAGTAACAGTTCTTTGTGTATATATGTACCACATCTTTATCCATTCATCTGTCAATGGATACTTAGGTTGATTCCATATCTTGGCTATTGTAAATAGTGCTGCTGTGAACATTGACGTGCATGTATCTTTTCAGATTATAGTGTTCTCCAGATATATGCCTAAAGTGAAATCGCTAGAGCATAATGGCAACTCATTGTTTTTAAGGAATCTCCATAATATTCTCCATAGTGGCTGCACTGATTTACTTTGCTGTCAACAATGTAGGAAGGTTCCCTTGTCTCCACACCCTCTCCAGCATTTATTTTTGTAAACTTTTTGTTGATGGCCATTCTGACAGGTATGAGGTCATACCTCACTGTAGTTTTGATTTGCATTTCTCTTAGCAATGTTGAACATCTTTTAATATTGCCTTCAAGTGAATAATTTTTAGGACAAATGTTTTTACAGATAGGTAATGATTTAAAATTTGGAATTTTGTCCTTTGAGATTTCAAAGAGAAAGTGAAATTAAAGAAAAAATAGGAGGGTAATTGGCCATTTGGGGAATATATCGTAGTGGCCTTTTCTTGGTAAGGCCATAGCTCAGTGTCTCAGACTCCTACTGGAATGCTGCACATCTCATTTCCTGAGTGCATCGAGAGTTTGTAGTTTCAAACCAACTGATTCATGCTCAGCACACTATAGTATGACCAAGATACAGTCCATAATATCAGGGTAGTGACTTTGTTCTCATTAAATCATATGCATGTTAATGGAAGTCATAATCAAAATCATACTTCCATAGGTACACATATAACCCTCCCTTTTATGGCTGATTCATGTTAAGGTTTGACAGAAAACAGCAAAATTCCTTAAAGCAATTATCCTTCAATAAAAAATAAATAAATTAAAAAAAATCATACTACCATAACAGAATCAGAAAAAATAAAGAAAAGGGAGTTGGGTGATTTTAAATGATCTCAAGTATGTAATTCATGTAGCTAGTCTTCCCTAGGAGAATTGCAAGAAATTTTCTCCATTACTGAAAGGTTAACAATTCATCTGTCTTTGTTGTCCCCTCATTGAGATGATTTGGCAGGGAGAAATCAGTGAAAGGGTGTCAGTTCTGTAAAACAGTCTGTTTTTTCTTACAGATCTTTAAGATATATATATATATATGTTTATAATACATTGATAAATGAATAAATCTTAATTTTTATGTATTTTGAGTTTGCTTTCTTCTATCTCAGGGTTTTAGCTTTTAATCAAATATCCAAGTAGGCTCCTGTTCTTTTTTTTTTTTTTTTAAAATTTTTAAAGCCTAAGATGCAAGCTTTCTTTTGCTATGTTATTTTCTACTTAATTTTAATTTAGTTTGCAACAGCTTCCTTAGTATCTCCACTTCCTTATTATTTTTCATTTGAGAAAAATCTTAGGACATATCAGCTCAAATAATTAGTCTCTCAAGTCTAGCAAATATTATCTTAATAATAATTCTGTGGCGTGTGCATATTTATTGCCTGGAGAAGCCTTTCAAAATGAGAAATTTAAAATAATGTACCTAGCCAGTGTGTGCTTTGAATACAGAAACAGTTTTCCTCACAGTCTACTAGGCAATCAGTTTACTCCATGGAACAATACCTCTATTTATGATTTTCTCTCAAAGTATAAATGTACAAAAATTGGTTATCTATCAAAGGCATTGGAATATGGACAATTATGAGCTGTGAGAAGCAGTCTTTTTAAAATGAAGTTTTCTCCCCAGCACTTTTATTTCTTAAGTAAAAAAAGAAATCTTTTTCACCCTCATTTATCACCCTCCAAACTTTTGTCCATTAAGTGCAAGAATATCGGGGCTTAAAGGAGATACCTTGTGTTATCCCCAAATTGTGAATGAAAATCAACTTTCAGTGAACAAAATTACTTTTTGGGCTATCTATGAAGTGGTTCAGTGATTTAGAATCTGCTTACAATGCAGGAGACACCAGTTCTATCCCTGCATTAGGAAGATTTCCTGGAGAAGCAAATGGCAACCCACTCCAGTGTTCTAACCTAGGAAATCCCATGGAAAAAGGAGCCTGGTGGGCTACAGTCCATACGGTCAAAAAGAGTTGCACATGACTGAGCAACCGAACAACAATAACAGTGAGAAGTCCACTGGCTCAGACAACGTGATACCCATGGAGAGGACTTTGCTGCCTCCCAACTGCTCCATCTACCCACACATTACCACCTAGAAGTTTCCATCCATAGCACTTATTTCAGCTTGTAATTGGACATTTATCGCTGTGTTTATTTTCTGATTCTTTAGATTCTAATATAAGCTCTGTGAGAACAATTTGTTTTTCTTTTATTCACTGCTTTATGTATGCTATCAAGGACAAAAGAAGACACAAGTTATTGAATGAATAGACAAATGCATCTGTAACTAAGCTGAGACTTTTCTTTCTACATGGATTGACTTAAAGAAATACTAGATTTCTGGTCTGGGAGGAAGTTGTCATATCTCATTTTACAGTTTGGGACATTAAGCATCCCAGAAGATGGAAGAATTTGAACAGTTCCCAGATGCAGTGATCCATAATAGTGATCACTATCATTGGTTCCTATCAAAACCTGTTTCTTTCTGTATCACCATATTTCTCTTTCAAAGTAATTCTTGTTCTGAGACATAAGGTCATCTCCACCATGATCTCTTTTTGTAATTGAGGGATAATTTTCATGTTTACATTGAGTCTTGAGAGGTCCAATAATTGTTGAACATTGAAAGAGAACTTTATACATCAGTAGTTGTTCTCAGAATCATTCTGTCAGCATCTGAAAGAAAACCTTGTAATTTAAAATACTTCAGTGGGTGTTAGCAATACCTCGATTGGACTGTAATATCCTTGATAATCACCTTAGTCACTAACTTGGCAGTGCAAATTCTGTCCACTCTGTCATGTATATAATCCTTAGTTTTCTCAGAAAAAGAATGAAATTTTAGTGTGAACAAATAGAAGTTTCTGTGTATGTCAACTATTTGAGGATCTCCTTTGCTTTTGAATTGCTACTGCTGTCCTCAAGAAGGGGTAAATTTTGAGTGACCAATGAGTATTTGCTGGGGAGGGGCAGTATTCCCAGAATTGTATGAGACGGTAAGCAGTCTGAGCTCCTTTATTACATTGTATTGCTTTATGTTATAAATCATATGGTTTTAAGCCTTGGTTTATAAGAAAATCTCAACGACAAGATTATGCATCCAAGCATATTAATAGAGTGGGGTATTAATCCTGTAAACATCCCTTTTCACATGCAAAAGTTCAAATAGAAAGCAGAAATAATTTATTTTGGCTCAGACACAAGGGATCATTAAATGTTCTAAAAGTTGTGCTCTGCTGATAAATTATTGGAGACTGCAATGTAGTCACAATTCTTTGACATTTTTATTTTTATTTCATGGAATTCTGCTAAAGAGTATGATGAAAAAAAATAAAGAGTATGATGATGAACATTCTAGTGAAATAAGAAACATATGGTGGTCTCAAGCATTCTATCTTCTCTCTTGTTTATCTCAAGATTTTCCTTCCGTTCTTGTTAATAAGACTCATGTTCCAAGTATGAGCTTGGAAATGTTAAAGGGTTCCAGCATGTGAAATTTAAAAAATGAACTTAGCTGTTGAATGATTCTGCTGATTTAGTTCTGGAAACTCAAATGATGTCCAAATACATTACATGGAAATGGTACAAATCACCTACTTTTCCCTGATTCTTGCTTGGCTAGTGCTGGTGTTTATGATACTATTCAGAGTCAGAATGAGTTGTTCCTGGCAGCATGCACTGTTAGCCCAAACTCTGATGTTTTTGAAAAATGTTTCATGGACTAAAGTTTTAAGTCAGAATATTATTTCTGTTGATCCTCATTTGCAATTACTGTGAAATAAATGGATGTGAACATGTGATAAGGCATTCCTTTCCTAAGAGGGAAACAACACTAATGAAGACTTTATTTACTAAACCTCCCCCCCACCCTCACACACACTTAATGTGGTATTGAGCAAAGGAAGCTAAATTACAAATTTGAGGATTTTGACAACTATGCATAGTTAACTCACAGACCCAGGTACTCCCTGCTACCACTTTGTAAAACTTGTAAATACTAGGAAATACTGCTTCAGCTGTGCTTCTGCACTTCCACCAGCAGCCATTTGGTCTAATTACATTAAATTGCTGGAATAAAGGCATCTCTGATTACTTCATGGAGAGAGACTCTAGCAGAGCCTGACTAGAGATCCTGCTGTAATCATCTCTGGACCCTTGAGTTATTTTTGCTATTTCAATAGATTTACAAGTCTACATTTCTCAGTGATAATCCTGAGATGCTTACTAAAATGTCAGTCCTCTGTGGGGTGAAAATTTATCAATCTTGTGTGATAATGATGGTTATGAATACTAACCTAATAAAGATATGAGAAAGACAATCAAGATGCTGCTGCACATCAAAGGAAACTATTAGCAAGGTGAAAAGACAGCCTTCAGAATGGGAGAAAATAATAGCAAATGAAGCAACAGACAAACAACTAATCTCAAAAATATACAAGCAACTCCTACAGCTCAACTCCAGAAAAATAAATGACCCAATCAAAAAATGGGCCAAAGATCTAAATAGACATTTCTCCAAAGAAGACATACAGATGGCTAACAAACACATGAAAAGATGCTCAACATCACTCATTATCAGAGAAATGCAAATCAAAACCACTATGAGATACCATTTCACACCAGTCAGAATGGCTGCGATCCAAAAGTCTACAAATAATAAATGCTGGAGAGGGTGTGGAGAAAAGGGAACCCTCTTACACTGTTGGTGGGAATGCAAACTAGTACAGCCACTATGGAGAATAGTGTGGAGATTCCTTAAAAACTGGAAATAGAACTGCCTTATGATCCAGCAATCCCACTGCTGGGCATACACACTGAGGAAACCAGAAGGGAAAGAGACACGTGTACCCCAATGTTCATCGCAGCACTGTTTATAATAGCCAGGACATGGAAGCAACCTAGATGTCCATCAGCAGATGAATGGATAAGAAAGCTGTGGTACATATACACAATGGAGTATTACTCAGCCATTAAAAAGAATACATTTGAATCAGTTCTAATGAGGTGGATGAAACTGGAGCCTATTATACAGAGTGAAGTAAGCCAGAAGGAAAAACACCAATACAGTATACTAACGCATATATATGGAATTTAGAAAGATGGTAACGATAACCCTGTATACGAGACAGCAAAAGAGACACTGATGTATAGAACAGGCTTATGGACTCTGTGGGAGAGGGAGAGGGTGGGAAGATTTGGGAGAATGGCATTGAAACATGTGAAATGTCATGTATGAAACGAGATGCCAGTCCACATTCAATGCACGATGCTGGATGCTTGGGGCTGGTGCACTGGGACGACCCAGAGGGATGGTATGGGGAGGGAGGAGGGAGGAGGGTTCAGGATGGAAAAAAAACAGAAAAAAGAAAAAAAAAAAAAAGAGAGCAAACAATGCAAGGTGCAAGCCGGATGTCAGGGACTGGACAGTCAAGTGGAATAAAGACAGAAGGAACCAGGCAAGAAGACAGAATAGGTAGAAGCAGGGCTCCAGGGTCCAACTCGTATGAGTCTCCGCTTCTTCCTGACAACACTAAATTCCAGCACAATGGTCTCCCCAGAATTGCCAGAAAACATGTTTGCTCAGAGCTGAGTTTAAACCCAAAATAGGATTAAAAGAATTCCCGTGTAAAATCTAGGATTTTAAAAAATATAATGAACTGCCTTCTAAAAAAAAAAAAAAAAAATGCTGCTGCATGTCAGTGTCTATATTAGGTATTTCACCCGCATTCTCATTTCATTCTAGTTAACATTAGGAAGTAAGAATTACTACTCCACTTTGACCACCTTGAAGAAGCTGTGAATCTCATAACAGTTAAGTAACATTGCTGTGTTCAACATCTGATAGCTAGCTCATCTGTGCACATCCTGTGGCTCTGAATTTTGTCCTTTTCCTAAAATTATAATCTTCACATGGTACCCTGTTCTTTAGAAAGTCTCCTTGGGAATTCTTCTCTAATAACTGTGAAAATCTTTTCCCTAATTGGGTTCGTGAAAAAGTATGGGTCTAGCTCAGTTGAGAAGAAAATCCCTCCTAAGCTCTGAAGAGCAAAGTCCATACATTGTACCAGAAAGAGTGGAAGGAGCAAGCCCCATAGTCTCTTATGAAGAATATAAGTCATGAGGATCTTGAGGTAACATGGTGCTAGATCCCTGGTAGTGATTAGGGCTTCCCTGGTGGCTCAGATGGTTAAGAATCCACCTGCGATGTGGGAGATGTGGGTTTGATCCCTGGATCAAGATTTCCCTGAAGAAGGGAGTGGCTATCCACTCCAGTATTCTTGTCTGGAGAATTCCATAGACAGAGAAGCCTGCTGGTCCCAAGAGTCAGACATGACTGAGCAAATAACACTTCCACTTTTCAGTGATTAGGTCCAAAACTTATGTTCTGTAAAGTTGCTATTTACCTTAGATATTTGGCCTTTAATTTGTTCTTTTAGACTTCTTTTCTGAATTTAACAAATAGCCCTGGAAATTTGGGAGGGGCTGAAGTCCAATTGGTTGAACTAACTAACTAGTGAGTGGGCTTCCCTAGTGGCTCCGCCGTAAAGAATCCACTTGCCAATGCAGGAAATGCAGGTTTGATCCCCAGGCTGGGAAGATCCACTGGAGGAGGAAATGGCAATCCACTCCAGTATTTCATGCCTGGGAAATCCCATGGACAGAGCAGTCTGGCTGGCTACTGTCCATGGGGTTGCAATGAGTTGGACACACCTTGGCGACTAAACAACAACAACAAGCCTAGTAAGTAGCAGTTAGGATGAGGATCTCTATATTCTGACTCTGGATATGATGTGATCTCCAGCATAATGTCCTTGAAAATGACCTAATGTCACCAGAGAGCAATTATTTGGATCTTTGTAGATGACATCCAGAAAGTGATTTCAAAGTGATTTTACATGTTAGGAAGTAAAACCATGGTCAAACACCGTGATAGTCGTGTTTCTTGGTACTGCTGGTGCACTTTCTGTCATTAGTGCTTTATTTTTATTAAGAGGTATGTGGTCATATGGGAAAGGTGGAAAATATTGATTAAAAACAACCACTTCAAAAAAAATCTAAAACATAATTTCACCAATGATAATAACTTGATGTATAATAGTCCAGATTTTTTTTTTTATTTTGAAATGTTTGGGCTTTATCTAAACAGAATCAAACAACAATAGTATTTGGTAACATATTTTTGTTTATTTATTTATTATTTTTCCACTGAATATATTATGATTAGTCTTCCATAATTATTTGTGATGGCTTACTATTTCATACTTACGGATGTATAGAAAATATTTATCTGATTTTCTATTACTGGGCAGTTATGTTGCTTCAATTTTTCACAATCCAAACAAGATTATAATGAGCAAAATTACAAAAAGTGTTTATATACTTCTGTGCACCATTGTCATAATACAAATTGCTAACATCTTCCTAACATTATCACTGTGTTTTAGTGAGATGTATATTTTATAAATGTCTATATTTTTATTAATTCACGTATATATACACATTATTGTTATGCCTGGATGAAACTTCTCCACATATACTTATTTTTTTAACTTTTTAATTTTATATTGGAGTATAGCTGATTAACAATGTTGTGATATTTTGAAGTGCACAGCAAAGGGACTCAGCCATACTTATACATGTATCCATGTCCTTCAAAATGTCAGCGATTTTAAAGGGCACATGCTAAGCAGTAATGTTCTCTTGGAATATAACATTTAGTATATATATATATATATTAATTGCAGAAATACCTTGCTGTTTGAAATATGATCACCCACATTCTTCTGAGTTGTAAGGCTTGTGTGTTTGGTAGACGTAGTCTCAGAACCATGGACTTTTCTGAAATTTGCATCTGAATTATTTGTTTTCTTTTTTTTTTTGAGCCTGAAAAGTTTGAATCTATAGCGAAGTCCTTTTTCTTGAGGATAAGATGATGCTTTTTCTATTATTGAAGTACAGTTGATTTAAAATGTGTGTTCATTTCAGGTGTACAGCAATGTGTGATTCAGTTGTATTTGCTAATATATTTATATATATTCAAACTATTTCCTCAGATTTAAAAAAAATTCTTTTTCAAATTCTTCTTTAGAGTCTATTGATCGGAGAAAGGTACATATGTTATATTTTCTGAAACAAGTGATATGTTCTATATTTTGAACATCAAACATCCCGAGAATAAATACAGATAAATAAAAGATTTTTGGAAAGTAGCAGAGAGGAATGTTGTGACAACTTATTCACTATGCACAGTGTTCTGTGAAATAATCATGTTAACGTAGTCTGTTCTTCCTGCATCATCAACATTTCCTTAATAGTCTGTCAAGCAATGCCGAATTACAGATAGCATTAAAGAAATTAGAATCAGCTGCTGGATCTGAAATGTTGACATCCCATAAAATCTTTCTAAAGTCATGGTAAAAGCAAAAGACTCCATTCCTTTGATCTTGCAACAGGATGAAAGGAGTTTGTGGCTGTAAACATATTTCTTTCTCTTGAAAAAATACCTGAGCAGAAGATCATAATGTCTCCACAGCTAGTTCCTTGTGGCTCCACTTTCGTGCCTTTTCCACGACTTCAGTCATCAATATCTGACTCACGAGAAAGGTACTGTAGAGTAAGCTAAAACCTAGAGGGGTTGAAAAAATGAAAACGATATTCAGCTGCTTTTGGCGACCTGGATACAGCTATCAGTATTTGTTCTTTATGAATTTATTGCTCCCAAATAGAGCACTTTGAATAATTTGTGGTTTCAGCAAACTTGTGTTTCATGTTTTAATACAATTATTTTAATGAACAGTGACAGATATGTTTAAGAAAATTCTTTTTGCATTTAGTATTATTTAATTTAGCACTTTATTTTTGAGATACTGTGGAATGATTGAGTATATAAAATATGCTCCCACTGTAAGTTATTATTAAATTGCTCTGATTCAACATAATATTCTTTTTTTTTCTAGCATTATTATTTAAATGAAAGTATTTTAAATATTTTAAGCCTAACATTTGGTCTAAAGAAAGCCATTCAGTCACATTAAGATACACATTCAAGAGTTAAATATTTATGTACAGCCTAACTGTAAGCATAACAGGTATGGGGCAATCTAATGCACAGATATGTATTGCCTGCATTTTTCTGTTCTTGACTGAATACAATAGCTTTTTTTCAAAATTCCCATGCCTGCTTCTGCTCCTTTTATCAGTACATTTTAGGCCAGACTGCCTGCCTTGCAGATGGGTTGTTGCAAATAGGTTGTCACCAGTCAAGGGAATAATTCTACCAAATGAGAAAGGGATAGTCTAACCAATTTTTATTACTGACAAGCAGTCATGAGCCAGTAAGAAGGAAACCCCCATAAAAGGTAAATCTCTTCTCCCTTAATGATTATTTATTTTATGTTCAACACTTAAAACTAAAGTGCTTCTTTCTTAAATGGACTGTGGTAAAGTAAATGTTTGGGCAATAACCCAAAATGAATAAAGATTTATTGCATTTATTGTTGGCTCTAAGTTCAATAACACCTTTTTTTAAAATTTTATTTTATTTTTAAACTTTACAAATTGTATTAGTTTTGCCAAATATCAAAATGAATCCACCACAGGTATACATATGTTCCCCATCCTGAACCCTCCTCCCTCCTCCCTCCCCATACCATCCCTCTGGGTCTTCCCAGTGCACTAGCCTCAAGCATCCAGTATTGTGCATCGAACCTGGACTGGCAACTCATTGCATACATGATATTATACATGTTTCAATGCCATTCTCCCAAATCTTCCCACCCTCTCCCTCTGCAACAGAGTCCATAAGATGTTCTATATATCAGTGTCTCTTTTGCTGTCTCGTATACTGGGTTATTGTTACCATCTTTCTAAATTCCATATATTTTCGTTAGTATACTGTATTGGTGTTTTTCTTTCTGGCTTACTTCACTCTGTATAATAGGCTCCAGTTTCATCCACCTCATTAGAACTGATTCAAATGTATTCTTTTTAATGGCTGAGTAATACTCCATTGTGTATATGTACCACAGCTTTCTTATCCATTCATCTGCTGATGGACATCTAGGTTGTTTCCATGTCCTGGCTATTATAAACAGTGCTGCAATGAACATTGGGGTACACGTGTCTCTTTCCCTTCTGGTTTCCTCAGTGTGTATGCCCAGCAGTGGGATTGCTGGATCATAAAGCAGTTCTATTTCCAGTTTTTTAAGGAATCTCCACACTATTCTCCATAGTGGCTGTACTAGTTTGCATTCCCACCAACAGTGTAAGAGGGTTCCCTTTTCTCCACACCCTCTCCAGCATTTATTGCTTGTAGACTTTTGGATCACAGCCATTCTGACTGGGGTGAAATGGTACCTCATAGTGGTTTTGATTTGCATTTCTCTGATAATGAGTGATGTTGAGCATCTTTTCATGTGTTTGTTAGCCATCTGTATGTCTTCTTTGGAGAAATGTCTATTTAGTTCTTTGGCCCATTTTTTGATTGGGTCATTTATTTTTCTGGAGTTGAGCTGTAGGAGTTGCTTGTATATTTTTGAGATTAGTTGTTTGTCTGTTGCTTCATTTGCTATTATTTTCTCCCATTCTGAAGGCTGCCTTTTCACCTTGCTAATAGTTTCCTTTGATGTACAGAAGCTTTTAAGTTTAATTAGGTCCCATTTGTTTATTTTTGCTTTTATTTCCAATATTCTGGGAGGTGGGTCATAGAGGATCCTGCTGTGATGTATTTTGGAGAGTGTTTTGCCTATGTTCTCCTCTAGGAGTTTTATAGTTTCTGGTCTTACGTTTAGATCTTTAATCCATTTTGAGTTTATTTTTGTGTATGGTGTTAGAAAGTGTTCTAGTTTCATTCTTTTACAAGTGGTTGACCAGCTTTCCCAGCACTACTTGTTAAAGAGATTGTCTTTAATCCATTGTATATTCTTGCCTCTTTTGTCAAAGATCAGGTGTCCATATGTGCGTGGATTTATCTCTGGGCTTTCTATTTTGTTCCATTGATCTATATTTCTGTCTTTGTGCCAGTACCATACTGTCTTGATAACTGTGGCTTTGTAGTAGAGCCTGAAGTCAGGTAGGTTGATTCCTCCAGTTCCATTCTTCTTTCTCAAGATAGCTTTGGCTATTCGAGGTTTTTTGTATTTCCATACAAATTGTGAAATTATTTGTTCTAGCTCTGTGAAGAATACCTTTGGTAGCTTGATAGGGATTGCATTGAATCTATAAATTGCTTTGGGTAGTATACTCATTTTCACTATATTTATTCTTCCAACCCATGAACATGGTATATTTCTCCATCTATTAGTGTCCTCTTTGATTTCTTTCACCAGTGTTTTATAGTTTTCTATGTATAGGTCTTTAGTTTCTCTAGGTAGATATATTCCTAAGTATTTTATTCTTTCCATTGCAATGGTGAATGGAATTGTTTCCTTAATTTCTCTTTCTGTTTTCTCATTATTAGTGTATAGAAATGCAAGGGATTTCTGTGTGTTGATTTTATATCCTGCAACTTTACTATAATCATTGATTAGTTCTAGTAATTTTCTGGTAGAGTCTTTAGGGTTTTCTATGTAGAGGATCATGTCATCTGCAAATAGTGAGAGTTTTACTTCTTCTTTTCCAATTTGGATACCTTTTATTTCTTTTTCTGCTCTGATTGCTGTGGCCAAAACTTCCAAAACTATGTTGAATAGTAATGGTGAAAGTGGGCACCCTTGTCTTGTTCCTGACTTTAGAGGGAATGCTTTCAATTTTTCACCATTGAGAATAATGTTTGCTGTGGGTTTGTCATATATAGCTTTTATTATGTTGAGGTATGTTCCTTCTATTCCTGCTTTCTGGAGAGTTTTTATCATAAATGAATGTTGAATTTTGTCAAAGGCTTTCTCTGCATCTATTGAGATAATCATATGGTTTTTATTTTTCAATTTGTTAATGTGGTGTATTACATTGATTGATTTGCGGATATTGAAGAATCCTTGTATCCCTGGGATAAAGCCCACTTGGTCATGGTGTATGATCTTTTTGAATACAGCTCCACCCACCAGAACACCAACACAAGTTTCCCTAACCAGGAAACCTTGACAAGCCACCTGTACAAACCCAATAACACCTTTTGTGGCTTGGATATCATTAGGAAATTAGAGGGTAAGTAATGCCATTCCTGTTCGATCCTTGCCTGGATTAAAAAAGTCATGTGAGGAAAGGCTCATACATTATTTGTTTTTGCAACTGAAATGGCAGCTTAGTATTTACTGTTGTGCTTAGAGGAAAACAAAGAATAACACTTGACTGTAATATTGGGAGTAAAATATTTTTTCAGAATAATTTCACATTTCTTTCCAAGAACATTATCCTATGCAGAATTAGAAGTACTTGCTTTCTACATGTTTACAATAACCACAGTACTGATGTACTAAAGAAATTAAAACCTTGTTTGAAAATGAGACAGACTATTTTGATTAAAAAAGCATAATCTTTTATTTATTTACCTAGAAGTGGTCATTTCCCCCATAGAATTGATGATAGAAATTATTAGACCAGCGAAAGATAGCTGTCATTCCATTATTGGTCATTATCATTCTTTTTTTTCTTTGAAAATGCTTATTAGAGGTAGTTAATCAAATTCATTTGGAGGCTAAGAAAGTTGATAAGTTAAAAGTACAGGAGACATGGCAGAAGAAATCTGGTACATTAGCAAGATCCATGATCTGGGAATCAAACATGAGTTCACCTCTTTCTCTGACACTATGTATGAAAGAAATTCACCTCAGTGACATTGCTTATCTAATTTGGGTTTTGGTTTCTATCTGTAAATCTAATTCCAAAGAATTTTTGTCCAGAAGGAGTTAGAGTCCTTTATATCTCATGTTTTTATGAGATAAACTGTAAGAAATATGGGAATAAGTCTTCAAGATTCATTTTATTTTCATTGCAAAGTTGCACTTCTTTTAGATCCCAGCTTCATGACTTACTAGCAGTGTGATTATGGGCAAGTAGTGAATTTCCTGAGCCCCATCTATCTCATTTATATAAAGAGAATGATAATTCTTAGTAATTTTGTAATATTAGACAAAAAATGCCAAATGTGTGGCTAAAATGTTGGAAGACCCTGAGCTCACCTCCTTCCACAGGCACTCTAAAATTATAAATACTTACAGAGCAAATATTGATGAGACAGAACTAAAGATAAGCAAAACATATTTTCCACTATTAAAATTATAAAGAAGGAACCACAGTGATACATGTTATAATTAACACTCACATCCCAAAGTAGGCAACCTGTGAACCAGGATAATCACAATTACAGGAATTCTGCTAAAGGAACAAGGGGTGTGAAACCCCCTTGGCCTCTCCATCCTGGAGATCTGCACTTGGGAGATGAGCCCCCAGAATGTCTGGCTTTGAGGCCAGCAGGATGTACCCATGGGAGAGCCAGAAAGTGGTATGAAACAGAGACTTCATTCTTAAAGGGCACACACAGAATCTCATATACTTGGAGTCCCAGCACACAGGCAGTATTTGAAAGAATCCTGGGCCAGAGTACTTGCTCGTATTGGCAATCACTCCAGTGAGGCAGTAAGTTTGAGCTCCTACTGGGGATGTAGACACTGGCAGCAGTCATTTTCAGCAACTCATTCTATCTCAAGGGCAGTGGTGCTAGTAAGCAGTGTTTGAGGAATTCTCCTTCCACCTTCCTGGGTTGGGAAGATACCCCAGAGAAGAGAATGGCAACATACTCCAATATTCTTGCCAAGAGAATTCCATGGACAGAGGAGCGTGGCAGGATGGAGTCCATGGGGTCGCACAGAGTTGGACATGACTGAAGCGACTTAACATGCATGCAGATGCTGACAGCAGTCATTTTCAGGAGCTCATTCTATCTCAAGGGCAGAGGTGCTAGCAACCACTGTTTAAGGAATTCTCCCTCCATCTTATTAGTAATTTGGGCTTACCCACTCCCAAGCAGGTCCCACCTGGCCCTATAGGCAGTGACCAAGACCCAACTCTGTCCCTCAGGGGGTCAGCACCAGTAAGGTGGCCCTTGGACCCTATAACCACTGCCCTCAACATGGCCCAGTGTGCCATGTTGTAAACTGCCTCCAGTGTGCCCACATAGGTTGGCTTTGCCACAATGGAAGAGACCTCACAGGTCACATGGAGGGCATGCCTAGAGCATATGGCTCTGGTGACCAGGCAAGGATGTGCTATTGGGTTCTGTAACATGGCTTCTACATAAAACTATTTCTCCAAGATCAGGAAATGCAACCAACCTACCTAATACAGAGAAATAAGCACAGAAAATTCAGCAAAACAAAGAGACAGAGGAATATTTTCCATATGAGTAGACAAAACTAAATTTCAAAAAAAGAACTGAATGAAGTGGAGGTAGCGGTCTACCCAGTGAAGAATTTAAGGTAATGATCATCAGATCAGATCAGATCAGATCAGTCGCTCAGTCGTGTTCGACTCTTTGCAACCCCATGAATCGCAGCATGCCAGGCCTCCCTGTCCATCACCAATTCCCGGAGTTCACTGAGACTCATGTCCATCGAGTCAGTGATGCCATCCAGCCATCTCATCCTCTGTTGTCTCCTTCTCCTTTTGCCCCCAATCCCTCCCAGCATCAGAGTCTTTTCCAATGAGTCAACTCTTCTCATGAGGTGGCCAAAGTACTGGAGTTTCAGCTTTAGCATCATTCCTTCCAAAGAAATCCCAGGGCTGATCTCCTTCAGAATGGACTGGTTGGATCTCCTTGCAGTCCATGGGACTCTCAAGAGTCTTCTCTAACACCACAGTTCAAAAGCATCAATTCTTTGGTGCTCAGCCTTCTTCACAGTCCAACTCTCACATCCATACATGACCACAGGAAAAACCATAGCCTTGACTAGACGAACCTTTGTTGGCAAAGTAATGTCTCTGCTTTTGAATATGGTATCTAGGTTGGTCATAACTTTCCTTCCAAGGAGTAAGCGTCCTTTAATTTCATGGCTGCAGTCACCATCTGTAGTGATTTTGGTAATGATGATAAAGATGCTCAATGAACCCTGGAGAGCAATAGATGAACACAGTGAAATTTTAACAAAGAGGGAGAGGATATAAAGAATAACTAAACAGAACTAAACTATTTCAGTTAATTGAAATAAATACACTAAAGGAGATCAATGGTTGATTAGATGATGCCAAGAAATGGATCAGAAAACTGAAAGATCACTGGAAATGTTCATCCATGTTGAACAGAAAAAATAAAGCAGAATTTTAAGAAATGAGAATACTAAACTTCTGTCACCAAACCTGAAGGGAGAAATTGTTAGAAACACAATAGTAGGGGATTTTAACACCACACTTACCCCAATTACCTCCAGACAGAATTAATAAGGAAACACTGCAGTAATGACATGTTTGACCAATTGGGCTTAATAGATTATTATAGAAACTTCCATCTAAAAGCAGCAAAATATGCATTCTTTTCTCATGTACTTGGAACATTCTTTAGGATAGATAACATGGTTGGCCACAAAACAAGTATGGATAATTTTATTGATTGAAATCATATTAGGTATCCTTGGCAACCACAATTGTCTGGGATTAAAAATCAACTATAAGAAAAGCTACAAAAAACCCCACACAAACACATGGAGACTAAACAATATGCTACTAAACAACCTGTGGATCACTGACTCGATCAAAGAGGAAATTTTTTTTAAAATGCATGGAGACAAATGAAAACATAAATACACTGGTTCAAAATCTGTGTGCTGAAGCAAAACCCGTTCTAAGAGGGAAGTTAATAGTGATACATGCCTGCTTTAGGAAATGAGAAAAGTCTTAAATAATCCAGCCTTAAAGGAACTGGAAGAAGGAGAGCAAACTAAACCCAGAATTAGAAGAAGGAGAGAATAAAGACCAGAGCAAAAATAAGTGAAATGGAGATAATAATAGGATGCTAAGAACTGGTCCTTTGAAAAGATAAATTTGATATAAACTTTTGGCCATACTCATCAAGAACAAAAAGAGACAGGGTCAAAATCTATAAAATCAGAAATGATAGAGGAGACATTATGATTGACACACAAGAAATAAAAAAGATCCTAAGAAATTGCTCTGAACAATTATACAGCAATAAAATGGACAACCTAGAAGAAATGGATAAACTCCTAGGAACCTACAATCTCATATATTTGCTTGAGCAAATCATAAAACATGGAAAATTAGAACAGATATTACCACGAATGAAATTGAATCAATAATTTTAAAACTCCCAAAAGATAAATGTCTGGGCCAGATAGTTTCACAGATGAATTCTCCCAAACATTTAAACAAGAGTTAAAGCCTATTTTTCTCAAACTGTTCTGAAAATTGAAGTGGAAGAAGGGTTTCCAAACTCATTCTACAAGACCAGCTCCATCCTAATACCAAAACCAGAGATAGACACCAGAGAATAGAAATTTATAACTTGATATCTCTGATAGGCATAGATACAAAAATTCTCAACCAAATATTAGCAGACCAAATTCAACAGTGCATTAAAAGGATCATAAGTTATCATCCAGTGGGGTTTCCTCTAGTAATGTAAGAATAGTTCAGTATCTATAAATCAGTCAACATGAGATTCCACAGTAACAAACTGAAATATAAAAATTATATGATTATGTTAATAGATGCAGAAAAACTTTTGACAACATTCAGCATCCATTTGTGATAAATTTGTTAATAAAGTCGGCATAGAGGATACATATCTCAACAAAATAAAGGCCACATTTTACAAGCCCACAGCTAACATCATTCTCCATGGTGAAAAGCAGAAAGCATTTTTTCTTAAGATCAGGAAGTAGACATGGATGGTCACTCTCAACCACTTTTACTCAGTATAGTTTTGGAAGTCCTAATCACAGCAGTCAGCCAGAAATAGAAATAAAAGGAATCTAAATTGGAAAGAAAAAAGTAAAATGGTCCCTATGCAGATGATGTGATCTATATATAGAAAATCCTAAAGACTCCACCAAAAATTATTAGTGCTCATCAATGAATTTAGTAAATTTTCCGGATACAGAGTTAATGTACAGAAATCTGTTGATATGCTCTAGTGATAAACTATTAGGAAAGAAGTAGGAAAATCTCATCTACAATTGCATAAGAAAGAATAAACTACCTAGAAATAAATCTAACCAAGGAGGTAAAAGACCTGTACATGGGAGACTATGAGATACTGATGAAAAAAAGTGAAGACAACCCAAACAGATGGCAAGATATACATAATCATGGATTGAAAGAATTAATATTGTTAATATGACTATACTACCGAAGGTACTCTGCAGATTCAGTGCAATCTCTACCAAAATACCACTGCAGTTTTTCACATAACTAGGACAAATAATTATAAAATTTGTTTTAAAACATATTACTCCTCAAACACCAAAGCAATCTTGAGAAGAAAAACAACAGCAACAACAATAAAAAAGCTGGAGGTATCACACTCCCTGATTTTAGACTACATTGCAAAGCTGCAGTAATCAAAGTAATGTGATGCTGTCACAAGAACAGCCACATACATCAGTGGAACAGAGTTGGGAACCCAGAAATAAACTCATACTTATGTGTTCAATTGACCCATAACAAAGGAGTCAAGAATGTGCAATGAGAAAAAGATATCTTCTTTAATAAATTGCACTGGGAAAACTAGACAGCTACATGCAAAATAATCAAACTGAACTACTTTCTCACACTACACAGTAAGTCTTCTACGTCCAACTCTTCAAGTGGCCAATTTTCAAAGATGATAATGTGTTTTTGCATGTTCAGTTACAGAAATTAGTTTGCATGTCTGACATATATTGTCATGTGCATGCATCCTCTACAAGTGGTTGTGCTTTTGTGCACTTTACTGTACAGTATGGTATAGATTACAGTAGTACAGTACCTTTATTTCAAGTTCAGGAATGTGCAGAAACAAGTGTAAAAGCAGTGGTGGTGTAGTTGGTACTGCTACGAAATGCCAAACAATAACAATGGAAATAGAAGTGAAAATTATTGAGTGGAGTGAGGTGAAAAGATGGTAGATAAAGCTCATTCATTCAACTGTTAGCACAAGGACAAAATCACGGGACATGTGAAGTCTGCTGTGTCAGTGATGTCGACAGTATCAAAGAAGCATGGAAAAGTGACAGAGGTGATTGAAAAAGTTCTCAGTGTTTGGATGCAGGATCAGCATCAGATCAAGTCCTGCTCAGCTTAATGTTGATCCAAGGGAAAGATAAAAACTTTATGAAGACTTGAGAAAGAAAAACGGTGAAGAATCAAAGGACACATCTTTTAATGCTAGCTTTGGCTGGTTTCCAAGGTGACTCAGTGGTAAAGAATCTACCTGCCAAGCAGGAGACAGGAGTTCGATTCCTGGGTCAGAAAGATCCCCTGGAGAAAGAAATGGCAACCCGTTCCATTATTCTTGCCTGGGAAATCCCATGGGTGGAAGAGTCTGGTGGAGTATAGTCCACGGGGTTGCAAAGACTCAGACATGACTTAGTGGCTAAAACATCACCACCTATGGCTGTTTATCAGTTTAAGACTAGAGTCAATCTTTACAACATAAAAGTAAGCAATAAGGCAGCAAGTGCAGATATGGTAGCTGCCCAGGAATTTCCTGAACACTTCAAGAAATTATTGATGAAGATGTATATTTACCCAAGCAGATTTTTAATATAGATGAGACAAGACTGTACTGAAAGATGTTGCCAGACTAAAGTTATATCAGTAAGGAGAAAAAGTTGATACCAGGATCTGAGGCAGCAAAGGAGAGGCTAAATCTGTTGTTTGGTGGTACTGCTTCTGGTGATATGGAACGATAGTCTTTCTTAGTTTATTATTAACCCAAGAGCACTTAAGAACATGGCCAAGGGCTCTCTTCCAGTTGTGTGGAAGAGTAACCCCAAAGCCTCGGTTATATAGGCAATTTTCCAAGACCGATTTTTTCTATCACTTTATCCTAGAGGTAGAGAAATATTGCTTGGAGAAGGATGTCCCATTCTTTTGCCACTCAACAGTGCTTTGGGCCACCACCCATTCATGCACAACTTTCATCCCAACATCTAAGTAGTGCATGTGTATGTATGCTCAGTCATGTCCAAATCTTTGTGACCTCATGGATTACAATCTACCAGGCTTCTCTGTCCATGGGATTTTCCAGGCAAGAATACTGGAGTGGGTTGCCATTTCCTTCTCCAGGGACTCCTCCCGACCCAGGGATTGAACCCACATCTCTTGCATCTCCTGCATTGGCAGGTGGATTCTCTACTTCTAGCGCCACCTGGCTTTCCCGGTGTCTCAGATGGTGAAGAATCCACCTGCATTGCAGGAGACCTGAGTTCAATCCCTAGATTGAGAAGCTCCCCTGGAGAAAGGAACTGCTAGCCACTCCAGTATTCTGGCCTGGAGAATTCCATGGACTGGATAGTACATGGGGTCACAAAGAGTCAGATACTACTGAGCAACTTTTGCTTTCACTTTCAGTGCCACCTGGGAAGCCCCAAAGTAGTCCATCTACCACCAAATACTGCTTCTCATCCAACCTATGGACTACGGAGTTGTAGAAACTTTCATGAAATATTTACACCACACTTTTTTTGTCAGATAGTAAAGGTTAGTGGTGAATCAGGAGTAAATTTGTAACAGTTTTGGAAGGACTGTAACATCTACAAGATCATTAAAAAACTGACTTTGCTTGGTGCGAGGTTAAGACCATCACCACCAATGGGGTTTGGAAGAACCATTACCTGCACTTTTTTCATGATTTTTGTGGATTTGAGAGGTTGGATAAGGAGTCCAAAGAGGTCTTCAGCAACTTAGTGACGCTCACCAAGAAGCTGGAGGTAGATCTGCAAGAGGATGACTACACTGAACCCCTTGTTCTATAACACAAGTTTACTAATGAAGACCTCATGGAATTGGAGTCCCAGAGGAAGGACTAAGAGAGACAAGAAAAAGAAGTAACTGAAGAATGGAAGAGATTCACAACACAGGGAATGGCAAGGGGATTTTCTTTATTTAAGGGGACTCTGTTAGTTGTTGAGGCACAGGACTGTAGAGTGTAGAATGGTACATGAAGGTTGCTGCAGCTGTTCAGAAAGCAATCTGTGCTTCATGTCATCTGTGATGAGCAAAAGAGCTACTACCCAGACATCCCTGGGTAATTTTTTCAAGAGGGTACATAGAATTGAATCCAGCAAGGAACCAGAACCTGTGCCATCAGCATGAGATATGACTGAAACTGCAGCTTGCTTTCTGTCTCCTGTTGCTGGCAATCCTTCAGCTCTACCATCTCCCACCTTCTCTCCCTTTTCCAGTCAGTAACACTTCTTACTGTTCACTCGATGCCTGTCCCTATATGCCAGCTGTTTTACTGTACTGCTGCACTTTTCAAGGTATTGTACTGTAAGATTAAAACTATTTTCTTTATTTTTGTGTTTGTTTCTTAGGAATTATTTGTGTGAGAAGTATTATAAACCTATTACAGCCCAGGAGTATGTAACCTATCATGTTAGTTGGATATCTAGGCTAACTTTGTTGTACTTAGGAACATGTTGGATTTATGAACGTGCTCTCAGCATGGAACTTGTCCATAAGTGAGGGAAGTACTCTCTACAAAAATAAATTCAAAATGGATTAATGACTTGAGTTAAGGCCTGAAACATAAAACTTCTAGAAGAAAACAGGTGGTCCACTATTTGATCTTAGTCTTAGAAATATATTTTTGGATCTTTCTCCTCAGGCAAAGGAAACAAAAATAAACAAATGAGACTACATCAAACTGAAAAGCTTTGGGACAGTGAAGGAAGCTTTCAACAAAACAGAAAGGTCATCTATAGGATGAGAGAAGATAATTACACACCATATACCCAATAAAGGGGCTAACATAATATCCAAACTGTACAAAGAGTTCATCAGTTCAGTCGCTCAGTCGTGTCCAACTCTTTTTGACACCATGGACCACAGCACCCCAGGCCTCCCTGTCCATCACCAACTCCTGGAGTTTACCCCAAACTCATGTCCATTGAGTCAGTGATGCCATCCAACATTCTCATCCTCTGTCATCCCCTTCTCCTCCTGCCCTCAATCTTTCCCAACATTAGGGTCTTTTCAAATGAGTCAGCTCTTCACATCAGGTGGCCAAAGTATAGGAGTTTCAGCTTCAGCATCAGGCCTTCCAATGAACACTCAGAACTGATCTCCTTTAGGATGGACTGGTTGGACCTCCTTGCAGTCCAAGGGACTCTCAAGAGTCTTGTCCAACACCACAGTTCAAAAGCATCAATTCTTCGGCACTCAACTTTCTTTATAGTCCAACTCCACATCCATACATGACCACTGGAAAAACCATAGCCTTGACTAGATGGACCTTTGTTGGCAAAGTAATGTCTCTGCTTTTTAATATGCTGTCTAGGTTGGTCGTAACTTTCCTTCCAAGGAGTAAGCGTCTTTTGACTTCACGGCTTCAGTCACCTTCTGCAGTGATTTTGGAGCCCCCCAAAATAAAGTCTGATACTGTTTCCCCATCTATTTGCCATGAAGTTCTGGACCGGATGCCATGATATTACTTTTCTGAATGTTGAGCTTTAAGCCTACTTTTTCATTCTCCTCTTTCACTTTCATCAAGAGGCTTTTTAATTCTTTTTCACCTTCTGACATAAGAGTGATGTCATCTGCATATCTGAGGTTATTGATATTTCTCCCGACAATCTTGATTCCAGCTTGTGCTTCATCCAGCCCGGCATTTTGCATGATGTATTCTGCATATTATTTAAATAAATAGGGTAACAATATACAGCCTTGACATACTCCTTTCCTGATTTGGAGCCATTCTATTGTTTCATGTCCAGTTCTAACTGTGGATTCTTGACATTCATACAGATTTCTCAGATGGCCAGTAAGGTAGTCTGGTATTTTCATCTCTTGCAGATTTTTCCACAGTTTGTTGTGATCCACATAATCAAAGGCATTGGCATAATCAATAAAGTAGAAGTAGATATTTTTCTGGAACTCTTCTTGCTTTTTCTACGATCCAACGGATGTTAGCAATTTGATCTCTCATTCCTCTGCCTTTTCTAAATCCAGCTTGAACATCTGGAAGTTCACAGTTCATGTACTGTTGAAGCCTGGCTTGGAGAATTTTGAGCATTACTTTGTTAGCATGTGAGATGACTGCAATTGTGCAGTAGTTTGAACATTCTTTGGCATTGTCTTTCTTTGGGATTGGAATAAAAACTGATCTTTTCCAGTCCTGTGGCCACTACTGAGTTTTCCAAATTTGCTGGCATAGTGAATGCAGCACATTCACAGCATCATCTTTCAGGATTTGAAATAGCTCAACTGGAATTCCATCACCTCCACTAGCTTTATTCACAGTGATGCTTCTAAGGCCCATTTGACTTTGCATTCCAGGATGTCTGGCTGTAGGTGAGTGATCACACCATCGTGGTTTTCTGGGTCATGAAGATCTTTTTTGTATAGTTTTGTGTATTCTTGCCACCTCTTCTTTATATCTTCTGTTTCTGTTAGGTCCATACCATTTCTGTCCTTTATTGTGCCCATCTTTGCATGAAATATTCCCTAGTATCTCTAATTTTCTTGAAGAGATCTCTAGTCTTTCCCATTCTATTGTTTTCCTCTATTTCTTTGCACTGATCATTTAGGAAGGCTTTCTTATCTGTCCTTGCTATTCCTTGGAAATCTGCATTCATGTGGGTATATATTTCCTTTTCTCCTTTGTCTTTAGCTTATCTTCTTTTCTCAGCTATTTAGCAGGTGTTTATTGTCTTAATGATTAAGTACATATTGGAGACCATAATTTTTGTTGGTGATGAATTTTTTCCCTCTTCTTCATATTAGTCATTTGGGATTGTTTTTTCCTTCTATTTCCTTTCACCCATATTTGTTAATTTACCTTTCATATAATTAGAATAAAGTGATTGAGCTATGTAAGTGTTAAAGATGCTTAAGTGGAAAAACAGGTTTCTTGACCTACAAATTAGATTTTTTCATGGCAACTGCTGAACTAAGCAAATTAAAAAATCATTTGAACATCTGCACATTACAGTGAGAAATGAATTCAGCTTGAGGCTTTGTGTAATATATTTCTTTATATGAATTATGTTCTTTCATGTGCACCAGGAACTTTGTTTCACATTAAATTATTTAAACTAATTGAAACTTTTAAAATTGAAACTTTATATTTTATTTAAATGAAAGATTCTGAGTTATTAAGTATATATCCTTCATATGCTAGAAACCTATGTTATTTTCAAAGGGCACACACTGATTTATAACCTGAATAATAGGTTCCTATTAATACTCTTCCTCATGAAAGAAATTCAAGCAGCTTTTAAAGTACTTGAAACTGTAAAGATAATGGCTTCATTTTGGGGAAATTTGTTAGATTATTAGTATCCTTGATTTTTAAGTCATTGTTTTGCTAGTGAAGTGTCATTATTTACCTATGAATCTCTCTGAACACGTTTCAGTTAATTTTAACCAACTTTATTTTTGTGAGATCGATTTCTATGTGTGTACTTTCAGTCTTTGTGGTAGTAAAACTTTGATAACGCAAGGCAAATTACTGAAGCTAATAAATGGCTCATAAATGCTCTGAAGTCCACCTTTTCCATTCGCATTAAAATGAATAAAAGATAATTTGCCATTACAAAAGACCTTTTGTTTCTTTAACAGGAAGTTTTGAGGGATATAATGTAGAACCAACACACCATGGGGAATGCAAAAAGAAAAATGCAAGGCAGTCTGTGCCTTTGTGTTGGCAATGGTTGAAGAATAGACAAGCATAAATTACACTCTCCATGTAAAACTATTAATACAACATAGGTCCTGAGCAAGAATCAGAACAAGTGCTACAGTTGACCCTTGAACAACACAGGTGAATTGAGTGTGTCCACTTGCATGTGGATTCTTTTTAATGGTAAATATTACAGTAATACCTGGTTTGTGGTAGGTTGAGCCAAGGATGCAAAAAGCTGACCGTAAAGTTATAAGTGAACTTTTGACTGATTTCTAACACTTTGCATTGTTTAAGAGTGAACTTTTGACTGATTTCTAAACACTTTGCATTGTTTAAGAGTAAACTCAATATATAATTTGGATACATATCTACCTGCAAGACAGGAGAACCAGGTTCCATCCCTGGTTTGGAAAGATTCCCTGGAGAATGGAAGCCTACCCATTCTAGTACTCTTGCCTGGAGAATTCCCATGGACAGAGAAGCCTGGCGGGTTATAGGCCATGGGGTTGCAGAGTCGGACACAACTGAGCAACTAACACTTTCTTTTTTCAGGTGTGTTTGAACATTTGAATTGTCCACATCTCATGAATCCCCACTTTTAGCTGGCTTTTCCATAGCTTCATCATGCAATATAGATCTAAATTTGACCTTTCCCAGAGCAGGCTCACATACCTATCAGTGAAATTCCTTTTTGTAAAGGAACATTGAACTCACAAACAATAACACTCTTAACTTATTCCTGAATGAAGCTTATCTAACAAACATTTCTCCAAAAGGCATATCCCAGCCTGTCATCTAGGAACCAAGACAGCACTTGAGCATTGCAGCTTTTGGGTTCCTTTGAAGAGTGAAATCACCAAGAGAAAGCACACCAAAAAGTGCAAAATACATGATACTAAATAGGCCATGGAAAAAGCACTTGTTTGAAACATGGGAGCTGGCATAAGAAGACAGGGCACCATCTTGTTCGATCTCAACTGGGAACTTGCCCTAAAGACTCGCACTTTTTGCTGCTTCATGAAAACCCACAGATGACTTGAAAACACTGACAGTAATGATTTGGTCATTTTCTATCTGTTCACTAGCTATTTTCCAGCAAATAAAAATCACCAAAATACACTTTTCTGATATTTGCTTTCCTGTTACACCCATATCTATCAGATACTTAAGCTAGAAATCTGAGAGTCAAATTTGACTTGTTTTCTTCACAGGGACCTTGATATACAACATATCACCAAACTGTCTTATTTCTAGCACTAACAAACTTGACATCTTTTTTTTTTTACCCCTGAACTACTGGGTTTCCTTACATTTAATCTTGACCCTTTTAATGCAATCTCTATACTGATTAGATATATAAAAAACCACAGACATAATAATTGTGTGTAAATGGCTCACCATTACTTTAAAGTCCAAGTTCAAACTCTTTGATATGATTTATAAAACCCTGCCACCTTTTCTTGATTGCTTTCCATCTGTTTTTCTGTTCCAGTCACAATAATATATAAAATAGATATAAAACTGGAGATTATATAGAAAAACACTCCCTGTATTCATACAAATTGAAACCTGACATTTTATTTAAATCAATTTTTCTAAGCTAGGAGACAGTTTAATGCTGCTTTAGATGTAATTTGATTTTCCTGTCTACTTATAGTGAGAGATGTATGCAAAATGAAATTTTGATAGTTAGAACTACCTCAATAAGTTGATATCCAAAGTTCTAAATCCAATAGTATCAATGTAGAAATGCCCTAATGCAATTCTAATGTCATTTTAAAATATTATTTATGTTAATAATATTTAAGATATAGGAACATGAAGATCTTGCTTAGCATTGAAAATAAATCTTGTATGATTTTAATTTGAACTGTATATTTTACATCATATCATACATCATTTTACTTATTTATTTTTATACAACTGGCATCCAGTTACTCATTTTTGAAAATGAATCTTGATTTCTCTCTGGAAAACCAGCTTTTCTTCTATCTCAGTCCACCCTACCCCTAACCAAGCTGCAGATTTGAGACTTAAAGATATGACCAAGGCTAAGCCAACTTCATCCCTTGACCTCAGTGTTTAATTTAGGGATGGATGCATGGCATGATCAGATCCATTGACAGCCTGTGATCAATGAAATTCTGGTAAAGACTTGCTTATTTTTCTTTCTGCATTTAACATGAATAGATGTAATTTCTGGACCAGTTGAGTTCATCTTATTACTATAAAGGAAAATCTGTTTCAGGATTAAGTAAGGGAAATGAACTTGAGAGATGGAGGGAAATGAAGTTGAGAGATGGAGAAAAATAAGGTCTTGGTGAAATTGATGAGCTCCTGCTTCAAGCCATTCTTGCAGTCAACCTAAGGCTGGCACTTTTCTATTATGAAAGAGTTTAAATTCCTTTTTAATTTAAAAGAGTTGGAATAGGTCTGTTTTCTCAGTTGAAAACTGAAGAGTCCTAAGCAGTGCAACACATAACAATATAGTCATTTAGGTCACTGCAATTTTTTTGAGTCAGAGCATATATATGCAAAGTGTTAGTAACTTAATTTAGATTTCACTGAGTTGTATTATGATAACATTATTTTCACATATGCACATCTGTTCTTCATCAGAAACCGCTGGAATCTCTATTATTTATACTTTTTGCATATGTACTATTGTTCACTGTTTGTATTTTAAAGACCTATAACCCCTTTAAGGACAGCAAAATTTATGTTCTCACTTTAATTTTTAACTTTTGTTAATATAAATTAACACAAAGTATGTTTACAAACAAGTTTAATTAAAAAAGAACGGTGAATTGTTATATATACATGGAGACAATGAAAACCAGTTTGAAATGGAATTGCCAAGTACAGATTCTTTCTTCACAAACATACGGTTAAATATAACTATGGAGATTTTATATTCTTTGGTTTTTATAGAAAACTACACATAATATTGGCACTTTTTTCCCTTAAATAAAGGAAAATATGATTCCATCATTAAGAGTAAAAACTCCATTATAATTGACTCTCAATTATTTTTACAAGATGTGTCTATAGTCAGGCTTTAATTTCACATCAACTTTTTTCCAATCCAAAGGAATGCCTTTTCTGTTAATGGAGTGTCAGTGTGTGTTCAACATTTATGAATGTAAAAATGAAATATGCATATTTCATAAATAGTAGAGTGTTAAGCAAGTTTTCATGGTACTAGTATTCCCAAAATTATTATCTATTTTATGGTGTGATTTGACCGCCTTTTAACAGAAACCTAGCAGCTTTGTATTTCGCAAGTCTTCTTAATAGGGACTAGAATGTGAGGTGATGACCTTCTGAGTTCTGGTGACCAGCCTCAGGATCCTTGAAAAGGCTGTGCTATAGTCTTTCCCATAGCTGTGGATGCTGGTAAAATTGTCTTCATCTAAAAAAGTGCTGCAAGTGCTTTCAATCATCTTTTTAGTTCCTTTCCAGGAATATTAGCAGTGATGATAAACCAAAATGTAGAATTTTCCCCAGTTGTTTTTAGTACTTTAAAACTCTTATCAGTTTTCCTAAATCAGAGACATGAGTTTTGAGGCTGAATTTTTGGAATGGATGCTGTCTCTATTATGGTTTTCTTTCTTTTTCTTTTTTTGAGATGAATTCTGTTCATTTTGTTTCCCTCTTAACAAACTGATGATTGAAATCCAGACTTAATTCATCAGGGAGATATCTTACATGCTTTATTTCATGAGCAAATAGTTTCACAATTCTAAAAGACATGTTTTGGCAGAATTTCTAAAGTGATAATTTTGGAATTAAATGATTTATTAATGTGTAAAAGAAAAACACCCAACAGAAATAAACAAATGGCAATCAACTCTCTTATATTTTATATAAATATAAAGATGTCATTGACTAGTGTTTGAATGTGTAAATTAATATTCAAATGCTGTATATGTACTTCTGTAACTGTTTAAGTAAATGTGTGTCAGTGTTTACATAGTACACATTTTTTGGCAACATTTTATGAGTAATTTATGCAGAATTCAAAAATTACTCTGAAAGTATTAGAAAGAAAAAAAAATATTCTCAGTAGTGCTCTGCCACAGAGAAGAAATAATAACACTACTGATTATTTTGGTGGGCAGAGTAAGGAAGGTTGAAGGTGATACTGGGAAATTTTAAATAAGCCCCAGCATCAGAATGTATAAAGGAAGGATGGTGGAAAATTAGAAAAATCTTCAGAAGAGATTTTAAATTGAGAATATGATTTGACAGATAAGAATGTAAATAATCATGAGCAAAAAAACCAAGCTATTATATAGCAAAATTAATTCAACCCTCAGCAACTATATTGCATACCTATTATGTGTACCTGGCACTATGTTGGATTCTTAGAACACAATCAAAATGAACAAAGTAACTGGTGAACCTGTTTGCAGGGAAGGAATGGAGATGCAAAACAGAGAATGGCCATGTGGACACAGAGGGGGAAGGAGAGGGTGGGATGAGTTGAGAAAGTAGCATTGGTTTACATACACTATCATGTATAAAATGGAGAGCTAGTGGGAAGCTGCTGTATAGCACACGGAGGTCAACTTGGTGCTTCTGTGACGACCTGGGAGGGTGGGTGGGGGGGCAGGAGGGAGGCCCAAGAGGGAGGGGATTATATACATAAACATATACATATATGGGCTTCCCAGGTGGCGCTAGTGGTAAGGAATCTGCCTGCCAGTTCAGGGCATGCAAGAGATGCAGGTTCCATCCCTGGGTCGAAAGATCCCCTGGAGTAAGAAATGGCAGCCCACTCCAGTATTCTTGCCTGAAAAAACTCCATGGACAGAGAATTTAGTGGGTTACATCCCATAGGGTCACAGAGAGTAGGACAAGACTGAGTGGTTGAGCACACAGCAGACAGATAGATAGATATAGTTGGGCTTCCCTGGTAGCTCAGCTGGTAAAGAATCAGCATGTGATGCAAGAGACCCCAGTTCAATTCCTGGGTTGGGAAGATTCCCTGGAGAAGGGATAGGCTACCCACGCTGGTCTTTAGGGCTTCTCTGGTGGCTCAAATGGTAAAGAATCTACCTGTAATGCAGGAGACCTGGGTTCAATCCCTGGGTCGGTAAGATCCCCTGGAGGAGGGCATGGCAACCCACTCCAGTGTTCTTGTCTGGAGAATCCCCAAGGGCAGAGTAGCCTGGTGGGCTACATTCATAGGGTCACAAAGAGTTGGACATGACTGAGTGACTAATCACACACATTTATGTAGTTAAGACTGACTCATGTTGTTGTACAGTACAAACCAACATAACACTGTAAAGCAATTATCCTCCAATTAAAAAAAAAATGAACAAAATAGACATAGCTCCTGCCCTCACAATTTTAGAGCCAAGCAAAGCCATTACTAGCAGCTTCAGAGGGACACACAGCAAGAAACATGCCCTCAAATCAACTCTTGATGAGGCTTGATGAGTTTGATGTTATTAATGATGCCTTCCATCTGGTACTTGGTAGCTTCCTGTCTATTTCAGTCTATTTCTGCTCTTTATTCTTGCAAAGCACTAAGCTAAGCTGTTTCTGCTTCTCTCAAGGAGGGTATACAGTTTCAAAATGTAAATGTACCCAATTTCTAATTATATAAATATTTTAAGTCATCCTTTTTCTTTCTTTAACATTGCTGTGTTCAGTGCCCTATGCCATAGAACTAGTTTTGTTTTGTTTGTTTTTCTCTCTCTAAATTTTAAAACCTTTCAAAAGATTATTCCAATACATGGTAATAAGTCCTATGGTCAAAGGAATTGAGTGCACTGAGCAGAAATTCATGTGTGTCACTTAGAGACTGTGGTAGAAGGTTCAGGTGGCGTCTAAAATGAGACCTGAAAGAAGCAGAGCAAGGCTGAGAAGGAAGGCAAAGGAAATCTTAGTTGAAGAGTTGTTCATTTTGGTAAAGATCCAGCTGAGTATTTTCTGTTGTAAAGTACTGCACCCACAGATTTAAAACCTGTTAATTTGTATGATAATGAAGTCTGGTTGAGGAAATAAAGAAGAATTATGACACACTAGAGTGTCCATATCATCCATGGCAAGTCAGAAGAATGCATTTGCAAATTAACAAATGTGTTCTTCCTTTTGGAACAAGGTTATTTGGGAGTCTCTGTTTCCTAGCATAGAGGCCAGATGGCAGCAGTCACAGATTGCCATCCTCTGCATGCTGGTAGTTGTCAACTTCAGATGCTAATGTGGTATCAGAGGCAACTACTGCCAAATAATTTTTAAATCTATATATATGAGTGAACATCCACTATATTCTAGGCACTGGGCAAACAGTTATAAGCAAAAGCTGATTAGTATTGTTTTAGTGGAGCTTGTGGTTTAATGAGGCTTTAAGAAGCTGTGCAATGGCAAATTTTATCCTCTCTTAAACTAATTCTGAATTTTTATAGAACTCTGGATAGCATAATTTGGATTAATTGGGGACAGGTAGGGAGTAAACATAGGGAAAATGAGCAGGTAGATCAGAGTATCTTCTTTCTCAGACACAGTAAGGGGATAGGAAGAAAAAAGTGGGTGGTTATTTCCTTTGCAATATTTCCCTTTGTGCTATACATCACTCACCCAAGGGATTCAATCTGGCAGTTTCTTCAGTCATATCTAATTAAAGGTCATGCCTTAGAATAGGAGAATAATATTAATATGTGCACAAATGAGAAGTTGAATGGGGTATAATTATATGACTTTTGTCTGTGCCACTGGAAGGGTGGATTTAATATCAGCTCAGATTGGGGAAAGATTTTAGGGGAAAAAAAAATCAGAAATTTAGGTGTCGGTTATGCAAAGTTGGAGACATCCATTTGAGAAAAGTTGAGTAGGCAGTTGAATTTGAATGTATGAGTTCAGAAGAGAGGACTGAGCAAGATATATAAATTTGGCAAACTTGGGCATAGAGATGCATTACTCTTTGAGTATAGTTCCAAAAGGATAGATTTTAAGAAGAAAAGGGAATGAACTAGCCAAGGATACTCAGAAGGAGTAAACATAAAGTGGGAGGAAAAGTAAGAGAATAGAGATTCAAGGATGAGGAAGTGATCGATTATGTTAAATGTTGACAAGATATGTCAGAGGCCTCATGCCTGATTTCTGTGTTGTGCCACATAGAGGTCATTGGTGACCTTGGCAATTGCAGATTTGGTCTGGAAGTGGAATAGGCTTAATAAAGAACAAAATGTGAGGAATTGGAGCCAGGGGTTCTAATCTTTGTAAATGTTATGAGCTAAATTGTGTCCTGCAAAATTTGTGTCTGTGTGTGTATTATCACTCAGTCATATCTGACTCTTTGTGACCCCATGGACTAGCCCACCAGGCTCCTCCATTCATGGGATTTCCCAGGCAAGAATACTGGAGCAAGTTGCCATTCCCTTCTCCATGGGATCTTCCTGACCCAGGAATTGAACCCAGATCACCAGCATTACAGGCAGATTCTTGAAGCCTTAATCCTCAGTACTTTAGAATGATAAATATTTGGAGACGGCACATTTAAAGGGATAATTAAGTTAAACTGTTCAGTTCAGTTCAGTTGCTCAGTCGTGTGCAACTCTGCGACTCCATGGACTGCAGCATGCCAGGCCTACCTGTCCATCACCAACTCCCAGAGTTTACTCAAACTCATGTCCATTGAGTCGGTGATGCCATCCAAGGTGATGTCATCCCCTTTTCCTCCCTCCTTCAATCTTTCCCAGCATCAGGGTCTTTTCAAATGAGTCAGCCCTTTGCATCAGGTGGCCAAAGTATTGGAGTTCCAGCTTCAGCATCAGTTCTTCCAAATGAACACCCAGGACTGATCTCCTTTAGGATGGACTTGTTGGACCTCTTTGCAGGCCAAGGGACTCTCAAGAGTCTTTTCCAACAAGCATCAATTCTTCAGTGCTCAACTGTCTTTATAGGCCAACTCTCACATCCATACATGAGTATTGGAAAAGCCATAGCCTTGACTAGGTGGACAGTTGTTGGCAAAGTAATGTCTCTGCTTTTCAATATGCTGTCTAGGTTGGTCATAACTTTGCTCCCAAGGAGTAAACGTCTTTTAATTTCATGGCTGCAATCACCATCTGCAGTGATTTTGGAGCCCCAAAAATAAAGTCAGCCACTGTTCCCCATCTATTTGCCATGAAGTGATGGGACTGGATGCCATGATCTTCGTTTTCTGAATGTTGAGCTTTAAGCCAACTTTTTCACTTTCCTCTTTCAGTTTCATCAAGAGGCTCTTTAGTTCTTCTTCACTTTCTGCCATAAGGGTGGTGTCATCTGCATATCTGAGGTTATTGATATTTCTCCCGGCAATCTTGATTCCAGCTTGTGCTTCTTCCAGCCCAGCATTTGTCATGATGTATTCTGCATATAAGTTAAATAAGCAGGGTGACAATATACAGCCTTGACGTACTCTTTTTCCTATTTGGAACCAGTCTGTTGTTCCATGTGCAGTTCTAACTGTTGCATCCTGAGCTGCATACAGATTTCTCAAGTGGCAGGTCAGATGGTCTGGTGTTCCCATCTCTTTCAGAATTTTCCACAGTTTATTGTGATCCACACAGTCAAAGGCTTTGACATAGTCAATAAAGCAAAAACAGATTGTTGTTCTTATGTAAAGGGCAAATTTGATCACACAGAGTCACCAGTGATGCTTGAACTCAGAGGAAGGACCCTGTGAGGACATAGTCAGAAGTTGCTGTCTGCCAGCCAAGGAGAAATCAACCCACTGGCCCCTTGCTTGATCTTAGGCTTCCAGCCTCCAGAACTATGAGAAAATAAATTTAAGTCATGCAGGTATTTTGTTATGGCAGCTCTAGAAAGCTAATATCACAAGTCTCAGTGTCAGTTTATTTCTTCCACGGCCAAGGTGGCCGAGTGCATTCACCGTCTTCTGCAAGGTTGTTTCCCTCAGTTCATGTGCTGATGATGTATATTGTCTTTCAATAACCCTGGTTCTCTCTAGGGGACTTCTGTGGGAGATTTCTGTGGTGCTCTTCGTGCGGTATTTCTTTGCCAGGTCTCCTGTCAAAATAGAAACTCCATATCATCAAAAATTGGCAGATTACACCATTGTGAACAGCAGAGTTAATAATCATTTATTACTCCAATTTCTTAATTTCTTGTCTTTTCTGGCTTCCAAAAGATTTCTCTTACTTTCCTGCTAGCTAAGACATACATGTTAAAAAGTGGTGTGTCGTGTGTATGTTTGATACTATTTTTTTAACTTTTCAAGGTATTTCATTTGGGGAGAGTTTATGGAGTGTGTTTCACGATATTGTCAAAAGCAAAATCCTGAATTACTTTGATTTTTTTTTTCCTTTTGTAATAAAGCAATTTGTTCTTTTCTGCATGTTGCCAATGTGATCATAGTTACTTGCTTGCTTTTTGATCCAGCTGGCTTGTCATTAATCTCAGAGACAATCTATATTAAGTACTTGCCAGTGTCTCTGATTGGGCTCCCTGGAAGTAGAACAAATTATCCAGCTCATGGTGAAGGAGGTGGATCTGGGTGCTAAATTTTCATGTCCAGCATATTCAGTTATATGTACTTAATCATGATACAGTCTTAGCAATAATATTTATTTACTAAATTAGTTGAAGCTGAAATAGCCAGTTTTTCTTATGTAAATAAATTTTAATCCAATAAATTCCAAATGTATCTATCAGCCATTGTGGTATATGAAATATACCATTTTATTGTATTTTATAATCAGAAAAAAAATGCAATAGATTAAAAAATAGAAAATTTGTGGTCAAAAGTGAAAGTGTTATTTGCTTAGTCTTATCTAACTCTTTGCAATTGCATGGACTGTAGCCCACCAGCCTCCTCTGTCCATGGGATTTCCCAGGCAAGAATACTTGAGTGGGTTGTGATTTCTTCCTCCAGGGGATCTTCCCAACCCAGAAACTGAACCTACTTCTCCCGAATTGGCAGTTGGGTTCTTTACTACTGAGCCACCACAGAAGCCTACATGATGTGAGACAGAGGTCCAATTTCTTTTTTTCCTATTTGTATGCCTATTAAAAAAAAAAAAAAATTAAAGTGCCTCTTTTTCCTATTGATCTCTCATAATGTTTTTGTTTCACAGTAATATTTAATAAATGCATGAGCCAATTTCTTGACTGTTGTATTCCCCTAATCAATTTTTCTTTCTCTGTGCCATGCTTAGAATCTTTTGATTACCATAGGATCCTAGGTCTTGATCTCCGTCAGGTAGAGAGGATATCTACTCTTTATTCTCCTTCACAAAATATCTTGTTTAATCTTTCACCATCTATAGAATCAGCTTATCAGGTTCCACAAAATTGCCTATGTGATTTAGATTGGAATTTTATGTAATTTTTGGTTTATTTTATACTATAAATACCAAATTGTTTATCAAAGCAATTGGGACAACTTAAATTATGCTGGTAATTAATAAGAAACCCTTATTATTTGAGAAGGAAATTTTAGAATAAACTTTCCAAAAGGTTAAAAAACATGTCCCTCATACAAATATGAACTGAAATGTCAAAACTTAACTCATTAATGAGGGATACAGCACTGATTTCAAACTGGTAGAGGATTGAAGAAGCTAGGTATTTCTAGACAATGCTAAAATAAGATGTCTGGGTTAGTAGTCCCACCTCTAGAAGTTCTGTGGAACATTTGGTGTTTTCTCTTTTGTTGGGTGGAGATTTGTTGCTTAACTACTTGAGACAACTCTACTCACTAAGGTCTGTTCCTTCACTGTTGAAGAAATGCACAGAAAATGTAAAGTCAAGGTGAGCAGTTTATTAAAAGAACATCTTGAAACCTTTTTTCCTGCTTCCAAATTTTGGATACTTTTTCTGACAAAATCGACAGAAAAAAATTGACAGCAAATGTTTCTCTAATATAACATTTTCACACTTTAAACTATACCATTGTCTATCTTCTTGGACAATTTTAGGAAAAAAAAATATTGGGAAAATTCTCTGAGAGAAGTTATTTGCCTGCTAAAATGATGAGATAATAAACAGGTTTTTAGATCACTGTTATCATTTGTCATCTACATAATTTACATTTTATGTTCTTTAGGAAAAATATGGACGATATACTGATTATTTATTAGAAAAAATACATGATTATTATTCCTGCATTTTTTTCATAATCAGCCAACAAAACTTAAAGTTACACAATTCCATAAGCGGATTGTGGGAAAATGGTGGACCGTTAATATAGAGAACAATATAGAAGAACCCCATACAGTTGCTAACAATAATGCTCTAGACCCACATTCTCTATGTTTGAGTAAACATAATTATGTTATAAATCTGCAGGTGTAAGATAATTCCCTCTATACAGTTGTTTAAATAATTGAAATGTCACCAGACATTTGTAGATAAAGCAGAACTAAGTTTATTTAAACTCCCTGAAGCTAGGGATTAAACATTAGCCATGTTTCATAGGATAATGTTAGAAGTAATATCTTTATTATAGTTCGGAATAAGTGCGAGAGGGATCTTTTATGGTGAAAGGGGTTTCGAATGGTTAAAATTCGTCGTAAGTCCCTTTGAACTGGCGGAAACAACAAAGTGAGGGTTTTGAACGAGTAATAAGACTATGAAAGTCTTGTAAATAAGTGATGTACATTGTTCCCAGTAAGTTGATCTGGAGAGATTTTCTGGAGTAAAACAGTGAAGTTATTTACTGCTTTATATACTTATTTTTCCTAAGCAAATGTTTCTTAGAGCAATCTTCAGTTCAGTTCAGTCGCTCAGTCGTGTCCGACTCTTTGTGACCCCATGGACCGCAGCACGCCAGGCCTCCCTGTCTATCGCCAACTCCTGGAGTTGACTCACACTCATATCCATTAAGTCAGTGATGCCATCTAACCATCTCATCCTCTGTTGTTCCCTTCTCTTTCCTGCCTTCAATCTTTCCCAGCATCAGGGTCTTTTCAAATAAGTCTATTCATCGCATCAGATGGCCAAAGTATTGGAGTTTCAGCTTCAGCATCAGGCCTTCCAATGAATATTCAGGACTGATTTCCTTTAGGATAGACTGGTTGGATCTTCTTGCAGTCCAAGGGACTCTCAAGAGTCTTCTCCAACACCACAGTTCAAAAGCATCAATTCTTCAGTGCTCAGCTTTCTTTATAATTCAACTCTCACATCCATACATGACTACTGGAAAAACCATAGCTTTGACTAGACAGACCTTTGTTGGCAAAGTAATGTCTCTGGATTTTAATATGCTGTCTAGTTTGGTCATAACTTTTCTTCCAAGGAGTAAGTGTCTTTTTATTTCATGGCTGCAGTCACCATCTGCAGTGATTTTGGAGCCCAGAAAAATAAAGTCTGCCACTGTTTCCACTGTTTCCCCATCTATTTTCCATGAAGTGATGGGACCAGATGCCATGATCTTCGTTTTCTGAATGTTGAGTTTTAAGCCAACTTTTTCACTCTCCTCTTTCACGTTCATCAAGAGGCTCTTTAGTTCTTCTTCACTTTCTGCCATAAGGGTGGTGTCATCTTGGAGGAATCAACTATATCAAATTGACATCAATGATCCACAGTTTTTGTTTTCCTTCCATAAATATTTGTCTAGTAACACTTTTTAACTATCAACATTCCAGAAAAAAAGTTATTTGCTATTGTCTAGTTGTTTGTCTCACATAGGAAGTATCTCTAACTTTTATAACAACCATGTTAATGAAAGTAATATCCGCATTTTGTAGAGAATGAAAGTTAGGAAAACTGGTAGTACAATGCATATCATTTGATCCCAAAGTCTGTGCTCTTATCCCTCTTAGCCATTATGCTAAAGTAAACAAAAGGAACAAACAAAAGAACATACCAACACATGATTGTGGGGATGAAGTCAGTTTCCCTAGAAAAGACAGTCGTTTATTGTAGTATTTATTGAGTGAAATTCTATTTGTGACTGTTTTCTCCCTCTTTTGCCAGGTTGTGCAACCATGTCTTTAATAGTATTCAACCCCTATGATTTTTCTATTAAAATTCATATGTATATTATTCAAGTGCAGCTTCCCTGGTGGGTCACATGGTAAAGAATCTACCTGCAATGTAGGAGACCTGAGTCCAATCCCTGGGTCAGGAAGATCCCCTGGAGAAAGAAATGGTTACCCACTCCTGTGTTCTTGCCTGGAGAATGTAATGGATAGAGGAACCTGACAGACAACAGTCTGTGGAGTCACAATGATTCAGACATGACTGAACAACTAACACTTTCACTTTTCATGTTACTTAAGAAAGAATATTAAGTGATAAAAGATCCTGAAGAAATATATATCCTCAGTGAACTGTGTCTGTTACTGACCTGGGACTTTTTCCTTTGAGGTGCAGAATGGAAGAGGCTGCTTGGAGGACTAATCTCAAATCTAATGTCACTGGTGCAAAGAATTAAATAAAACTAAAAGGTGCTACTTTCACTGCATGTGCAAGTCTCCATATAGTTTCCAATTTCATAGTAACAACTAGCATCTGTTGCACATGACCAGACTATTTGAGATCCAATGAGTCACTCTCCGAAAACAAACACATTTCTCCTCAAGCTGGGGTTTGCTACTTGATCATGCCGCCCATTCATAGCAATCCTGGGCTGTGGGAGCATCATTATAGTTTCCTTCAAGGTTTTAAAATGACTGATGCAAGAGTCCAATCTGAGTTAGAAATTACATGTTGTCTTCTTTCCTCTTCTTATAAGTATACAGAAAAAGAAAAGAGGATTTACACATTGTAGTTGATGGGAGATTTGATTAGGTGGTTGTTAGGTTTGTAGTGGGATTGTGCTACCTATAAGCTTCTAAATCATTCTGTGAATAACAGCTTTATATTTTAATAATATATGTTTGCATGTATGCATGTTTATATATATATATATTAACATCTTATGGGTGTGTATATATACATATATACATATACATATATATATATATATATATATATATATATATCTTTATACCCTTTTTAGTCATTAAGTCATGTCCAACTCTTTGTGATGCCATGGACTGTAGCCTGCGAGGCTTCTCTGTCCATGGGATTTTCTATGCAAGAATACTGGAGTCAGTTGCCATTTCCTTCTCCAGAATATCTTCCCAACCCAGGGATCAAACCCAGGTCTCCTGCATTCCAGGCAGATTCTTTACCACTGTGCCACCCCCGAAGCATAACTTTATACCCAAAGCTAAATCCTCTCCTAGCTTGTTTATCTTTTGCTTCCCATGCTTAGGTTTAAAAATTGAGATTACTTAAATTTAATTATTTTAAACACAATGGGGAAGTACAGAGAGTAGGTCTTGAAAATGAGCATTGCACATCAGGACGTGAGTGTTTAAACTGAAGAAAAACTTGAATACAAAAGTATTCTTGGGTTCACTTTTAATATGTTTTCCCCTGGAAGCCACAAGATTGTGTGTTTCCAGTTACTGGCAAGCTGTGATTACCAAGGAATGACAAAAGCGTAAATGCAGTTATTGAGGGGCATCAGCATTATGTTACCCAGAATGAAAGAAAACTGATGAGTGATTAGCACCCCAGAATCTTTCCTCGTTACACTACATATATCTGTCTTTCATGTGTCACTGATCTTGCTCACAGCGCCAGTTATCTCGCTGTATCTCACTGAGCACACTGTTTGCTGAACTCTGGGTAGGCAAGGCATGAGCTAAGAGCCTGGAAGAAATATCAAGGAGTTGCGGAACTGCAAGACACGTTTATTATCACCTGGATGATGCAGCAGCCATAGCAGCAGCCGTAGCATAACCTAACACAATACAACTTCTCTCCTGACTGGCACAGTGGCCATAACAGTATCCTCTCCTGCTACTGCAGCAGCCATCGCAGGAGACACAGTATATTTTGTCATCTCATGGCTGACCCAGTGGACACGGCCAATGACACAGCAGCAGTGCCGCTGTATTTTAGGTGGAGCTCACATATCCCTACAGCACAAAGTAGCTCCTGACCAAGCCAGTACCTCCTGAAGGTATGCACACTGCTGTAAATGATCTCAGCTGTTACATAGTCATTATTTACAAAATGTAGGGCAAGGAAGCCTGAACACTCCATCTTGGCTAATTTGCTCTCTCCCCACACATCAATATATATATATACACACATCACTATGTATATATATATATTTAAATACACATATATGTACATGCATATAAATGCATAAAGTAGATGGTTTCCCTCTCTGAAAATGGAATTATTTAAAACTTTATTTTTACAGTGCAGAGAATGCTATTGAAAGTCTCCAGAATTAATCTCTGCCTCCTTATCAGTTCAGTTCAGTTCAGCTCAGTCCCTCGCTCGTGTCCAACTCTTTGCGGCCCCATGAACCACAGCTCGCCAGACCTCCCTGTCCATTACCAACTCCCGGAGTTTACCCAATCCCATGTCCATTGAGTCTGTGATGAACTCTAACCATCTCATCCTCTGTTGTCCCCTTCTCCTGCCCTCAATCTTTCCCAACACTAGGGTCTTTTCAAATGAGTCAGCTCTTTGCATCAGGTGGCCAAAGTATGAGAATTTCAGCTTCAACATCAGTCCTTCCAATGAACACCCAGGCCTGATCTCCTTTAGGATGGACTGGTTGGATCTCCTACAGTCCAGGAGACTCTCAAGAGTCTTCTCCAACACCACAGTTCAAAAGCATCAATTCTTCGGCACTCAGCTTTCTTTATAGTGCAATTCTCACATCCATACATGACTACTGGAAAAACCGTAGCCTTGACTAGACAGACCTTTGTTGACAAAATTAATGTCTCTGCTTTTTAATATGCTGTCTAAGTTGGTCATAACTTACCTTCTAAAGAATAAGCGTCTTTTAATTTCATGGCTGCAATCACCATCCACAGTGATTTTGGAACCCAGAAAAATAAACTCAGCCATGGTTTCCACTGTTTCCCCATCTATTTGCCATGAAGTGATGGGACTGGATGTCATAATCTTAGTTTTCTGAATGTTGAGCTTTAAGCCAACTTTTTCACTCTCCTCCTTCACTTTCATCAAGAGGCTCTTTAGTTCTTCTTCACTTTCTGCCATAAGGGTGGTGTCATCTGCATATCTGAGGTTATTGATATTTTCCCCAGCAATCTTGATTCCAGCTTGTACTTCTTCCAGCCCAGCATTTCCCCTGATATACATAAGTTAAATAGGCAGAGTGACAATATAAAGGCTTGGCATACTCCTTTTCCTGATTGGAACCAGTCTGTTGTTCCATGTCCAGTTCTAACTGTGGCCTCCTTATAAGATGTTACTAATGGAGATGGGAAAGTGAAGCACATATAATTATGAAAAGAATAAGATGGACAGAAAGATGTTGGCAAGTGACTTAGGAGAGACTCCATAAAGTTTTAAAAATGAGGTTATTGGTGTAAATAGTAAAGACTGGAAGCCAATTAGAAGATCCTTTGAAGCACTTGAGCTTGACCAATTGAAACTAATTCTGGGGGGAAGAAAAATTTATAGTAGGCTCATTTATTTATTTTTTTACAAGGTTCCATTTGAATGGTTCAGGTCAGTTCAGTTCATTTGCTCCATCATGTCTGACTGTTTGCAACCCCATTGACTGTAGCATGCCATGCCTCCCTGTCCATTGCCAACTCCCGGAGTTTACTCAAGCTCATGTCCATTGAGTCCGTGATGCCATCCAACCATCTCATCCTCTGTCATCCCCTTCTCCTCCCATCTTCAATCTTTCCCAGCATCAGGGTCTTTTCTAATGAGTCAGTTCTTCCCATCAGGTGGCCAAAGTATTGGAGTTTCAGCTTCAACATCAGTCCTTCCAATGAACACCCAGGACTGATTTCCTTGCAGTCCAAGGGACTCTCAAGAGTCTTCTCCAACACCACAGTTCAAAAGCATGAATTCTTCAGTGCTCACCTTTCTTTATAGTCCAACTCTCACATCCATACATGACTACTGGAAAAACCATAGCCTTGACTAGACAGACCTTTTATGGCAAAATAATGTCTCTGCTCTTTAATATGCTGTCTAGTTTGGTCATAACTTTCCTGCCAAGGAGTAAGTGCCTTTTAATTTCATGGGGGCAGTCATCATCTGCAGTGATTTTGGAACCCCCCAAAATAAAGTCTGTCACTGTTTCCACTGTTTCCACTGTTTCCCCATCTATTTGCCATGAAATGATGGGCCCGATTCCATGATATTTGTTTTCTTTTTCTTTTTTTTTTTTAGAATTCAGGCTTCTTTTATTATTATTTTGCAATGTACATTTTTATTGTATATTTTTTTAATTTAAATTTATTTAATTAGAGGCTAATTACTTTACAATATTGTATTGGTTTTGCCATACATCAACATGAATCTGCCACGGGTGTACACATGTTTCTGAATGTTGACCTTTAAGCCAACTTTTTCACTCTCCTCTTTCAGTTTCATCAAGAGGCTCTTTAGTTCTTCTTTACTTTCTGCCATAAGGGTGGTGTCATCTGCATATCTGAAGTTATTGATATTTCTCCCTGCAATCTTGATTCCAGCTTGTGCTTCTTCCAGCCCAGCATTTCTCATGATGTACTCTGCATATAAATTAGATAGGCAGGGTGACAATATACAGCCTTGATGAACTCCTTTTCCTATTTGGAGCCAGTCTGTTGTTCCATGTGCAGTTCTAACTGTTGCTTCCTGAGCTGCATACAGATTTCTCAAGAGGCAGCTCGGATGGTCTGGTATTCCCATCTCTTTCAGAATTTTCCACAGTTTATTGTGATCCACACAGTCAAAGCCTTTGGCATATTCAAAATTGGTAGCTCTGTTAAATAATTTAGTTACCAGAAGTTAGGAGTGTATATTTGGAAACAGATAAGAACCTTCTTTAGAGTCAACAGTCAAAGGGCAAAATTAAACAAACACTTCTCAGTATCCCTGTGATGGTCTGGTATTTGCACTGCTGTTTTGTAATACCTCACAGATAACCTGGAACTCTCCTAATAATGAAAAATTAACTTGAAGAGAAGGCAGGAAGGAAGAAGTAGTAACTGAAAGACCAGTGTCCCAATTCTGTCTCAGTACTAGCTATAAATCTGAGAAAATCACTAAAATTACTTGAATTAAACTTTTATTTAAATAAAATAAAAGTGATGGCTGCTTTAGTCGAGTCATAGCAACACTGTAAAAATTAATAAATCAACAGTAGTGGAATGTTTTTCTAAATGTTTATTAAATCATGAGGAGATGGTGCAAATAAACAAGCACATCCAAATTAATTAAAAAAAAAATTGCAGGGAATGACCATTAATCTCAAGGCAGACCAAGTTGGAGTAAGGAAGAGATTTCAAGGATTCAGCCCACTACAAACCCAAGTATTTTTATCCTTAAGTAATTATAACCTAAGGAAGAAAAGGAAGATGACTTTATTTCTTCTATTGGACTAGCAACTCAGAGTCTTTAAGGTTTGTACCAAAGAAAGAACTCGGGACCGCACTACCTCTTCATTCAGGCAGTGAATGGAAATAGGTTCCTAGTAGGTGTCAAGAAATTTGAATATTTAAGACATAAGCATGAACAAAACGCAGTATGGTCCCCACCCTTGTAGAGTTTACAATCTAATGGACTTATGTCGTATTACTGAGAAGTGCTACTGTCACCATCGTGAAGAGTGATTAGAAGAGAATGACAGCAGTTAGACCAGAAAGTCCAGATCAACACTGCCTTGTTTGAAATGAGTGCAGTAATTGTAAAACTGATACATGGACAGTATCAGAGGAAAGCAGGAAGGGAACGGCACCAAGGAGACACAGAAGAAGAATTTTCCTTTGGTAATGATCTGTGTCTACTATGAGTTCCCAAAGAGAATATCCGCAAAACTTTGGCATCCTAAACAGAGTCCAAGGTATTATTAATGCTCAAAAAAAGAAAGAAAGAAAGTTTTCCTGAAAGATTGGTGCATTAACAACCTGGGTCACCATTAATTTTTGTATTTAAAGTTAGTAAAGAGGAATTTTAAGACTGAAATTGTAAAATTGCTTTTTAACAAGATATTACATATTTTTTATGCTAAATTCAAGTAACCAGAGCAACAAAAAATGGGAAAAAATATTGAAATCAGTATTAAGTCCTTGATATTGTTAAGGCAAATTGATAATGGTTATGCAATAAAAACCCTACAGTACTAAGAATTGTTCCAGAAAATAAAATATCTGGGACATTTTCAGTTTATATTTGAAGAATAGTATAAAGATAATGGCACATGAATCTTAGTTATGAACATAGAATAAAAGCTTCTAAAATAAAAGTAAATGAATCCAGCAGTAAATTACATAAATAGTTCACTATTACAAGAATGATATTCCACAATTGAAAATAAAATTGCCTAATATAAAAGCACCTCAAAGTTGGGCTTTCTTAGTGACTCAGATGGTAAAGAATCTGCCAACAATGTAAGATACTTGAGTTTGGTCTCCGGGTTGGGAAGATCCCCTGTCAGAGGGCACAGCAGCTCACTCTAGTATTCTTGCCTGGAGAATCCCATGGACAGAGGAGCCTGGCAGTCTACAGTCCAATGGGTCGCAAAGAGTGGAACATGATTGAGCGACTAAGCACATGACAATATAAAAACAACTAAAATAATTTACCAAGTTAATAAATCAAGAAAAAACAAAAATACACCATCAACTGATAGATTCAAGATTTTTTTTTTTTTGAGAATCAGCATTCATTCATTCCTGTTATGATATTTAGTAAAATATAAGTATTCATTGCAATTTCATTGTCAATAATGTAATTACTTCTAAAGCACTAGATGCTTTCTAGGAAAACATACAATGGTTATTTGATTGTTGTTTTCATCAAAAAGTTCTAGTCGATGTAATAAGACAAAAACAATGAAAAGGGAATGCAGATATTGGAAATTTCCAGACTACATGATTGTCTGCCTAGAAAACTCAAAAACTAAGCATGAAAAATATCACTACCTATAAGAGAGTTCAACATGATTGTCAATTACAATATCAAAAAAGTTAAAGGTCAGAACAGCACAGTTTTAGAATAGTAAACAAAATTATAGGCTCTGCCCAAATAAACCAACAACCAACATATTATTAACCAATGGTAACGTATGTCAGTAGGAATAGATATGGCATAGTAATGATTGCAATTCTACTTTATTTTTATTAACTACAACCACATATCCACTGTTATATTGGAATAAATGGGACAAAATGATCTTATATTTTATTTTGAGTATAAAAATGTGAAAAATGACATTTAAAGGAATAATGAGGGCAGATTTGCTCTAGTGTATTGTTCAAAACTCTATGGTTTTAGAATACGCTAAAATTACCTACTGGAGGTCAGTAGGTAAAGAGGTCAGTTCAGATAAATTTAGATGGGAAGAAGGAATTCATAAATGAAGAGAAAAGGAGGAAGAGAAGAAGGAAGAAAGGGAAAAAAGAGGAAGGGAGAGAGGGAGTGAGGGAAAGAAGAAAAGAGGGAGGAAGTAAGTAAAAGCACATTTAAATCTGGAAAGGGAACTACTAACAGGATATTTAAAATCAGCTAAAATCATGAAAAAAAAAATGGGAAAGATAGAAACTAAATTCTGTCCCACCCAACTCCCTGAATACTAGAGAAATATCTGGTGCTGGACAGTTCCCAAAATATACACTATACTAAGCTGCCTGGATTCCTGTACAGTTGTCATGAATCAAATAACTCTCCATTCTATATCATAAATAATAAATCTAAATGACATTTTTTTGTACCTGATGGAAGATAGGGTTCAAAAAGTGTTTTGCTTATTTTTTGTTTTTTCATTTGACCTTTGAAAAGTATTTGTATGAATGTATGCTTTAATATCATCCATGTTCCTTAGTGATGTTGACTGAGATCACTAGATTAATTAACTCTGTTGCTTCACATGATATTATAATGAGAATGGAATTTGTAAGTTATTTAATGAGAGACCTTACACCATGCAAAATCATTTTCACTTCAGGAAAAAATCCAGTCGCTTGCAAGCTGTTACTTAGTCTTTGGCACATTTTTATGTATTGGAGAATACTCAATTTTATAGTGATGGCCATTTCAGAACTGGGTAATATCATTCATAATTCTCATAATTTCTATAACTAATCCTATACATCACATTATGAATCATCTCATTTTAATAATGATGGTCATTTCAGTGTTTAAAGACAGCTGTTGAGTAAGATTAAACATTTCCAGTTCCTTAAACTTGTCCTTATATGAAATGCTTTCCAGATACTCATTGTTTGCTTAAGGATTTAGACCATCTCATTTTAGTTAAAATATGCATCTCTGCTGTATACCCAGTAATGCACTCCAGGTATTATCTGAAGAATGCACTGATACTATTATAAGCTTGATAATTCTAGGGAGCAAATCTACATGGCTTTTGTTTTATTACTTGTATAATAGCCATATGTCCTTCTCAAATTTGCTTTTGTATCCATAGCAAATTTGAATTAATGTAGCTTAATATCAGTGTCACAGTTACTTTATTAAAATGAACTTTCTTTCACTTGATCAACAAGGGAAGCAGGTCCAGTGATGGCTTTCCAAGATGCCAGTGGAGATGTGGGTCTTTGTATGTATTGTTATATGCATACACTTTGCATGTATATAACAAAGTGTATGTATGTATATAAAGTGTATGTATGTGTACATACACTTTGTATGTATGTATATTGTTATATACATACACATACTTTATGTTGTTACACATAGAGTGAAAAACGAAACAAAACAGAAATCAAAAAAGGATACAAAAGAAGGAAAATGTTGATGGGTGAGAATATTGTCTTTAGGGATAAGAGATAAAGAGCAATTCAAATTTTTAGAATGTATAACTGATAAATCTTGGTTAGCAATTGATAACAAAAGCCCTTTGTTTTTACTGTATAAGAGATTGCTTTTAAAATATTCATAGATCTTTTTGAATATGCACCTTAGAATTTAGGAGTGAAATATTTCTCTAAGACATGAACATCTTCCTATGTCAATTATTTTCTCTCCAGTTTTATCTCTCGAATATCCCTACAAAACAAAAAGCAAACAAAAAGCCAACCCCCAAACTATCTACTTTATGTAGATTACATTATCAAAATTTTGTGATATTTAATTCAGTTCAGTCACTCAGTCGTGTCCAACTCTTTGCGACCCCATGGACTGCACCATGCCAAGCCTCCTTGTCCATCACCAACTCCCAGAGTTTACTCAAACTCATGTCCATCAAGTTGCTGATGCCATCCAACCTTCTCATCCTCTGTCGTCCCCTTCTTCTCCCATCTTGAATCATTCCTAGCATTAGGGTCTTTTCTAATGAGTCAGTTCTTTATATCAGGTGGCCAAAGTATTGGAGTTTCAGCTTCAGCATCAGTCCTTCCAGTGAATATTCAGGACTGATTTCCTTTAGGATGGACTGGTTGGATCTCTTTGCAGTTCAAGGGACTCTCAAGAGTTTTCTCCAACACCACACTACAAAAGCATCAATTCTTAGGTGTTCAGCTTTCTTTACAGGCCAGCTCTCATCCATAGATGACTACTGGAAAATCCATAGCCTTGAATAGACTGACTTTTGTTGGCAAAGTAATGTCTCTACTTTTTATTTTTTTAGTTTTCTGAATGTGGCATTTTATTTTATTTTTTTAATTTTTAATTTTATTTTATTTTTTAACTTTACAATATTGTATTGGTTTTGCCATATATCGAAATGAATCCGCCACAGGTATACATGTGTTTCCCATCCTGAACCCTCCTCCCTCCTCCCTCCCCATACCATTCCTCTGAGTCGTCCCATTGCACTAGCCCCAAGCATCCAGTATCGTGCATCAAACCTGGACTGGCGACTCGTTTCAAAAATGGTATTATACATATTTCAATGCCATTCTCCCAAATCATCCCACCCTCTCCCTCTCCCACAGAGTCCAAAAGACTGTTCTATACATCTGTTTTTTAATATGCTGTCTTCAGTTCAGTTCAATTCAGTCACTCAGTTGTGTCCGACTCTTTGCGACCCCATGAATCTCAGCACGCCAGGCCTCCCTGTCCATCACCATCTGCAGTGATTTTGGATCCCCCCAAAAATAAAGTCTGATACTGTTTCCACTGTTTCCCCATCTATTTCCCATGAAGTGATGGGACCAGATGCCATGATCTTCGTTTTCTGAATGTTGAGCTTTAAGCCAACTTTTTCATGCTCCACTTTCACTTTCCTCAAGAGGCTTTTTAGTTCCTCTTCACTTTCTGCCATAAGGGTGGTGTCATCTGCATATCTGAGGTTATTGATATTTCTCCTGGCAATCTTGATTCCAGCTTGTGTTTCTTCCAGTCCAGCGTTTCTCATGATGTACTCTGCATATAAGTTAAATAAACAGGGTGACAATATACAGCCTTGATGAACTCCTTTTCCTATTTGGAACCAGTCTGTTGTTCCATGTGCAGTTCTAACTGTTGCTTCCTGACCTGCATACAGGTTTCTCAAGAGGCAGGTCAGGTGGTCTGGTGTTCCCATCTCTTTCAGAATTTCCCACAGTTTATTGTGATCCACACAGTCAAAGGTTTTGGCATAGTCAATAAAACAGAAATAGATGTTTTTCTGGAACTCTCTTGCTTTTTCCATGATCCAGCAGATGTTGGCAATTTGACCTCTGGTTCCTCTGCCTTTTCTAAATCCGACTTGAACATCTGGAAGTTCATGGTTCACGTAGTGTTAAAGACTGGCTTGAAAATTTTGAGCATTACTTTATTAGCGTGTGAGATGAGTGCAATTGTATGGTAGTTTGGGCATTCTTTGGTATTGCCTTTCATTGGAATTAGAGTGAAAACTGACCTTTTCTGGTCCTGTGGCCATTGCTGAGTTTTCCAAATTTGCTGACATATTAAATGCAGCACTTTCACAACATCTTCTTCTAAAAAGCCTCTTGATGCAAGTGAAAGTGGAGAGTGAAAAAGTTGGCTTAAAGCTCAACATTCAGAAAATGAAGATCATGGCATCTGGTCTTTCAGGACTTGAGAAACCTGTATGCAGGTCAGGAAGCAACATCTGAAAATTTCAGATGATGATTATTTGGAATTCACCAAGTTTGAACACAGTTGTTTTTTCATTCAGTATTTTGAAAATTTTATTTTTGCTCTGTCATTTGAGAGAAGTTGCTAGAATTCAGGGAGAAAGCAAATGCATTTATTAGAATGCTACTATGTTTTAGAGTGTTGATACCAATTTATAGCTGATTAAAGGTAGAATATTCAGTCCCTTAATTGATCTGTCTGTTTGGTAACTTACCTCTGGTAACTTTAATGTTCCCCTTGCCAGTGCCACTCCTTTGTTGATCAAGCAATATTTAATATGAGACAGATAAATAAATAAGAAAGTAAAGTGTCCCATATGTCATGTCCCAAAATAGGTTCAAGGTAAAGAGAATCCTTGATAACATTCTATTTCCAAGCCCAGTCCCTTAAGATTCAGGAGATTTGGGGTGGTTAGTTCATCCTGACTTTTTTAACCATCCAGTTGATTCTTACGACAGGGAAAAAATTGGGACTACACTGATGAAAAATTATTCCTCATACATATATGAAAGACTTTTTGCATTATTGCTGTTTTGAGCTACCAGTAAAGCCCTGAATCGTACATACCACTCATTTATCTAGTAATACAGATAACTGAATTAACTGCATATGATATTTAAACGAGTATATCTTTAAAATTAGAACATAACTGGTACTCCCCCAAAAATCAGTGTTTTAACTCACTTCTCATTTTCTATGGTGGGGTTTGTTCAAATTATATAATGTATTACATCACATAATTTGTTTTTATTTTCATATATCTTACTGTTTAGCTAAATTGTGTTTTTATTTTTTTGTTTGCAGGGTGCAAGTTGAATTCTATATGAATGAAAACACATTTAAAGAGAGACTAAAGTTATTTTTTATCAAAAACCAGAGATCAAGTAAGTCTTTCATTTTATTCCCCTGTCTATATTTTGTATATATGTTCACTGTCATAAAAAATACAGCTATACAGTCCTTTTTCAAAATATCTTTTATATATAGGAGTAAACTTGATAATCTTCTCTGTCAGGCATTAATATTTAAAAAGCAGTAGATGTTGCCTCTGGTGATGTCAAAGTATCTTGACACCTTTACATCTTCAAGTCTGGTATCATTTAGTAGACTTCTGAGTGGACCATTTGGATTGATAGAAATACTGAGGAAAATCATTTAAATGAGGGTTCCCCATATTTTCACTGTGAGAGACACCTAAAGCTTGTTTTGAGAAGACTCTGGTGATTCCAGGTGACCATAATGGGGAATAATTTTCTGATTTAGTGTTTAGTAAGGATGAGTTTACCTATCACACCTAATAGCAAGAAGCATGTATGATGTCCTGAAATGTACAACACCTTCCCCTGGAGATTTAAAATCATAAAGTGCAGAGCCAAGCTCAGCATATAGCATCCCAGGAATTCTTGCCATAAAATACATTTGGGAAACTTTGGAACTTCAAGAGGGCATGAAATTGGCATAGTCAGTGACCTCCTAAGCCTATTTGGGGTTGAAGTGTCAGTCATACCTCTTACCTCTCCACAATACTATGTATTTTTGAAAAGTCGTATATAGTGAACCAGTTTGCAATTTTTTTTTCATGTAATTATTGCTTAAGATGTCAATAAGCAATGGAAATAGTTTAGTGTAGACTTTACTCTTTCACAGTTTTGACCTCTGAATCCTCTTGGGTGGTTTAATGTGCTTCTGTGGGTTCATAGAGAAAAAGTTGAGTTATGAGAAGTTGTCTGAATACTGACCACAGGAAGTATTTCAATCTGTAAGGCACACAAATTACAGAATCTTAATGGCTGGTTAGTTCAGGGTTAGGTTAATAATAACTAGCACTTCTCCAATCTGATTGGTTAGAGGTTGCACCAATAGATATTACTTGAATAGTCCACATCATTTGCATAGAAGGTTTCCTTTATTTTAGTAGTAAAAATTCTGTCTCTCCAGGCCAGAAAGAATACCCAGCTTTGGCTAAACTTTTAAGGAGACCGGTTCTATAAAACCAGGGCAATTTCATTAACAGTTTAAAAGACTTTATTAAGAAACTAACCTGTATGTACCTAGCATTTTAATAGGAAAACCAAGGAAAAATTACACAATTAATAAGCATTAACCTTTTACTGTTAAATATTACCTGAAGTACACTCACCTATAGCAGAGTAAAAACAAAATGGCATTTCATTTTTAGATCTTATTAAGAAATAATTATTGGAAGACCTTTCTCAGAATTTTATTCATAATGTGTAAATCTGGTACCACCTGATAATTGCAGGAAAGGTAATGCTTCTATTAATCAGATTTTAAGCACATTTTGCTTAATGTTAATTAGTCCTCTCCAACATCAACTATCACAGCCATGTACAAAGATATGTCCATGGCCGTGTTATTTCCTGCAAAAAAAGTTTTTAAGATTTCATCAGTATTTAAACCTATAACGAAAAGTTAGTTGAATATCGAAAATGGGGGTGTGAGTGTGTATATTTCCCATTATATGCTATCAGGATTTCTCGGTAATTCTATAATTACTATCTAAATGTATAATACATAATTATATGTGATTATAATTTCTGTGTAATCAAATCTACAAGGTGCTCAAAAGATACAAAGTTTATAACTTATCCTTGTGAATTTATAAGCAACTAGATTTTCTGGCTAATTAAAATTTATTCCCAAATTTATAGATCTATAAAATGGTTAAACTTTTAAGCATACCTAAACCAATCTTGGTTGGATATGATCTTTATGGCTTTGAATGCTCAAAAGTTGAATTACTTAGTGTATAATATCCACTATTATTTGTGGTTCATACCAGCTGTCATTCTCATTTTTTGTTTCAGTCTTCAGGCACTTAGAACTTCAGAGTGGGTATACAATTATGGTAGTGTAGTTTCTAAACACAATTTAAATGCTGTACTTAATATTGATATATTTGACAATTCTTTTTAGTTATCTGTGAACTGAGTTTAAATGAAAATCCAATTTCTGTTGTTTGTTTAAAGGTCTAAGAATTCGTCTGTTCAATTTTTCTCTCAAATTATTAAGCTGCTTATTATACATAATCCGAGTGCTACTAGAAAACCCTTCACAAGGAAATGAATGGTAAGGTGTCTTTGTATGATTTTCTGCAATATTATTTTGATTAGTTTAAGTTGTATTGTAAGTTTTGAGGTAAAACTGGTAATAACAGTATGCTAGTTTTAGGTATACAACATAATGGTTCAATCTTTGTATACATCACAATAAGTCTAGTTACCATACATCACCATATAATCCATATATTATAATGGATTATAATAAAAAATTTTATTAAAAAATTTTTTTGAGGAGCCACCAAACTCTTTTCCATAGTGGCTTCACCAATTTAAATTCTCACAAATCATGTAAGAGTATTCCCTTTTCTCTAAAACTTTCAATACTTTTTCTTTTTATTATGATCATTCTAACAGGTATGAGGTGATTTCTCTTTGTGATTTCGAGTTGTATTTCCCTAATACTTGGTTCCCTAGTAATATTGAGAACCTTTTCATGTATCTGTTGGACATCTGCATATCTTCTTTGAAAAAGTGTCTATCTGGATTCTGTGACAATTTTTATTCCTTTTTTTGTTTGTTTGTTTTACTATTGAGTTGAATGAGTTTAATATTTTGAGTATTAACTCCTTTTCAGATATACAATTTGAAAATATTTTCCCATTCTAGGTTGCTTTTTCATTTTATTGATGGTATGCTTTCCTGTGCAGTAGCTTTTCAGTTTGAAATAGTCCCACTTTTTTTTTTTGGCCTTTGCTTTTGACATCAGATTCAAAAAATCATCACCAAGGCCTATATCAAAGGACTTACCACCTGTTTTCTTCTAGGAGTCTTATGGTTTGGTTTCACACCTTACATTCAAGTCTTTCATCCATTTTGGGTTAATTTTTATGTATCGTGTAAGACCGTGGTCTTTGTTGCTCTGCTTCCCAGGTGGCTCAGTGGTAAACAATGCATCTGCCAGTGCAGGAAACAAGGGTTCAATCCCTTGGTCAGGAAGATCCTCTGGAGAAAAATATGGCAACCCACTCCAGTATTCTTGCCAGGAGAACCCCATGGACAGAGGAGCCCTGGCCCCGGTCCAGGGGCTTCACAAAGAGTTGGACAGAACAACAACAACAAAGATAGTGGTCTAGTTTCATTTTTTACATGTGTTCTATTTTCCCAGCTCAATATATTGAAGAGGCTGTCTTTTCCTCATCGTATATTCATAACTCCTTTGTCATATATTACTTAACTGTATATGTGCGTATTTATTGTTGGGCTGTACATTCCATTTTATTGCTGTTTGTATGTTTTTAATGTCAATACCATGCTGTTTTTGTTACTATAGCTTTGAGTATAGTTTGAAATCAGGGAGCATGATTCCTCTAGGCTTGTTATTCTTTCTCAAGGTGCTTGGCTTTTTAGGGTTTTTGTGGTTCCATAGAAATCTTTAAATTGTTTTAGTATTGTGAAAATGTCATTGGAATTTTGATAGAGATTACAGTGAACTTGTAGATTGCTTTGGATAGTATGGACATTATAACAATACTAATTCTTCCAATCCATGGGCACAGGATATCTTTCTATTTCTTTGTGTCTTATTTATTGAATAATTTATTTTATCAGTGTCATAGTTTTCAGCATACAGGTCCTTTCACCTCCTTGACTAAATTTGCTTCTAGGAATTTTATTCTTTCTGATGCAATTATAAATGAGGTTGCTTTCTTAATTTCTCTTTCTGATATTCCATTATAATTTATAGACATGCACAGATTTCTGTGCAGTCGTTCTATGTATCCACAGAGAGTTGGTTCCAGGACACAAGCACAATACCAAAATCCACAAATGTGCAAGTCTCTTACATGAAAAGGCATAATATTTGCATATGATCCATGAACATCCTTGCATATACTCTATGTCATTTCTAAATTGCTTATAATACAAATCTTGTGTAAATGATAGTAAATAGCTGTTAGCATGGGGGAAATTCAAGTTTTGGTTTTGGGAAATTTCTGGAATTTTTTTTTTCAAATACTTGTGATTCATGGTTGATTGAATCTGCAGATGTAGACCCCAGGGATAAGGAGGGCTAAATGTATGTTGATTTCGTATCCTACAACTTTGCTGAATTTATCTATTGGTTCTAACAGTTTTTTGGTGAAGTTCTTAGGGTTTTCTATAGGCAGTCTCATGTAATCTACAAATAATTTCAGTTATACTTTTTTTTTTCCAATTTGGATGACTATTTCTTTGTCTTGCTTAATTGCTGTGGTGAGAACTTACAGTACTCTGTTGATAAAAGTGACAAGAGTGGGCATCTTGTCTTGTTCCTGATCTCAGAGGGAAAGCTTTTAACTTTTCATTGAGTATGATGTTAGCTGTGGGTTTGTCATATATTTGACCTTTATTATGTTGAGGTCCATTGCCTCTATACCTGTTTTGATAAGAGTTTGGAAATTGTTATAAAACCAAAACATAACACATACATGTTTGTGGCACTACGCAGTATTTAGAAAGTCCTGTTCTTCCCCACCTACCTCCTCCCTAATCACACCTCTAAAGGACAAGAAGTTGCTGACCAGATTGAAGTGAGCCCAAGATACTCATTGGGCTGTATTTTCATAAATGAACAGGGTCGCTATATTAACGGGCTTCCCAAGTGGCACTAGTGGTAAAGAACCTACCTGCCAATGCTGGAGATGTGAGAGACCTGGGTTCAATCCCTGGGTCTGGAAGATCCCCTGGAAAAGGGCATGGTGGCTCACTCCAGTATTCTTGCCTGGAGAATTCCATGGACAGAGGAGCGTGGCGGGCTTTAGTCCACAGAGTCTCAAAGTGTTGGACATGACTGAAGTACGGATGTTGAATCAAAATTCGACAATGTCTTTTCTGTATCTGTTGAGTTCATTATATAATTTTTTACTGGTTAAAGTGGTTAGTATTAATGAGATGTTGAACCATCTCTGCATAGATAAATCCCAGGAATAAAGCCCATTTGATCATGATGTATGTGTACTAAGTTGCTTCAGTGGTGTCCAACTTTTTACAACTCTGACGACTGTAGCTGGCCAGCTCCTCTGTCCGTGGGATTCTCCAGGCAAAAATACTAGAGTGAGTTACTATGCCCTCCTCTAGGGATCTTCCTGACCCAGGGATCAAATCCATGTCTCTTACATCTCCTGCGTTGATGCAGGGCCTCCTTACCACTAATGCTACCTGGGAAGCCTGTATATCTCATAACTAATTATTATAGTTAGTTTTACTACTTTTTTCTTTTAGCCTTAGTAATAGTTTAATAAATGGTCAGTCCACTAGTTTTATTGCTATGTACCTTTACCTGTGAGATTTTTTTTTACCATCTTATGTTTTCTTGTTACTGGATAGTGCCTTTTCGGCTTAAAGAAGTCCCTTTAGCATTTCTTTAAACAGGGGTTTAGAGGTGATAAAATCCTTTGGCTTTTGCTTGTCTGGAAACTTCTTTATCTCCCTTCAATTCTAAGTGATAACTTTGCCAAGTAGTGTTCTTGGTTGTAAGATTTTTCTTTTCAGCAATTTGAATCTGTCATACCTCTCTCTCTCGGCCTGCAAATTTTCTTCTTGAAAATCAGCTGATAGACGTATGGAACTTCCCTTGTATGTAAAAAGGTTTTTTTTTTTTTCTCTTGCTTTTAATATTCTCTTTAACTTCCTACATTTTTATTACAATGTGTCTCTCTCTGTGTTTGTCTCATTTGTAACTCTCTTGTCTTTCTGGACCCAGATGTCTGTTTTCTTCTGTAGGTTAGGAATATTTTCAGTCATTATTGCTTTGTATAGACTTTCTGTCCCTTTTCTCTCTCTCTGCCTTTTTTGTCATCCCTATTGTGTGTATATTGGTCTTTTGGATAGTGGCCCACAAATCCCTTAAGCTATCTTCACTCTGTCTTTTTTTTTTTTTTTTGCTCCTCTTACTGAAAGAATTCTGCTATCTTGTCTTTAAGTTTCCTTTTTTTCTTCTTCTTCTTCTGCTTGATCTAGTCTTCAGCTGAAGCCCTTTGTTACATTTTCCAGTTCAGTTATTGAATTCTTTAGCCCTGTGACTTTCATTTTGGTGCTTTCTGACATTTTCCATCTCCTTTTTGAACTTCTCACTGTATTCATGTTTTCTCTCAAGTTTGGTGAGCATTTTTATGAGCATTATTTTGAACTCTTTATCAGGTAAATTAATTATCCCCATTTCTTCAAGGATTTTTAAAAATTCAATCTTGTTCTTTCTTTTGAAAACTATTCCTCAGATTCCTCATTTTGCTTTTCTCTCTGTGTTTCTTTATATTAGACAAAACGGGGAACTTCTCCCAGGCTTAAAGGAGTGTCCTTGTGTAAGCCGTGAACCTTATTGTTCGGCCCTGACCTAGCTTTTGATTATCTCTCAAATCTTTATGATTGTTTAAACACTCTGATTTATTCTTAATAACTTCCAGATTTTGAGGTTGTACTAAGCCCTGTTGTGTTCAAAGGTAGAGGTTTCAATCAGCCCCTAGTTTTGGCTAAGTGGAAGCCAGACCCTCGGGGAGCAGCCTTAAAGTCCTGTGGGACCACTGTCTTTGCTGGCCTCCAGACAGGTGATTTGGATGTGACAGTTCCACAAGTCAGGGCTCCAGATGAGCGTGTGTTCTCCTCTCTGTGAGACCCTGGTGAGCTGTAGCAAGGCCTGAGAGAGTACAAAGATAACATTCACTCCCCTGGCCTTCACTCCCTAGAACTCCTCTGTAACCTCACGATATGTGGAAGGCCTGAAGCTTCCCTCACACTGAGACTCCAGCACAAGAATATAAGCCTTTTTTAGTGGCAAACTGGAGATGTGTTTCAGTCTGCTGTGTCATGTTGTGGGGGTGGTAGCCTGCCAAAACTCACTCCTGATTGTTTCAGTCTCCTGGGTGCAGAAGTGCAGGCCACCAGAGCCAGGTACCCAAGGGGCATCTGCTGTTTGAACTGCCTGCACCTGCAGGCTTCAGTGGGGCCCCAGGATGGGGGGAAGTGGTACTAGCAAGGAGGAGCACAGAGAAGGCACCAGCCAGTGCCTACGCTTCCTAATAATGTCCAGAAAGACCCCTGTGCCCTTGGCAGTTGCTTTAAGATTGGCTAATGCATCAGTCCTGGGTGTTCATTGGTAGGTTTGATGTTGAAGCCGAAACTCCAGTACTTTGGCCACCTGATGCAAAGAGCTGACTCATTTGCAAAGACTTTGATGCTGGGAAAGATTGAGGGCAGGAGGAGAAGGGGACAACAGAGGATTAGATGGTTGGATGGCATCACTGACTCAATGGACATGGGTTTGGGTGGACTCCGGGAGTTGATGATGGACAGGGAGGCCTGGCGTGCTGTGGTTCATGGGGTCGCAAAGAGTCAGACAGTACTGAGCGACTGAACTGAACTGAATGCATCTCCTGCCGATGTGGTCTAGGTGGTTTTCAGACTGCTGGTTTTTCTCTGGGTCTTAGGCTTTCCAGGTATGGTGCTAGTGGTAAAGAACCTGCCTGCCAATGCAAGAGACAAAAATGATGTCGGTTCAATCCCTGGATTGGGAAGATCCCCTGGAGAAGGGCATGACAACTCCTGGGTATTCTTGCCTGGAGAATCCCATGGACAGAGGAGCCTGGTTGGCTACAGTCCATAGGGTCACAAAGAGGTGGACACTACTGAAGTGATTGAGTATGAGTAGGGTGACTTAGTGTGCATGAAGTGAAAGTTGCTCGGTTGAGTCCGACTCTTTGTGACCCCATGGACTATATATATAGTCCCTGGAATTCTCCAGGCCAGAATACTGGAGCAGTTAGCCTTTTCCTTCTCCAGGGGATCTTCCCAACCCAGGGATCCAACCCAAGTCTCCTGCATTGCAGGCAGATTCTCTACCAGCTGAATCACGAGGGAAGCCCATTTCTTCTAGCACTTGGTTCCATTATTCTAAATAATAAGTGTACACTGCTCTTCCTTGGTTTGCCAACTTTGGATAGTAACTAGGAGCTTCCTACTTTGGTAGATCAAACTTAGTCTGCATATGAGCCCCTTAAGAGCAGGCTTCCTGTACCCTATGCCTTTTGGGTCTCCTGAACCTAAATCCTACTGGTTTATAAAGCTGCTGTTTCTCTAGGCTCACTTCTTCAGGTCCCAAGAGTGTCTGTGTGGAGCACAGACTCCGTACTCTGCACAGAGAAGCCCTGTGTGGTGAGATCCCTCCTGCACCTGGGTCACTGTCAGAGGCAAGGTTTTTTGATAATACTGCATCTCTGCTTCTCCTTGCTGTGTTGTTGTTTAGCCGCTCAGTCGTGTCTGACTCTTTGAAACCCCATGGACTGTAGGCCACCAGGCTCCTCTCTCCATGGGATTCTCCAGGCAAGAATACTTGAGTGGGTTGCCATTTCCTCCTCCAGGGAATCTTCCTGATATAGGGATTGAATCCATGTTTCCTGCATGGGCAGGTGGATTATTTACCACTGAATCCCCTGGGAAGCCACCTCCCTCTCCTATTGGTCTCATTATGGCCCTTATATTTCTTGTTGTGGAGAAGCTGTTCTGCTAGTTTTCAGGTCTTTTTCAGAGGAAATTGATCCATACATGGCTATAGATTTTGTGTGTCTGTGGAGGAGGTGTGTTCGGGATCTTCCTACACTGCCATCTTGAATTACCTCCTGAATGTAGTATAAGTTTAAAGAATGCCATATGGAATTTATTTATTCAATAAGTGTTTGTCACAAATAAATCGATCTGGTTTTCAGTTAATACATGAATGTAATCTTTGTAGGTTCTTTTAATATCTCTCTCTTTTTTTTTGTTTATCTAATTGTCTTATGCTAATACTTGTCATCTACCCACACAATTTTTACTGCTAGTCTAAATACTGTAAGTAATGCTTTGAAATGGATCAGTCTCTTAAAAAACCCAATACTTTTCTGTTCTTGATTCACATATACTCCAGAAAGGTTTACTGTTTTGTATTCCAGCTTTGTACATATTTTCAGTTATAGTTTAGAGGCCACTTTGAAAAAAAAGTTTCTTGAGGACAAAATTCTAAGTGAATTAAGTCAGACAAAAAAATAAATATTGTGTGATCTCACTTATATGGGGGAAATTTTAATACAAAACAAAGCAACAACAAAGCTAGTTATTTACTCTTGAATAGAAACAGCATTTATTGGGATGCTTAATTCAAGTTTCAGATTTAGCTTGTGTAGTTCTTTATCTAATTTGAGTTAAATGACATTGATTTATTTTAACTTACTTTTCCATTCATTATTGCTTTTATTAAATTGCATATCTATTCCTTTAAAGGTTCTCCTTTTAATTTCTATCCTTGCTAGAAGCAGTAGGAAAGGGGACTGGGTGTGTGATGGCCTGAATAATTATTATCTCATCACACACCTTGAGTTTTTGTCCAGCCTACTAAATTGAAAATAATTTTCAAAGCTGAAAACAAATTTGATGGCTAACTTCTGTACAATTATTTTTTCATGTAGAGGTTTGCCCTAAGAAAATTTAAGAAAAATTAAAAGATCAAAGTAAAATGGAAAATGAAGGCATAGTATACATTTAAATGAATTGGTTACTCTTTGGCTTATTTAAACAGTGAAATGATTTCTTATGTGTTAAAGGGTTTGGAGATAAGCTAAAGATAGTGAAATTTCATCATGTAATAATTTGTGTGATAATTCTTTATGAAATAATTTATTTAACGAATGTAATATGGTTATTTTACTACCTCTTTATTGAATACTTAGCATGTATTCATAGTGCTGAAATTAAAGACATAGCCATGAAAAGTAAAATTCATTACCCTCTGGAAATTTTCAACTCTTTTAAAGGTTTTATATTTCAGAGATCTTGTATTTTCTGTCATTGAGATGGTTGTTTTATTAATGTTATTTCCTTCAGTACACACTTAATCTTATTATTCCCACCTTCATGTAAAGAAGCATGTGTTTTCTTCTCTTTGCCCACTTTGAGAACCTCAGCACTAATCGTTTTAACCTTGTTTAACTTACTGGCGTCAGGAAGCCAGCACCTTTCCTGCCTCCCACCCCCACATTCTAACTACATGTTCATCTTCTCTACTTGGAGGTTTGATAGTCATAGCAAAGTTGTCATGTTCCAATTGGCTTCTGTGATTTTCTGCGTCTCAGTGAATGACAACCCCATCCTTCCCCAAACCCTGCTCCACCCACAGCCTCCCACATTTTGGCTGATAGCAACTCCATCTGAACAGTTGCTGAGGCCAAATGTTTTGGAGTCAGTCATTCTTCATTTCTCTTTTTTTCTCTCACGTTCTCCAGCATGTGCAAAACCAGCAGAAAATTCCATCATGTCTACCTTCAAGATGGATCCAGCATTCAGTTCCTTTCCCGTGCTACCATTCTGGCCAAGCCGTCTTCCCCTTACCTGGATTACTGTACCCTTCCTCACTAGTCCTGCTAATTCTGCCTTTCCCACTCTTCGGTTTATTCTTAATGAAGCAGCCAGTATTCCATTAAAGTCAGATTCTTGCACAACTGTGATCTGAGTATTGAAGTACCTACGAAGGATGTAAGAACCCCATTTTCCTCCTGTTACTCACCACCTCTCCCCCCGCACCCATTTTCCTCTGCCACTCTGGCGTCTTCTCTGTTCCTGGGTCACGTTAGCCACTCTGCTGGCTCAGGGCCTTCATACCTGCTCTTCCCTCTGTCTGGAATTCCCTACAATCAGGTCACTCTGGCACGCTTCCTCAGATCTTTACTCAAAATCAGATTTGTAGTGACGGCTTAGCTGAACATCCTGTTTAAAACTGTGTTCTCCTCACAAGACTCCTTGGGATTACTTTTTTCCATTTCTTTTCCCATTTCTCTCCATGGCCTCTAACTCCTTCAATGGTGTACGTGTGTTACCTGTTTATGTTGTTTTCTCTGCATTCCACATGGATTTCAGTGGATATTCCACGAGGGCACAGGTTGTTTGTTGTCTGAATCCTCAGAACCTGGCACCAGTGTGGCACTGAGTAATTATTACATGAGTAAGTGAGTCGAGGAGGGAGTGAAGGTCCTTTTCGGTCTGACCTTTGCCTCCTTCACCTCAACAGCTTCACGCTCCAGCCCTGCTGACCTACTTGAAGCTGCTTATACATACTCTGCTCTCCATTGTCTCAGAACCTTAAACATTTGCTCCCAGTTCTCAGACCTCTGTCTTCCACTCCTATCCCTCCACATCCATTGTTTCTCACCTTACCTCAGGACCCCTGGACCTTCCAGATAACAATTTGTTGGATAAAACTTGATCTGACACTCTTCCTTGACATCATGCCCTATAACCTGGTGCCACTGTTCTCGGAGGGATAGTAGTCTTGGAGCAAGAGTTTATCTCCCTGTCCCGGGATTGAACCTAGACACCATTCCACCAGGGACTAGAGACTGGAAGCAGCATTCTCTGATTCTTACCCAGTTTGGAAGCAAAAATGTCACAAGGAGGCAAAAACTGCAAAACAGGTACAAAGTTTACCATTAGAGACACACAGCACAATGGGAGAACACAGAGAGACAGCTTGTTTTATTTAAGTCAGAAGCAAGACAGAAACACAAACCCAGACAGGAAGGGTATGAGCATCCGCTCTAATGAGGAAAGCACAGTAAGTCAGAAACTGGACTGAGATCCACACTCAGAGAGAAGTGCAGGAGTCCTGAACGAGGAACACAGTTAAGAGGTGACTTAAATCACTTACACAAGACAGTCCTTGTGGGTCTTGGTTTACTTTTGGCCAGTTATCTTGTTTCTTTCTTCATTCACTGGTCCTAAGACCCTCCCCAATGTGCATGTGCATCTTTTCGATAAAATGGACCCCATCTCACCTGTGGGTGCGTGTCCACACTTATTATGGACACCCTCCCTTTTTGACCCTCAAGGAGCCTTCCTGCGCATGTGCAGAAGTGAAGTCTTCCTTGAACTCAGGAGTGGGCACCTTATCTCTTTACTTCAGCAGAGGTCAGCTTCAGCCACTAGCTTTGTCCCCAGAGTGTCTGGGTGAGAACAAAGCTTCAATCTTACACCACTAAACAAACACCAGCTGTCCATTTTAGGAGTCCGTCTATCTCCTATATCACCACTCTGGGTTAGGAGTAGTTTCTGTGGATTCTCCAAGTGTCCCCCATGTATTTCTGTCACTGATACACCAGCATTGTTTTTAAAACTTGGTGATTTATAAAAGAAATGTACTTTAGAGATACCTGAGAATCATAAAATGAGGCACGACAGGATCCTTTTTATAATGAAAGAGCATTGGCAAGTAATAGAAGAGTGAAATAATATTATTTGAAAACAGTGAGCAGTTTCCAATAATTAACTTCTCTGTCATATTAGTAAGAATGTTCAACTGTAATTACAGAGGGTATACATTTGAAAAATCAGATTACTGCAATTAAAAAAGCATAACAAAATAACTCATGGCTCCATTTTGAATACATTGTTCTGTTTAGTTCCCATCAGGGTAGTATTGGTTAATGAAAAACAGCAGTGACCTTTACAGACACAGACTCTATTTTAAAATAATCAGGCTAATTTGGCAAAGAGATTAATTGAATTAGAAATTCTGACATAACAAAGATGCAGATATTTTGTGCCACTTTGCTTCATTTTTAAGTCCCAGGAGTCGAAACTGATGGGAAAATGTGGGTGTGGACAAACAGAAGGATATGAAAAGAATTTTACTGTTAATGTATGAAATTGTGCAAATGGCAAGCTCTCATGGAGGCACAGTTCGTAATAAATGATTTCAAGGTATTAGCAAAGGAAACACATCTATCATGTAGTTTATGGATTTCATTGAGAACTGAGCCATCAGCATTGTCTTTATTGCCTGCTGGCGCTTACAGTTCTTCACTAGGTCAAAACTTATGCATCCTTTCCCACTTTAAAAATTGTTGAAGTGATTATCAATCTTCAATATCAAATGACAAAGACAAAGTAAGAATCATGTAAATGTGCTCATATTTTATGGTAATGGGATTTACATTTAGAATAAGTGCCTAATGGAGCCACAAGTGTGTTGACATGATGTTCTAATTTTAAAGACCCTTTCTTCTTTAGGGTAATAACTATTAAAATAAGAAATTTAATTTTTGCAGTATGTTTAAATATTTGGTGACCAGTGAGATTGAATATCATAATATTGACCTTTTCTTCTCTCGTATGCATTGATTATATAGTATAGATAAAGCATCCCCAAGTGTTCCAACAGGCAATCTGAACAATTCAAAAGGATTTCTTCACCAGATTCCGGTGCTGGTGTTCCTAGTCAGGGTTCATCTTCTCCATATGGTGATGTTCACACACACACACACACACAGACATACCCTATAGCATGGTAAGTTCAGTGTCCTACATGGAACCACTTTCACTCAGTGGCTATGTGCTGTCCTAAGACCCTACACCACTTTGTAGTCAGCTTTCAGAAAGATGAAGAGAACATGGGAAAAGATACAGTTGTTAAAGTTATTGGCCGACGAAGGAGTATCACTTTTACTTGTGTTTCATACCTAGATCTCACTGGGGAATCAGTGACACAGTCATACCATGACCCAGAGGCTGAGAAAGTCACCTTTGGCCAAAGAGTAGCTTTTTACACCCAACTCTGTACCATGGAAGGGGAAAAAAAAATAACATTGATAGGAAGCCACTTCTACGTCAGCCCATGTGTGTCTGATGGAAAGACTCTTAAGAGTCTATTATTTCAAAGACTCAGCGTTTAGTTCTCTCTGCCGCATCTCCAACAGTGGTGTGAAGTATTGTTGTTATTTTAGTCGCTAAGAAGTGTCCAACTCTTTTATGACCCCATAGATTGTAGCTCCCCAGGCTCCCTGTCCATGGGGTTTCCCAGTCAAGAATGCCATTTCCTTCTTCAAGGGATCTTCCTAACCTAGGGATCAAACCTGCATCTCCTCCATTGGCAGGCAGATGTTTTACCACTGAGTCACCTGGGAAGCCCAGTGGGAAGTATACCCATTTTGAAAGGATTCAGTTATTGGAAAATCTTTGTAATATATTGTCAAGACTCTACTATGCTTCAGTATCCTGGTCAAATGATAAATTTATGTTAAATTTTGTCCATCCTTAAAATGTGGCCATTTTAAGGAATCCTCATTTCTTAGGATTTGTTATGATTAAGAGAGTGTCATAATTTTCCGCTTTGATTTATTGGTCTTAAACTTTTGTTAATACAATACAAGCTTGCCTACTGAGTTTGGAGCTTTGTCAACCCAAGTTCCTCTTGAGCTGTGACCCACAAGTCTTTCATATGAATTCTGCCCCAGGCAATGACCCTATAACTTTTCTGTGTTTACCAGATGCTTGATTCTTCCAGTTAACATTTTTACCCCTGACCTCTACCTCTGCTGCCAAAGCAGTTCTGACATTTTCAGCAGCTATTTCCTTACCTTTAGGAGAGGTATTTATTCACCATAAATAAGTGAGCTGTCAAGAGTGGCTGGGGTTGCGTCATTAACTTTTCATATCTAACTACTATTATTTCCATTGTTTGATATAGTTCTTCCAGTTTCCATAATCATTCTTCAATGTGATTTTTATCTATAGGCCTAGTTAAGCCATATAAATAATAAATCTTATATTTTTATTATTTTTATTTATATATTATATGGTGATGGTAGTTTAGTTACTAAGTCATGTTTGACTCTTTGCAACCTGCTGTAACCCACCAGGCTCTTCCGTGTATGGGATTTCCCGGCAAGAATACTGGAGTGGGTTGCCATTTTCCTTCTCCAGGCGATCTTCCTGACCAAGAGATTGAACCCGTTTTCTACATTGGCAGGTGGATACTTTACCACTGAGTCACCTGGGAAGCCCATAATGTATTACACATAAATAATATTATTTATATAATAATAAATTAACAAATTAAACTAGCTAAATAATATAAATTTTATTTTTATTTACTTTTAAAAATATGTATTTGTTTATTTGGCTGCACTGGGTCTTAACTGTGGCATGTGTGGAACTAGTTCCCCAACCAAGGATTGAACCCCAGCTCCCCTGCATTGGGAGCACAGAGTCTTAGCAACTGGACTCCCAGGGAAGTCCCAAAGGTTGTTTTTATGTTCATTCTTGTTGTTCTGTTCTTATAGTTTAAAAAATGAAATCTGTTTTATTCTTACGATTGTACAAATGGTTCATGATTATTGCAATAGAAATACTTAGGGTGAGGGAAAGGAAGTAAACATTACCTAAAATCTCAATACCTACAAAAAAGTATTTTTAGTGTTTTGACTGCCAATCTTCTGTAAATTGCATCGATACACACATACAGGTACCACAGTCATATTGATACAAAATATACATCATTTTTACCAATGACTTTTTTTTTTCTTGTTGATGGCCTTTTTGCTGTTGTTGATGATGAGCAAGTTAATTTAAATCTCTTGTTGGTTAGGTAGATTCCAGTTACTATTCTGCCATATGTAACACTGCAATCGATATTTCTGTGCAAGTCTATCCTCTGAGCACCTTTTTGTCAATGGGATTGAAGCTCATTTGGAATTAGAGGCTAGCTGCTAGTTTCAGTTTCACCTCTCATTCGTTTTGGTAGTTTTCAAGGAACATGGAGATCAGATCCCACATTCTTTTTTCATGATAAATGTATTTTATGAAGAGAGTTTGGGCACTACCTTTTTGCTAGAATGTGTACATTTTCCTCCTGTGTATTTAATTTAATTTAATGCCTGGTAAGGGGATGTAAAAGACAACTTTCCAATGGCGATGTCACTTCACATTGAAATTTACATATTCGAGTTTTGTAGAAATGTTTTTTTAAGGACTATGAAACTTATTCCACATGATACAGTCTTGTACTTAAAATTTTTTCTTCACAGGCTTATTTAAATTTAAGTACTCTGATATTTCAAGACCTATTAAAACAACATGTCAGATCAAAGAAAATGTCATTAATTAGATAATTAGCTTTTAGTAAATCTGTATTCACTACCAATTTCCTTTTGAAAATGCTCTCAAACTTATGATTAGCAATTTATTTTATGATTTTATAATTTATTTTTTGCTTTTGAATTTATTTTATGAGTTTTCTATCTCCTTATTTTGTATTTTATAACATATCATTTCTATGTACGAAAAAACCAACCTATATATTATACGTTCCTCTTTGTTCCTGCATACTTTGTTTTGACTTCATTTTTCAAGTGTTACTGAGAACATAATAAGGTATGTTCTGGAAAGGAGAGTGGTGCTGAGTTCATCATCCACATTTTGCCTTTCCTGGCTCCATCCATTTGTCTGTATTGAATGCCTAGACTACTGTACTTGGGAAGACATTAGTACCATAATGGTGAGTAAAAGAGATATACTCCATCGTACGGAACTTGCAGTTCAGTGAAGATACAAGTATTAAAGAGGTACATTAACAAACAAATTTAAGGTTACTCCTGAGATGAGTGGAGGCAGAGGTATAGTGAGTGACATGGCCTAAGAGATTCCTTGGCTGCATTGATCAAGGGGAAGTTTCCAGAAAGATTTCCCTGAGAGAAAGTTGAGCTGAGAGATCTCTGATGAGGGAAGAACATGTTAAAAGGGCTGCAATAGGAAGCAGTGTGTCACTGCTTAGACTTAGTTGACTAAGTCTAAGAGTGCCAGGGTCCAAGTTTTGGTCTTTATCTTAACACAAGTAAAGTGTCAGGGTTCAGTGGGGTGATGTGACATGACATGCATTAGAAGGAATCTGTGTAGTTGAAATTTGGAGAAAAAATATAGAAAACAAAAGGAAGTGTAGGGTCCAGGTTTTGGCTTTTACAAGAGCACAATTGTAAGAAAATGATCATTTATAGTAAGGTGGTTCTGGCCATAGATATGAAGAGAAGTAGATACATTTTACAGATATTTGGTGGAAAGAATTGGAAGGGTTTGGTGACTCATGTATTCAGTATTTATAGATAGATGGCAGGAAAGCACCTAAGATGATGCCCAAGTCTTTGGCTAACCAAACACAATGAAATTTGGTGCCACTTACTGAGATGTGAAAGGCCGAGAAGACCTATTTTGCTGGGAAATGGTGCAGGTTTGGTTTGGAGCAAAAGAAGTCAGTAATCCAGATAATGTTATATTCTAGAATCACAAAGAATAATATACTAGATTGTTGTTATAATTCAGTTGCTAAGCCATGTCTGACTCTTTGCAACCCTGTGGACTACAGCACACCAGGCTTTCCTATGCTTAATTTTCTTCCAGAGTTTGCTCAAATTCATGTCCATTGAGTCAATGATGCCATCCAATCATCTCATCCTCTGTCGTCCCTTTCTCCTCCTGCCCTCAGTCTCTTCCAGCATCAGGGTCTTTTCCAATGAGTCAGCTCTTTTTATCAGGTGGTCAAAGTATTGAAGCTTCAGTATCAGTCCTTCCAATGAATATTGAGGGTTGATTTCGTTTAGGATTGACTGGTTTGATCTTGCAGCCCAAGGGACTCTCAAGAGTCTTCTCCAGCACCACAGTTTGAAAGCATCAATTCTTCAGCACTTTAGCCTTTTTTATGGTCTAACTTTCACGTCCATACTGGATGACTACTGGAAAAACCATAGGTTTGTCTATATGAACCTTTGTCCGAAAAGTGATGTCTCTGCTTTTTAATTCGCTATTTAGGTTTCATAGCTTTACTTCCAAGGAGCAAGTGAATATACTAGGTATTTTCTTTGAATAGTCTTCTAAATTTTACAGTTCTTTTTTAAACAAGGAATTTTAAAGAGTTTATTGCTCTTTGTGTTTGTTTAACATATTACCCAAAATAAAATGATTCAAAGATTTAAAAATACACACTCTGTTTTGGGATTCCTCGAATACTTTATCACTGTAGTGAGTGGGCTTAGTTCTGTTTGTAGTTTTTTTGTTTGCATTTTTTGGGCAATGTAATATAGCTATTTTCATCTTTTCCTGAGTAGAGTATGTTGCTGGGAATGACTAGTATTTGAATCAGCTGTGCACCAAATGATGTAGATAGGGATGAAGTATAAACAGTGAAAAATTGTAACTAGTCGTACATTAGAATATATGATGTTCTTTGCAGACTATAAATGATTTTTAGCATCAAAGATAATAGCACTTTTAAGACACATTTAAAGATAATTACTCCTTATTCTGCATAATGTTTTATGCTAACCTCAGTCACAGTTTTTTGGGGGTGGTATATTAAATATTTTATTAAATATTAATACGAATCTAAATATTAATGTGCTTTACAATCTGAAAGTGTTAGTATTAGTTAGACTGAGTGAAGTCGCTCAGTCATGTCCAACTCTTCGCGAATCTATGAACTGCAGCCTACTAGGGTCCTTTGTCCATGGGATTTTCCAGGCAAGAATACTGGAGTGGGTTGCCATTTGCTTCTCCAGGGTATCTTCCCAACCCAGGGATCAAACTCTGGTTCTCCCGCATCGTGGGCAGACGCTTTACCATCTGAGCCACCAGGAAAGCCCAAATATTAATGTGCTTTACAATCTGAAAGTGTTAGTCGCTCCAGTCATGTCCAACTCTTTGTGACCCATGGACTGCAGCCCCCCAGTCTACTCTGTCCCTGGGATTTCCCAAACATAAATACTGGAGTGGGCTGCCATTCCCTTCTCCAGGGATCTTCCTGATCCAGGGATCAAACCTGGGTCTCCTGCTTGGCAAGTGAATTCTTTACTGTCTGAGCCACCCCTTCAACCTGAGTTACTGACTTTATTCTGATTATTTCTACTGTTGAATTTGTACTGACAAAATGTTGTTTAAAAATAATAAAATGCTAGAGTTTATTGAAGGTGTTTAAGTGACTTTTCACTGGAGTATTGTTTAGCAAATGGTTTGGAGTTTTTCTCCCCTGGCATTTTCATTCTTTAAATAAGAGTCCATGGTCTTTTCTTTTGATTAGTATGAGACCGAAAACAAAATAAAGAAGAGTTTTTTCCCTGAAATAGAAATGAATATTACCAAAAAGAAAATTAAACCAGTATAAAGGTTTTTTCCCTAATTTTAATTTTGATGTTAATATATTGTCTCTATTTTATTGTCTCTTTATGTTAACAACATTTAAATATTTTCAACTTTTATCAAAATTTGAAAATGAATGTTTTTTTCACTTGGAAAAATCTAATGTCTTATCATTCTTTTTATAGGTCTCATATCTTTTGGGTGAACAGAAGTCTACCTTTATGGGGCTTACAGGTTATGTACAATTTTGTTTTATTCCTATATGTCTAGATGTACTCATATTTTACAGGCAGTACTATTGGGGAGAAAATTATTGATATTAAAAATAAACAATTAAAATTGCTTATTGTTTAATTAACCTTAATGCACATCTTGAAGTTTTTATTTCTTTATGTTAACCTGAGCCTTGCATTCTACCTGTTGAGAATTTCCTCATGGTCAGGATTAGACTTCAGAAAGCTTGAGTAAAACAATGTTTGAAATCACAACAAGTTCTCCAAACTAATTTATGTGTTCCTAAATTCTTAGGTTACATCCATGTTTGAAAAATTAGTCAAAAGTCCTTAACCACGTTTGCCTTTTTACCTTATGTTCTCAATATCAGGGGCATGGCAGAATCTTGATGAATAATTGTTAAATGAATAAACAAATGAACCAATAGCTCTTATTACCAATGGGAAGAGCTTGGTCCCTTAGTAGATAATTTTGCAAATAAACAAAAAGTATGCTCTGGCATTAAAAGGGTCCTGAAGAAGGAGTAAGGAAATGTGAAGGGAACAGTGCTTTTGAATTACATATTTGGTGTGTTTCCTGGAGTCCTGTGTGTTGTTCTTTGTTCTTTTTTCTGTTGATTTTCATGCCTAGCAAACTTTTTACAACTTCACATTTCCTCTACTCCTGTCTCTTTCCTTCAGATGCTTTTTAGTTTTGTTAATTTTCAAAAGCAAAAATTATTCAAAGAGTAGAGTCTCTAAGATTAAAAGCATTAGAGATTGGAAGATAGTTGAATCTGGAAGGAATGGAAAGATTCTAAGACTCATTGTTTATAAGCAAACATTAAAATATTTTAAAATAAAATATTTGGTTTGTCATTTAACATCAGGGTGATTCTGAGATCTGTACATTTTATATGCAACTATGAATTATTTTGATTATGTATGCATTGTGTTTATTACTATGAAATCAAGTTTTTACTGTGTTTGCATATTTCCTATTTTATAAGTTGTGTTTTATGTTTTTTTTTTTTAGTGAATCTTATAGCAGTGTCATTAACTTACAAATAACTCTTTTCAAATATTTTAGTTTCAGTAAAAATGCAGTTTTTAATTTCTGAGTTAGATTCCTATATTATCCATCAGTGAGGTGCATACATATAAAGTAAGTTAGTATTTTTCTGAATAATTATATATGGCCTTGAAATATATTTTGATCATTCAAATTGTTTCTTACTTAAGAGTGATATCTTTAAATATGAACGCTCATTTTTCAATAGGATTTTGAGTAATTCATCCTGAAAATGGTTTCAAGGTCACCTAACAATGTGTACCTTTAGAATGGCACACATGAGTTAGAAAATTTGTGGGGAAACTCTAAAAAGTTCAACTTTTCTATTTTAATAATGTCTGGCTACTGTATGCACTTCCGGACTTATTTTACTTATATTGTCATGCATTCATATGTTTTTAAATTATCCTTATGTTTTAATATGCACCTATATCAAAATTTTCATTAAAACAGGAGTCAGAATCTAAAACTCTAGGGCATCTGCTTTTCTGACAGGTTGACTTAACCCTCACAAATCTATGAACAAATATATTTGTTACCTTAAATACTTCATGTTGATACTTGCTTAGTATTCCTCTCTCCCAAAGTGCTTAGAGTCTTTAACACAAGACAATTTGGATGTCCTTTCTGTTGGAGCCACTGTTCTTTGGGAGTTGAGCTGAGGAAATTGTATGAGGAGTAGAGATGAGAGAGAAAGGCGGGGACTTGTCTAGGGCAGTGCAGGATGCCCATGTCCACTGCAGAACGGGGATTGGTTATGAAGTCTGTTCAGACGGAATCTGAAAGTATCTTGGACCATTTGCTTTAATGTTCAAGGATGTTACTGTTTACCTTTGTTTGAGGTGGATGATAGGATGCAAATACCCTCTAACTCCAAGCTTGTATTCTTTGATTTTTCTGTAGGGAACTGCCATTTTTGGCAGGTGAACTGAGAGGGAGGCTGTGTGGCTGGTTTTATGGTGGAGCAGTCATGTGATTGTGTGTATCAAGGATACATATCATTCAAATTCCAGTCATCTGACTATTCTAATCCCACACTTAACATTTGTGGTAATAAATTTTAAAAGACTTACTGAGGAGTATTAGACATTATAAAAACTAAACTGCAGTGCCCAGGACAGCCTGCTCCCTACCACTTGTATATAGAAGTTAAGAGTGTCAAACAGCACCTCTGTTGCTGAAACTCGGTCTCTGTTCACCAGAGTCAAATAGAAACACGGAGACAGAATTTTGGGTGAAGTAGAAAAGAGTAGCTTTAATTGCTTTGCCAGGCAAAGGGGGCCACAGTGGGCTAATGCCTTGAAGACTGTGTGACCCCTCTTGGAGGGGATATGAGGAGTTTTATAGTGTTCAAAAAGCAGGGTGTAATCAGCTCATGGACATTTCTTGGATTGGTTGGCATCAAGGTGAAGTTTTGAGCATGATCAACCTTCTGCTTTCAACTAGTCTAGGGTGTATGTTCTTATGGTCAGCAGTTTTCATCTGGATAGGGAGTCTGCTTCCTGTAAAAACAGGCTTTTATCTGTATCTTTCTGTGGGATTTCAGTGATACTGTTATGTACCAGAATTATAGTCTAAATTGTTATCAGTTCTTTAGCCCAACAGATTTTCCTTGTTTCTGTATCTTCATATTTCCCAATCATTAACTCTTGAGTCACCATTTTACTCCAAAAGACAAGGACACGAGGCCTTGTATACGGTTTCAATCCCTATATCATATATGATATATATACATACTCATATGTGCACACACATACATAGGCATATATTTATAAATTGATAGTATATTCAGAATATATATCTTTTTTGCATCTTCTCATTAAGGCATAATTTATATTTTAGGTTTTAGTGGCACTGATAAGTCTCTTTGAAACAATACTGCTTGGTTATCTCAGTTATAAGGTAAGTTGTTTTAATTAGAAATTTTCTGCCAGTGGAACACACTACTAGCATTTACCTAGTATTCGTCTATTTATAATTCACACTCCAGGGCTAAAGCAAGATCTTCTTAAACCCCTTTAATTATTTTGGGCCTCTCCAGTATGTAATAAAAAGCTGTGGTAATATAGTAATGTTTTCCTTGGTGGCTTAAACACACTTCACTAATTCCTCTGGTCTAATTTACCCAGTGTATGCATGCTTATATAAGGCAAGTGAATGAAATTGTTTGGCTTTTTATTGTTCTCAACCTCTTCTCCTGATCTGTACAGAAAACACTAAGGGAGAAAAGTGTGTCTGTTAGGAATTATTAAAATGAATTCCCTTAATTTTTGGCAAAACTTTGCTTGGCTAACCCAATTTAACAAATGTTTATTGAGCTCTTGTTTAATGAAGAGCACCACAATGTGCATTGTTTTTTGTTTGTTTTTTTCTTTTTTTCTCAATGAGTTTACAATCCAGAAATGAGGGTAGGCAGGAGAAGATTATACAGGCAATAATAATACAAGGTGGAATAATAAGTACATCCCATGAGATGCAAATAAATCTCAGTGGGGGGTTCATCAGTTCAGTTCAGTCACTCAGTCATGTCTGACTCTTTACGAACACATGGATTGCAGCAAACCAGGCTTTCCTGTCCATCATGAGCTCCCAGAGGTTACTCAAACTCATGTCCATTGAGTCAGCGATGAAAACCAGCCATCTCATCCTTTGTCATCCCCTTCTTGTCCTGCCTTCAATCTTTCTCAGCATCAGGGTCTTTTCAAATGAGTTAGCTCTTTGCATCAGATGGCCAAAGTATTGGAGTTTCAGCTTCACCATCAGTCCTTCCAGTGAATATTCAGGACTGATTTCCTTTAGGATGGACTGGTTTTATCTCCTTGCAGTCCAAGAGAGTCTCAAGAGTCTTCTCTAACACCACAGTTCCAAAGCATCCATTCTTCGGCACTCAGCTTTCTTTATAGTCCAACTCTCACATCCATACATAACTACTGGACAGATTATAGCTTTGACTAGATGGACTTTTGTTGGCAAAGTAATGTCTCTGATTTTGAATATGCTATCTAGGTTGGCCATAGCTTTTCTTTCAAGGAGCAAACGTCTTTTAATTTCATGGCTGCAGTCACCATCTGCAATGATTTTTCTGTCCAAGAAAATAAAGTCACTGTTTTCATTGTTTCCCCATCTATTTGCCATGAAGTGATGGGACCAGATGCCATGATCTTCGTTTTCTGAATGTTGAGTTTTAAGCCAATTTTTTCACTCTCCTCTTTAACTTTCATCAAGAGGCTTTTTAGTTCCTCTTCAGTTCAGTTCAGTTCAGTCACTTAGTTGTGTCCGACTCTTTGCGACCCCATGAACTGCAACACGCCAGGCCTCCCTGTCCATCACCAACTCCTGGAGTTCGCTCAAACTCACGTCCATCGAGTCCGTGATGCCATCCAGCCATCTCATCCTCTGTCATCCCCTTTTCCTCCTGCCCTCAATCCCTCCCAGTATCAGAGTCTTTTCCAGTGAGTCAGCTCTTTGCATGACGTGGCCAAAGTACTGGAGTTTCAGCTTTAGCATCATTCCTTCCAAAGAAATCCCAGGGCTGATCTCCTTTAGAATGGACTGGTTGGATCTCCTTGCAGTCCATGGACTCTCAAGAGTCATCTCCAACACCACAGTTCAAAAGCATCAATTCTTCGGTGCTCAGCTTTCTTCACAGTCCAACTCTCACATCCATACATGACCACTCGTAAAACCATAACCTTGACTAGACGGACCTTTGTTGGCAAAGTAATGTCTCTGCTTTTCAATATGCTATCTAGGTTGGCCATAATCTACCTTCCAAGGAGTAAGCGTCTTTAATTTCATGGCTGCAGTCACCATCTGCAGTGATTTTGGAGCCCCCCAAAAATAAAGTCTGACACTGTTTCCACTGTTTCCCCGTCTATTTCCCATGAAGTGATGGGACCAGATGCCATGATCTTAATTTTCTGAATGTTGAGCTTTAAGCCAACTTTTTCACTCTCCTCTTGCACTTTCATCAAGAGGCTTTTTAGTTCCTCCTCACTTTCTGCCATAAGGGTGGTGTCATCTGCATATCTGAGGTTATTCTGCCATAAAGGTGGTGTCATCTGCATATCTAAGGTTATTGATATTTCTCCCAGCAATCTTGATTCCAGCTTATGCTTCATCCAGCCTGGCATTTTGCATGATGTACACTGCATATAAATTAAATAAGCAGAGTGGAAATATACAGCCTTGATGTACTCCTTTCCTGATTTGGAACCAGTCTTTTGTTCATGTCCAGTTCTAAGTGTTTCTTCCTGACCTGCATACAGATTTCTCAGGAGACAGGTCAGGTAGTCTGGGATTCCCATCTCTTTAAGGATTTTTCACAGCTTCTTGTGATCCACACAGTCAAAGGCTTTGGCGTCAGTAAAGCAGAAGAGGATGTTTTTCTGGAACTCTCTTGCTTTTTCGATGATATAATGGATGTTGGCAATTTGATCTCTGGCTCCTCTGCCTTTGATCAATGCAAAGAAATAGATGAAAATATTAGAATGGGAAAGACTAGAGATCTCTTCAAGAAAGTTGGAGATACCAAGGGAATGTTCATGCAAAAATGGGCTCATATAAAGGACAGAAATGGTATGGACATAACAGAAGCAGAAAACATTAAGAAGAAGTGGCAAGAATACACAGAAGAATTGAACAAAAAAGATCTTCACGACCTAGATAATCACGATGGTGTGATCACTTACCTAGAGCCAGACATATTGGAATGTGAAGTCAACTGGGCCTTAGAAAGCATCATTATGGACAAACCTAGTGGAGGTGATGGAATTCCAGTTGAGCTGTTTCAAATCCTAAAAGATGATGCTGTGAAAGTGCTGTTCTCAATATGCCAGCAAATTTGGAAAACAGTAGTAGCAACAGGACTGGAAAAGGTCAGTTTTCATTCCAATTTCAAAGAAAGGCAATGCCAAAAAATGTTCAAACTACTGCAGAATTGCACTCATCTGGTACACTAGCAAAGTAATGCTCAAAATTCTCCAAGCCATGCTTCAACAGTACATGAACCATGAACTTCCATATATTAAGGCTAGATTTAGAAAAGGCAGAGGAACCAGAGAGAGAGGTTATATCATGGGATGAAAAGACCTATTAAGCAGAGTTCTTGAACCAGTGATTTCACTAAAGTAAGATCATAATTTCACTTAAAAAAAAAAAAAAAGGCAGAACAACAGGGATTTGTAGAATTAGCAAAGGAATAAAATAAGAAATGTGCATATAAAATTGGAAGAATGAATAAATATTTAGGTTTGGGCAGCATATGGTGTGTTTGGGAAAATGTTGGGATAAGTTTGCTACAGTATTGTGAGGGCCCTGTAGAGAAACCTAGAATGGGAAGTTGGTGCAGGATGTTGAACATGAGAGTTCTGTAATTGTAACTAAGTTTTAGGAGTATTAGTTTGGAACATCTGCGCAAGCAGAAGTCAAAGAGACATTCCACTGAAGTCCATATGCTCTGCTAAGACACAACTGAAGTAGAAAAGGAAAAGCGGGAGTGAGGTTTTGGCCAGGTGAGAGGGATAAATTACTTCAATGCAGGAAAAGTCATGAAAGTAGAAAGTGAAGACATCATCAACAGATTGGTTGAGATAGAAGAAGAGAACAAAATGTGAAATATCATTTTAAGATTTCCTAAATCCAAATGACAGTACAAGGCAGTAAAACCAAGAAAAATTACATCGAGGAAAAAAATCAGATTGGGGTCAAGATAGATGGAATAATGGAAATTGTTTTGGGAATGATGAATTTGAGGTATTTTTGGACAAATAGGTGTAATATGCAGAGAACTGAAAAGGAAGATCTGGGACTTGCAGAAGAGATTTATTAAGCTTTGGCAGTTATTTCCAGTGAAATGTTGAAGAAAGCATGCAAGTCCATTAAGGATGGGATAGTAACCAATGGAGAAGAGATGACCCATGTTAATGGAAATGCTTATGTTGTGGGTCTTGAAAGAATAGAGCAATGAGGGCAGACAGAGGAATAAGTGAGAAGGGTGGAAAGTCTTCAGAATGGTTGTCATAATTATTGCTGATTTCCAGTTCACAGTTATTGCATGTACCATATAAACAAGCACACTCAAGTTTCTGTTTTGAGGGGATTCTTATCTAGCATATAAATTTCTTTCTCATTTCACAACATAAAGTCTTAAAGGTAACATTCTGTTGACTACTTTTTAATCTTTAATTTGGAGCAAGGAATCTTTTCAAACTCACCTTTTTCCCCTGGCTTCCTTTATAAAATTCTTATATGTGCCACCTAAAGAACATAATACCAGTGTCTAATCAGGTAAAATGGATGAATTAGAAAATGTAGAAAGAAAAGGGTGCATGGTTTCCAAATAAACACAGATGGATTTATTTACTGATTATGAAGAAAATAAAATATTAAGAATGACTAAGAGAAAATATTAGATGAAAGATATGAATGATGGCAGGTTTAGTAAGAAGCTTGAGAAAAGCAATTGGGTTTACAGTTTAGGAGATCATTTGTTATTCACCCTTAAGAGACCAGTTTCAAAGGAGTACAACTGAGAGTAAAATTTTCAGATGAAGATTGTTGATTGATCAGTATAGAAGCTCACTAAAAGTAGTAGAATGAGGTGGAAGATTTCCTTGTGATGGTAAAAATCTGCATGATTTAAAATGAGCTGGTAGAAGGTACAGGAAAAATGATGGATAAAGCAAGATTTATAAAAAGTAAGAATAAGCTAGATTAGGAAGTTGAGGATTACTAGTTTGCTTTGGATACATTCTGTTCTTTTCTGAGAACACTGAAGATGGAAAATGGTGCCTGAAAGAATATTTTGAAGTTGGAGGAGATAAGCTGGAAAATTTTGCATATATGTAGCCACTCAACCCTAACTTACCTAGAAAGTACTAGCTTAGTGACAGACAGTTTAGAAGGAGATGTTGAGGAGGGCTCTTTAAATGATTTATTAGTGAATCTCCTCGTCAACGGAGAAGGCAATGGCAACCCACTCCAGCACTCTTGCCTGAAAAATCCATGGACGGAGGAGCCTGGTAGGCTGAAGTCCATGGGGTCACTAAGAGTCGGACATGACTGAGCAACTTCACTTTCACTTTTCACTTTCATGCATTGGAGAAGGCAATGGCAACCCATTCCAGTATTCTTGCCTGGAGAATCCCAGGGACAGGGGAGCCTGGTGGGCTACCGTATATGGGGTCGCACAGAGTCGGACACAACTGAAGTGACTTAGCAGCAGCAGCAGCAGCTCCTCGTCAAAATAGCTACTTCATAAATATGTTGTTAAGTTGCTAAGTTGTGTCAGACTCTTTTGCAATCCCATGGACTGTATCCATTAGGCTCCTCTGTCTATGGGATTTCCCCGGGAGAAATACTGGAGTGAGTTGCCATTTCCTTCTCTAGGGGATCTTCCTGATCCAGGAATCAAACCGACTTCTGCATTGGCAGGCAGATTTTTTACTGCTGAATCACCAGGGAAGCCCATAAATATGTACTGATCGACAAATTTGGATTTTGGAAACTTAGGAGAAAGAAAACAATCGAGTAAATTAATATCCAAGGTGTTATCTTCTAAGGTCCTTTGTATGCATGTGATAAATGTTGAATGTAATATACAGAAAGTGATGTACTGAAAAATAAGGATGTGGGTGTTTTTCTCTAATTTAATGAAATATTTTCCACTGTAACAAGAGTATCTACAAATACATAAACTGGTCAAAATATTAATTTGCGTTCGTGAGTGTATTTGCTCCAAATTCTAATTAAAACTTTATATAAAATTAACTTTGAGGCTTTAAATGCTAGCAGTCATTTAACAAGCACAGACTCAAGATGGAATTATAGTTTCCCCTTGTGATTTTATGGTGCTGACCTTTGTAATCAATTAATTCCTGCAATTTATAAAATGAGAGCAAAGATTATAAGACCTAGTAGATAGGGCTAGATGATGTATAATATTTTCATTCTGACCTTCATAGACATTAATGTCTAGGTCATGGTGGTTGAGTCTTGTGTGTTACAACACGAAGGATAACAAGGGCTTATGTGATGTGGGGAGGATTTCTTTTCTTTTCATTGTTGTCTTTTAGTCATTAAGCCATGTCCAACTCTTTTGAGACCCCATGGACTGTAGCCGACCAGGCTCCTCTGTCCGTGGAATTCTCCAGATAAGAGTACTGGAGTAGGTTGCCATTCCCTCCTCCAAGGGAATCTTCACAGGCCAGGGATCAAACCCGAGTCTCCTGCATTGTGGGCATATTCTTTACCATCTGAGCCACCAGGGAAGCCCTTTTCCTTTCATATGTTCAGTCAAATTTGTGAACTCTTATGACTCTTTCAATAAGCTGTTGGATACACTGTTGGAATGAATAAGTGATAACTGTTTATAGCACATATATAAGGTAAATCCATATAGCAGAACTTCAAATGAGGTCCTTCTCTCAAATTAGGCTTTTAAGAAAAATTATAGACAGATATGAAGAAATGGATATTGCATTAGGAGTGAAATCCATTTCTAATATTGCTGTTTGATATTTCTAGTTCTGAATATAAAATCTACATACAATTTCCTCTTATTTGTTTATATTTATATATATACACAGATAATGTATGTATTTACATATACAACATATATGTTTGTACACACTATTTTAGACATTCTAAAATAAGCATGACTTAATCTTTAACTTAAAAGGTTTAAACTATCATGGAGATCAAAGTTTTTTAAAATCAAAAGACTTAATAGGTAGCACCAAAGTGAGCAAAACCTCTTTAAAGTGTGTGTTAAATTTAGCAGATAATAATTTAAAAATGCCTGGCATTCATTCCTTCCGTCCTCTGTCATACAGACAGCAGATCTGAACTTAAATCATCATTCTGTTCATGTTTGTCACAACTTGGCAAAATATCCATGAGGCTTGCCTGACAGGAAAATCCTTATTTCTCTGCCACATGAATACCGTCTGTGTCTTTATCGACTGTTTTCAAAAATATAACAGTACTCTCTATATATATACACATTTATTAAATCAAAAGGATTTTGTGCATTATGCACAAAATGCATAATATCCAAACCTCTTATAATGAAAATTCACCACACTTAGAAAGCTTTTGTTAAATCTATAGTTTTTTTTTTTTTCCCAATACAGTAATCACTTATAAAAAGCATCAGTTCTGAAATGTTAGCTTCATGATGGGCTTATTTCTGGAAAAGAACAAAGAATTCATCCTAGGACTCCTAGATCCTGGTGATTCTGCTTATTATGCCACAGGAATGGTAAATCTAAGTGTTGTTGGGTTTATGTTTAGAAATACAAAGTAACGCTGCCATAGAGTTACTCCATATTTTAAACTCACTAAAAGAAAGTTAAGTCTTCTGGATTAAATATTTTAAATATAGGTATTCTTAATATTAGAGAAGAAAGTGCTTTTGAAGAGTCTCTTGTTCCCAATTTGGGCTAACAGCAAGTAGATTACCATAAGTCTTATACTTTTTAAAGTGCTTTTTTTTTTTAGAGTTACCTAGATAATAGTTCTAAACTTGTACTTTCTTTTATGATAAAAATAAAAGCCTGGTACATTTTAGGAAATCATCTGTTTTCTTGAATTTTTATTGGTTGAGGAAAGTTGCATCCATACCAAGTATAAAATAGATTAAATTTTATTTATATTTTACTGCATTATGTCAATAAGAAGAGGAACATGGAGAGTTCTACATGCTTAGTACAGTTAAAGCTATTTCTTAGAAACTATCTTTTTTCTTTAAGAAGTTACCTTTTGGAAGAAGACTAATGCCTTTCATCTCGTTCAGGAAAATATGATTAAGTGGAACAGGTACTTAACTTAATTTTGAAAGGCATGTGCCTGCCTTTTGGATCTTATTTCACACTTCTCTATGTAGTGCCATCTCTAGATTTATGTTTTCTTTTTTTGCCATCATTGCTTTTATCCTGAGCCTATATTATGTAGGCTCATGGGGACTCCCTAACAGCCAATGCAACTTTTGGATAATTTCTCTATTTTTCATCAGCTATTTTTAGGGGAGATAATTTGTGAATATATCTTTAAGTTCAGAAGACAACCTGAGATTTTAGAACTAAACCTAATGAATATAACTGAAAAAAGACGTTTATTTTTAGCAATGAGTATATTGCCTCCCTGTATAATTTTAGATTGTGAAAGTCAGTCCTCAGGTGGAAGTTCATTATTTGCCACAACATACACACACACACACACACACACACTAGCTGTGAATCAACAACAGGAGTGTGTTTGACATAATGCAGATGAGGCGCTTCAGACCGGCAAGAACTGTGCTTGAAACAGAGCAAAGAATTGTGAACTAAATGTATGCTCTCACCTGGACCACATTAAATTCAGTCACATGAGTGAAGTGAAGTCGTTCAGTCATGTCCAACTCTTTGCGACCCCATGGACTGTAGCCTACCAGACTCCTCCATCCATGGGATTTTCCAAGCAAGAGTACTGGAGTGTTGCCATTTCTTCCTCCAGAGGATCCTCCCAACCCAGGGATCGAACTCAGGTCTCTTGCATTGCAAGCAGATGCTTTACCGTCTGAGCCACCAGGGAAGCCTGGTGCTCTCACCTGGACCACATGAAATTCAAAGTCAAGTGTTGATTAAATATATAAAAACAAGCTGAAAAAAAGGAAGGAGAAGGGTGTTGATGAAGAATCAAAAAACCAAGTGTGGGAGTCTGATCTTGTCTAGAATGTGTATAAAGAGGAGGTGGGTAAGTCTCAAAACACTCAGATTTGAATTAATAGCTGAAAGATGTGTGTGAGTTAACTAGGTAAAGGAAAATTGGAGAGGAAGGTGGGGAGACCAATTAAGAGGTTAGAGTGGGAATAGAGTTAAATTGAGAACCAGACAACCCAAGATACACTCATGAATCAGAAAGTCTTATTCAACAATTATACTTAGGTAGTGTGTGAAGGGGGCGGCAGAGGATGAGGTGGTTAGATAGCATCACTGACTTAATAGACATGAATCTGACCAAACTTTGGGAGATAGTGAAGGACAGAGGAGCCTGGCAGGCTACAGTCCATAGGGCTGCAAAGAGTCAGACATGACTTAGTGACTGAACAACAATGGCGTGTGAAAAGAAGATGCAAAGTTTCTCCAGGATCTTTGGTTTTGTTGCTGAGAGTCAGTTAGGACAAACATCAGAAACTTTACTTTTAGGTTGTCCATTTTATTGGCATATAGTTGCTTGTTGTCATCTCTTATGATTCTTTTTGTTTCTGTGGTATCAGTTATAACTTATTTTTCCTTTCTAATTTTATTGATTTGAATCCTCTCACTTTTTTATCCTGATGAGTCTGCTAAAGGTTTTTCAATTGTGTTCATCTTACTGAAGAGCCACCTTTTAGTTTCATTGATCTTTACTGTTGTTTTCTTTGTCTCTATTTCATTTTTTTTGCTCTTATCATTATGATTTCTTTCCTTCCACTAACTTTGAATTTTGTTTATTCTTCTTATACTAGTTGCTTTAGGTATAAGGATAGGTTGTTTATTTGAGATTTTTCTTGTTTCTTGAGATAAGATTGCATTGCTATAAATTTCCTTCTTAGAACTGCTTTTGCTATATCCCATAGGTTTTGGATTGTCATATTTTCATTGTCTTTTAAATTTTACTTTTAGACAAATTACCCACAAGGTGCCTTTGAGGCATTCATGTGAAGCAGCACATTAGACAGTAGAGATCTGAAACTGACTCTCAGATACAATATTGATCCAGGGTAGAGATAAGACATTGGAAGTCATTGGTTTATTGTTGATAATAAGTTGAAGTTGTAACATAAATGAGATTACCTAAAATGGATATATAGCCAAGTACTCTTGAAATGCTTTCTTCCAGAAAATTTCTGTTGAGCTTTGTGGCCATAAGTTTAATGATTTATATGATTGCATCAGGAAGACTTAAAACAAAATGAAATTTTTTGAGTGTTTCCACATGGATCCAAGAAAATGAAATACAAATGCTTAAGTTCAAAATCAAAGCAATTATACCAGAAGGGAAGAGTATTATAACATATTTGGAACTTTCCTTTATTCAATATTGTGCTCATTGAACTGTAATGGTCATAGAAACAAATAAGTTTTGTAAAATGTTAAAAACACGTATCAAGGTAGTTAGTGGTGAAGGTACGGGGATTGGGGCATTCCAAGCAGAAGTGTGAGCAAAGTTATAAAAGATGAAATAGCCTAGCTCGTTCAGAGAACTGTATCAAAATCAGTTCTATATGTGGTGAATCTAGCTGAATTCAAGATGGGTTAGGAATATAGTAGGTACAGAACAAACCAGCACTCATAATTCAAATTGTGAAGCTTCATATGATATAATGAGGAGTTTGGATGTTGGCGATGGAGATTTGCCATTTTAGAAAGATTCTCTGACTTGGAATATGGAGGATAAATCAGAAATGAACCCAACTGAATCACATTTTAGTCATCAGACTCTCTTAGTGGTTTGAGGGAAAGTAATAAAAAATAAATGTTGTGTTAGATCTGGAAATGAAGAGAGACATCAGAGTTATAGAAGCTTTTAGTTTACTAGGAACTAAACTTTTCCAGTGTGCCGAGCTAAGAAAACTAATGCTAGTCTTTTTTTTTTTTAATTATTATTATTGTTTTTTTTTACTTTACAATATTGTATTGGTTTTGCCATACATAAACATGCATCCGCCATGGGTGTACACATGTTCCCCATCCTGAACCCCCCTCCCACCTCCCTCCCCATACCATCCCTCTGGGTCATCCCAGTGTACCAGCCCCAAGATTCCTGTATCCTGCATCGAACCTGGACTGGCAATTCATTTCTTAGATGATATTATACATGTTTTAATGCCATTCTCCCAAGTCATCCCCCGCCTCCGTCTCCCACAGAGTCCAAAAGACTGTTCCATACATCTGTGTCTCTTTTGCTGTCTCACATACAGGGTTGTCATTACCATCTTTCTAAATTCCATATATATGTGTTAGTATGCTGTATTGGTGTTTTCCTTTCTGGCTTACTTCACTCTGTATAATAGGCTCAGTTTCATCCACCTCATTAGAACTGATTCAAATGTATTCTTTTTAATGGCTGAGTAATACTCCATTGTGTATATGTACAACAGCTTTCTTATCCATTCATCTGCTGATGGACATCTAGGTTGCTTCCATGTCCTGGCTATTATAAACAGTGCTGCGATGGACATTGGGGTACACGTGTCTCTTTCAATTCTGGTTTCCTCAGTATGTATGCCTGCTAGTCTTAGTGTACACTAGCAGAAAGACCCTGCCGTGTGACCAGTGATAATGATTCCCATTACCTCCCCCTCCTCTGGTCACATCAGTCTTTTTTCCCGTGTAAAATCATTGACATTAAGGAACAATGTACAATGACTAGTAAAAAATACAGTGAGGAAAGAGTGACCCAAATGTTACCCATTCTGGAAACTGAGTTATGTAAAAAACTGTTAAATGGTAACATTAACCAGTGCCATAAAAAATAGAAGTGTTGCATAATGAAAATCAAGTATAAATGGTTTATTGAATAGGCCTGATTCAGTGCAAGTAGAAAAGCCTTTAGCCCGTCCTATGTTTCTCCTTCAAACCCAGTCATTGTCCTTATGAGCCGTGCTGATCCAATGAAATCTCAGTTAGGCCCCTTAGTTTGTTTTTGTTTTTTTTTTTTTTTTTGGCAAGACAAATCTCAGTTTAGTATTTAAGAGATACTGTTCAGTATGTAAAAAATTTAATGTTCTCATCCAGTTTTAGCTTTTTCTAGGCTGGAAATTTCCCAGGTGGCACAATGGTAAAGAATCCACCTGCCGATGCAGGAGACAAAAAAATGTGGGTTCAGTCCTCAGGCCAGGGAAAATTTCCTAGAGGAGGAAATGGCAAACCGCTCCAATATTCTTGCCTCAAAAATCCCATGGATTGAGGAGCCTGGTGGGCAACAGTCCATGGGATAGCAGAGAGTCAGATAGAACTGAGCACACATGTGTGCACAGCTGGGAACTCAATGGGGCAAGAATCTTCTTGGGGGGCTTCTCCTGTGTCCACCTCCTCCTTATCTGAAACTGGCTGATCGTGGCCCCTCAGAGCTGAGGAGGCTCCAGGAGAAGGAGGTCCTGACTGACTGGCCCAGGAATAGTCTGTGGTTGGGTTGCTCTGATGGCAGATACAGACGGGGCTTTTGTGGTTCTCCTAAGGCCTTGAGCAGAAGCTCCTTGATGCCTCAAGCCCCGGTCTGGCCACTCTGCCCCGAATTCTGGGTGTCCAAGTGCCACCATCTGTCAAGATTCCCTGTCTCCTCAGGCCTGCAGCCCTTCTGAGTCTGAACTTAAAATGGCCATACATTTTATTCTGTAGAGTCTATATCTTGTTCCCAGAAAATAAGTCGCTCTGTCTTAGTATCAGTGTGAGTGTAACCTGTTCTTATCTCAACATTCTTTCTCTTTGCTTTGCTGTTTTGTGTGTGTGTGTGTGTATGTGTGTGATGTTTTGGGCTTTAGCCAAAAACAGCCCCTAAGTCTGAGTCCAGCTCTCTAGGTTGTTTATCTGCGCCCTTCTTACAGAGCTGGAAGTGATGAGGGAAGCATCCTTACATCTCTACAGAGATGAGAGAGATCCTTACAGCTCCGTGCCTTCCACCTGCTCCTCCACCACTTTTTATTTAGCCTGCAGACGGCTCATGAACCAGGGCTAACAAAATCTCTTACTTACTGTTTTAGCAACCCAGACGATCCCTGATGCAGAACTTGCTTTATGAAGTGGCGATGTGCAAGCAAAGACCAAATTAGCCAAGATGACGTAGTCAGGCCCTCTTGCCCTACAGCCTCTCGCTCTTGCCTCACGTTTTGTAAATAATGTTCATGTAATAAGTCAAGTCATTTATAACACTGTACATGTGCATCATGAAGTACTCACTTGGTCACAAGCTACTTTGTGCTATAGGGATATGTGAGCTCCACATAAGGCTGCATTTTACTGCTGCATCATGGCTGTGTCTATTGGGTCAGCCACAAGAGGGGAGAATATAGGGTGTCTGTTGTTATGGCTACAGTCAGCAGGAGAGAGGCTGTGTCATGGCTGCTGTGCAGGCCAGGAGAGAATAAACGTATCTGCAGTTCCTACGGCTCCTCTAGCCTCCTACTAACATCTTAGCTCATGCCTTGCTTACCCTGGGTTCAGCAAACACTGCAAACAGCAAGACAATTGGTGTCATGAGCAGGATTGGAGATGCAAGGTGTTTTACATCTCTGTAATGTTTTAAGACTTTGGGACCTCAAGAAAAATAAAGAATCCCGATAGTATAGCCAGTGCGTGCTCAGTTGCTTCAGTCATATTTGACTCTGTGCAACTCTATGGAATGTAGCCTGCTAGGCTTCTCTTTCCATGGGATTCTCCAGGCAAGACTACTGGAGTGGGTTGCCATTCATAAAATAATTAGACATTACAGGAGTCAGATTTCAAGTTGCCTTTTCTAACAGGTAGATTTATTTTGTTTTTTCATTAAAAGAATAAATTGTGTTAGGGAGTTCTGAGTTCTTTTTCACTGGACATGGTTAGAGAAAGTTTCAGGAATGACCTATTAGTCAGTGCAATTGCCCAGAGCTGCACAATTAGAAGGATCTGTGCTTGTTTGAATGCTCTGATGTCACCTTCTTGAAATTACTCATAATTTCTTAATAAGAGGCCCTGCATTTTCATTTTTAACTGGGCCCCACTAATTATGTAGCCAGACCCGATTAATATTGTTGTACTATGTGGGTTGGGAGACTAGAATCCAGATGATTGAGAAAACTCTGCCCTTAAATCTTATTAACCTAAAAACAATGTTAAATGGCCTCCCAGGGCCATTGTTATATGTGTGTGTTTGCAAACTATTTAATATGCTTTATATTATGATATAAAAATTAAGATGGAGCTACTTTTTCATTGATTCTGTAAGATTTCTTGTTTTATTTTTACTAGTAACTTTTTGATGCAATATTATGTGATTAAAATGTGCTATGTGCAATATTCATGGATTACTATGAGCATTTGGTTTACTTAAACTCTGCAAAATTGAGAGGGCACAATTACATGTAGCAAAATAATCTCTAAAAGTCATTGATACATTTCTAAATAATGATTTTGTATTCTGTTAATGTAAGCATCCTTATTGCTAGCAGAATTCTGATGCTTTTTCCCCATTTAATGGGATTCAGTTGTAAATGACTTTTATTTTTATTCATTTTTTTTTTTTTTTTGAAGGGAAACATCTGGGAACAGATTTTACGAATACCCTTCATCTTGGAAATAATTAATGCGGTTCCCTTCATTATCTCAGTAAGTCCTAAAAGAATATTTAAAATAAATAATTTTGTTATTAGTCATGAGTAAAATCTTTAAATCTAAATAGCAATAAATAATATATTAGCTCAGATGAATGAATTTAGGCTTTTATAATGTATTAAATCATGGTATTAGAAAATAAATAGCAAAGTCAGTTATAACTGGGTTGTGAAATTAAGTGAACATTAATGAGATTTAGTTCAATAGCAAAATGAAATGCATTTTAGGAATATATCCTCTAGAGGTACCATTTAAATGTGTTAATTTTATCTAAATAGATTAGAAATGAATCACTCCACTTCTTGTGTATATTGTAGAGTTTTAAAAATGAAAAGCCAAGTAAAACCAAGTATTTATAAAAGTTTCTCACGCTGAGAATATGTTTATCTTTAGTTTAAGCCACAGGATTTATTAAATCCAGTTCTCTGTTTGCTAAATATGTTGCTAACAACCAAGACAATCAGCAGTTTGCTTCTTTATTAAAGTCTGTGGAGGACCAGTTCCATGGTGATCATGTTCAGCTACAGAATATGCAACCAGCACTTTCCTGTTGCAAAACTGGATCTTAATCTATAAGGCTTTAGTAATGTCTGTTGGGAATGTGCTTTCTAACACTTTTTATTTTGAATTTTATTTGGAAAATCATGACTATAAGTCAGTATGATCTGAAGCTGTTGCTCACTCTGACAATTATTTTAATTTGAGTGATTTATCTAGAGGAACAACTGGCTCTAGATTGAATGATAGGTTAATTAAATATAATTCCAATGGAATACAGTTCCCCAGTGTCACATAAATGTTTGAATCTGAGAGAGTAAGTGGTAATGTTATAGAAAAGTTAAGCACTATCTCCTTACACCTATTTTTACCTCCAGTTCCAGAAAAGAAAAAGATGATATCTATTATAACAGTCATACCAAAAGATTTAGTGATGGAATTAGCACAGTTATAGCTGATATCCCATGAGAGCTGATTATTTTCTTTCTGCTTCTATAATAACTTTGCAAAGAATTTTTCCTTAAGACTTAGACAAGAATGAAAAGATCCTGTCTGCCCCTTCATTTCAATAATCATATGAGTTTAGAGTATTTGCCACATGTTTTATATCATTATATTGTTCTTAATATGTTATTTTTGTTTTGCTTTTCTTCTCAATCATGTGGATTTCTTGCTTGGAGATAAAAATTTAGTTTTGATTTGTCTTCCAGATATTCTGGCCTTCCTTAAGAAATCTATTTGTCCCAGTTTTTCTAAACTGTTGGCTTGCCAAACATGCCTTGGAAAATATGATTGTAAGTATAAAATACAAGTGCAAAGACAAAAGTATTTTTCAATGCTCCATTACCTTCTTACCTCACTAAAGTGATGTGTTGCATACATGTCTAAGCTAATAGACCTTATGTCTGTTTATATCCTAATGAGAATGAAAAGTAGTGAAACGCCCTTATTGTCAAGTCCCTTCTTTTATAAGGCCCTATGAAATAATAAACAAAAATAATTCAAATAGTCTAAAGATCACCAAACCAAAGCTGACTGCTGTTTGGATGGTCAAACTTATTACCAGTCTTCTGCAGACAGATAGCGTTTCCTTCTAAAGCAATCTCATTACGTATAACAGGACCCCTAGGTTTAAGGCTTCAGGAGGTAATGTTGTCATACTGTAGGTAGTCTCACATTCCATAAAAATCTGTGGAGTTTTCTAAGGCACTTTATTGGAGCCGGAAGGTCCTCATGTAAAGTCAGCTTTTTAGGTTGGGTTCTGTTGGGAATAGGGAGGCAGAAGGGGAAGCAGGAAGGAAGAGATGCAGAACTCAGAGATGTGCCACCATTGCATTTTGCCTAAGGCCAACTCTGTTTGAAAGGACTGATTTATGACTAGGACCAAAATACAATAGGCTTGGATACTTACTAGTGAGCTGACGTTTGCTATTTGCTATTCAGTCATTTATTCTACCCTGGTGGCTCAGATGGTAAAGAAGTTCCCTGCAGTGCAGGAGACCTGGGTTCTTTCCCTGGATCAGGAAGATCCCCTGGAGAAGGGAATGGCAACTGACTCTAGCATTCTCGTCTGGAGAATTCCATGGACAGAGGAGCCTGGCTGCAGTCCATGGGGTTGCAAAGAGTCAGACGTCACTGAGAGACTAACACTTTCACACTTCCACTTCTTCCATTTGTTCTACAAGTATTAGTATGAGTCTACTCTCAGCTCAGCACTCTGATAAAATAAGCAAGTGATTTAACACCTTTGCCAATGTCTTTCTTTTGAAAGAGAATAAAACTACCAACATAGAAGCTTGCTGTGAGAATTAAGTTACATTATATATACATTCATATATATGTAAAAATCTTGTATCTAGCAAAAACATAGTAAGAGCTCAATATTATTAATTTGATCACACCGAAATTAAGTGTGCTTGGAGGCAAACTTGTTTTTCTTTTAAATAGCTTTTTAACAGAAAGTATGGCAATAGTTTTGGCCAAAATGCTATTTGGATAGCATTTGAGTCTTTACAACCAGGTGAATGTTTCTAATCAGCTCTCAATATATTAAGTAACCACTGGAGTCTCATGCAAGTTCACAGCTAATAAGGGGAGCAGTGTATGTCCTGTGGATGGTTTGCAAAAACATCCCGCTCTCTTAGCCATCCAAAAAAATATTATTTCACTAACTATAATGGCGGAGCCTGGTGGGCTGCTGTCTATGGGGTCGCACAGAGTCGAACACGACTGAAGCAACTTAGCAGCAGCAGCAGCAGACTGCCTAAATTGTTAATGAAAAAAAAAATTCCTTCAGTACTCTTTGCTAATTTCTGTTTATTAGTTGCTGGAAAAAGTAACCTAACCAAGAAAGGAATCATTAGTCAATCATTAAGAGTAAAAGTAGTGCTTTGCATTATTAATTTAGGATTCATTTTCCATCATAATTCTATATTTTACTTCTTTTCTTCCTGATTGGTAAATTTTAATTTGTTTTTCTGTTCATTAATCACCTCTGCTAGAAGAAAGTAAAGAATGCAAGGTGAAGTCTTAATCAACTTAGTTTTTTTTGTTTTCATAACAAAAGTTCTGGTTAAATGTGTGATAGAAAAGGATAAAATAACGGCTCATTGAGGTTTTATTTTATACTGAAAGTGAAAGTGGCTCAGTCGTGTCTGACTTTTTGTGACCACATGGACTGTAGCCCGGTAGGCTCCTTTGCCCATGGAATTCTCCAGGCAAGAATACTGGAGTGGGTAGCCGTTCCCTTTTCCAGGGGAACTTCTCAACCCAGGAATTGAACCAGGGTCTCCTGCATTGCAGGTAGATTCTTTACCAGCTGAGCTACCTATTTATCTCATGTAGTACAGCTATTCAGACTGTTAAAAAATTATTATGAAAATTTATAAAACAGAAGACTATAAAGTAAAACATTATGCAAAACTGCAAATCTTCCACACAGGCTAGACACTAGAAATAATTTATATCCTTCTAATATTTTCTATGAAAGCACACACACAAAATGTATGTTTAATTTTATGATTTGAATGTTTGTCAAATACGAGTTCATATGTCAATAAATATTTATGTTCAAACCATCTTTAATGGATGCACGTAAGTCTGCTATCTAATTTTGATCAATTTATTCAACCATTTTCTATTTCATTTTTAGTTATTTTAATAGGAATGAACATTCATTATTTATATTATAATTTTGCAATAAAGATTATACAAAATATTGATACAAATAAATATACAAAATAATATAATATATTATACATCATACAATATATATTACACAATAAATATGTTATTCATATTTATATTTTATACAATAAATAATATACAAAATATTATATTATAGGAAATATTATAATTTTGTAATGAAGATGAGCATATATAAATATTCAACTTCCATCTCATAATTTTCATGTGGTTAACTTTTAGAAATTATGTTATGGGATAAATACTAATTAAATGGTGAATGCATGAACTGGAAAGGGCATACTTGTGAATTTTGACCTGTATTACCAAATTACTTTCAAGATATTTATAACAAATTACTTGAGCAATATTACATATGTGTGCTCATTTTTTGCCTCTTAAATAACAGTAGGTATTATTATTTTTTAATGTTTTTCAATTGCAAAGTAAACGTATCTTGAATTCACATTTCTCTTAATATGAATGAAATTTATCTAAACATGTTCATTGGCTATGTAACTTTTTATTTTTATGATAAACTGCCTGGCATAATGCATGTTACTTTTTGTGACTTAGAGAATGAGATATGGTTGTAGTTTGATCCAGCTATTACTTTCCCCCCAGTTGAACATATTATTTTCTGATCTTTTAAAATTAGAAATTTCCATAAGACAGCATTGTGTTCAGAGAGGGCTTCTGGAGAGTCTTTGAACATCTCTTTCTACAGCGAGTAAACTAAAATTTAGTGCTTTTGTGGTGTCCCACAGTATTAATATTTTCTTGGCAATATGAATGTTACAGTGAGGTTTAATTAGACTTAGGGAAAACCAAAAATATGCTGCTATATGCATTTAAAGTATGTGTGTTGAATATGAATAAGACAGTTAAAATGTAATACATAGTAACAAATGTAACAAAACTCATGATTACTGAGTATCTATCAGAATTTAAAATATGCTTTTTCTGTATTATTTCAGAATGATCTACACAGAGCCATTCAGCGTACACAGTCTGCAATGTTTAATCAAGTTTTGATTTTAATATCTACATTACTTTGCCTTATCTTCACCTGGTAAGACTGTACATCAGCATTTTTATTATGTTTTATTTTAATTATAATACTAAAAAACAGTATTATAAACCATTTAAACTAAGAGCTGGCAATAAAGATGAATAGATAAATATTTACTATAAAACATAATGAGTCACCTACAGAAACAAAAATAAAATCTTTACTTCAGTTTTACAGAAAAAAAATCAAGAAAGGACATCGATTATTTGGAATTGATATTTACTGTAACTCTGAGGTTTCCCAAATGCTGTAAACAACCAGATCACAAGAATTTGTATTTCATGCCATAGTTGTCAAACAAGAGTTTTTCCTTCAAACTGCTGACATGGAGATGCCCTTATCTGTCTGTAATCTTCAAAGCAGAACCGCTGTTGAGAACATTGTCACTGCCCATCACTCTCTGCCTGCATCTTCTCCCCTGATGGTCTAACACGCAGCCAGGCAGAAAGCAAGCGCAGACCTGACAGTGTGAGGCAACTGGTACTTTGCCTTGTTATAGAAAACAGCTATTTCTTCCTGTGGAAAGTCCCACTTTGCCAATTACACGGTAATCCAATGAGAAATGATACACTTCCTATATGGATCCATGAAGATCCTAACTAAAGAAAAAAAAAAGGAATGTGAGAATCAGAAAATGAGGTTGAGTGATGTATCTGTTTTTCAACTCCATTATGTATAATTGTGCTCTGACCTGAATTTGACCTACTGAGAAAGAGAAATTAGGAAGTCCTAAAGTAGGAAGAATGCCCTCATCACTAGCATTATACAATTTTTAGATATAAATATAGCTACAGATATATGTATGTAAATATAGTTTTAGATACAGAAATATAATGTATGCTTAAGTAGTATGTAATTAATATCTCTATTAAATGGATTTAAAATGTTTTATTGCTTACTTTTATATTTAAAAAGTAAACATTTTAGGCTATTCCGCATTGTTAAATATAAAATATCCCTCTAAAATGGACACAATACCATCTTATCTTTTTTTTTATTCTGAACAGATTACTTTTATTATTCACCTAGTAAATAACTGCATAAATTTATTCATCTAGTAAACAACTGCATAAATACTGACAGCAGTGCCTTCTCAAGTCACAAAAGTGTTCTTAATTTTAAGATAATTGCATTTTTAAAATAATTTAGGAGCTTTCCTTTTATTGGACTTAAGAAAAAGTACTTACTGATTCTCAATTGCTGGAAAATGACCAAGAGTAAAATGAATGAGTTATAAATGTTATACATAGTCTGTTAAAGTAAATTTGGTAAAGGAGTAACTGAAATTTTAATGCTAAAATAAGTACAGATGATTTGGACTATGCTCATCACAGTGAACTATCTACAGTGGGGCTCTTACTTTCTGCCTCTACATCTATTTCTTGAGCACTTTTTATTTTTGAAGGAAGTGACTACACAAATTTTGCCACTTTCCTGTGCTAAGGAGTGCAACAGTACTTGATAAAGGGTTTTCATGATCTATGTGAAATTTCCATTATGCAACTTGTTAATCTTTTAAATCATTTATGTTTCACTTTTTGTTGTATTTATAGTTACCTTTTTTGTTGTGTGTACATATTGTTAAATTTCAGACACTTGAGTGGTAGTTTTTCCAAATATAGTCTATAGTTAAAGCTGACACCAATAAGTGGATTTGAATCTGTCTTTCAGTGTGGAATTTTTGTATAGAGTTATGTCTAACTCTAACATAATTTTAATAAAATGTTATTGTTTTTAATCACATGCACATCAATACAATTAGATTAATCTGTTTTAAATTATAATATCTGGGATAGAGAAATTGATGTTTGATTTATTTGTGTATTGTCTAGCTTTACAAGCAAATGTCTTCATAAACCATGATCATCATAGTAAGGTAGAATAAATATTATTTGAATTCACCATAGGTGATGGGGTTACTTACAAGAAAAAATATAAAAAATGTTGCATTAGTCATGATACATCATCAGGCTATTTTACCACAGTTATGCCACACATATTATAAAATAGAAGTACACACAAAGATGCAAGAACTTACACAAAAAGAAATATCTATGAAGTCTGTCCAAGATTGTCACATCAGCTTAATACCCTAGAGATAAAGTTTCCATATATCTTGTTTTCTGTCATACTAAAAACAGTTTCCATGGTTCAGTATGGCTTTTTTGGTCTTGCCATTACATCCTAACTCCAACCTTTTCTCTTAGGAGGAAAGGATATAAGGAACTACAAGAAATTACATGCATAATTTAAGCTAGAATTTGGTCATATACCTACATATAGCTGCAGGAGATCTGCAAAAATGTAGCCTAACTGGGCAGTATACCCAGTTGAATATTATACCATGAAAAAGAAAATGGGATATTGTGGAACAACAAGCAATGATGAGTCATAAAATTCTACTTGTATATTGTTTGTTTAAAACTCAGGACTATACTAATTGGGAGGTCTTGGACAGCTTATTTATTTAGTCTTGTTTTCCACATCATTAAATGAAAATAATACTAATCACCTTATAAGATTTTTGTTTTTTGTTTTTTTAAATGAAGGTTGAATTGGGTGTGTTTATAAAATGTCTGTGAGGGCATGGTAAATTGTGATAACATTGCAAAAATTTTAATTTCAGTTTTTCTCTTTATACAAAAAGATTTAATTATGTGAACTCAAAAATGAGATTTACTTTAAAATGTCTAAACATAGTAATTTATTAATAATACTGTAAGACTGAATCAGGATACCTAAAAATGATTCTAGGCAACAGAGAGAACTGGCTACTTTTTTTCTTCCAGTTTTATTGAGAAATAATTTATATACAGGTAACATGTACAGAATAACATTTGCTTATATACAACAGGAAATAATTGCCATGGTAAGTTTAGTGAATGTCTATCACCTTTTATAAATACCAAATCAAATAAAAAATGTCCTTGTGATAACTCAGAATTTATTCACTTAACAATTTTCCTGTATAACAGAGCAGTGTTAATTATATTAATCCAGCTTTATGTTACATCCATGGTAGTTATTTAACTTACAACTGAAAGTTTGTCCCATTTGAACATTATCATCATTATATATACTGCAATATTATTTATTATATTCCACATACTTTGCTTTTCATTCACATGGCTCACTTATTTGTAACTGTAAGTGTTTACAGTGGATGTGACTGGTGATGGAAGTAAAGTCCAATGCTTTAAAGAACAGTATTGCATAGGAACCTGGAATGGTTAGGTCCATGAATCAAGGGAAATTAGAAGTGGTCAAACAGGAGACGGTAAGAGTAAACATCGACATTTTAGGCATCAGCTTAAATGGACTGAAATGAGGGAATTTAATTCAGATGACCATTATATCTACTACTGTGGGCAAGAATCCCTTAGAAGAAATGGAGTAGCCCTCATAGTCAACAAAAGGGTCCGAAATGCAGTATTTGGGTGCAGTCTTGAAACGACAGAATGACCTCTGTTCATTTCCAAGGCAAGGCATTCAATAGCACAGTAATCCAAGTCTATGCCCCAGCTAATGCCAAAGGGTTGAAGTTGAACAATGATATGATGACCTACAAGACATTCTAGAACTAACACCCCAAACCCCCAAAAGAGATGTCCATTTCATCATAGGGGACAGGAATGAAAAAATAGGAAGTCAAGAGATATCTGGAGTAACAGGCAAATTTGGGCTTGGAGTACAAAATGAAGCAGGGCAAAGTCTAACAGAGTTTTGGCCAAGAGAATGCACTGGTCATAGCAAACACCCTCTTCCAGAAAAACAAGAGATGACTACACATGGACATCACCAGATGGTCAATATCAAAATCAGATTGATTATATTCTTTGCAGCCAAAGATGGAGAAGCTTTATACAGTTTTAGAAAAACAAGACCGGGAGCTGACTATGGCTCAGATCATAACTCCTTATTGCCAAGTTCAGACTTATATTGAAGAAGTAGGGAAAACCACTAGACCATTTGAGTATGACCTAAATCATATCCCTAACAGTAGAAATGACAAACAGATTCAAGGGATTATATCTGATAGACAGACTCCTGAAGAACTATGGATCGAGGTTCATGACATTGTGCAAAAGGCAATGATCAAGACCATCTCCAAGACAAACAAATGCAAAAAGGCAAAATGGTTGTCTGATGATGCCTTACAAATAGCTGAGAAAAGAAAAAAAGTGAAAAGCAAGGGAGAAAAAGGAAAGATATACCCATCTGAAGGCAGAGTTCCAAAGAGTAGCAAGGAGCTATAAGAAAGCCTTCCTAAATGATCAATGCAAAGAAATAGAGGAAAATAATAGAATGGGAAAGACTAGAGTTACCTTCAAGAAAATTAGTGATATTAAGGGAATACTTCATGCAAAGATGGGCTTAATAAAGCAGAGAAATGGTATGAACCTAACAGAAACAGAAGATATTAAGAAGTGGCAACAAGACACAGAAGAAGTATACAAAAATGATCTTTATGACCCAGATAACCACAATAGTGTGATCACTCACCTAGAGCCAGACAGTCTGGAATGCGAAATAACACGGGCCTTAGGAAACATTGCTACAAGCAAAGGTAGTGGAGGTGATTTAATTCTAGTTGAGGGATTTCAAATCATACATGATTACGCTGTGAAAGTCCTGCACTCAATATGCCAACAAATTTGGAAAACTCAGCAGTGGCCACAAGACTGGAAAAGGTCAGTTTTCATTCCTATCCCCAAAAAAGGGAAATGCCAAAGAATGTTCAAACTACCGCACAATTGTACTCATCTCACACACTAGCAAAGTAATACTCAAAATCCTCCAAGTCAAATAGGAAAAGGAGTTTGTCAAGGCATATTGTCACCCTGCTTATTTAACTTATATGCAGAGCATATCATGTGAAATGCTGGGCTGGATGAAGTGCAAGCTGGAATCAAGATTTCCGGGAGAAATATCAATAACCTCAGATATGCAGATGACACTGCCCTTATGGCAAAAAGTGAAGAAGAACTAAAGACCCTCCTGATGAAAGTGAAAGAGGAGAATGAAGAAGCTTACTTAAAACTCAACATTGAAAAAACGAAGATCATAGCATCTGGTCCCATCACTTCATGCCAAATAGATGGGGAAACAATAGAAACAGTGGGGGATTTTATTCTGGGGGGCTCCAAAATCACAGCAGATGGTGAATTCAGCCGTGAAATTAAAAGATGCTTGCTCTTTGGAAGAAAAGCTATGACCAACCTAAACAGCCTATTTAAAATAGAGACATTACTTTACTGACAAAGATCTGTCTTGTCAAAGCTAGGATTTTTCCAGTAGTCATGTAGGGATATGTGATTCAGACCATAAAGAAAGCTGAGCACCAAAGAACTGATGCTTTTGAACTGTGGTGTTGGAGAAGACTCTTGAGAGTCCTTTTTACTGCAAGGAGATGAAACCAGTCCATCATAAAGGAAATCAGTCCTCAATATTCATTAGAAGGACTGATGCTGAAGCTGAAGCTCCAATACTTTGGCCACATGATATGAAGAGCTGACTCATTAGAAAAGACCCTGATGCTGAGAAAGATTGAAGGCAGAAGGAGAAGTGGACAACAGAGGCCAAGACAGTTGGATGGCATCACCCACTCAATGGACAGGAGGTTGAACAAGCTGCAGGAGTTGGTGATGGACAGGGAGCCTGGCATTTTGCAGTACACGGATCACAGAGTCGGACAAGACTGAGTTACTGAACTAAACTGATATATATTTGTATCTATGTATGTATATTGGTACATACACACAGACACACACACACTCATATATATATATCAACATAATGTAATATACCTGGAGGAGTGCATGGCAACCCACTCCAGTATTCATGCCTGGAGAATCCCTATGGACAGAGGAGCTTGGTGGAATTCACTGCATGGGATTGCAAAGAGTTGCACACGACTGAGCGACTAAGCACAGCACAATGTAATATATATATATATGTGTGTGTGTGTGTCATAGTAAATGCTCTTAATTTACATCACAGAGCAAGACTGTCAATGCTTTTCCAAATCGGAACTTTTAATATATATATATTAAATATTAAGCCCTGAATGATTTCAAGAACTAATATTTGATGAAAGGACTGTGTTGTTTGTGGATCTCACAGTCTTAAAACTACCTGTTTGGAAAGCTGCTGTATGGCTTAAAATGTATCTTGTCTTCATTGTTATGAACATTACAGAGAACTATCATTAGGCATCCGCTTATCAGAGACACCGTGCTCAGTGCCAAACCAAAATAACAATTAGGCTGCCGACCCCTCCCTGTAGGAAATGTGCTCAGAATTGCCTTTCCTGTCATTGTGATAGAATTAGACTCATCTTTCCACATGTCGCTGTGTGCCCCTCCTGATCAACAGTGCACACTTCCAAGACAGCTGGGAGTTGTGATTCAGCCCATGTCTCTGTAACAAAGCGGAGGCAACTGGTCCATCCAGGAATTAAGTGCATGACTTTAGAGCAATTTTCAACATATTCTAACCAATAATAAGTACTCTAATGTATAATGCATTTGCTGTTTCTAATTATACACTGTTAAACTTGTTTTTGCACCTACTTTGATTTGAAATTTTTATTTGAATATGTATTGCGTATTTTCATATTATTTCATAGAGTTATATAGTACAACAAGATATATTAGGTTAATGGATATTTTGTGTTTTAGTAGAGTGTGAAAAAATTAGTTTACCTCAGTCATTTTTTTTTTCCTACTGCTGCCCCAAATCATTGTTTATAATATAGGCAGGAAGGGGTGGTTCTGTGCTGGATTTTCTCAGAATTTATTGTAGAAAAAAAAATTAATTGGAGTGTAATTGCTATACAACATTGTGTTTTTCTTCTGCTGTACAATGAAGTGAATGTTATGTATGATTCTTCTCATTTTAGACAAGAGAATGAGGCACAGAAGGGAGAGATGAAAAGATAAGCTTTAGTTTATCCAACATGTACAATTAGTAAAAAGCAGAGTTCAGATCTGGACCTAGGCAAATTGGTCCCAGAGTGATATGCTTACCTTGTATTATTTATATGATGTTCTAGAAGTCATTAACCTAGACGTATATAAATTATAATCAAACTAAAAATCAGGTAAGTGAAAGTGAAAGTCAGTCATTTCCGACTCTTTGCAACCCCATGGACTTAGCCCGTGGAATTCTCCAGGTCGGAATACTGGAGTGGGTAGCCTTTCTCTTCTCCAGAGGGTATTCCCAAGCCAGGGATTGAACCCAGGTCTCCCGCATTGCAGGCAGTTTCTTTACCAGCTGAACTACAAGGGAAGAAAAAAAAAAAAAAAATCAAATAGAATTGTGATAGCTTTCTCATTTCTATTGTGAATTTTAAATTGCCATTTGAAGCAGGATTATAGCTGAATAAAACATTAAGATGACACTTTCTTCATTAGTAAAGACATTTTGGATTAAGTATAGAACAATACTTTAGTCATTAGTTTCTCTTTTCTGCAAATAGTTACTTTAAATTTGGCAAGTTTCTAATTTTTTTTTTTTTAGTTTTAGATAAATATTTAGATAAAATTTCTGCATATATATATGATTATTTTAATAATTTAATAATAATAATATTAATAATTATCACTTTATTTCTATTTACCTGTTTTCCCATCTGCCTTTCTACACTTCTGTGTTTTTATAAAGATACAGAAAGAGATACAGAAAGAATATATTAAGTGATTATGTGGATATAGGATTATGAATGATTTTTTTAACTTTCTTCCTTATACATTTTGCTGTGGTTTACATTTTCAAATGAATATGTGTAAGTTTTGAAAACAAAACAAAGTTACAAAAAATTAAGGAATATAAAAAAGAGAACAAAATTTAATACAAGGTGCAAAATGTAGTGATCACTTTATGTATGATTTGTTTGAATAGTTTCCTTCCATTAGTAAAATTATTTTCATATTTTTTAAAATCTAAATTCCTCTCCTTTCTCTCCTGCTTATCTTTTGAGTCTTGACATTTAGCTTGAAGCTCTTAAGTTTTCTTGAAGGTTATCTAACTTAATGGGAGATATCCAAGCTTTATGCTTGCCAGTGTTGGAAAAAATTACAAAATATATAATACTTTCCTAATTATCAGTGTTTCCTGCCAGATTTTTAACATATATAACAAAGTTTCAATTGTTCTTTCTTATAGTTTTATATCTAATGTCTCTTTATAGTCAGAAAATATAAGATGCTTAACAAGTGTTTGCAATTGATAGAAAATAATATTCTGGGGTTAAAATCACAGGCCAATATCCTTATCAGTTGGATATACTTAAATGTATTGTAGGCCAAAAATGTTCAAACCATGTATTTTGAGAATGTTCCTTTAAGTACCTTCTTTTCACATTTAACTTTGTGTTGGATGATGGAAAGAATCTTTATAATCATACCTTCTCTGACAGTGTGGTTTTATGAAGACATTCTAGTTTTTTTACTTCTATCGAAGAAATATAACTGAGTAGTAAAACTTCTACAACTTTTTAAATTAAAAAGGAATGCTCTTTGAAATAATTTTTATAAATTGCCTACACATACCTCTTAAATAGGAACTTCCAGATAAATCAAATTTTGGTTGTTAATTTTGTCTCCATATAATTTCTGAATTTATATCTTGAAAAATTTTCTTTTAATTTTGCAATTTTGAGAGTAGAACAGTGTGGTAAAATTAATGAAATTATCACTTCTTATTTGCTATCATGAGCTTCCCAGATGACTCACTGGTAGAGACTCTACATGCCAATGCAGGAGCCTCAGAAGACGTGGGTTCAATCCCTGGCTCCAGAAGAATCCTGGAGAAGGAAATGGCAGCCCTCTTCAGTATTCTTGCCTGGAAAATCCCAGGGACAAAGGATCCTGGTGGGTTACAGTCCATGGGGTCAGAAAGAGTCAGACACGACTGAGCATACTCACACATGTGTGCTATCATGCTTTTATCATTCCATCATGTTTTAGGATTTCTTGTTTGGTTTATTCTTCTATTTATTTCTTTGCTTTTCCTTTTTTTTTTTTTTTTTTTTTGGTTCATGAAATCTCAGTTTTATTTTTCCCATCTGAGTGAAATCCCAATCTTCTCCTGAAAAATCTGTTTCTTTATTATTTTGAAACAAAGAAAATGTATGTTTCTGCATCAGGGCATAGGGTGGGATGTGTTCACTTTTTATAAACTACTAAACTGCATTGTCTGTTAACTTCAGATCAGTGGCCATATGACATCAGTCATTAACCTTTCTTTGCATATATATGAAGACAGTGCCTAGCAGAGCAAGAACTTTGTTTTAATAGTAGAAAAACTAGATTTATCATTACTTCAAAAGGAGCAATTCTACTAGAAAAGGTAAAATCCCATACCTCAAATGATCTTAAATCCCATGGGAATTTTAGATTTTAAGCCAGCATTTTACAGGAAATGAAAATGGTTATTTGGAACAATTTAGTTGGTATTTATTCAATAAATACCAAAATGTAGGTCTGGGCTGATTTGAATGCTAATGTCTGAATTACAAGCATTAAATCAAAGTGTTAGATGCTTTCACCAAAGAATGCCATTGCTAATTAAATTTTTCCAGTAACTGTGCACAGCAATGGGATTCATAGGGAGTGTATGGATATTTGAAATTATTTATTTCTGCCATGTGACTTTTTTTTTTCCCCTGAAAATATTTCAGTGTACAAATGAACATTTACCAGGTGGTGGAAAAGATTACCGTCTCAATATTTCCTTTCATTCAAATTAACGTTTCCCTTAAAAGCCTTGATAAAGCTTGAAAAAGTAAATGTATTCTTAACATATTAAAAGAAGAACAGGTTAAAAACAATAATTATAAGTGATTAGATCAGTTCAGTTCAGTTCAGTCATTCAGTCATGTCTGACTCTTTGCAACCCCATGGACTGCAGTGCGCCAGGCTTCCCTGTCCATCACCAACTCCTGGAGCTTACTCAAACTTATGTGCATCGAGCTGGTGATGCCATCCAACCATCTTATCCTCTTTTGTCCCCTTCTTCTCTTGCCTTCAATCTTTCTCACCATCAAGGTCTTTTCAATTGAGTCAGTTCTTTGCATCAGGTGGCCAAAGTGTTGGAGCTTCAGATTCAGTATCAGTCCTTCCAATGAATTCAGGACTGATTACCTTTAGAATTCACTGGTTTGATCTCCTTGCAGTTCAAGGGACTCTCAAGAGTCTTCCTCAACACCACAGTTCAAAAGCATCAATTCTTTGGCACTCAGCTTTCTTTATAGTCCAACTCTCACATCCATACGTGACTACTGGAAAAAAAGTAATGTCTCTGCTTTTTAATGTGCTGTCTAAATTGGCCATAGCTTTTCTTCCAGGGATGCTTGCTCCTTGGCTGCAGTCACCATCTGCTTTGATTTTGGAGCACCAAAATAAAGTTTGTCATTGTTTCCTCATCTATTTGCCATGAAGTGATGGAACCAGATGCCATAATGTTCGTTTTTTGAATATTGAATTTTAAAGCAACTTTTTCACTCTTCTCTTTCTCTTCCATCAAGAGGTCTTTAGTTCTTTTTCAACTTTCTTCCATAGGGTGGTGTCATCTGTGTATCTGAGGTTATTGATATTTCTCCCAGCTATCTTGATTCCAGCTTGTGCTTCATCCAGTCCAGCATAAATTAGATATTAGATAAGTGATTAGATATTAAGGTGCTTTTGTTATTACATTGAGAACCTATTGGGTAAGAAAATTAATTATGTTTTGTTTTAGAATTGTGTAACACTGAAATTATTTTGCATGGATCTGTGTCAAAAATAATATGTAGAAATATTTTGTAAAGAAGGAAAGCTCACAGTAGATTCTTAAATCCAACATTATCTTTGAAACATTTGGAAAGTAAACTGTGTTTTTCTATAAGGAAAACAGTAATAAACTAACACTGAAATTTAAAAAGTATGTTTAATTCATTTGCATTCTTTTAATAATTGATATGTATGCTTATCCAGTATAAGTTTTCTGTGCCTATACTATTTTTCTGTTTATTAATATTGCTTTTTATTAAACAGCCATATATTAACAAAAATCTATACATGACATGGCAGAAAGTGAAGAGGAACTAAAAAGCCTCTTGATGAAAGTGAAAGTGGAGAGTGAAAAACTTGGCTTAAAGCTCAACATTCAGAAAACGAAGATCATGGCATCCGGTCCCATCACTTCATGGGAAATAGATGAGGAAACAGTGGAAACAGTGTCAGACTTTATTTTTCTGGGCTCCAAAATCACTGCAGATGGTGACTGCAGCCATGAAATTAAAAGACACTTACTCCTTGGAAGGAAAGTTATGACCAACCTAGATAGCATATTCACAAGCAGAGACATTACTTTGCCAACAAAGGTTCGTCTAGTCAAGGCTATGGTTTTTCCTGTGGTCATGTATGGATATAAGAGTTGGACTGTAAAGAAGGCTGAGCGCTGAAGAATTGATGCTTTTGAACTGTGGTGTTGGAGAAGACTCTTGAGAGTCCCTTGGACTGCAAGGAGATCCAACCAGTCCATTCTGAAGGAGATCAGCCCTGGGATTTCTTTGGAGAGAATGATGCTAAAGCTGAAACTCCAGTACTTTGGCCACCTCATGCGAAGAGTTGACTCATTGGAAAAGACTCTGATGCTGGGAGGGATTGGGGGCAGGAGAAGAAGGGGATGACAGAGGATGAGATAGCTGGATGGCATCACTGACTCGATGGACGTGAGTCTGAGTGAACTCCGGGAATTGGTGATGGACAGGGAGGCCTAGCGTGCTGCGATTCATGGGGTCGCAAAGAGTCAGACATGACTGAGCGACTTATCTGATCTGATACATGACATTTTCATAGGGTAGGGCCTCAGGTATGTGGAAGTCTCATGCTGAATCTGAGTAACCCCAACCATACACACACTGGGAGCTTTTTGTTTTGAATAGTTGCCTAAGTCTTCCAAGTTCCCAGACCCCTGTCTTCTAATTCTAGTTCTTATCACTTCTAAGATCCCAAGTGCATCACTGTTATGAATAGTTTGCTTTGAAACCATGACTCACCTGTGTGCTCTTGCTGTGAGTGCATTCCCCTCAAGGGCAATCTATAAGTCCGCTGGCCCTCCTTATGAATGAATTGTGAAATCTTGGCTGAAACAGACAGCTATACAATCAATTAAGAAGATGCTCCATTCTGGTTTACTCTGTGCTGAAAATTATTTAATCATCTAGGTTGGTCTTAACACGGTTATCTTATTTTCTGTGACTTATGAACATCTACAATTTCGATCTTAAGGGCATCTGTTGTCAGACCAGAGTGACTAGAGTTGCTTTCTTTAGTGAACTCCAGAGTCTCTTGCTCTTCATAATAATGATAAGCATTGCAAACTAGAAGAGTATAATCCTGGGTTCATGTTATACCTTTTCCATTGATTTATTTCATGACTATAAGTTTGTATCATTTATTGTACACTTATACATTTATTCCATCCAGGGCTTCCCAGGTGGCTCAGATGGTAAAAAATCCACCTGCAGTGCAAGACACCTGGGTTTGACCCCGGGTCAAGATGACCCCCTGGAGTAGGAAATGGCAACCCACTCCAGTATTTTTGCCTGGAGAATTCCATGGACAGAGGAGCCTGGTGGACTGTATAGTCCATGGGGTCGCAAAGAGTTGGAAATGACTGAGCAGCTAACACATACATTTGTTAAGAGAATAGATCTCATGTTAAGTGTTCTCACTACAATAATTATTCAAAAGAAGAGCTAAAAACTGAAGTTCAGTTGAGTAAATTTGAAAATCAAATTGTCTATCTTGAACAGTTCATGAATTGGGTAGCATCCCACCTAGGAAATAGAAAGAAGCTCTGAAGATCTGTAGAAAAGGAAAGGTTTAAAAGGCAGAAGGAGAGTGGAAAAAGGAAGTGTGTTAGCAAAGAGAAGATTGTGGCAGGGCCACCTTCGCACTGGGGAAGGTAGGGGTCTCTGCAGCATGTGACCTTGCTAACTCTAATCAGGTACTCCAGACTGACTAGTTAAAGATTGCATTCTGGGGAGAGACTGAAACTGTGATTAAGTCCTGGTTTATTGGGGTAGGGCTTAGGAAAAGTAACTCTGTTTGAGGCCCGTGGTTGCTTTAACATAAGTGACATTGTTTTGATGACTAATTGGATGTAAGGTGAGAGAGAAAGGAAACTTGAAGATGACGTTGACATTTGCTTTTTCGGAAACTGACCGAATGCTGTGCTGTATGCAAGGATAAGGGAATCAAAAGGAACATGGAGAGGAAGAAAAGAGTCAATTTTAGTAGAGGTGCCTTTGGGGAACTTAAGGTGAGGGGTTGAGTAGCCATTTGTCTCCACGAGCCCAGAGTTTAGGAGCCGGGCAGGGACCAGGGTGTGGAGCGTGGTGAATTTGGTAAGCATCAGGATAGGAATCATCATTAAAGGTAAAGGATTAGAAAAGATCACCTAGGGGATGAACAAAGTGGAAATTCTGATTAAAAGCAAAGCAAAGCAGAAACCTCCACAGGGTAGTAAGAAACATTTTATAAAGATAAATGGCACAATTTGCAAGGAGAGAGGATCTTCATTTACCTCTGTATCCAAAAAAAGGTGGCAGTTAAATATATAAAGTAAAACCTAGTGAAAATGCAAGGAGGACTTGACAAAAAATCTTGTAGCAGAAGATTTTAATAAAGAATCCTATTACCAAAATGGATCCCAGGATATTTTTTAATTTTTTTTTATTTTTCACTCCTCCAAACATAGCGCTCTCTATACCATCCAACCCAGATGGCTGTCTATTTTAAACCATAGTCAACGTCAGAGCTTTTATAGTACATTTTCATTATAATAAAAAGAGTTTCTTACCACCAAGCAACAAAGCCCTTGCAAAATTCATACATCTTTTTAAAACACCATCAACTCTAATTTTTTCTTTTAAAATTCCTCATTTTTTAAATCCTGTCTTTCCCTCCTTATTAATTCTTCTGTTATCTAACTCTTTAAATTGCTTAGACACATTCACGTTTCAACTGACTTTTAGAATCTTTATACTCAAGGTCATGTATTATTGCTGTTCTCACGATTTTCTATTAGTAAATTCTCTAAATTATAATATTTTAAATTTATATTTTGTATAGATAGAGGGTATTATAATTTACCCTCTTTCTAGATTTTAGAGCAGTAGTTTGAAATCTTTCTGGCACCGAGGACCAGTTTTGTGGGATCTTTCCAGGTGGCTCGGTGGGAAAGAATCTGCCTGCCAATGTAAGAGACACAAGAGACGAGGGTTGAATCCATGGGCCGGGAAGATCCCCTGGAGGAGGGCATGGCAACCCACTCCAGTATTCTTGTCTGGAGAATTCCATGGACAGAGGAGCCTGCAGGCTACAGTCCATGGGGTCACAATGAGCAGGACACAACTGAACATGTTTTGCGGAAGACAGTTTTTTCCATGGACTGGGGTCGGGTGAGTGGGGAATGGTTTGGGGATGATTCAAGCCCATTACATTTCTTATGCACTTAGTTTCTAATATAATGCTGCCACTGATCTGACAGGAGTTACCGGTCCATGGCCGGGATGTTGGGAACCCCTGTTTCAGAGTACTTGATTCAGAGTGCTGACAGCCTCATTTTAGCATTTTCTCCTTTCTCTAAATTCATTGTTTATGCTGGTGATACCTCCTATACCAAGGTTATAATAACTTTTTCACCAGCATTTTGCTTTGCATACAAAATATACATAATATTTCTGATTATCCCTAATAATCCAGGTACATCTGTCTACTTAAGATGCTTGTTCATTCCTGCCTATTAGCCCATTGAGTTATATTTATTATAGACCTTTGTTCTACCTTTGTATTTAAGTTTTTGGTATTTATTTTTAGGCCTCTCTTTTGCTAGCAAATTGATTTTAGGATGTTCTAAATACCTCATTTGAATTTCATATGAGCTTCTTCCCTCTGGTGAGACTGCTGGGAAGGTGAAAAACCTCTTTGAATTCCCTGCTTTATAATTATCTTTTATATTGACAAATGAAACACAGTCTTCTTGTCTTCAAGTCAAATATCCCACAAGTGCTTTAACTTTTTTCCCCAGGACTTTGTTTGTTTGTTTGTTTGCTGTTTACTACATTTTCCTATTTTCTGATTATAAAGTCAAGCCAAAACCAGTGCTGAATAACCACAAAAATTAAGATCCTTTGTATAATAACATTTTGTAAATTAGAAAGTGTCATTTAAATGTAAAGTAGTATTCTTTACTGACATAATTAACAGGAGAGATTTTAGTGTAACAAAGACTGTTCCTCTTAGACTTTATTGTCACAGGGGCGTATGTATATAAGCAGCTACCTGGAGGGGCTGTAGGTAAAAACAGAAATTCACTGGGTTTGAAGATTTCTTGGTTATGGTCCATTTTTGCTGTGTGACTTCAGTTAAATGATAGCTTCTCTGATGTTTCATTTATTCATTTGCCAAATGGAGACAGAAGAAATACTACAAAACCTTCAACAAAATGTTAGGGGCAGTTTTCAAAACATACATGGACTTTGGTAATTGTAACAGAAGTAAAAGAAACAAGTCAACATAGTAGGAATGAAGTGTAAACCTTATATTAAGCTTTAAGACAGCTGAGGTGGGGGGAGAAATGAGTTATTCTGAGCTGTCATTATCAGAAAAAAGAAAACACATGCATTTCTCAGTGTAATTAATATCCTCCTTCACTATTTCTTGCAGAACTCAGGAACCTCATTCTGTAGGTAGAACGATAGAGACAATATGTTTTGTAAGTGTATATTCAAAATGTATATTATTCTTGTAAAAATTTATATAATGGAAAAACAGCATTGATTTTCTGCTTATTGGCTTAGTGTTATTTTAAGCCCCCATAATAGCCTTAGGACATTCTGAGGTATGTGTTGTATTTCTAGTCTGGAGAGGTGACGAGTAAGGGCACAGGGAAAGATTTAAGGAGACTTTTATGTAATTGTGGCTTCAGGAATGAGCCCAGATTTGTCTGATCAAGATCTGTGTCTTTTCTATGCATATAAGGCCTTAACACAGATGAAGGCAATTCTTTCAGGTACGCATTTTGGTGCTTTGCAGGGTTCAACTTTATGCTAGCAGATAAATTAGGACACATGGAGGGAGAAAGCATCATTTGTACTCTGACCTGACTGTCTCCAACATAATTTTCTTTCCAGATGTTTGATAAGACTTATTAACAAAATTATCAAGGCTCTTCTTGCTTTCTAGGGCCTGACTACTCTGTCTGCCTAGGTAAACTTGTAGATGCCCATGCTTCTAAAACCATCTATAAGCTAATCATTTCAGCAGCCCAAATCATTTTTAATTCTCTCCAGGCAGTTTTCCCTTATATGTTCTCAAGTCTCCACTTTAGAGCCATTCCCTGAAAAAAGTAAAATACTTGGAGTCATCGGACCTCTTCCTTTTATATCACACTGAGCATCCAATCTATCAGCCAGCGTTTCAGCTCCAAGGCCAAAGTCTCTTCCAGCACATGCCTTTGCACTATCTCTACCCCTCAAATTGTCTCCTTCTTAGATGTCTGATCTGTCTGCTAACACCCTTCCTGTCTTTCTTCCATAGACCAGTAAGAATATCCTTACAATTTTAAGAAACTCCATCCTCTCCCCTAGTGCACTTGGATCAAAATAGCAAACAAAGAAAGGTTCATAACATTGTTAAGAAGGCTGTGCTCAAAACCATCTCCAAGAAAAAGAAACGCAAAAGGCAGATGATTGTCTGAGGAGGTCTTACAAATAGCTGAGAAAAGAAGACAAGTGAAAGGCAAAGGAGAAAAGGAAAGATATCTCCATCTGCAAGCAGAATTCCAAAGAATAGCAAGGAGAGATAAGAAAGTCTTCCTAAGTGATCAATGCGAAAAATTAGAGGAAAACAATAGAACAAAAAATCTAGAGATCTCTTTAAGAAAATTACAGATACCAAGGGAATATTTCATGCAAAGATGGGCACAATAAAGGACAGGAATGGTATAGACCTAACAGAAGCAGAAGATATTAAGAAGAGGTGGCCAAACTACACAGAAGAACTATACAAAAAAGACCCATGACCCAGATAGCCGCAATGGTGTGATCACTCATCTCAAGCCAGACATCGTGGAGTGTGAAGTCAAGTGGGCCATAGGAAGCAGCATTATGAACAAAGCTAGTGGAGGTGATGGAATTCAGGCTGAGCTATTTCAAATCCTGAAAGATGATGCTATGAAAGTACTGCACTCAATATACCAGCAAATGTGGAAAACTCAGCAGTGGCCACAGGACTGGAAAAGATCAGTTTCCATGCCAATCCCAAAGAAAGGCAGTGCCAAAGAATGCTCAAACTACCACACAGTTTCTCTCATCTCACATGCTAGCAAAATAGTGCTCAAAATTCTCCAAGCTAGCCTTCAATAGTAGATAAATTGAGAACGTCCAGATGTTCAAGCTGGATTTAGAAAAGGCAGAGGAACAAGAACACAAATTGACAACATATGTTGGATCATAGAAAAAACAAGAGAATTACAAAAAAAACTAAACAAAGCAAAAATAAAAAAAAATCTACTTTTGTTTCATTGACACTGTAAATCTTTGATTGTATGGATCACAATAAACTGTGGAAAATTCTTAAAGAGATGGAAACATCAGACCACCTTGCCTGCCTCCTGAGAAATCTGTATGCAGGTTTAGAAGAAACAGTTAGAACCATAAATGGAACAACGGACTGGTTCAAAATTGAGAAAGGAGTATGTCAAGGCTGGATATTATCACCCTGCTTATTTAACTTATATTCAGAGTACATCATGTGAAATGCCTGGCTGGATGAAACACAAGCTGAAATCAAGATTGTGGGGAGAAATATTAATTCCCTCACATATGCGGATGACACCACCCTTACAGCTGAAAGTGAAGAGGAACTAAAGAACTTCTTGATGAAAGTGAAAGAGAAGAGTGAAAAAGTTGGCTTAAAACTCAACATTCAAAAAATGAAGATCATGGTGTCTGGTCCCATCACTTCATGGCAGATAGATGCAGAAACAATGGAAGCAGTGAGAGAATTTATTTTTAAGGCTCAAAAATCACTGCAGACGGTGACTGCAGCCATGAAATTAAAAGATTCTCGCTTCTTGAAAGAAAAGCAATTACAAACCTAGACAGAGTATTAAAAGCAGAGACACTACATTGCCAACAAAGGTCCATCTAGTCAAAGCTGTGGTTTTTCCAGTGGTCATGTAAGGATGTGAGAGCTGGACCAGAAGGAAAGCTGAGCACTGAAGAATTGATGCTTTTGAACTGTGGTGTTGGAGAAGACTCTTGAAAGTCCCTTGGACTGCAAGGAGATCCAACCGGTCCATCCTAAAGGAAATCAGTCCTGAATATTCATTGGAAGGCTCCAATACTTTGGCCATGTGATATGAAGAACTGGCTGATTAGAAAAGACCCTGATGTGGGAATACAAACTAGTATAGCCACTATGGAGAACAGTATGGAGATCCCTTGAAAATTTGGAAATAGAACTGCCATTGAACCCGGAAATCCCAGTGCTGGACATACACACCAAGGAAACCAGAATTGAAAGAGACACATGTACCCCAGTGTTCATCGTAGCACTATTTACAATAGTTGGGACATGGAAGCAACCTAGATGTCCATTGGCAGATGAATGGATAACAAAGTAGTGGTACATATACACAATGGAATATTACTCAGCTATTAAAAAGAACACATTTAAGTCAGTTCTAATGAGGTGGATGAAGCTGGAGCCTATTATACAGACTGAAGAAAGTCAGAAAGAAAGACACCAAATATATTAACACATATATATATATGGAATTTAGAAAGATGGTAATGATGACCCTATATGCGAGACAGCAAAAGAGACACAGATAAAAAGAACAGACTTTTGGACTCTATGGAACAGGCAAGGGTGGGATGGTTTGAGAGAAAAGCCTTGAAACATGTATATTACCATATGTGAAATAGATCACCAGTCCAAGTTTGATGCATGGAATAGGGCCCTTAAAGCTGGTATACTGGGACAACCCAGAGGGATGGGAAGGGGAGGGAGGTGAAAGGGAGGTTCAGGATTGGGTACACATGTACACTCGTGACTGATTCATATCAATGTATGGCAAAAGCCACCACAATATTGTAAAGTAATTAGCCTCCAATTAAAATAAATAAATTCATTTTAAAAAAGAAAGAAAGAAAGGAAAGACCCTGATGTTGGGAAAGATTGAAGGCAGGAGGAGAAGGGGATGACAGAGGATGAGATGGTTGGATGGAGCAAGCTCCAGGAGTTAGTGCTAGACAGGAAAGCCTGGCGTGCTGCAGTCCATGGGGTCACAAAGAGCAGGACAGGACTGAGTGACTGAACTGAAAGGAGTAGATCCTATTATCTTAGGTTTTTTGAATGTTGAGTTTTAAGCCAGCTTTTTCACTCTTCTCTTTTGACTTTCATCAAGAGGCTCTTTAGTTCCTCTTTGCTTTCTGATGTAAGGATTGAGTCATCTGCATATCTGCGGTTGTTGATATTTCTCCAGGCAATCTTGATTTCAGCTTTTGCTTCATCCACCCTGGCATTTCACATGATTTACTCTGCATATAAATTAAATATACAGGGTGACAATATCCAGCCTTGACGTACTCCTTTCCCAATTTTGAACCAGTCCATTGTTCCATGCCTGGAAGCTTTTGAAACTAATATAATTATTTTCCATGATTATTTTTGATCCATGGGAGCATGTTAAGCTTTTGAGTATATGTGCATACACTTCCATCACGTTTATTATAATTCAAAATAATTCCTGAAACTTTTTTTTTACTTGAAACTTTTAAAAAGTTAAACATAAAAATAAAGTGTGTATGTTACAATATATTCAGGTAAAATAAGCATGGAATTTTCTTTCTTTTAGATACCTTTATAATTTATTATTTTTAAGCTGAAACACAAGGAAGCCTGGTGTACTTCAGTCTATGGGGTCACAAAGAGTCGGAAGGACTGAACGACTGAGCGTTATTCTGTTATTCTGTTATCCTCCTCCTCCCCCCAATGCACTTGGATCACAACAGGAAACAAAAGTAATTATGAGGCTTTCCTTGGTCTGGCCATGCCTGCCTCTTTGACCTCAACTTACACTGTATTTCCCTTGAACCATGGGGCTGCCACACCACTGCTTTTGATATTATGACGATTCCTGACTTGAGTTTTCTAAACAGTCTTTGTCTTGTGTAATCTCCACTTAGCTTTTGTCATCCTTAAGGTCTCAGCTCATATGTTAAATCCTTAATGGAACCTTTCTTAACAACTCAGTCAAAAGTCCTGACAACGCTGCTGTACCATCCACAACCAGTGGGTCTTCTGTTATTTTCAGTCATTTGCCTTTATCAGAAATTAGAGTTATTTCCTTTTACTTATATAAAATGGGTTATGGAGGTGAGTCAAGAAAGATCTCACTGTGATTTATGTCAGAGAGTGTTCTACCTATGTTTTCCTCTAAGAGTTTTATATTTTATACCATAATTCAAAAGGCCACATGCACCCAATGTTCACTGCAGCACTGTTTACAATAACCAGGACATAGAAGCAGCCTAAATGTCCATCCACAGAGGAATGGATAAAGAAGATGTGGCATATATATATGAAAACAATAGAATATTACTAAGCCATAAAAGGAACAAAACTGAGTTGTTGCATGGATGAACAAAATTGAGTCAGTTGTATGGATGAACCTAGAGACTGTGAGACAGAGTGAAGTAAGTCAGAAAGAGAAAAACAATTATTAATATGCATTGATGCATATATGTAGAATCTAGAAACATGGGTTAGATGATCTTATTGGCAAAGCAGAAACAATGACACAGAGGAAGAGAACAAATGTATGGACATCAAGGGAGGTAAGGACGGGTAGGATGAATGAGAAGATTGGGATTGACTAATATACACTGTAGATACTGTGCTACCTAGTGAGAATCTACTGTACATCTTAGTGAACGCTCAGTGTTCTGTGGTGATTAAACAGGAAAGAAATCCAGAAAAGAGGGGATATCTGTTTATGTACAGCTGATTCAATTTGCTGTACTGCAAAAACTAACACAACAATGTAAAGTAACTATACTCCAATAAAAATTAATTTAAAAATAAATAAAAATAAAATAGGTTTTGGAATGATACTGTTTATACAGTGAGTCTGGGATAAACTACTTGATTGAAGATATAAAATATAAAACTGATTTTAAGTTCAATCATATCTAAAGATACAAACACTAAAGGACACTTTATAGATTATTCTCCTAGACTAACTTTGATTTGCACCTTGCCACACCTACTTAAAACACAAATCAAAATGTTCTAGATGTTTACATTGCAGGTGGTTAAAAGACAGATTGTTGTAAAATGACTCGTGTTACATGAATCTTTTTCTCTTTGCAGGACCTAAGTGGAAGATATTGTAGACAAATTTATCACTCAGGAAAGACAGCATTGCTTAGCCAAATTTCATCTTATTTGGGACATTCACTTAGTTAATTAGCAGCTAAGTAACTTATTAGTCCTTTAGTTAACTAGATTGTAAATTTGGTTGCCTTTTGGTATAGGGAAGATTTAGAACCCTAAATTTAAATTAGCAAAATACTTTGAGGCAACTAGTTTCCATTCTGATTATTCTCTTGAACAAAGCATGTATAATTTCACAGTTTTCTTAGAGCAGGCTTGTTTTATTTGATTTCTACAGAGTTGGGAGAGGAGAAGAGAAACTTAATTATATTACTAGTGTTCCCTCTTATAAGGGTAGATACCCTTGGTCAAGGGTTGAATTCTTTCCTCACTGAAATGCTACCTCTGGAGAAAACGGCATGGATGGGATAAGTTGTTATCAAACCAGTGTGCCAGGGTACACCTGTATGTTCCAGAACTTCCCCAGCAAGGACATTGAAGTTATACTATTCTGTGACATTCATAATTGCCAAGAATGAGGATAAAAGGAATTAGGATAATGTCTCAAATAAAATTCTGAGCTGAATCGGTTTCATCATGAGTACTAATGAAAAGAAATGGCATATTTATTGTATATGTTCTACCCTGAAAGTGTTATCATTTTGCTTAGTGAACTTCTTTTCGTATGCCAAAAAATACAAAATCAAAGATTTTCTTGAATGGTAGTACCTTAATTGCTAGTGGTAAAGAACCCACCTGCCAATGCAGGAGACTCAAGAGTTGCAGGCTCAATCCCTAGGTTGAGAAGATCCCCTGGAGGAGGGCATGGCAACCAATTCCAGTATTCTTGCTTGGAGGGGGCAGAGGAGCCTGGCGGACTACGGTCCATAGGGTCACAAAGAGTCAGACACACTGAAACGACCTAGCATGCACATACTTTAATTGCAATATTAATTCCTAGTTTAATCTTTGAGCATAAATAATCTGATATGGGAAAGGTCACACAACTTTTTTTAAAAAAATTGAAGCCATAGGAGCAAACTGTGCTAATGCAAATTATGTTTCCAGTAAATTTCTTGGGTTTAAAATGTGTCATTGACCTCCTGAAACTGTTCTTTGAACAATTTGATCGATAAGAAAAACAGTTGTCATTTCCAGTGAAAGAGAAAAATAATTATTTACCTAGGACACCATTCTACATAGATAACTGATACATCTGTTGTTAGCTTACAATCAATAAATAACCATCAATTAGTTGAATGCTTAGATGAACCCATCAGATACTTTTCAAGAGTATTCTGACTCACATATGGTAATATTTGTGTATTATAGAGTTTTTTTAATATTATACTCTATGAAACAGATATAACAGATTGCCATCTCTTAGGGGAAATTTTTCAATTGCTTTTAAGCAGAGATTAAATATTATGAATGCAAAAGTGTTACCACTATGACAAAGCTTTTCTGTTAATGAACATGATAACAATATTACATTTAAAATACTGGATTCAAGTACATCATTACATAAAAATAAGAGCCACTTTTGCTATGAGAGAAATTCCCAGTCTTCACTGTGAAGTAACGTTTAAGGTCTATGTTTTCTTTTAGTTTTAGTGACTATAAAGTTTGGATCACTTCAGATGGTATAAGGCTTAATTTGTGCCTTACTTGATATCCAGAGACTGTTGACTAATGACTGAATATTTCGGTTTAATCTTGTTATGTGACAAAAACTATTAGCAAGATATTCCTGGGGAAACACATTAAATGAGTATAAATCGGCCTAAATTAACAGATATGTATTTGACCCTATTACCTATGTGCAGAAACGTATAACCTAATGTTTACTTACTAACTTCTTGACAGTAAAATTGAAATGCATTGTAAATCAATTATTTTCTGAAAAGAATCTGGAGAGATATATATATATATATATGCTTTATGAATCTATATTTCAATATATAGTAAGAATTAAAAAGGTGTGTAAGCTAATATTTGATTGTCATAAGCTTCATTTTGGGGAATGGAATAAGATATATATATATATACATATATATATACATTTTTTTTTTTTTTTTTTAATCAAGCAAGAAAAGTAAGTTGCAGGCAAGAGCTCACAACCTAGAAAATGCTTTAGGACTGAATTTAGTAGCTTTGGTACACCCATTATTTCCTCTGCTCAGAGTTGGAACTCTGGTGATTTGCATGGACAATGTCTTAAGGGTGATTTGTCAGCCTGGAGGCTGAGAGTCTAGTGTAAATGTAGTTGCTTCTTGGAAGGAAAAACCATAACCACTCAGGGTATCAGCAGACTTTTATTAATAACCTCAACACTACTCGATTTGATCACATCATTCATTCTCTTGCTTAAATTTCTCCTTTTGTGTCTTCAGAATATAAATTCTTTGGTGTTGTATATAAAGCAATTTATAATTTGTCCTGCCTTACCTCACCGACTTTAGCTTCCCTTATTTGCCTTCCTCTAAAGGCTATCATGTAGCCAGACTGCACTATAGTGAAGGTCTTCACGGTCGAGGTTTTCATGCAAGATTCTTTTTTATCTTTTTTGTAACCAGTAGAAGTTATTTTGAACTGTTCATGACTGGATTGTAAAGCTTTTCCTATCAAGAATACTGGTTTTTTTTGTTGTTTTTTTTTTTTTTTAAGAAAACATGGTTAGGAAGAAAAAGTGTAAATTAAGAGGAAAGAAAAATGGACATCATACTTTTTGTTTTAATTTTTTTTAATTTAAGACTTAAAAACAGGGCAAAACGGAATATGATCTTTAGAACTATTGACTTTATTCTATTACTGGAAAAGGAGAAACTGTCAATTTAGGACGGATCTCTGAAATCACAGTAAGACTCTGAAAGCTGGGGTAAGTCACTGGCTTTCATATTTTCAGTATTCTAACATTAAACATCATTTAATATATCCCCATTTTAAAGTCACAAAAATGTACATGAAGAACAATTTACACACCCATGAGAGTTATGAACATGCATTGGGCATATGAAACACACACACGCACATACCCCATAGGTACATACACAGATATATACACTCTTATTATGTCTTTGTCCTTTACTATAGCATTTCATTAAATGATGTATTGTCTCAGTAGCCAGTCCTTGGTCCTTTCATTTTATTTTTATTTTTCATCTAGGACTATATCATATTTTAGTTATATTTTCTGCAATCCCATAAATATCTCATATAAACCACAGCATAGCATGTGTCCAAACACAGTAAAAATCTAAGGATGGCTATTAAGTCTGTGAAAAATTCTCATCAGGGACCCATTATCAGGTATCACCAGTTTCAATCATCAATATCTGATGATTTTCAAATTATTTTTACAAATTAACATAAAAGGAATTAAAATTTTTTCTAGCCGTGTAGTTGGCAAGAAGGTATTATTTGGTTATTTCTGCCCCTGCATAACTGGACTGCAAGAATTTGTTGAACATAGCAGCTTAGCCCTTTAGGGAAGTGGTGCCTTAAGTCTGGAGACCCTTTCAAACTTGTTTCTCCTTTGAGCATTTGTCATCTGATCCCACAAGACCATTAGCAGAAATTGCCCTTTGTACATTTTCAGCTTTTTCTTGTTATGAGTCTTTCTTTCAGTATATTTGTTACTATGCACAGAAAGACAAGAGAACAGATCTCTTGGATCTTGCAGAACAGGGATTAGTGAGTGTTTTGTGTGGCAAAATTTAGTCTGGGACTTGCTCTTGCTATATCATGATTGGCAGCAGGGTTGTTACAGAGGCAGTCTGACACTCCACCTTCTTCTCTTTTCATTGGAGGTTACAAATGTGCACCAGGAAGAACTTAGTAACTGTGAACAGACACATTGTCTTAGTCCAGTTTCTATGGTTTTTATTACATAGTTATATGTTTTGTAGTTAGCTGTTTCTATGGCATTTTCTCTTCAATTCCTCAAACTAAATATGCCTAAAAGCAAATTTATGCTGTTTCTTCCCCCAAATTGGCCATAACTCTGAAATAGCAGCCACTGTCCATTTTTTAGATCATTCAATGGAATCATTCTTAACACCTCCTTTTCTCATGTCACACAATACCTGATTTTTTAAAATCCCATACATTTTACTTCCTAAATATCCTACAGTTGTTCCTACTTCTCTTCCTCTCAGTCATCACCTCATTCATCTAAAGTGTTACGACCTCCTTATGGGAACAGCCTTACTAATGGGTTACCTGTTTCCACTCCAAACCGTTCATCTCATGACTACCACAGCAATCGTTGGGAAATACAAATACGATTGTGTCACCACTTGCTTAATGCTTGTTAAAGATTTCCCATGTGCTGTGAGCTGAATACAGAACTTGTTATGATGTTCTCAATTTCCTGCACCAGTGGGATTTCCCCCAGCTTTTTTTTATTTATCTCACATCCTTGATCTTTGCTCAGAAGTCATGCTTTTTCACCCCACAGCTTTGTCTATCAGACTAGACCCCCTTCCTAAAATTCTCTGCCTTCTCTGCAGGCCAAAGTCAGACTCACCTTTTAGTGTTTATGTAAACATCACTTTTTCATTGAACCTGACTCACCTGATTAGGTTGAATTCTATTGTTATAGGAAATCTTAGCACTAGAGGGTCTCCTATGTTATTTATATATTTTTGTATTAGTCATCACTTTCTATCTCTTCCACTGCACTGAAACTCCCATCAAGGAAGTATTCTTGCAGGTTTTTCTATACCATTTTCTCCCCCAGTACCTGGTACTGTGCCTAAATCTTTGAGTTGTTGTCATTCAGTTGCCAAATTGTGTCTGACTTTTCTCAACCCCATGGAGCACGCCAGGCTCCCTGTCCCTCACTATCTCCTGGAGTTTGCACTCACTAAATAGGAGAACTAATAAATAAATGTAAACACTTCTCACATGAATATGATCTACAATACAGTGGAAATAAACTTACAAGCACTTTATTGAAGCTTCAGGAGAGAAAAACCCTGAGAGCTTTCCAGAAAGCAAAGAGTAATAAATAAAAAATGCTTTCACTAGATTAATAAAATATAAGATGATTAAGCACTATGTTGTCTTTATTTGCTCTCTTATTCATGCTATTTTGTTTCAAAAATATGAACATAGTTTTAATAGCTTCCTGCTGGGGATACAGTTCCCCATTTTTTCCAGTAAGAGTTTAATCTCTGAATTTTGAAGTCTCCTAAAATGAGATTTTCAAGAAAAGATCATTCTGATTTTACAAGATTCTTCTCTATAGGTAATTTATTACCTATAACCATCAGCCATAATGATGTCATTTCTTTGTTTTCACCTAGTTCAATCTGTCTAATCATCTTTCTTATCCCACTGCCTCGTTTCTTTGTTTCCTTTGTTCACTATTTATAGTAGAAAATACATTTTACATTGACACACAGTATCCATTTTTAATAAATAATTATGGATGAATACAAATATATGCTCAGCATATAACCTGAGAAACATAGAACAAAATATTACATGATTTTAAAAAACCCTGCATGAATATATGTGCATGTGTGTGTGCTCAGCTGCTTCAATCATGTCCTACTCTTTGCTACCCTGTGGATAATAGCCTGCCAAACTCCTCTGTCCATGGAATTTTCCAGGCAAGATTCCTGGAGTGGGTTACATAGCTTTCTCAGAGAGGACATATGTATATAATACATACACACACATATATGTGCTGATAATGGCCCATAGGCTTATGAGTCTATCAGTAACTTACAAAGACTGTTGAGCTGATGTTTTTATTCTGTTTTGGTCATTAATGATGAAAGAAGAGAAAATGTAATAAATGGAAACTTAATGTAAATTCATTAAAAGAAATATATTCTATAAGACAGATAGTAGACAATGTGGAATCTTTTTTTAATATAAATTTATTTATTTTAATTGGAGGCTAATTACTCTGAAGTATTTAATGTAAGGAAGAACATTTGTCATTACGTTATGGTTGGTGTAGCGTACAGCATTACATGGTTTCTAACTTGTAGGCTGGTAATCTTTCTTTCATTAGGTGAGTGAAAGAGGAAAAAGTATACTTTAAAGTATGTAAATTAAGATGTTAGCTTTTCTAAAAGGAGGAATATATGGTGAAAGTGAGACTTAAGAAATAAAATTTACATTAATTTTTTTCCTAGGGGTAATTAAAAATTAAATGTTTGGCATTATGGCTTTGTATATTTAGTGTAAAATGAAGCTAATCCTTTTTAAATTGATGTGAATATGATTTTTGCGTAGATGTTTAAACAGTTTCTTTATAATTATCCTGAGTAAAATTTAACAGTATTTCAGTTAACAAAAAAGTATAATTTATAATTTTTAATGAGATAAAATGTGGAGTCTTCCTTTTCATATGACATGCTCAATTTGGTGATCCACGTTTAAAGAATTGCAGTGCTTATGAAAAACTTTGTCCTATTCCTTTAACTTCTTTGTGAGCAGGAAGAGATGGCTTTTCTTTGTATATCCAGTGCTCGGTTTGGTTGCTGTGGACCTGTATTTATAAATTGTAGGAAGTCAGTAAAGACCAAAGCATTGTATGTGAAGCATATTGATTTTTGTGAATCTGTGGAAGGAATGGTGGGTCATTCTAAAGTACATATTTATGGATTTTAAGATGGGCTTCCCTAGTAGCTCAGATGGTAAAGAATCTGCCTGTGATATGGCAGACCTGGGTTCCATCCCTGGGTTTGGAAGAGCCGCTGGAGAAAGGAAAGGCTACCCACTCCCTGTATAGTCCAGGGAGTCTCAAGTAGTCGTACATGACGGAGCAAATTTCACTTTCATGGATTTTTAAGTAATATTGAATTAAGATAAAGGGTAGATATGGAACACCTTTAAAATGTTGCACTTTAAAATTACATCTCTTGATCTCAATTAAAAAAGACAGGGGGAAAGAAAAGAAAAATAAAAACCTCCAGGAACTGATAGTTTCATTGTTACATTTCTTCAAGGAACAGTAAGTACAGTTCAGTTCAGTTCAGTCACTGTCGTGTCCGACTCTTTGCGACCCCATGAATTGCAGCATGCCAGGCCTCCCTGTCCATCACCAACTCCTGGAGTTCACTCAGACTCACGTCCATCGAGTCAGTGATGCCATCCAGCCATCTCATCCTCTGTTGTCCCCTTCTCCTCTTGCCTCCAATCCCTCCCAGCATCAGAGTCTTTTCCAATGAGTCAACTCTTCGCATGAGGTGCCCAAAGTACTGGAGTTTCAGCTTTAGCATCATTCCTTCCAAAGAAATCCCAGGGTTGATCTCCTTCAGAATGGACTGGTTAGATCTCCTTGCAGTCCAAGGGACTCTCAAGAGTCTTCTCCAACACCACAGTTCAAAAGCATCAATTCTTCGGCGCTCAGCCTTCTTCACAGTCCAACTCTCACATCCATACATGACCACAGGAAGTCCAGGGAAATATAATTCAGGAGATGGACAAAGGTACAAAGTTATCCACTTCATTTAATGATTAAGCTAAACATTTATTCTAAAATACTCAGAGCACAAACTATGAGTTGATGTTCTCACATTTTAGTTTATAAAACCCCAATACTTTGAGATGCTCTATCAAAAGCAAGAAATTTAGCAGATGTATTTGGTTTAATCTATTCGCAGAGATTTGCAATCAACATTAACTCATTAAAGGAACCTGAAAAATCCTTTACTAAATAAAATATCCTTAATTCAGAGTTACCAAATATATTTGACTGCAGACCCCTGTGTCTGGTTCACATCTACTGCCAACTTGGCTTTTCAAGGAACATGTATTGAGATACAAAAGTCTAGCCTAAGAGAACTTTAAAAAGATAGATATAAAAATGCTATAGTAATGAACTGCCAAACTCCAATCACAGTGCATTTACATTAAGGACAACAGCAAAACAAAATACCAAACAAGCAAAAGGACAAATACTAAATATTACTAGCTCAAGGATAGAAAAGAGTAGAATGATACTAATTTCTCATGCATGTCTTTATTATTTGCCTTGTAATAATTGCATATTACTCTTTTTTGGAACTGAAAATATTAGAAGTGCACAAAAATTACCATCAGGTAAGGTTTATCCAAGGAGTGTAAGTATGACTTATTATAGGCATATGTCAATAACATAAGTTATTGTAATGAATTTGACATAATATCTTATAGGAGTGATATATTTAATATATCCAAAAATAAAATAGTTTACATTCCTCTCGTCCTGCAGAATTTTCCCTACTATGTCTTTTCTTATGCCTTCATTATCTGTTGCCTTTATTCCTTGATATCTATAAATCATATTGAAAATAAACAAATATTGGTTGAAAAGCAAACAGAACATTGTATTGCTCATGAGCTACATGTCATGCAGTCAGCCTTTATCCTTATTGATTATGGAAGTATTGAATGATATGAAATCTCCAGGGCATTTCTCTGTTTCTCGTGCATGTTGTTATTTTTGTTGTTTAGTTGCTAAGTGCTGTCAGACTCTTCTGCAACCCCATAGAGTGTATGTAGCCTGATAGCGTCTCTGTCCATGGGACTTCTCAGGCAAGAATACTGGAGTGGGTTGCCATTTCCTTCTCCAGGGGATCTTCTTGACCCAGGGGTTGAACGCCCTCATCTCCTCCATTGCTGGCAGATTCTTTACCATTGAACCACTCGGGAAGGTAGTAATCAAGTTCTGTGTTGGTATTTAAGACATATTTGATTAGTTGGCATTTTGTCCTCTACTCTGCATAGTTTAGATGCATGTCCACTTGGTTTAAAAAACAAAATAAAACTTGTCAAAGTCCATACTATAAAACTCCTCAAAAGATTTTTTTCTGTGACAGTGATCTTGAAAATAGTGCCACAAATCAATATTCATGTAAAACTAAATTGCATTAAGGCAGAAATAACTATGTGAAGGATTTTTGAAATTCCAGTTTAAGCTCAGTATTGTGAGTATTGACCAAAATTATGAAAAGCACATAAATATGTGTATGGCAAGAATTATTTGCTTCTCAAAATGAATTGAGTTTCTAAAACTGGGTATAGTTAATCTTCATGAGATAGAAAATTCATGTTATGTAAAATTAAATGTCTATTTAAATGATAGCAGTGAACGTGAGTTAATAAGTAAAATATAAAAAGAGAAAATTGTTTTTCAAAATATTATGATTTTAATATTTAAATCTTAAAATATTGCCATATACTGATGTACTTAGTAGTTACCTAAATCAGTGAATTTTATAAATAGATACACATATAATATACATTATACAGTCTTTATATAATTACAATAGGATTTCTTTTATTTAAGCAATCTCAATGATAAGTAGTGCTTTTTTAAAACAAGTCGCTAGCCTGATATTGACAGTTTGACCTAGAAATAAAGTGTAATCTTTTTTTTTTCCCCTTCCTGCATTGCCAAGAATTAGTTGTCAGTTTCTGTAAATGACGATGGTGAGCCCTCCAAAGGTCAACTGATATCAGCCTGGCTATCTTTCTAAATAAAGATTATAGGTTTACCTTGCAAATTGCCTAACTCTTCTTTTGGAGCCCTCTTTGTTTCCCCATGTTTTTACTTCCCTTCCCAGGTCAGATTTATGGGGTGGAGAAAAGACTGGACATGGTTACAGGGACTCATTAATCCATGAGTGGCTTTCTGCCGCTGACAAATCTGTTAGCACATCCACAGCAAAGAGAACAGGCAGGCTGTTTTCTCTTTCTCCACGGTCCTTGACTCTCCTGTTAATAGTACATTTACATTTCTCACAAGTGGAGAAGGCTTTTTAACACCTTTGTAGATTTACTGGATTCTTATATTTGAGTCTTTTTTGTGCTTCTTTTTCTTTTATCCTGGGATTGTCATATAAATAACAGAATTACTTATGAATTTATTCAAGGTTATTTGTCAGGCATTTCACAGAACATTAGCTCACTTAATTCTCAGAATAACCAAAGGAAGAAGTTGCTATTATTACATTTGCTTTTCAGTTGAGGAATATGAAGTTTAAAAAGTTTAAGTAGTTTTCCTAAGTTACTATTGATCAGTTTAGTTCAGTTCAGTTCAGTTGCTCAGTCGGGTCTGACTCTCCACAACCCCATGAATCACAGCACGTCAGGCCTCCCTGTCCATCACCAACTCCCAGAGTCCACCCAAACCCATGTCCATTGAGTCAGTGATGCCATCCAACCATCTCATCCTCTGTCATCCCCTTCTCCTCCTGCCCTCAATCTTTCCCAGCATCGGGGTCTTTTGAAATGAGTCAGCTCTTCGCATCAGGTGGACAAAGTATTGGAGTTTCAGCTTCAGCATCAGTCCTTCCATTGAATATTCAGGACTGATTTCCTTTAGGATGGACTGGTTGGATCTCCTTGCAGTCCAAGGGACTCTCAACAGTCTTCTCCAACAACACAGTTCAAAAGCATCAATTCTTCAGTGCTCAGCTTTCTCTGTTGTCCAACTCTCACATCCATACATGACCAGTGGAAAAACCATAGCCTTGACTAGACGGACTTTTGTTGGCAAAGTAATATCTCTGCTTTTCAATGTGCTGTCTAGGTTGGTTATAGCATTCCTTCCAAAGACTAAGTGTCTTTTAATTTCATGGCTGCAGTCACCATTGCAGTGATTTTGGAGCCCCCCAAAATAAAGTCAGCCACTCTTTCCACTGTTTCCCCAATGTATTTGAAGTGATGGGACTGGATGCCATGATCTTAGTTTTCTGAATGTTGAGCTTTAAGCCAACATTTTCACTCTCCTCTTTCACTTTCAACAAGAGGCTCTTTAGTTCCTCTTCACTTTCTGACATAAAGGGTGGTGTCATCTGCATATCTGAGGTTATTGATATTTCTTCCAGCAATCTTGATCCCAGCTTGTTCTTCATCCAGCTCAATGTTTCTCATGATGTACTCTGCATATAAGTTAAATAAGGAGGGTGACAATATACAGTCTTGACGTACTCCTTTTCCTATTTGGAACCAGTCTGTTGTTCCATGTCTAGTTCTAACTGTTGCTTCCTGACCTACATACAGGTTTCTCAAGAGGCAGGTCAGGTGGTCTGTTATTCCCATCACTTGAAGAATTTTCCAATTTATTGTTATCCACACAGTCAAAGGCTTTGGCATAGTCAATAAAGCAGAAATAGATGTTTTTCTGAAACTCTCTTGCTTTTTCAATGATCCATTAGATGTTGATAATTTGATCTTTAGTTCCTCTGCCTTTTCTAAAGCCAGCTTAAACATCTGGAAATTCATGGTTCACGTGTTGCTAAAGCCTGGCTTGGAGAATTTAAGCATTACTTTACTAGCATGTGAGATGAGTGCAATTGTGTGGTAGTTCTTTGGCATTGCCTTTCTTTGGGATTGGAATGAAAACTGACCTTTTCCAGTCCCGTGGCCACTGCTGAGTTTTCCAAATTTGCTGGCATATCAAGTGCAGCACTTTCACAGCATTATCTTTTAGGATTTGAAATAGCTCGACTGGAATTTCATCACCTCCACTAGCTTTGTTCATAGTGATGCTTCCTAAGGCCCACTTGACTTCACATTCCAGGATGTCTGGCTCTAGATGAGTGATCACACCATCGTGGTTAGCTGGATCATGAAGATCTTTTTTGTAGAGTTCTTCTGTGTATTCTTATCATCTCTTCTTAATATCTTCTGCTTCTGTTGGGTCCATACCATTTCTGTCCTTTATTGAGCCCATCTTTGCATAAAGTGTTCTCTTGGTATCTCTGATTTTCTTGAAGAGATCTCTAGTCTTTCCCATTCTATTGTTTTCCTCTATTTCTTTGCATTAATCACTGAGGAAGGCTTTCTTATCGCTCCTTGCTATTCTTTGGAACTCTGCATTCAGATAGGTAAATCTTTCCTTTTCTTCTTTGTTTTTGGCTTCTCTTCTTTTCACAGCTATTTGTGAGGCCTCCTCAGACAGCCATTTTGCTTTTTTGCATTTCCTTTTCTTGGGGATGGTCTTGATTTCTGTCTCCTGTACAATGTCACGAACCTCCGTCATAGTTCATCAGGCACTCTATCAGATCAAGTATTGATCAAGTTGTGTATTTATCAAGTTATGAATAAATGTTTGATTATTACTTTATGATAGCATTGCCAGTGGTAATAGGGTTATAAAGTTGAAGTCAAACCATTTATTTTAGATTTTAGAAACATTTTTTGTGTAGACTAAGGTGTCATGGATCTGCATGTCTAACATACAGCACATACCTGGCACTAGTAAACCATTGATAAATAAATCTTTATGAATGAATTAGGTCACCCTTTTTCTATTATGAAATATTTTATTAAGATGTTATAGAACTTACTGGTTTTATAGAAATTATATTTAAATTAAAATTGATAGGTATTTTTTAGTAGAGAAATTATAAGAAAATTATATTCGTTTGCAGCTTTCCATTTCAGTCACTCAGTACAAATGAATCTGAGTAACTTGTATGCATATTAACTAAACAAAAAGGCAAATAGAACATGATGTGATATTGGTTTATTTTTAAATCTTAAATTGGAGCAATTTATTTAATTTCAAATGTTTCGGCAGGGCTTTTCAGGTTGTGCTAGTGGTAAAAGACACGACTGCCCATACAGGACACCTGGGTTCCATCCCTGGGTCGGGACAATTCCCCTGGGAGAGAGCATGGCAACCCACTTCCATATTCTTGGAGAATCCCATGGACAGAGGAGATTTGCATACTACAAGCCATAGGGTCACAAAGAGTTCCATGTGACTGAAGAGACAGCATGCACACATGGGATAATAAACTAAAATTCGGTTGGAGTTAGATATTCACTAAAATCAAGCATTTAAGTGAGCTTTTTGTCTTAAATTTATGGCCCAGTCACAAAACATTAAATTTGATCACTAGAAAATTTGAAGGTAAAAGAATGTTTACTATTATCCACCAGCTATGATTATCCTATTTCTATTTTCAATTCAGGATATAATTTAAGTAGTTTAACTCAAGCTTTGACTAATGGAAAAGATATATCTCTTTTTTAAGAAGACAAAATAGGATATTTCAATTATGAATGTGCTGTATTTGAGCACATTCTTGGATTTACTTTATCACAAAATCTGTGCCCAACATTAAAATCACTTCTGGGTACAGATGAAAACTAATAATTAACTGAAATTCATCAGTTATTATCAGGGAGAAAAGGCAGTTTTCATTTAATAATGTCTCGAAAGACATCTGTGAATGAAATACGATAACTCTCTATATGAAAATGGATTATAATCACCAAATAGCTTCAAATCCTTATGAAGCACATTGTTGGAGAAGGCAATGGCAACCCACTCCAGTACTGTTTCCTGGAAAATCCATGGACAGAGGAGCCCGGTAGGCTACAGTCCATGGGGTCGGTAAGAGTCAGACACAACTGATTGACTTCACTTTCACCTTTCACTTTCATGCATTGGAGAAGGAAATGGCAACCTACTCCAGTGTTCTTGCCTGGAGAATCCCAGGGATGTGGGAGCTTGGTGGGCTGCCGTCTATGGGGTCACATAGAGTCGGACACGACTGAAGCGACTTAGCAGCAGCAGCAGCACATTGTAGCATTCACAGTGCTAGAAAAAAGAGCTAACATATCAGTGAAATATCAGTGTTTATGCATAATGCAATAAAAGGGTATTTCAAAGCTAAAAAACTGTCTTAACTTTAAGAATTATATAATAAAGTAACAGTAAACTATGTATCTACCTGTCCTGAAGGTTCCCTTTTACATTCCCTCAACAGAAGTAGTTGAATTATTGTTTAGATAGGTAATCTATGTGAATCTAAAAATATTTTTATTTGTAGAGTAATATAAGAGAAGTAATAGAAGAGTATTATAAGTTTTCCTATTTCTTTAAAACATTCCTAGTTCTATTGCCTATAACCAAAATAGTATGTAATAAGTTGTCAGATATGCTTAACATTCTCCACATGTTGCATACTGGTGCCCTACAGCTAGTATCAGACAGTGATGCTGTGCCCATATAATGTGATTGGACTGTCTCTGCTTCCCCTGCCCTGCCTTTTTGTTAAACTTCCCCATGTATTAGTATTTACTTTTGTAAAATAAAAACATGCAACCAGTAATTTCAAAATACTTTTTAAATCTAATTTTGATAATTCTAGAAGAGATTTGAAAGATATTTGCTTAAATAGTATGAAGATCCTAACTCTGAAATTGATGTTAGCGCAAATTCTGCAAAATCCCCTTCTAAACTGTTTCTACCCTTCAAGTAATGTGATTCTTTGCATAAATAACAATTTTCAAAACTTAATGTGAAAATGAATTCCAACAATGAAGTTACGATTACAGTGTTTTGTAGGCAAATCTCTCTCTAATATTTGAGAGTAATTTGTTTCTTTTATAAAAGATAAGCTGGATACTTTTATTATTATAATGGTTATATGAGTAACCTGATTGACTTGACTTAGTATTAATGCGTGCAAAGTTCACTAACAGTGACATGAATGGGATTTCAAGAAAAGCTTTTGATTAGAAATAATGAAGTATAGCCAATTTAATTTAGTAATTTTTAATTATGCAATTTGCTTGCATATTACCCAAACAGAATGGGTTTCAATAAGTCAGTGCACTTCAAATTTCCCAAATTTTGTATTTATCATGTTAAACAGTATTAACTGAACAAATGCTGGAGTTGCAAAAGTAAATTACGGAGGAGAATAAAACCCAATTTACTTGTTTATAAGAACTTGAATATTTCAAAAGGTGGTGGGAAAGTCATTTGATTCTTTTGAGAAAGAAGTATTTAGCCTTGCTCCTAAGTTATATTAGCTTCCACCATTAAGGCAATGGTCAGATAAATACATTTGTGTGCTTTTTCTTTTCTTTAGTGAACTGTACTTATTTTATATCTTAACAGGCTAAAGAGCTTGGTCATTTAAATGTAGGCAACAGAAAAAATATATATGTTACCTTCAGACTCTCATTCAGTAATTATTAGTGGACATCATTATGCTCTTGGAACTAATATAGGGGTTCAGGCAACATGAGTGAAGAAAGCACATGACTCTGTCCTAATATGACTCTTACAGAGGTTTATGGACAATCAGCATCAAACCCAACAAATGACTAAAACTTTTTTAAATTAAGCACAGTAAGAAAGACAAGGAGTATATATGATGTTTAGGTTAGAAGTAAAGACTTGAAGGAAGTGAGGAAATATCCATAAAATACCTGGGCAATATGTTCCAGCCAGAGAGAGTCGTCCATGACAAGACCTTGAATCTGGGTGATGCCTGTCATGTTGGTCAGAAAGTGAGAATGCCAGTGTAGCTGGGGCAGAGCAAACCACAGGGAGGAAACTAGTGAATCTACTGGAAAACTAGAAAAAACTAGAAACCTAGTCTGAAAGGCATAGGGAGGGGTCAGATGGAAGACTAGGCTAGAGACAAATATCATTAGATCACAAAGATCATTAGAGTTTAGTCTTATATGGACTAGGGTTCCCTGTTCCAGGAGTTTAAGTAGAGAAATAACATGGCCTGACCCATGTTGTCATAGGCCAACTCTGGCTCATGTGCTGAGTATAAACTGTTGGGAAAATAAAGAATAAAAAAGTAGAGATATCTTAAACGGCTGGACAAGGAATTTCTGTAGTTTAAACATTGAATAGCATATCTTCTTGGTCATCATAATCAAGCCATCTGTGTTTGTTCTGCATAGAAATTGGAAGGAAAATCTAGAAGTACACAGTGATTTCCTTTGACAGCTTTAGAGAGGTATAATTTACATGCCATAAAATTCATTCATGTTAAGTGTAGAATACAACCACGTTAATATATTTACAAATTTCTACAGTCATCACAAGTCTAGTTTTAGAACATTTTCATCATCTTATTCCCACCATTACTTCCAAGCAACCATTAATATGCTTTCTGTGTCTTTTCTGAACATTTCATGAAAACAGAATTATACAGTATATAGTCTTTTACATGTGACTTCTTTCACTCAGTGTCTTTCCATGGCTTATCATATTTTAACATGCATCAGTACTAGATTCCTTCTTATTTTATTGGTGATTTTTTAATGTTGCAAATCTCACTCCTCTCCAAGATTGCAAATATATGCATGTTTCATAGCCTCCTTTTTTTTTTTTTTTTTTTTTTTTTTTAAGCTAGTAGCAGTGCTATTTCTAATGCTATTTTAGCAATTCTACTTTGGGAAAACCTTGTAACATTTCTAGCTTCTCCCTTACTTTCATACCACCAATAGTTTTGTACAGATAATTGATGTACCGAAAGACTCCTTTTGAGAGTCACCTTGCCATGTTAACTCCTCAAGCCTTTCTTGTCTACAGTGGTCCCTCTGTATTCCAAGTTCCCACATTTGTGGATTCAACTAGTCACAGATTGAAAATATTAGGGAAGAAATTTCTGGGACATTCCAAAAGTCAGAAGTTGAATTTGCTGCATACTTGCGACTATTTGCATAGCATTTGCAACTTATTTACAACAAATTTTATAGCATTTGTATGGTATTGGGTATTATAAGTAATCTAGAGATGATTTAAAGTATATATGAAGATGTGCATAGGTTATATGCAAATACTATGTCATCTGAGTGACTAGAATGACTATGTCATTATATCTCCTGTGTCTCCCTGGGGGACCTGGAACCAACCCCTGGGGATATGGAGGGATGACTGTGAAGCACATACACATGAAATATATACATATATATCTTTACCACACATATATAACTGAAAAATGTCTCTCTGTTAAAAAAGAAGACTATTGACTATTGCTATTTTGATGGGTAGTAGATCTAGTGGATTCTAGTGTCTGTGTTGCCTTGACATGCATTCAAAATGTTTATGTAAGTCATCCATGAAATTCCATCTATTCACTTTATATACTATTCAAATATGCTTTGTGATTTGGGGCTATAAATTTTGGCTACAAATAAAATAAGACTATTTCTCTTTGATGTAAGAAAAAACTTAAAAATATTTTCTCGAAGGAAAGTACTGAACCGTATACAATCCCAGCTACCAAGTGGCTTTATGAAGTGTGCTTTGGCTTTCAGAAGAATGATGAGAAGTAATGTGGCTGATTTGAAAGTTTTAACTGTAATCCACCTTTGTTTTTTTAGCATCTGTGGAATCCAACATCTGGAACGGATAGGAAAGAAGCTGAATCTTTTCGACTCCCTTTATTTCTGCATCGTGACATTTTCTACTGTGGGCTTTGGGGATGTCACTCCAGAAACGTGGTCGTCCAAGCTTTTTGTGGTTGCCATGATCTGTGTTGCTCTTGTGGTTCTCCCTATCCAGGTAAGCACCACTGTGTTAAATTTTATAGAAACGTGCTAAGTCTTATGAAATCAAATCTTCCACATTTAATAAAAAATACAGGGTGACTTATTAACTATATTAACGCATGCTCTTATACCATCTAGTCAATTATTAAAATTGTCTCCAAAATGCCTTTTTAAATTATATTAGAAACATGAGTTTTTTTCCCTTCTAGTCTCCATTGGTAGCTCACATTTCATTTCAGTTTTTTCAAGATGCTTTCTTTTACATATATTTACATTAATTATTGGATTGTAGGATAGTATAGTTTTTAATTATAGCATGTTTGTACAAGACAATAAACTTATGAAACATTGATTTCTTTTGATTCTCAAAACTACAACTAAAAGCCATATGTTGTCATGAATAAAAATTGATTGACTATGTTGGTCAACTAAAATAAAATCTGAAGATGATACATAGCTAACATGTAGCATTTTGGAGAATGGATAAGGAAGCAAAGGCACAGAGATATAAATGAGACTGAAGACACATAGAGACAATCTTCAACTTTTTCCTATAGTGAATTCTGGCTGTCGATGGGTGGGCAGGTCATAAACAGGATGTGGCCAACACAAATCAAAATGTATATTATATTATACAGCCATTTGACAAAGTTATTGAAATATCCTTTCCATAGATGTAAAAATGATCTTTCCACTCCTATCCAATCATGCACGCAATCCTCAATGACACCCCTCCCCCATACCCTCAGCATCCCTTTAATAACAGCTACTTCCTTGGTGGCTCAGTGGTAAAGAATCTGCCTGCCAATGCCCAAGACATTAGTTCAGTCCCTGAGTCTGGAAGATCCCCTGGAGAAGATGATGGGAACTCACTCCAATATTCTTGCTTGGAAAAATCCCATGGACAGAGAAGCCTTTGCAGTCCATGGGGTTGCAAAGAGTCAGACATGACTGAGCTTGCATGCATGCACTATAACTGGAACGTGGCCTTGTGTATGTGGTAAGGTTATCTCCCCTTGCAGGTGATGTGGGCTGAAGTTGACAGAAGAATGTGAGAGAAAAACGTGAGACCTTTGTCTTTAACCAGGTGCATGACATATATGGCTGCATACTCTACTGGACAGAAAGCAGAAGTGCAGACCTATTAGTGCCCTGTTATGATACAATAGGAAAATCTCATTATTGTTTCCTGAGAGACATGAAGGCCCTGGGAGGGATTAGCAAGTCTGCAATTATCCTATGAAGAGTCTTGTTGAAGGGAACACTGATCATTTCAATCTCAAAGAGTTTCATCTAAGAAATTGAATTATACCCAGTAGACAATAGATGGATTGCACTGCTTTTTATTTTCATGTCCAGTTCTTTTCATTCACATGTGGAAAATGCATTACAGTTTGAACAGCTGGCCTATTTGTGGATGGAGAGACAAAAGTCAGGTGGAAACTATAGTCGACACAGAGCTCAAACCGAAAAGCACGTTGTTCTGTGTGTCAGCTCGCTGAAGATTGATTTACTCATGGACTTTTTAAATGAATTCTATGCACATCCAAGACTCCAGGTAACTTTAAATGGATTATACTGACTAACATTGGCAAAATCAATTAATGATAGTACAGCCTGTGTTCTGGAGGATTTTTATTTATATGCTCAAATTTAGAGAAAATGAAGAACTACAAATATAACCTGGAACATAGAAAAAAATGCTGGAGGAATACACAGTATGTTAAGTTTCCTTCTGTATCTATAACGAAAGACAGATGGAATTATATTACTGCTACAAAGAAAGGTTTTCTCTGAATTAAAATGATTGCTTTTTTCTCCTTTTGGTAGTGAATAAATGATATTTTTATGAAACAGTGAAACAACATAAAATATAATAAAACAATAAAAAAGTCATTTCAATATCATCTGCTCACTTGAATTTTCAGAATTTTATCAAGTGTTACTGATGGAAATTTGGAAGTCTGAAAGTTCCAAAGTTCTTCCCTTTGTTTCCTGGAGTGAAACTTGGTCTTAGTTATAGTAGCAATAAATGATGAAAATCTGGGCAATATGTAATTGAAATCATGAATTCAGAAAAATCTCTTCTGTCTATGCAGACACTTCCACTTGCCATGGTTCTGGGTCAGTGTAGACTTAGGTCACCTCCTTTACTGCTTAATGCACTTAGTCTAGTCCAGACAGCAAAGAACTACTTGAATTTTTTGTATTTCCCCAATAAGCTTCTGTTAAGAGATTGGATAATCCTGAAGTCAAGACAGTGTTGAGTACTTCTAATTATCTCTCTCTTAAATAATTTAGAGACATTTTAACATATTACTTTTTTGAATTAAAAAATCTAACTTATAAGTGAAACTTATGTAATATATTCTTTTGTTTTTACATACATTATTTTGCATTTTGAAGTAACTCTATATTTAACGTTTTTTTTAATTACTCATATTAAATAATTTCAGATGCTTATTATAACCCACAAAGAAAATCTATCTGGGAGAAAATTTATTCCACCCAAAATTTGATCCCTAGTAATTAATTTTGTCTAATATCAATATGGAGAAATCTTAAAACTCCAAAAATTCCCACTAGATACAGCATGGTAAAATGGTGTACGTTTGCCAGAGAATTTGAATTCTTGTAGATAAATTGCTTTATACCATTTTATCAGTGAGAATAATTTTCCATTTTCTCCAAACAACCATTGTTTTGAAATATTTTGATCACAAACTTTCAAATTTAATTTACTTTGTCAGTATTACCAATATTTTTGTGAATCCTTTTCCATTCAGATATTCATCTGAATATTTTCAATTTTATCAACTCATAATAATGTTGAAGTGAAGTGAAGTGGCTCAGTGGTGTCCAACTCTTTGTGACCCCACGGAATGTAGCCTACCGGGCTCCTCCATCCATGGGATTTTCCAGGCAAGAATACTGGAGTGGGGTGCCATTACCAAATGATATAAACAATGATATAAACAGCTTTTTATTCTAAAAGTAACAAGATTGAAGTATAAGTTGACGCTTAGCACTTCTGGCTGGTATGCAGTTTATCTTTTAGAATCAATCTGAAATCCTAAGGAGGTTCTCTGATGGCTCAGACTGTACAAAAACCTGCCTGCAATGCAGGAGACTTGGGTTCAATCCCTTGGTCAGGAAGATCCCCCAGAGAAGGGAATGGCAACTCGCTTCAGCATTCTTGCCTGGAGGATTCCATGGAGAAAGGAGCGTGGCAGGCTACAGTCCATGGCATCAAAGAGTCGGACACGACTGAGTGACTAACACTTTCACACCCTGAAGTCAAAATTGAAAATTTCATAGGCCGAAATGTGTGCTGAGTGTATGCACTGATTTATCTTTTCTTCTTGATACTAAGTAAATTGAAAAAAGTCAGGATGAACATGCTGATTTATGAGATTTTTGTATGTTTGTCTGTTATGTTTATTACCATCTCATGTTATTTAACATATGCCCCAGTTTTAAATGCAAACTTTGATTTATTATTAAGAGTTCATTTCTCTTTTATCATATTTCAAAATGTTCATAGATATTCTATTTACCTATCTAGTATAAAACAAAGCATTATTGTTTCTATCCCATTGCCCACTTTGTTTTGAGTAGGATTATTATGTGGTGATTTTGTGTCCTACTGAAATGGATGTGCAGGTCCGAAGGATCCTCCAGATTCCAATGTGGTCACAAAGAGTTATCTACCTTCAAGGTTCGGCCCTTAAAGACCAGGATCTGTTGAGAGCAAAGTAAGTATTTACACTTTCCATCTTGTAGTGTTATAATATCTTTTCTCTCCTCCAAATTTTAGCAGTTTCACTACTGTGAGATGTGTTTTTGAAAACAAACTTTGCTTTTTCAAATAGGAAGATTAAAAATATAAAATCAGCTTATTTGCTCCTCTTTCTCAGTGCAGGGTTGTTCATCAGACCATGTCCACACAACACATTGAGAAGTGTGGTGGGGTGGTATCATCTCAGGGTGCTGGGAGATGAACTGAGTTATCCAGATTCAGCGAGAGTAGTCTCCAAATTCCTGGATATTGTTTTTATTCGATAAATAAAACTCTTGGGCTAAACACTATGTGATATGCCAAAGCAGTGTGAGTCAGGGTTTAGATTTTAAGGAGTTTGTATTATATACTGGGCAGATAATACTTGTGTTCCCTGGTGTCTGAGATGAAAGAGTCCTTGGGGACTGGAGAAATCAGGAGGGTGACAGCGGTCTTAGTTGCTGTCTTCTTCTTGTGCAGGTGCCATCCCCCTGGATTAAAGATGACATAGTCTTATAGCTTTGTCACGGTCTTGGGGGGGTCACTGCAGTGTGGGAGCAGAGTGAGAGTGTGGTTGGTTAGACTGCAGACTCCAGGAATCAGGGCCTCTGCAAAACACCCTCCATAGTTTCAGAAGCCAGAAGAGATTCTTAGTGGAGGTGGCTTCGCTCAATGTTTTCTCTTGTTTTGTAGCTTTTAAATATATCTTCGTGTTTATCTTTGAGTTGTCCTACAGACTCTGTTAGGTTTAAAAGTCTCTTCCTTGAATTTCATAGCATAAGTGATTTTTTTCTTTTTTGTTGTTTTGATTCTTCCCAGATGGCTTGAGTATGTGTGTTGGTGTGTGTGTTGGTGCATGTTCTCCATATGTTTGTGTGTGTTTTGTGTTTCTTTATACATGTCCTCTGTATGCTTGTATTTGTGTGTGTATGGGTTTTGTTTGTGTGTGTGTGGATGATGGAAAAGAACAGATAAAAACTCCCAAACTTCTTTCTGCTGCTTATTCCTGCAAAAGTTGACTAGATAGCTCATAACAGGAACTCTAACATTATGTTAGATTTATATATAATAGGTCAATTTAGCTGAGAATTTTTTCAATGATTTAACAATTTGTGAAACAAAAAGAGTCAGTAGAAACTACCAGGCTATAATGAATTGTACATAATTGGAAAATTAAACTTCTTTGAGAATATATCAGCATCTGTAGTGGATTGCATACTTCATATATATTGTCACTATACACATGACAATTCTAGAATAAATCATGGTCTCCCAGTACCTCAAGTAAAACACAGCATTAGGTGCTTGCTAACAATCTGCTATCTATACTCATTATTCAGGAACTGTAAAGAAATAGTTGCTTAAACAGTAATATAATCTGGATCTTTATATTCATCTGTATAGATAATAAATATACTTAATATATTGTAATGAATTAAGTTCTTCATTTGATAAGAATGAGTAATGCCCATTTTATGTTCAATATGAATTTCTGTGATAAATGAAGCCTTTTGACTACCTAATCAATTAATCTAAGCTATTAGGATTAGCTATTGGCATCTTAGCTAGATAATACCGAGGATTAATGCACTTCTCAGGTAGCATAGTGGTGAAGAATCCACTTACGAATGCAGGAGACACAGGAGTCGTGGGTTCAATCCCTGGGTTGGGAAGATCCCCTGGAGTAGGAAACGGCAACCCATTCCAGTATTCTTGCCTGGAAATATCCCATAGACAGAGGAGCCTGGTGGGCTACAGTCCATGGAGTCTCAAAGAGTTGGATACGACTGCATGACTGAGGCAGGATTAGCACAACTCCATTTAGTATTAATAATATTAATGATTGTTTCTTAGCCAAATCAGTCACATTTACCAGAAACATTCCTCCATAGGTATGAAAAAGGAGAATGTGGATGAGTGAGAGGCAGCAGGCTGGTAATTCTCAGAAAATTGAGTTAAGAAAGATGGTACCATTTTTATGTTCATTTCTTATCCTATGTCATGTAGAAATTTGGGATTTAATGTTAACTAACACATTCTTCAGCACAATTCCCACGCAAGACAAGGAGTAAAATTCTCCAAACCATTTCCAAAGGTCAGTTGCATGAGTTTGAGTTGCTTTGTTGAATATGATGTATAAAAAATGGTATACAATTGTCTTAATAATCATGACAACTTCACACTTGTCCAAAACTGTTTGATTTGGTCTAATTTCATAGACTTTTATCATTTTTATCCATAGAAAATACGTTGGAGGAAAAAATTTTTTCTACTGTAATGAACCAGAAAGGCAAATAGTTGCTCATTTTAAAAATACACAATGTTATGTTTTTAGAACATTGCTTACCAAGCACTGAAGCATGCTTATGGTTTATTATTACATATAAGAAATATAGAAGTTTAGCGTGAGGGGAAGGGGTTTGGAACAAGATGATGATTCATCTCTAGTAAATATAAATGTGCAGTAGAGTTTGGCTTATGAATACTAAGTGGCCGCATATCCTCTCTCTTAGTTTTGTTGATGCATTGCAGTCAAAAAGTAATCCATCTAAAACAAAGGCCTATAAACTCCCTTAACTTATAGAAGTATATATATATGAAAAATATATATATAATGATAAAAGAGAAAATAAAATTTGACTTTTTTTAACTTCTGTCATTATGAACTGCTATCTTATACAGCCAAGTCAACAATTATTTTGTTTATAATCATGATCTGCAAGAAATCCTACTTTCATTTAACTTAAGGATGTTCATAGTTTATGTGTACTTTGTATGCCCTGGACTGAGTATTGGAATTCTGTTTTTCAGATGGCACATAGATATGTCAATGTGTGATTATTTTCCTTTTCTGTCTGCATTTAGGATGGATGATGCTGAGGCCTGTTTTATTCTGAGCAGCCGTTGTGAAGTGGACAGGACATCATCTGTAAGTTTCTAAAATCTCTTTTAGTAAATTGTTCTTTTTGCCTTACGAGATTTTATTATTTTTTGTAGTCTACCACTATTAAATATGGATGGCCTTAAAATTTTACTGAAGTAAATCTCTAATCTATCTTGCCAAAAAAATAAGAATAGCTGCATCGATTATATCAACAAAAATATTCTTGAAGTACTTTCTACTACTAATCTGGATTTTCTGTTGATCAAAATGAAATGAGTCATATATAAACAGAACTAGATCATTTTTAATTAAATATATTCTATGCTATGTGATTTTGTTATAATGATCTCAATTTCCTCAACTTAAAAGCGAGGCATATGGATCAGGCAGTCTGCAAAATATCAGTTGGAGCATTTCTAAAAAAGTATGCATTTGTGAAAATCCTATTCAGGATATGTAGGGTGGGAACTGGGAAGCCGTGTATTTTTAAAAGATCACCAGGTGATCTTGATGCACCTCCCAGTTTGGTAATCTCCAGCTTATATGATCTCCATGATACATTTATGGTCTAAAATTCAATAAACTAACAATCAAACTTTGTAATTACCAACTTATAGCTTTTTTCTGTAAATGCATTTTAATTTCACTACTTTAAAAAAATGCTTTACTCCTTTATGTTGAGGATGTCCTATTAACTCCTGTGTTTTAAACTAGTGAGTCCATCTGTAGTCATATCTGTGGTACACAGACAGATGAGAAATGTGGTGCCTTCTGCAGTGACTGGGGAAAAGACAAACCATGTGTGGGTCTTTTAGGGACATGATTTGCACTTTTCTGGACCATCTAATAGGTGTGATCTGTTACATTACTTTAGGACTACAGGTCCTGAATGTGGTAGGCTTTGCATCGTCCTCACTCTAATTTACTTAAACGTTTTATTCCTTTTTAAACTAACTTGCATTCATGTGTGCTAAGTCAATTCAATCGTGTCTGATTCTTTGTAACCCCATGGATGGTAGCTCTCCAGGCTCCTCTCTCCATGGGATTCTCCAGGCAAGAATACTGGAGTGGGTTGCTATGCCCTCCTCCAGGGGATCTTCCAGACCCAAAGAACAAACCCACATCTCTTATGTCTCCTGCATTGGCAGGTGGGTTCTTTACCACTAAAGAACCCAGGGAGGCCCTTAAACTAACTTCAGTTCAGTTCAGTTCAGTCACTCAGTCGTGTCTGACTCTTTGTGACCCCATGAATCGCAGCACGTGAGGTCTCCCTGTCCATCACCAACTCCCGGAGTCCACACAAACTCATGTCCAATGAGTGGGTGATGCCATCCAACCATCTCATCCTCTGATGTCCCCTTCTCCTCCCGCTCACAAACTTTCCCAATATCAGGGTCTTTTCAAATGAGTCAGCCCTTTGCATCAGGTGACCAAAATATTGGAGTTTCAGATTCAACATTAGTCCTTCCAAAGAACACCCAGGACTGATCTCCCCTTAGGATGGACTGGTTGGATCTTCTTGCAGTCCAAGGGACTCTCAAGAGTCTTCTCCAACACCACAGTTCAAAAGCATCAATACTTTGGCGATCAGCTTTCTTTATAGTCCAACTTTCACATCCATACATGACTACTGGACAAACCATAGCCATAACTAGACAGCCCTTTATTGACAAAGTAATGTCTCTGCTTTTTAATATGCTGTCTAGGTTGGTAAAAACTGTCCTTCCAAGGAGTAAGTGTCTTTTAATTCCATGGCTGCAGTCACCATCTGCAGTGATTTTGGAGACCCCCAACATAAAGTTACCCAATGTTTTCACTGTTTCCCTATCTATTTGCCATGATGGGACCAGATGCCATGATCTTAGTTTTCTGAATGTTAAGCTTTAATCCAATCTTTTCACTCTCCTCTTTCACTTTCATCAAAAGGCTCTTTAGTTCTTCATCACTTTCTGTCATAAGGGTGGTGTCCTATGCATATCTGAAATTACTGATATTTCTCCCGGCAATCTTGATTCCAGCTTGTGCTTCATCCAGCCCAGCGTTTCTCATGATGTACTCTGCATATAAGTTAAATAAGGAGGGTGACAATATACAGCCTTGATGTACTCCTTTTCCTATTTGGAACCAGCCTGTTATTTCATGTCCAGTTCTAACTGTTGCTTCCTGATCTGTATACAGGTTTCTCAAGAGGCAGGTCAGGTGGTCTGGTATTCCCATCTCTTTTAGAATTTTCCACAGTTTATTGTGATCCACACAGTCAAAGGCTTTGGCATAGTCAATAAAGCAGAAATAGATGTTTCTCTGGAACTCTCTTGCTTTTTCAATGATCCATCGGATGTTGGCAATTTGATCTCTGGTTCCTCTGCCTTTTCTAAATCCAGCTTGAACATCTGGAATTCATGGTTCACGTATTGCTGAAGCCTGGCTTGAGAATTTTGAACATTACTTTATTAGAGTGTGAGATGAGTGCAATTGTTCAGTAGTTTGAACATTCTTTGGCCTTGCCTTTTGTTGAGATTGGAATGAAAACTGACCTTTTCAAGTCCTGTGGCCGCTGCTGAGTTTTCCAAATTTGCTGGCATATTGAGTGCAGCACTTTCACAGCATCATCTTTTAGGATTTGAAATAGCTCAACTGTAATTCAATCACCTCCACTAGCTTTGTTTGTAATGATGCTTTCTAAGGCCTACTTGACCTCACATTCCAGGATGTCTGGCTCTAGGTGAGGGATCACACCATCTTGATTATCTGGATTGTGAAAATCTTTTTTGTACAGTTCTTCTGTGTATTCTTGCCAACCCTTCTTAATATCTTCTGCTTCTGTTAGGTCCATACTATTTCTTTCCTTTATTGAACCCATCTTTGCATGGAATCCTACCTTGGTATCTCTAATTTTCTTGAAGAGATCTTTAGTCTTTCTTATTCTATTGTTTTTTTCTATTTCTTTGCGTTGATCACAGAGGAAGGCCTTCTTATCTCTCCTTGCTATCCTTTGGAACTCTGCATTCAAATGGGTTTATTTTTCCTTTTCTCCTTTGCCTTTTGCTTCTCTTCTTTTCTCAGCTATTTGTAAGGCCTCCTCAGACAGCCACTTTGCTTTTTTGCATGTCTTTTTCTTGGAGATGGTCTTGATCCCTGTCTCCTGTGTCACAAACCTCTGTCCATAGTTCTTCAGGCACTCTGTCTATCAGATCTCGTCCCTTGAATCTATTTCTCACTTCCACTGTATAATCATAAGGGATTTGATTTAGGTCATACCTGATTGGTCTAGTGGTTTTCCCCACTTTCTTCAACTTAATGCTGAATTGGGCAATAAGTAGTTCATGATCTGAGCCACAGTCAGTTCCTGGTCTTATTTTGCTCAATGTATAGAGCTTCTCCATCTTTGGCTGCAAAGAATATAATCAATCTGGTTTTGTTGTTGGCCATCTGGTGATGTCCATGTGTAGAGCCTTCTCTTGTGTTGTTGGAAGACCGTGTTTGCTATCACCAGTCTTTTTCTTGGCAAAACTCTTATTAGCCTTTGCCCTGCTTCATTCTGTATTCCAAGGCCAAATTTGCCTGTTACTCTAGGTGTTTCTTGACTTCCTACTTTTGCATTCCAGTTCCCTATAATGAAAAGGACATCTTTTTTGGGTGTTAGTTCTAAAAGGTTTTGTATGTCTTCATAGAACCATTCAACTTCAGCTTCCTCAGCATTACTAGTTGGGGCATAGACTTGGATTACTGTGATATTGAATGGTTTGCCTTGGAAATGAACAGAGATCATTCTGTCATTTTTGAGATTGCATCCAAGTACTGCTTTTGGGGCTTTTTTGTTGAGTATGATGGCTACTCCATTTCTTCTAAGGGATTCCTGCCCACAGTAGTAGATATAATGGTCATCTGAGCTAAATTTACCCATTCCAGTCCATCTGAGTTCGCTGATTCCTGGAATGTAGACATTCACTCTTGCCATCTCCTGTTTGACCACTTCCAATTTGCCTTGATTCATGGACCTAACATTCCAGGTTCCTATGCAATATTGCTCTTTACAGCATTGGACCTTGCTTCTATCACCAGTTACATCCACAGCTGGGTGTTGTTTTTGCTTTGGCTCCATCCCTTCATTCTTTCTGGAGTTATTTCTCTACTAATCTCCATTAGCATATTGGGCACCTACTGACCTGGGGAGTTAATCTTTCAGTGTCCTATCTTTTTGCCTTTTCATACTGTTCATGGGGTTCTCAAGGCAAGAATACTGAAGTGGTTTGCCATTCCCTTCTCTAGTGGACCACGTTCTGTCAGACCTTTCCACCATGACCCAACCATCTTGGGTGGCCCCACACAGCATGGCTTAATTTCATTGAGTTAGCCAATGCTATGGTCCATGTGATCAGATTGGCTAGTTTTCTGTGATTGTGGTTTCAGTCTCTCTGCCCTCTGATGCCCTCTCTCAGTGCCTACTGTCCTACTTGGGTTTCTCTTACCTTGGACTTGGGGTATCTCCTCTCTGTCACTGCTCCTGACCTTGGACGTGGGGTATCTTCTCTTGGCCGCTCCTGCACCACACATCCGCTGCTCATGTGGTGAATTTACTTGGTGATAAAGTCTTAATAGATATAATCAAGTTATAATGAGTTTATTACAGTAGGCCTTACTCCTGTTTGAGCTGTGTCCTTGAAAAATGAGGAAATGTGGTGACAGATGAATAACGAATGCCGTGTGTATGTGAAGACAGCCTTCTGTAAGCTGGGAGAGAGGCTTCCCGCACAGCTCTCTGGAGGAACCAGCCTTACGAACATCTTGCTTTTGAGCTCTGACCTTCAGAATGTCGAGACAATACATTTTCATTAAGCCACCAAGTTTGTGGTTGTTTGTTACCGCAGCCTGAGCAAACTGTCTTCCCAAGTGGCTCAGTGATAAAGAATCTACCTGCCAGTGCAGTAGATGCAGGTTCAATCTCTGGTCTAGAAGATCCCCCTGGAAAAGGAAATGGCAACCCATTTTGGCAACTGTCATTCTGCAGTATTCTTGTCTGGGAAATCCCATGGACAAAGGAGCCTGGCAGGCTATAGTCCATGTGGTCACAAAAGAGTCATACTTGACTAGCAACTAAACCTCAAAAAAGCAAACTGATTCATGGCCACAGACCAGACGAATGATTGCAAAATTTGTAAAATATTTCTCTTTAAAACATATATATGTTTTGAAATTCATTTGCTCCCCTCCTTCTTCAACAGTTACTGTCTTAATTCAGACATGACTCTCCTGGCTCCACTTATGCATTATTGCAATAGTTTCTTAATTAGGTCAGCTCATTAGATGCTCCAAACCTCTGTATTGCATAAATGAACTGGAATTGAACATATTCTACCTTATGTTTCTGTAATTATTTAGCTGCGAAGCGTGGGACTCTCAAGTGGTAACTTAGTTTCAAAATACTTGTAGTCTTCCTATAGCTATGTAACAAGGGGGAGTAAATATAGGAAATAAATATATAATTTTGGTATACCCTTTCCAAGCTGAATTTGAAAGCTTTCAATTCAACAATTGCATTCCATTTCCTCCTGACACTGTAGGATATTGACAGGTTGTGAATAAAAAGACTTCACTCAGGACAGAAGAGATGGTACATGAGGTGACACGGATACACGTGTGGAAGCTACAAAGCAGATGGATGGGTGGTAGCTGACTTAACAGACAGAAAGAAGGTAACATTTAAGCTGAGAAAGGAGAGGAAACAAGTCAGAAGCAGGCTGCTTTATGCAGTGGAGACTAAAGTGACAGGAATAGAGGTATCAGATGCCTCTGCAAGTAAGGTTATACATACGACTAAATATATGGACAGTGGTTAAAAGTCTTTAAGAGAAGTAATTAGATTCCCTGAACCCTTTCACATGGTCATTGCTGGTCCCTTTCCTCATCCTGGGACAAGAGATTTACTCTAGGAGTTGGCAAATTTGGCCAAAATAAACACTCTGGCTGCCCAGGAATAAAGGGAGGGAAAGTAACCTGCAGCAAAACTCGTGACCCACGATGCCCCCTGGGAACAAAACATCAGAAGAGAAATTCTCTGATTCAGTATCATTTCAGAGAAGGTTAGAGTGAGTTACTGAAGCAGTTAGCGGATGGGAAATGCAAGAGACTGTTTCCTCTACCCACTCATGGTGGGAAGAGCTCAGGCCTCTTGGAGGTACAGATGGTGGGATGGGCCCATCCAGGAACATCCAGCAGGGCACCCCTTGGTGCTGGGCTGATTGGTGCAGCAAGACTGGTTGGTAGACACTTATGGGGCAGGAAGCATTCTTTCCAAGTGTGTGTGTATGTACATATGACATGAAAGTAAGGTCCTGTGTTCACTCATGTCCCAAGGAGCTTCTGAGTGCTTCACTCCTACATATGTTCAGACAACAGTGATCCCTAGACATTTAAGGAAATTCCTAACAAGAAAAAGAAGGAACTAAGTAACAGCCAAGCAAAAAGCATACAGGAAAGAAGAATTCAGAGAAAACCAAATGACACCATAGGATTCTGGGAGAAAAAAATCAATTTTAAAATATACAATATCCCATCTTTAGTAATACAGTAGTTGAGAAGATGAGAGAAGTATACATGTTTAAAAGAAGAGTATGCTATAGAAGAAAACAAATTGAAAAAAAAGCAAGAACATCTGGTAAACCAAGAAGAGCTTATGAAAATTAAATGTAGGTAACAAATGAAAAAATTAAATAAAATATTCAGAAGATAAATCTAAAGACATTGAAAGAATGAAGAATAATAAAATGAATAATAAAACCAAATAATGGAGAAGGAGAGTCAAATAAGAGAAAATTAAAGGAGTGTTCAGGAAGAAACAATATCCATATGGTAAGAATTTCAGAACATGGTCTGGAAAAAAAGTGGGGGAAATTATTATCAAAGATATAAAAAAACAGAATTAAAACAATCAAATTTCTCAGAATAAAATTGTTGAGAGGGCCCACTTATTTCAGATTAATGACTAAAAAAGACATGCTTGCCAGAGAAATTCAGAACGAAATTAAGAAAAGATAGAGTCAAGAAGGAAACACTCAACCCGTGTGTGTGCTTAGTCACCCAGTCGTGTCTGATTCTTTGGGACCCCATGGAATGTAGCCCGCCAGACTCCTTTGTTCATGAGATTCTCTAGGCAAGAATACTGGAGTGGGTAGCCACTCCTTTCTCCAGGGCATCTTCCTGACCCAGGGATCAACTCCTGCATTGAACGCAGAATTTTTACCACCTGAGCCATCAGGGAAGTCAGGAAGAAAGCACTCAGCCCAAGGATGGAGAATCAGAATGCTTCAGACTTAGCAATAACACCAGAAGCCAGAAGACAATGGGGCAAGGCTTTCAAAATTCTGAGGGGAAAATATGTTTCCAGATGGAATTCTCTATCCTGGCAAAACTTCAGATAGATAGAAATATATTTATAGATGTTAAAGGTTTTCAAAATTGCACAGTTGTCAGGAAGCTGTTGGGAGCTGTGTTTTACTCCAACTAGGGAGTGAGTGCAGAGAGGGCAATGGCACCCCACTCCAGTACTCTTGACTGGAAAATCCCACGGATGGAGGAGCCTGGTAGGCTGCAGTCCATGGGGCTGCTAAGACTCGGGCATGACTGAGCGACTTCACTTTCACTTTTCACTTTCATGCATTGGAGAAGGAAATGGCAACCTACTCCAGTGTTCTTGCCTGGAGAATCCCAGGGACAGAGGAGCCTAGTGAGCTGCCATCTATGGGGTCGCACAGAGTCGGGCATGACTGAAGTGACTTAGCAGCAGCAGCAGGGAGTGAGTGAGGATAAAAACAGCTCAGGGGAGGAATGGGAATTCCCATGGTATGGTCAAAGCAGATCCTAGGATAACAGCTGAGCAGAAGACTCTCAAGTGTGAGAAGGGAGGTTTGCTGATAGAAAAAGATGAAATCAGCGTACCCCAATGTAGTTGAAGATTAGGACAGCAAGTTTCCCCTTCTGGGCAGAAAACAAATAAGGATAAAGTGGGTAAAATTATTACAATTGTGATAAAAATTATAAAACCACATATTCACCAAACAAATCTAAAGTATAATTATCTTAAAAGCTGGATTGATGCTTGTAATAAATTTCTGAAAATCAATAAGGTAAACTGAACTGTAGCTATAAAATAAGACACATTACATACAGAAGAATAAACAATTTTGATAGAAGACAACTGGACAACTGTTTAAGACTGCTTTAAAAAGTTGTCTGTGCTATTTCATTTCCCGTAAAAATATCTCACTAAAGGAAAGGCATAATAAAAATATTTTTATACAACTAAAACCTACAAACAATAGACCTCCATTTTTTTTAAGTTCTTCAATGAAAAGAAATGATGTCTTTTGAGAACTTAGATTTATATGAAGAAATAAAGACAGCAAAAATGGTAAATATGTACATAAATATAAATGACTTTAATTTTTTAAACATAATTTATTTTTTAAAGCAAAAATCAAAGCAAATCACTTGTAACAAACACAGAAGTAGAAAGAAAGAAAGTAAAGTTGCTCAGTCATGTCCAACACTTTGTGACTCCATGGATATAGCCTGGCAGGCTCTGTGTCCATGGAATTGTCCAGGTAAGAATACTGGAGTGGGTTGCCATTTCCTTCTCCAATTAGAAGTGAAGTGGATGGCAATAATATGACAAAGATTGAAAGGAATAGCGGAAATATACTAACATAAGATTCTTGTGCTTTGAATATTATTTGAAAGAAGAGTTTGATAGAGATTAATATTAAAACTTAGAATGACCATAGATAAGGATAAAATAGAAGACAAAGTGATATACTAAAAATATTTACTTAATCCAAAAAGGTAAAAAAAAGAACAAAGATCAAATGAGACAAATAGAAAACAGTGCTATAGTAAATTTTAACCAAAGCATATTAGTAACTGTAAATTATGAATGGACTAGACTCACCACTGAATGGCAGGGATCTTCATATTGAAGAAGTAAAAGGAATACCAAAGGAAGTATTGTCACAGCAATTACACTCAAAATGGAAATGTATGATTATTAACAGATTAAAAATAGGAGGATAAAAAGATATACTGTGTGCACAGCTAGTCATGCAAAAGCTGGAATGGCTATGTAAGACAGATGAAGAAGACCTCAAGGGCAGGAACTTTTAACAGAGGTAAAGAGAAATATTTTATATTTATTAGAGAATCAGTGAATGAAGAAGACACAACACTGCTAAGTGTGTATGTACCTTAAAATGAAACCTCAAAACTTATCAAGTATGAAATAATAGAGCTGGAAGGAAGCATAAAAAAGGACAGTTATTGTTACACATTTCAGTATTCCTTTCTCAGTAATTAATAGAACTAATAGAAAGAAAATCATTCAGCTTGTAAAAACTTGAGCTCATTTAAATCAAGCAGATCTAATCAACATACATAGCATTACACTCAACTGCAGAATATGTATTCCTTTCAGGTGCATATAGAACACTCAGAGATGGATCATAGGCTGGATCACAAAAGAAATGTCAAGACAGATAATTGGATTTAAAAAAAATTACAGAATATGTTCTCTGATCAATAATTCAGTTCAGTTGCTTACTTACGTCCAACTCTTGCAACCCCATGGACTGCAGCATGTCAGGCCTCCCTGTAAATGTGAGTAAACTCCGGAGTTTACTCAAACTCATGTCCATTGAGTCAGTAATGCCATCCAACCATCTCATCCTCTGTCATCCCCTTCTCCTGCCTTCAGTCTTTCCTAGCATCAGGGTCTTTTCCAGTGAGTCAGTTCTTTACATCAGGTGACCAAAGGATTGAAGTTTCAGCTTCATCAGTCCGTCCAATGAATATTCAGGACTGATTTCCTTTAGGATGGACTGGTTGGATCTCCCTGCAGTCCAAAGGACTCTCAAGAGTCTTCTCCAATACCACAGTTCAAAAGCATCAATTCTTCGGTGCTCAGCTTTCTCTGTTGTCCAACTCTCACATCCATACGTGACTACTGGAAAAACCAAAGCTTTGACTAGATGGACCTTTGTTGGCAAAACAGTGTCTCTGCTGTTTAATATACTGTCTAGGTTGGCCATAGCTTTTCTTCCAAGGAGTAAGCATCTTTTAATTTCATGACTCTAGTCACCATCTGCAGTGATTTTGGAGCTCAAGAAAATAAAGTCTCTCACTGTTTCCATGGTCTCCCCATCTATTTGCCATGAAGTGATGGGACCAGATGTCACGATCTTAGTTTTCTGAATGTTGAGCTTTAAACCAATTTTTTCACTCTTCTCTTTCACTTTCATCAAGGGGCTCCTTAGTTCTTCTTTGCTTTCTGCCATCAGAGTAGTGTCATCTGCATATCTGAGGTTATTGATATTTCTCCTGGCAATCTTGATTCCAGCTTGTTCTTCATCCAGCCCGACATTTCTCATGATGTACTCTGCATATAAGTTAAATAAGCAGGGTGACAATATACAGACTTGACGTACTCCTTTCCCGATTTGGAACCAGTCCATTGTTCCATGTTCAGTATTAACTGTTGCTTCTTGACCTGCATACAGATTTCTCAGGAGGCAGGTCAGGTGGTCTGGTATTACCATCTCTTTCAGAATTTTCCACAATTTGTTGTGATCCACACAGTCAAAGGCTTTAGCATAATCAATAAAGCAGAAGTAGATGTTTTTCTGGAACTCTCTTACTTTTTCTATGATGCTGGCAATTTGACCTCTGGTTTCTCTGCCTTTTCTAAATCCTACTAGAACATCTGGAAGTTCATGGTTCGTGTACTATTGAAGCCCGCCTTGTAGAATTTTCAGCATTACTTTGCTAGTGTGTAAGATGAGTGCAGTTATGCGGTAGTTTGAGCATTCTTTGGCATTGTTTTTCTTTGGAATTGGAATGAAAACTGACGTTTTCCAGTCCTGTGGCCACTGCTGAGTTTTCCAAATTTGCTGACATATTAAGTGAGCACTTTCAAGCATCATCTTTTAGGATTTGTAATAGCTCAACTGGAATTCCATCACCTCCACTAGCTTTGTTCATAGTGATGTTTCCTAAGGCCCACTTAACTTCACTTTCCAGGATGTCTGGCCCTAAGTGAGTGATCACACCATCATGATTATCTGGGTCATTAAGATCTTTTTTGTATAATTCTTCTGTGTATTCTTGCCACCTCTTCTCTTCATAGCAGAACTTAACTAGAAAACAATAATAAACGTTGACAGAGAATACCCACACATATGAAAATTAAATGATACATTTCTAAATAACCCATGGGTAAAATATGAAATAACAAAGAGAATTAGAAAAATTTTAATTAGAACTGTGATGAAAAATGCAACAATGAACTTCACTGGTGGTTCAGTTGTTAAGACTTTGTAGTTCCACTGCAGAGCACTGTGGTTTGATTCCTACTCCAGAAACTACGATCCCACATGTTGGGTGGCATGGCCAAAAAATGAAAAAACTTTAAAAAATTTGACCTCTTTAAAAATGCAACATTTCAAAATTTGTAGGATGCAGCTCAAGTAGTGCATAAAGAGAGATTCATACCTTTACCTTCTTTTATTACAATAGAAGTATAAATTTGAATATCAAAGAGGAAGTGGATTCAGCAATTATAGTCTTTAAAAGTGGTTTTTCTAAGTGGGAGCTGAGAAATATAGCAGGAACTTTGGGTAATGTCTGACTGAGGAAAGTTTTCTCTGTTTAAGTGGGAAAATTTGTTTTCAGGTTTTTTTATTATTGAAGTATATTTGAATTACAATGTTGTGTTAATTACTGTTATACAGCAAAATGATTCAGTTATATATATATATATATATATATATATATATGATGACTCAGTGGTAAAGAATCTGCCTGCCAATGCGGATGACCCAGATTTGATCCCTGGGTCAGGAAGATCCCCTGGAGGAGGAAATGACAACACCCTCCAGTATTCTTGCCTGGCAAATCCCATGGATAGAGGTGTCTGGTGGGCTACAGTCTGTGGGGTTGCAAAGAATTGGGCACAATTGAACATCTAAACAGCATACACACACACGCACACACACACACACATATATATATTCTGTTTAGTATTATTTTCCATTATAATTTGTCACAGGATTTTGAACATAGTTCCCTGTGCTATAGAGTAGGACCTTGTTCTTCATCTGTCTTAGCAGTTTATACCTGCTAACCCCAAAGTCGCAATCCAATGCTCTCTCACTCAGTCCCTCACCCCTCTCCCCCTTGACAACCAATCTGTTCTCCTGGTCCCTGACTCTGTTTCAGTCATGTCCCAGTCTTTGTGAACACATGGACTGTAGCCCGCCAGACTCCTCTGTCCATGGAATTCTCTAGGCAATAATACTAGAGTGGGTTGCCATACCCTCCTCCAGGAGATCTTCTAACCCAGGGATCAAACCTGTATCTCCTGCATTGCAGGTGAATTCTTTACTGTTGAGTTCGAGCCACCATGCAAGCCCTTAAGCTTTCAATTGAAAAAAAAAAAGATTTGTAAGGTGTAGAAAATATATTTTAAAAATCATTGATTAAATGCTGAGATATCTCTCAGGAATTTAAAAATAAAAAAGGATTAGGAAATTATTAACAAAAATTATGTGTGTCTTAAAAATAAAATTGGTTCATGAAACAGAGAAAAAAAGTTTCAGGCACTTGAATTTTGAACATCTTGTTCACTCTATCAGTAGATGTGCTCTTAATTTAAAAATCTGTTCAAAGCTAAGTGTTTCTCTGAGTCATTATAATGCAGAAAGCATAATTAATTTAGCTTCTGGATAGTCTTTCTTTTAAGGCTTCCCTGGTGGCTCAGTCTGCCTGCAATGCAGGTGACCTGGTTTTGATCCCTGAGTTGGGAAGATCCCCTGGAGAAGGAAAGGGAAACCCACTCCAGAATTTTTGCCTGGAGAACCCCATGGACAGAGGAGCCTGGTGGGCTACAGTCCATGGGATCACAAAGAGTTGGACATGATTGAGTGACTAAGTTTCATTTTCGCTTTAACCTTTCTTTGCTGTGGTGAAAGAATTTGATTTGCTTAGCTGAACTAGGCATGTGAATTTTTACTTATTCTGAAAAAACTTATAGTGTTTGCTTTGCTCTTTTAGCTTTATTTTTTTTTTGACAGTATTGATTTTTAGACTTATTAAAAATAAAAGGGAAAAAGAACTACATTATAATCCTCTCATTGATTCAGTTCAGTTCAGTCGGTCAGTCATGTCCAGCTCTTTGTGACAGCACGCCAGGACTCCCTGTACATCACTAACCAACTCCCAGAATCTAACAAAACCCATGTCCATTGAGTCAGTGATGCCATCCAACCATCTCATCCTCTGTTGTCCCCTTCTCCTCCTGCCCTCAATCTTTCCCAGCATCAGGGTCTTTTCAAATGAGTCAGTTCTTCACATCAGGTGGCCAAAGTATTGGAGTTTCAGCTTCAACATGAGTCCTATCAATGAACACCCAGGACTGATCTCCTTTAGGATGGACTGGTTGGATCTCCTTGCAGTCCAAGGGACTCTCAAGAGTCTTTCCAACACTACAGCTCAAAAGCATCAATTCTTCAGAGCTCAGCTTTCTTTATAATGTAGTTCTCATATCCATACCTGACTACTGGAAAAACCATAGCCTTGACTAGATGGACCTTTGTTGGCAAAATAATGTTTCTGCTTTTTAATATGTTGTCTAGGTTGGCCATAACTTTTCTTCCAAGAGTAAGCATCTTTTAATTTCATGGCTGAAGTCACCCTCTGCAGTGATTTTGGAGCCCCCAAAATAAAGTCTGTCACTGTTTCTATTGTTTCCTCACTATTTGCCAGGAAGTGATGGGACCAGATGCCATGATGTTAGTTTTCTTAGTTTTCTTGTTGATTAGCCATCACTAAATATCATTTACAGATTAGAGACCTCTTACATACATTTATGCATACATGTGATATATTTCTCACAACAATCCTGCAAGGAGGTTCTTACTAGCTTCAATTTGTCAATTAATAAACCAAGGCTCAGGGTAGCTATTTTATCTAACCTTCTTAAGAGTATAGGGTTAGTAGTTCACAGACTTATGTTTATACCCTGCTCAGTGTCAAAGAAAAATTGTACTAGAGAGAGTTGAACATGCAAGGAAGACTACTAAAGCCTGGGGGAGAGATTGAATTCAACTCCTTTGAATCAAAAGACTGGAGGAGTTTGATGTACTGGGTTGGGGAGCTTGGTCAGTGTGATTAGGTCATCATTTGCTAACTGTTCTGTATGAAAGTTAGGCTCCCTTCTGCCCACAGAGACTGGAGATGGGGAAAATTTCACCTTTGATGATCACATTTCAAAGAGATAGGCCCCAGGTCCTTGAGAAAGACTTTTCTCTGTTGTAAAACTGCTAAGAGGCCAGGGAGAAGATTTACATCTCGAAGGGACAGACAAAGAATATATAATTGAAATTTTTCAAAAGTAAATACTCTAAGAAAAGAGAGGTCAGGGGTCTACAGTTTTGAAGAAACCTGTCAGAAAGTCAAGCATGGGGGAAACTTTAAGGTCATCTTGGTCATCCAACTCCAGAGACCTGAGTTTTTGTAACTAAAAAAGAATTAATCTGAGAGCACACTATTAGATTCTTCCTAAATGTGAAAGGTATTTTTTTTCTGATTATTACATGCATTTTGGAATATTTGAAATCTTAGAATCGAATGCAAATAATCATTGAGCACTCAGTAATTTCCCTGTATGACCCTTTCAGACAATATGAAAAAAGAGCTGAAATAAAATATTTGGGATTTCAGGGGAAGAAAAATAATTTTCCTCTAAAATTCTACCCTCTGTGACTGAGAACACCTGTAATGAAAGACAGCTTAACACGAGCAAAACAAACAGAAATTTAATAGCATGTGTACCTCTTGTCCACATGGAAGATACCTAGGAAAACTGAGTAAACCCACCCCTGCACCCCCAAATGCCCAAGTCACCACCTCAAATATTGTCTTCAGCTAGAAACAAAAGAAAGGGGTTGGTAGAAGGAAGGCTAATTCTGGGTAGTTATCCAGAAAAGTACAATAAGCTTATTATGCAGATTTAAGTCTGGTGCCTTCTCTACTGATCAAGTTTCTTGTGATTTGTAATCTTCCTTCTTGGTACAAAGAGAAAGATATCCTTACAAATGAAGATTTCCCTTTTGAATATAAATTTCCCTTACAAAAGGATGAATTGTACTCTGATTTCAGAACTCCTCCTGTATCTGCTTTTTCTCCAAAATAATCAGCTCAAAATAATCCTTATGCTAAAAAGGCATATTTTGGGTAGCATATTCTGCTACTGTTCACAATTTAAGTTTTTTTTTTTAAGTTTGTTTTGTTTTAAGCAGATTCATTTGGGACAGTAAAACACTTTAGCACTTTATCATTCAATTATTTTATTCCCTAGTTATATTCTTTAGAGGGTTTTTTCAGTTTTATTTTGCTGTTTATTCAATCCAGAGGTTAACCTGTTTTCAAAATTATCTGTCTTACCAATTTATAAAATCATAGAATTCTAAGCTATGACTATTAAACTTGCTAAGACTCCTGAGGTTCACTAGTATAATTTGTATTTTAGTCTCACCAGAAATACCTTTTGGCAAATTCTTGACAAATTCTTCACTGGACTTCAGTTATGTAGTTTCAAGAGAGCCTATCCTCTTTGTGAATCACATTCATTATTATTCACTTGACATTTGTCAATGATTTTTATGAAATTTTGAGACATATGGACATAACTGTTTAAAATGAATAAATAGATGAGAGACACTCAAGAGGATTACAGTCTCTAGTTGGATTTGGTGTTAAGGGGTGTGTGCTTAGTCATTCAGTTGTGTCCGACTCTTTGCAGTCCCATGGTCTATAGCCCACCAGGCTCCTCTGGGGATTCTCCAGGCAAGAATACTGGAGTGGTTTGCCACTTCCTACTCCAGGGGATTTTCCTGACTCTGGAAGTGAACCTGCATATCTTACGTCTCCTGCATTGCCGGCAAATTCTTTACCACTAGCACCGCCTGTGATTTCCCCAGAACTTGGGAGAGGACTTAAATAATGAAAAGGTTTCATTTAAGGGATGTAGTGGGAGAAGGCAATGGTACCCCACTCCAGTACTCTTGCCTGGAAAATCCCATGGACGGAGGAGCCTGGTACGCTGCAGTCCATGGGGTCGCTGGGAGTCAGACCCGACTGAGCGACTTCACTTTCACCTTTCACTTTCATGCATTGGAGAAGGAAATGGCAACCCACTCCAGTGTTCTTGCCTGGAGAATCCCAGGGATGGGGGAGCCTGGTGGGCTGCCATCTATGGGGTGGAACAGAGTTGGACGTGACTGAAGCGACTTAGCAGCAGCAGCAGCAGCAAAGGATGTAGTGCTAAGTCGCTTCAGTCATGTCTGACTCTGTGCAACGCTATGGACAGCAGCCCACCAGGCTCCTCTGACCACAGGATTCTCTAGGCAAGGATACTGGAGTGGGTTGCCATTTCCTTCTCCATAAGGGATATAGGGCTTTGGCTAAATGACTGGCACTCATACCAACAAGCACTAGAAAACAATATAGAATTTCAGCTCTGAGAAGAACAGTTCCAAATAGATTCTGTCTCTCTAAGTAAAGAGAAAGTAAGCATGTGAATTGACTGCAGTTACCTTGTTGCTCAGTCCCCAGGTTTCCAGTAACATTCTTATAACGTTGTATCTAGAATTTCTCACAGGCAGTCAGGTTTTTGCCAGTACTTGTCTGTGAGAATTAGTATACTCTCAGAAATCCAAAGTAGGATTACAGTTCCTGAGAAGTCATTGTCAAGATCAGGGGAGTACAAATAACCTTAAAACTGGAATCCAGGATAATGTTTTGGTCCATCAAAAAACAAAATACAACCCAGCACATTTGAAGATTTAATTGGCTTTGATAGGTGATTCATGAATCAGAAAGCATCAATCTAGCAACTAGAAGCGGAGAAAGCAATGGCACCCCACTCCAGTACTCTTGCCTGGAAAATCCCATGGACGGGGAGGGGCCTGGTGCGCTGCAGTCCATGGGGTCGCTGGGAGTCGGACACGACTGAGCGACTTCACTTTATTTTTTCACTTTCATTCATTGGAGAAGGAAATGGCAACCCACTCCAGTGTTCTTGCCTGGAGAATCCCAGGGATGGGGGAGCCTGGTGGGCTGCCGTCTATGCAGTCGCACAGAGTCAGACACGACTGAAGCGACTTAGCAGCAGCAGCAACTAGAAGGGAGCTCTGATGCGTGATAGAAAAAATGAAGGAATTTATAGAAAGGGGAGTGGATCCAGAAACTCATTAGCAAAGGAAAGAGAGGAATATTTTGATCCAGAAGCAAAGATCTTACCTTGCAGATTACCTCCTCTTCCTGTGGGGGTAGGAGCAGGGCCCAAGAGATGTCTTACCTCATTGCTGCTGACCAGGAAATCCCAAACTGTTTGATTAAGATTACACTTCTGGTGAAGGTCATAAGTGCTGTCTGGTTAGGTATTAAATCTAGGGTTGGCGTGATGGGCTTTAGCACATCACCAAGTGATACCATCTTGAGGCTGTGGTTTTCCTCTTTAATGGGCCCCATACATAATGTAAAACTTTTCTGTTTAAAAATGGCAGGAAGATAAAATTATACTAACAGTCCTCTGAGTTTTGATACCAAGGTCCAGAATGCTAAGCTGAGGCTCCTTTAATAAATCTTTTCTCTGATGCAGATTATTTTTGAAGACTGAGTTATTGCTGAGCCTATGCTATGCTATGCTAAGTCATTTCAGTCGTGTCCGACTCTGTGTGACCCCATAGATCGTAGCCTACCAGGCTCCCCCTGTCCCTGGGATTCTCCAGGCAAGAACACTGGAGTGCGTTGCCATTTCCTTCTCCAATGCATCAAAGTGAAAAGTGAAAGTGAAGTCGCTCAGTCGTGTCCAACTCCTAGTGACCCCATGGACTGCAGCGTACCAGGCTCCTCTGTCCATGGGATTTTCCAGGCAAGAGTACTGGAGTGGGGTGCCATTGTCTTCTCCGGCTGAACCTATAGGTATTTGATTAAAACACAGTGGCTTGATCATTTGCTTTCTAGTAACCTGTTAGTCTAAAAGGGCAGCAACATATTTTAAATTTATTGTATCTTAGGGGTTTTGGTTATATGTTTTGTTTTCAACTATTTTATTTTAGAGGGCTTCCCTGGTGGTAAAGAATCTTCTTGCCAGTGTAGGAGACATGGGTTTTCTCCTTGGGTCAGAAAGATCCCCTGGGGAAGGAAATGGCAACCCACTCCAGTATTCTTGCCTGGAAAATCCGTTGGACAGAGGAGCTTGACGGGCTCCCGCCCATGGGGTTGCAAAAGAGTGATGTGACTTAGCACTAAAAACACCACCATTTTATTGAAGAACATTCTGAATTACTTTTGTATGTATAATAAGTGTATATCAAATTTGAACCCTGCTTCTCTAAAGGTATCAGTTGCAAGTAATTTCAATGAAATTTTGTAGTTTCCTTGTTGTTTAGTCGCTCAATTGTATTTGACTCTTTTGAGAGCCTATGGAATATAGCCTGACAGGCTTCTCTGTCCATGGGATTTCCCAAGCAAGAATACTGGAGTGGGTTGCCATTTCCTTAATTCAGTCATAAAGTCAAACTAACTAATGGTAGATAATATATGTTATAGATACTTTGTGTTGTAATTGAATTTCATCTCTTACATTATAGAAACCTATATATGTAGTCCAATCTTACAGTTTATAAGACAAAACAAGATGGGCCATTTTACTCAGGTGCTTTTAAGTTTAATGTAATGCAGTCTTTACTTTGTTTTCTGTGCATTTGTAATTCTAAATGCAAGAATTACTTTTAGCAAGATTTTTTTTATAAACTAACACATTCTAGTGTTTCTAGGAAAGATTTGTTCTCCAATTTGCTGCAAAACTTTTTACTCTCTCGAATAAATGTTTTGTCTTTATTCAGTCGCCTATAAATATTTATTTACAAATATTATTTTAAGTTTCATGACTTCCTTTTGTGTCATCTTAAATAATGTCCGATCGATAAATTAGCAAAGCATACTTAAAACAGTAAAAAAAAAAAAAAAAAAGTCTATCATTTTCTAAGTGCTACAAATATATTTTCTTAGATTTTATTATTGGAAAAGTCCTTTATATCACCTTTTTGAAGGATTTTTCTCTATACATAAAATTCTGGTTTCACAGTTTGTTATTTTCTCCTCATTCTAAACTTTAGCTTGTTATTTCCTTGTCACCTGATTTCCATAATTTTGATGAGAATCTTTGGTCTTATGACTGTTTTTCTTTGGCTGCTTCCAAGATAGTATCTGTATCTTTGGTTTTCAACAGTTTGACTGCAGTGTTCTTAGGTGTGGTTATCATTTTGTTTACATAGTTTGGGATTTGCTGCATTCCTTAAATTCTAACTTTGTGTCTCATAAAATTGAGCCATTTCTGACCATTATTTCTTCAGATAATTTTCTGCTCTAATTTATCTTTTATTTCTTCCCTGGGAATCCAATTACATTACTTAAGATGTTTTCACATTTGTTCCCAAAGTCCCTGAACTCTGTTCCTTTTCCTGTTTCTTTTTTCTTTGTTTTTCAAATTGGATAAATGCTACTGATCTGTGGTCATGTTCATTGACTCTTTCCTCTCAACTTTCATCTATTTCATGATCCATCCAGTGAATATTTTTCAGATATTTTAGTTTTCTATCTAACTTTTTAAATATTTTCTATTACTCTACTGATTTTCTTTTCTGATTATTAGAAGCATTATTTTCCTTCACCTCACTGATTACAAGAGCTGCTTTAATCTTTGTCAGATCATCTTTACATTGATCATCTATATGCTAGCAGCTCTTGGATGTTGTTTGTTTCCCATGAAAATATGTCACATTTTTCTGCCACTTCACATACTCAGTAATTTTGTACTGTATTCTGTTTATCATGCTATGGGGTGAAGCCTTGGATTCTCTTGTACTCCTCTAACAATATTGATATTCTTGTTCTAGCAAGAAGTTAATTTGATTCAACTCAAAAGGCAAACTCACTGTTGGCAGTGATTCAAATCTTAGTTCAGATTGCCTTTATTCTGCCCCATGCATACGCCGTTCAGGTGTCAGCCAACGTGTAAATTTATACACACATTTTTTAGTTTCTTTTCTCTGTCTCATCTGGGATTTCCCAGTCAGCCAGAGCAATGTTGAACCAAATACCTTGGCACACTATGAACTGGTCAAGTTGATTCATGAAATTAACTACCACACCACTTTCGGCTCATTGTTACCTTTTGGAAGGCACACATTGCTCACCTAAAGAATTCTGGTTTTCTATTCATTAACTTTCATGCGACTTAAAGTTACAAACCATTGATTACAGTTTATTCTTTCTGCACAGATAGTCTCTCAACTCTACTTGTATTTTTAATCTTCTGTTTCCCTAATAGTAGTGTCAAATAAAACTTGCTGTGATGATGAAAATCCTCTGTATTCTATATCTCCACTATTCTAGCATAAATTGAATTTGTTGTATGTTGCTTTGAACTCTTGACATGTAGCTAGTGTAATAAAGGAATTTAATTATTAATTTTAATTAATTTTACTAAATTTTAAGTTTAAAGAGCCACATGTGGCTAGTGGCTATTACACAGACAGTGCTACACTTATTATGTGCCTGTCCTCTTTGAAAACAATATATATTCAAGTCTTCTGCCCCTTTTTTATTCAGCTTGTTTGGTTTTTGGATGTTGGATTGTATGGACTGTTTATAGGTTTTGGCTATCAACCTTCCTGGTCATATAATTTGCAAATACTTTCTCCCGTTCTGTAGTTTATCTTTTTATTTTGCCAATGGTTTCCTTTGCTGTGCAAAAGCTTTTAAGTTTAGGTCCCATTTGTTTGTTTTTGCTTTTATTTCATTCATTTTAGGAAATAGATCCAAAACAATTACTACAATTTATTGTCAAAGAATGTTTTGCCTATGTTTTTGTTCAGGAGTGTTATGGTTGCTGGTCTTCCATTTAGGTCTTAATCCATTTTGAGCTTATTTTTGTGTTTAGTGGTAGAGAATGTTCCAATTTCATTCTTTCAAATGTAACTATCCAGTTTTCCCAGCACTGCTTGTTGAAGAGACTGTCTTTTATCTTTTGTATATATTTTCCCCCTTTGATGTCTATTAATTGACCATATGTATGTGAGTTTATCTCTTGGATCTCTATTCTGTTCCATTGATCTATGAATCTGTTTTTGTGCCAGTACTGTACTGGTTTGATTACTCTAGTTTGTAGTATAATCTGAAGACAGAGAGTGTGATTCCTCCAGTTTTGTTTTTCTTTCTCAAGATAGTCTTGAATATTTGGGATCATTAGTATTCATGCAAATTTTAAAGTTATTTATTCTAGCTTTGTTAAAAACGCCATTGGTATTTTGATAGGGGTTGCACTGAATCTATAGATTGCCTTGGAGATTACAGTCATTTTAATAATATTAATTCTTCCAATCTGAGAATACAATATATCTTTTCATCTGTATGATTTACACTTTCTTTCATCAGCATCGTGTAGTTTTCAGAGTACAAGTCTTTTACCTTCTTAAGGACGTTTATTCCTAGATATTTTATTCCTTTTGATGTGATGATAAATGAGATTATTTCCTTAATTTGTTTTTCTGATATTTTGTTATTAGTGTATAGGAAAGCAACAGATTTCTGTATATTCATTTTGTATCCTGAAACATTATTAGATTCATTGATGAGCTAGAGTCATTTTCTGGTGGCATCTTTAGGATTTTCTATGTAGAGTATCAGGTTATTTGCAAACAGTAAGTTTTGCCACTTTATTTCCAATTTGGTTTCTTTTATTTTGTTTTCTCATCTTATTTCTTTGGCTAGAGAGTATGCAGATAGCCAACAGCAGCATGAAAAGTTATTCAATAACACTGATCATCAGGGAAATGCAAATCAAAATCACAATGACATATCACCCACACCTGTCAGAATGGCTATTATCAAAAAGAATATAAATAATAATTGTTGGCGAGGATGTGAAAAAAAATGGAATCCTTGTACGTTGTTGGTGGGAATGTAAATTGGTGCAGCCACTGTCAAAAACAGTATGAAAGTTTCTCAAAAAACTAAAAATAGAACTACCATATGACCTAGCAGTTCCACTCCTGGGTATATATCTGAAAGAAACAAAAACACTAATTGAAGATTACACCTGCATCCCACTTTTCATAAAAGCAATATTTATAATTGCCAGGATATAGAGCACCCAAGTATCTAACAACAAATGAAAAGATAAAGAAGATGTGGTATATATATATATATATATATATATATATATACACACACATAAATGAAAAGATGAAAATTTGTCATAAAAAGAATGAAAATTTACCTTTTGCAACAACATAGATGGACTTGGAGGGTGTTGTACTCAGTAAATAAGTCAAACAAAGACAAATACTTTATGATATCATTATATATGGAATCTAAATAATACAACAGGCTGTGAATATAACAAAAAAAGAATAATATTTATTGAGAATAAGGTAGGGTTACCAGTAGGGAGAGGCAGTGAAGGAGGGGCAATTTCAGGGTAGGGTTAAGTGGTACAAGCTATTGGGTATAAAATAAGCTACAAGGATATATGTACAACACAGGCAATATAGTCAATGTCTCATAATAACTACAGATGAGATACAAATCTTTAAAAATTGTGACTCACTATATTTTACACTTGTAACTTACATAATGTTGTATATCAACTATACTTTAGTAAAAAAGTAAATAAATAGAATGTAGCTAACATTAGAGAATTTTTCTAATACAGTCATCCCTTTGTATCTGAGGGTTCTGCATCCTTGGATTCAACTAAGTTTGGATCAAAATATTTGAAAAAGAAATTCCAGAAATTTTCAAAAAGCAAAATTTGAATTTACTGGCTGGCAGCAACTATTAACATCGTATTTACATTGTACTAAATATTATAAGTAATCTAGAGATGATTCACAGTATTTGGGAGGTGGTGCATAGGTTATATGCAAATTGTTGTTCAGTGACCTAACTTGTATCTAACTCTTTGTGATCCCATGAATTGCAGCATGTCAGGCTTCCCTGTCCTTCACTACCTCCCAGAGTGTTCTCAAACTCATGTCCATTGAGTCAGTGATGCTGTCTAACCAACTCATCCTCAGTTGCCCTCTTCTCCTGCCTTCAATATTCCCAGCAAGGTCTTTTGCGATGAGTCAGCTCTTCGCATCAGGCAGCCAAAGTATTGGCGCTTCAGCATCAGTCCTTCTAATGAATATTCAGGGTTGATTTCCTTTAAGAAATACTGTACCATTTTATATGAAGAATTTGAGCATCCTCATATTTTGTTATGCATAGAGAGTCCTGGAAACCGAAGGACAGTTGTAATTTGCTTTGATTTATTCAATTAAATCAAACTGATTTATTCAGTTAAATCAGCTATGGGGTGATACTATATGTAAGATTTCATGGTAAGCATGATATTCACTTCCTTTCTCAATCTTAGCATTTCTTAAAAAAAAAAAAAAAAACTTTTCTGTTACTTTTTTAATATCTGAAAGTTATTGATTTCTTCCAATACACACAAAGTCAAAATTCTTTTATCTTTACTGCCATATAAAAAGTAAACTAATGTGTTCTCACAAATGGTCTCTGCAGTCACTGCCCTTTTACAATCTATGTTAAAATTATTTTACATCCATCTTTTTCCCATGGAAACTATTATTACAAACTCAATTTTGCCACATTTCTGAAGGTTTCTACCCCTTAATTATTTTCTGGGAAAATTATTTTTATGCTTGTCAAAGACATTCCTCTTAATCTCTGCTAATTTCTAAGTGTTGACAATTAGTACTAATTGAATTATGTATTGTTGATCTCTTTTATAGAAATTGGGCTTCTCTCATAACTCAGTTGGTAAAGAATCTGCCTGCAGTGCAGGAGACCCAGTTTCAATTCCTGGGTCTGGAAGATATCCTGGAGAAGGAAATTGCAACCCATTTCAGTATTCTTGCCTGGAAAATCCCATAGACAGGGGAGCCTGGTGGGCTACAATTCATGGGATCACAAGAATCAGACATGACTTAGTGACTAAACCACCACCATAAAATAGCAAGTTATCTTATCTTTAATAGTAAGAACTCTCAATGAATGATTTCATATGCTTAGTTTTAAACTGTAGATGTGACCATTTCACACACTGATTGACAAATTTTACTTAATATTATAATACTTTCAGTTCATCTCATGATATTTTGGGTTTTATCATTTCAGGATCACCAAACAATTTTAAGAGCATGGGCTGTAAAAGATTTTGCTCCAAATTGCCCTTTGTATGTCCAGATCTTAAAGCCTGAAAATAAATTCCATATCAAATTTGCTGGTAAGTTTGACTTCAAATGAGATCCTTTAAACCTTTCCTTAAATTCTTATTGTCATTGTAAGAGTTATGCTTCTGAAGTTAGTGGTAGTTTATTATACCCATGTTTCTGTAGAACAGGATTTATTTTTATCATCTACTTGTTATAAGAGAATTAATTCACTTTAAAATGTAAATCTTTGTGTTAAGTCCTTACTTATTTATATAACTTGGTGATTTTGGTAACTGAACTTGCTGAACACCCTAGTAAGCTTAATTAGATTAGCTCTGATAGTTGAGTATGAAATATAGACACAAGTTTCAAATGTTATATATATATGTAGATAGATAACACTTTGCTATATATGTTATTTTATATACATATAAACTTACTATAGAATAGAATAATATAATGTATTCAGATAATTTAAATAGATTTAATTTGAGGGTAGATATTGAAAACAATTCAAGAAAAAGATACATGTGAATTTTTCATACAAGTGCTGCTTTTAAAATAATTATCCACATGAGATTATACTTTAAACTATTAGAATATTGAACAATAAAATGGTACTGTATCATTTCCTAAGTGCTTCTGGAGGAACTAATTTTGATCCAGAGATAATTTATGTACTTTTTTTTTCTTCAAATATAAGAAACTTTTTAAAAAAAATAAAATTTAACCTTAATGGTCTGAAACGTCAAAAGTCTTTAAAAACTAAATCATTTTAAGTATGTATTTGCAAAATGTATTTCCTTCAGAAGATTCACACATCTTACAATGCTTATCTATTAGTATATGATATTTAAATGAAATTTTACAAACACTGGGCTTCCTTGGTGGCTCAGATGGTAAAGAATCTGCCTGAAATGCAGGAGACCTAGGTTCAATAGCTGGGTCAGGAAGATCCCCCTGGAGAATGGGATGGCTGTCCACTTCACTATTCTTGCCTTGAGAATTCCATGGATCATGGAGCTTGGCTGGCCACAGTCCATGGAATTGCAAAGAGTCAGACACAACTGAGTGACTAACACTTATAAACACTAAGAAGTTTTAAAGTAGTGATATTGTAAAGTAATTAACCTCTAATTAAAATAAATAAATTTATATTTAAAAAATAAATTAAAAAAAAGTAGTGATAAGAGTACTATAAAATTATTGCTATTCAGTTTGTTCTGAGTCATCTTTTAGTCTTCCTACTAATGACATCATTTTTTTCTAAAGAAGTATGGGAAATAAAGCAATGACTCTCAACTTTGGTGGCATTTTCAGTTCAGTTCAGTTCAGTCGCTCAGTTGTGTCTGACTCTTTGCAATCCCATGAATTGCAGCATGCCCGGCCTCCCTGTCCATCACCAACTCCAGGAGTTCACTCAAACTCATGTCCATCAAGTCAGTGATGCCATCCAACTATCTCATCCTCTGTCGTCCCCTTCTCCTCCTGCCCCCAATCCCTCCCAGCATCAAGGTCTTTTCCAATGACTCAACTCTTCTCATGAGGTGGCCAAAGTATTGGAGTTTCAGCTTTAGCATTAGTCCTTCCAAAGAACACCCAGGACTGATCTCCTTTAGAATGGACTGATCGAATCTCCTTGCAGTCTAAGGGACTCTCAAGAGTCTTCTCCAACACCACAGTTCAACAATTAAAATAAATAAATTTAAATTAAAAAAAAAAGCATCAATTCTTTGACACTCAGCTTTCTTCACAATCCAACTCTTACATCCATATATGACCACTGGAAAAACCATAGCCTTGACTAGACGGACCTTTGTTGGCAAAGTAATGTCTCTGCTTTTCAATATGCTATCTAGGTTGGTTCTAACTTTCCTTCCAAGGAGTAAGCATCTTTTAATTTCAAGACTGCAATCACCATCTGCAGTGATTTTGGAGCCCCCCAAAATAAAGTCTGACACTGTTTCCACTGTTTCCCCATCTCTTTCCCATGAACTGATGGGACCAGATGCCATGATCTTCGTTTTCTGAATGTTGAGCTTTAAGCCAAGTTTTTCTCTCCACTTTCACTTTCATCAAGAGGCTTTTTAGTTCCTCTTCACTTTCTGCCATAAGGGTGGTGTCATCTGCATATCTGAGGTTACTGATATTTCTGCCGGCAATCTTAATTCCAACTTGTGTTTCTTCCAGCCCAGCATTTTTCATGATGTATTCTGTATATATTTTAAATAAGCAGGGTGACAATATACAGCCTTGACATACTCCTTTTCCTATTTGGAACTAGTCTACTTTTCCATGTCCAGTTCTAACTGTTGCTTCCTGAGCTGCATACAGATTTCTCAAGAGGCAGGTCAGGTGGTCTGGTATTCCTATCTCTTTCAGAATTTTCCACAGTTTATTGTGATTCACACAGTCAAAGGCTTTGGCATAGTCAATAAAGCAAAAATAGATGTTTTTCTGGAACTCTCTTCCTTTTTCCATGATCCAGCGGATGTTAGCAATTTGGTCTCTGGTGGCATTTTAAAATATGTTTTAAAGAATATTTTTAAAGGACTAATGAGAGATTCTGAGCATGTAAATGATTTTGGATGGTGCCAGGGCTTCTTTAAACTTGTTTCCTAAATCAAAAATTAAAAACAACAGGCAGTGGGCCCACACTGGAGCTGAAGTTCCCAGGGGTGGGCAGGGCAAACAGACCAGAGGGGGAGGCCTGAGCAGGGAAGACGAGGAAGATGAGGAGGTCTGCTGGAGGACAAGGGTGCACCCGGGCCTCTTGCCAGAGTAGCCCCAGTGGTGGGAGCCAGACAGTCGGCCCAGCTGAGAGGGAGGATCACCAGGCAGTGAACGGCAGAGGAGGAGGTGCTCATAGCTGGGAGCAGAGCAGAGATTTGGAACTTCAGACATCACATTTCTTACCTCATGATGGAAAGTGTGTAAATTAAATGTTAGGAGGAAACCAGGCTGTAGAAATTTAATCCAGTCAGTGTACCTCCAACCCTACAGCTGAATTCATCCTTGTCAGAGATCAAGCCCTGAGCCTTTGGAGTAGGAGCACTGACTCCAGGACCCTACACTACCAGAGAACTGACCCTAGGGAGTATCAAATACTAAGAACTCACACAAAAGAAACCACTTGAATACAAGGCCCAATATCACCCCACGACCAGTAGCACCCTGTGCAAGAAACCTCATCTAAACAACAAACAAAACAAAAATACAAACCCAATCATCAGCAGACAGGATTACCACCTCACTCAGCCTTGCCCATCAGAGGAAAAACAAACAAACAAAAAAACTCAGCACAAATCTCTCCCTATGCAAAGCTTACACAAACCACTGAGACCAACCTTAGGAGGGCAGAAAACAAAAAGAAGAAAGAATTCAGCCTTGAAGCTTGGGAAAAGAAGACCTCAAACACAATACACTAAAATAATAATAATAATAAAAAGGCAGAGAAATACTACACAAATGAAGGAACAAACTAGAAACACAGAAGTCCAAATAAATGAAGAGGAAATAGGTACACTACCTAAAAAATTTCAGAATAATGATAGTAAAGATGATCAAAAACCTTGAAAACAGAATGGAGAAAATGCAAGAATCAATTAACAAAGACCTAGAAGGATTAAAGAATAAACATACAGAGACAAACAACACAATTACTGAAATTAAAAACACTCTAAAAGGAATAAATAGCAGAATATCTGAAGCAGAAGAATAAATCAGTGAGCTGGAAGATGTAGTGGTGGAATTAACTTCTGAAGAGCAGAATAAAGAAAAAAAAAAAAAAGAAAAGAACTGAGCATAGTCTCAGAGACCTTTAGGACCAAATCAAACACACCAACATTTGAATTATAGGGGTCTCAGAAGAAGAGAAAAGAAAGGGTATGAGAAAATTTTTGAAGAGATTATAGTTGAAAGTTTCCCCAACATGGAAAAGGAAATAGTCAATCAAGTACAGGAGGTGCAAAGAGTCCCATACAGGATAAATCCAAGGAGAAATGCCAAGACACATACTAATCAAACTAAGAAAGACTAAGCACAAAGAAAGAATATTAAAAACAGCAAGGGAGAAGCAACAAGTAACATACAAGGGAAACCCCATATGTTTAATAGCTGATCTTTCAGCAGAAACTCTGAAGGCCAGAAGGGAATGGCAGGATATATTTAAAGTACTGAAAGGGAAAAATCTACAACCAAGATTACTATACACAGCAAGGATTTAATTCACAATTGATGGAGAAGTAAAAAGTTTTTCAGACAAACAAAAGTCAAGAGAATTCAGTACCACCAAACCAGGTTTACACAAATGTTAAAAGGACTTTGTAGCCAAGAAATATGAGTAGAAAAAGATCTACAAAATCAATCCCAAACAATTAAGAAAATGGCAATAGGAACATATATATCAATAATTACTTTAAATGTAAGTGGATTAAATGCTCCAACCAAAAAACACAGCCTGGCTGAATGGATACAAAAGCACGTCCCATATATATGCTGTCTACAAGAAACCCACTTCAGACCTAAACACACATATGGACTGAAAATGAGAGGATGGAAAAATATATTCCTTGCAAGTTGGAAGCAAAAGAGAGCTGGAGTACCAATCCTTGTGTCAGAAAAAATAGACCTTAAAATAAAGAAGATAGGGAAGAACACTACATAACGATAAAGGGATCAGTCCAAGAAGAAGACATAACAATTGTAAATATCTATGCACCCAACATAGGAGCACCTCAATACATAAAGACAAACAGTAACAGACATCAAAGGAGAAATTGACAGAAACACAATATTAGTAGGAGACTTTAACACCCCACTCACATCAATGAACAGATCATCAAAACAGAAAATTAATAAGGAAATGCAAGTCTTAAAAGATACATTAGATGAAATGGATCTCATTGATATCTTCAGTATCTTCAATCCAAATGCAGAAGAATACACCTTCTTCTCAAATGCACATGAAACATTCTCCAGGATAGACCACATCTTGGGTCACAAGTCAAACCTCAGTAAACTTAAGAAAATTGAGATTGTATCAAGCATCTTCTCTGACCACAATGCTATGAGACTAGACATCAATTACAAGGGGGAAAAAAAAAAAACTGTAAGAAACAGAAACACATGGAGATTAAGGCAGCATGTTTCTAAATAATCAACAGGTTACTGAAAAAATCAAACAGTAAATGAAAAAATTTCTAGAAACAAATGACAATGAAAATACAACTCAAAACCTATGGAATGCAGCAAAAGCAGTTCTAAGAAGGAAGTTTGTAGCAATACAATCCTACCTCATGAAACAAGAAAAACATTAAACAGACACCTAAAACAACTGGAAAAAGAACAACAACAACAAAAAAAAGTAGAAGGAAAGGAATCATAAATATCTGAGCAGAAATAAATGAAAAAGAAATGAAAGAAACAAAGGTAAAGATTAATAAAACTAAAGGCTGGTTCTTTGAGAAGATAAACAAAATTGGCAAATCTTTAGCCAGACTCATCAAGAAAAAAAGAGAGTAGAACCAAATCAACAAAATTAAAAGTGAAAAAGGAGAGGTTACAACAGACAATGCAGAAATACAAAGGATTATAAGAGACTATTATGGACAAGTATATGACAATAAAACGGATAACCTGGAAGAAATGGAGAGATTCTTAGTAAAGTTCTGAACCAGAAAGAAATTATCAACAACTGAATTACAAGCACTGGAATTGAAGCTTTGAAAAAAAATCTCCCCAAAAACAAAAGCCAAGGACCCCATGGCTTCACAGGAGAATTCTATCGAACATTTAGAGAAGAACTAAGCCCTGTCCTTCTAAAACTCTTTCAAAAAATTGCAGAGGAAGGAACACTTACAAACTCATTCTACAAGACCCATCACCCCGATACCAAAACCAGGCAATGACAACACAAATAAAGAAAACTACAGCTCAATATCACTGAGGAACATAGATGCAAAAATCCTCAGCCATATTTTGGCAAACAGAATTCAGCAACACATCAAAAAGCTCATACACCATGATCAATCTGGGTTTATTCCAGGGGTGCAAGGATTCTTCAATATAAACAAATCAATCAATGTGATATGCCATATTAACAAATTGAAAGGTAAAAACCATATGATAGTCTCAATCGATGCAGAAAAAGCCTTTGACAAAATTCAGCACCCATTTATGATTAAAACTCTTCAAAAAATGGGCATAGAAGGAACCTACCTCAACATAGTAAAGGCCATACATAATAAGCCTACAGCAAACATTATTCTCAATGGGTAAAAACTGAAAACATTCCCCCTAAGATCAGGAACAAGACAAGAGTGTCGACTTTCACCTATATTATTCAACATAGTTTTGGAAGTCCTAGCTATAGCAATCATAGAAAATAAAAAGAAATAAAAGGAATCCAGATCAGAAAATAAGTAACGCTCTCACTGTTTGCAGATGACGTGATACTGTACATAGAGAACCCTAAAGACAGTATCAGAAAATTGCTAAAGCTAATTGGTGAATTGAGCAAAGCTGCAGGATACAAAATCAATACACAGAAATCACTTGCATTTCTATATAAGAATGAAAAATCAGAAAGAGAAATTAAGGAATCAATCCCATTCACCATTGCAAGAAGAAGAAATAGATACCTAGGAATAAACTTACCTAAGGAGATAAAAGAACTGTACACAGAAAATTATAAGACATTAATGAAAGAAATCAAAGATGGCAAAACAGATGGAGAGATATTCCATGTTGCTGGGTAGGAAGAATCAATACTGTTGAAAATGACTATATTACCAAATGCAATCTACAGATTCAATGTGATCCCTATCAAATTACCAATGGCATTTTTCACAGAACTAGAAAAAATTTCACATTCATATGGGAACAGAAAAGACCCCAAATAGCCAAAGCAGTCTTGAGAAAGAAGAATGGAGCTGGAGGAATCAAGCTTCCTGATTTCAAATAATACTGTGAAGCTACAGTCATCAATACAGTATGGTACTGGCAAAAAAACAGAACAGTATACCCATGGAAGAAGATAGAAAACCCAGAAATAAACCCATGCACCTATGGTGCCATATTTTTGACAAACGAGGCAAGAATATACAATGGGGCAAAGACAGCCTCTTCAATAAATGATGCTGGGAAAACTGGACAGCTCCACGTAAAAGAATGAAATTAGAACACTTCCTAACACCATACCCAAAGATAAACTCAAAGTGGATTAAAGACCTAAATGTAAGATCAGAAACTATAAAACTCTTAGAGGAAAACATAGGCAGAACATTCTATGACATAAATCAAAGCAAGATCCTCTATGATCCACTTCCTAGAGTAATGGAAATAAAAACAAAAGTAAATAGGTGGGACCTGGTTAAACTTAAAAGCTTTTGCACAGCAAAGGAAACTATAAGCAAGGTGAAGAGACAACCCTCAGAATGGCAGAAAATAATAGCAAATGAAACAAGAGAGGATCAATTTCTAAAATATACAAGTAGCTCATACAACTGAATACCAGGAAAACAAAGAACCCAGTCAAAAAGTGGGAAAAAGACCTAAACAGACAGTTCTCCAAAGAAGACATACAGATGGATAACAAACTCATGAAAAGATGCTCAACATTGCTCATCATTAAAGAAATGCAGGTCAAACTTACAATGAGGTATCACCTCACACTAGTCAGAATGGCCATCATGAATTCTATAAACAACAAATGCTGGAGAGGGTGTGAAGAAAAGGGAACACTCTTCTCTGTTGGTGGGAATATAAATTGATACAGTCACTATGGAAGACAGTATAGAGATTCCTTTCAAACTGGGAATAAAACCACCATGTGACCCAGCAATCCCACTCCTAGGCATATACCCTGAGGAAACCAAAATTGAAAAAGACACATGTATCACATTATTCAGTGCAGGACTATTTACAATAGCTAGAACATGGAAGCAACCTAGATGTCCATCAACAGATGAATGGTTAAAGAAGTAATGATACATATACACAATGGAATATTACTCAGCCATAAAAGGAGCACATTTGAGTCAGTTCTAATGAGGTGGATGAACCTAAAGCCTATTATACAGAGTGAAGTAAGTCAGATATAGAAAGATAGATATCGTATTCTAACATATATATATGTATGAAATCTAGAAAAATGGTACCGAAGAATTTATTTACAGGGCACCAAGAAAAACCAAAACAATTGCTCCAGATCCTGGGTCTAAAATCAACCCTCATCACTGATGATTCCACACCTATCAACCTCTTCAACACAGCCTTTGGTTTGCTGGGGCTCAGGACTGAGGCACAGCCTCTAGCCAAGAAGGCTGCCGCTGGGCCCAGCGCCCAAGAGGGCTTGCTTCCCATCTGCACCACTGCCCCTCTAACCCTTGGAAACAGCTAGTTTGTGCCTTAGCTCTGTACTACACTGTCAAATAAAACTGACACTTATGGGGAAAAAAAAATAGTACCTTCTTTGCAGACTTTTTAATAAAATGGAAAAATAAATATGAAGTACTACAGCTAGTGCCAGTAACATTTGTTATTAACATTCAGGAAATGCCAATTATTTATCTCAAAAGCTTTTGTAACTAAGCTGCCTTATTTTTATTATTTAGGAAAAGCAGTATTTTTGCAAAGTTTTCCTACCTAATAATGACTTGATATGATGAAATTTTAGGAAGGTAGCAGTGGACACAGAACGAATGAAGGTTCTTAATATATGAATTTAAATTTGAGTGCCACTATGTACACTTTAGCCCAGCAGATGAGTAGTTTGGCTGCTATATTTTTCTTCTGTTAAGTGGCCATAATAATATTATGTCTTTTCATTGGTTAAAACTAGCAGTAATGGTGAAATAAGTGATATCTGAGACATATTAGGTATTCAATAAATGGATATTGAATGTGGATCTCAAAACAATATGTAGTTTGAGAAGACAAGTTGTGCTTTTGAATATGCTGTAACTGAAATTCAGAGCAGATTTTGGTTTTTCTCTTTAGCAAGCCATTGATGTGCTCACAAACAGACCAAACTCACTATCAAAATAGCCTATTTTTACAAACAAAAAATTACAAAGACTATTTGAATGTATTCTCTTTCACATTCTTATTTGGCTATTATTTAGATAAATCCATTGAAATGAAAGGACTGTTTTAAAATTCTATCCCAATAATGTATCTCAGTATTTCTCATTTATGGCATCTGCTGAAATTCCTTTTAATAATATCTTCATTCTTTTATGTAATGAGCTTACACTATCTTGGAGGCACCCTTTTTATATTTGGAAAAGATAAAAGCACCTTGATTTCATTAAAGTGCCATAAAAAGCAGTTTGAGGTGATATATGAGACTCTCAAACCAAAAATAATATGTTTTATATCTCAGCATGAGGTTAAAGCAATTATGGACTTAACCTTTCAAAAGACGTTGCATCAAACTGTCATTGAGTTGGTGTTGTAAGTTGTTAAAATAATGGCCTCCAGTGAGCCATGCCCCCTGTGTCTGTGGCCCATTTTGATTCCACATTGCAGCTTCTTCCCCAAGGAGGCACAGTATACTTCCCCACCTTTGAATATGGGCTGTCTGGTCACTTGCTTTGACGAATATACTGTGACAAAAACTGTTAATACATTGTGTGACTTTAAAAACAAAGCCTTGAAAGGCCATCCAGGCTCTGCTTGCCTTTGGTTGGAACATGGCCCAGAGACTATATATGAAGAATCTGATTTATTCTTTCCAAGGATGAAAAATCCCATGGAAAGTGAGACTTATCCATCCCAGGCACCCCACCTCACTGGTTCCCAACTCACCCATCAACCACTGATTCTCTTTCAAGTTGTTACTTTGCTGTTTTCTCGATAAATCCATTGAAATGAATGGATTGTTTTAAAATTCTATCCTAATACTTTATCTCAATATTTCTCATTTTTGGCATCTGTTGATGCTCCCAACTCACCTATCAGCCAATGACAGAAGTCATGCTGACCCACAGAATTTCGAGAAATGAAATGTTTAAGTCAATAAGTTTTGGAGTCATTTGTTATATAGCAATAGATAATGAATACTGTTTGTAATAAAATAATAATCATTTTAATATTAAAACATATTTACTTGTTATTGATTATATTTTGTCCTTGTAGTTTCACAGGTATTAAATGGCATGATTTTAGTTATCACAAGATACAAAGCATATTTTTATTTCCACTTATTTAATTACCATCAATTCCCTTAAATTGTGGAACTCATACCCTGACAGTCATTGATGTATTTTTCAAAAGTAAACCCATGTTTTTAAAATTTGAAAGACAGAAACTTCAAAATTCAACTTACATGTATAGAAACTATTAGAAAGCAAAAACAGTTTAGCAACCTAGCAACTAGTACTTTACGCAGATATATCAATTGTGTAATTTGTGGATCACTTTCTCCTGAACAAAATGACTATAGATATTCATTAAATTATGGAACTGTTACACTATATTTAAATGAATTATTATATGAATTATTATAACAGTTATAAATGCAATTAGCATCTACACTTTGATCAGATTCACAGAAGGAAATTCCATATGGACATGATTTCAGCATTAGAAAATATATGCTCCTACTCATATCAGCAAGAGATGAAGTTAAATAGTGAGCCTAGAGTTAGAAAGAACAAAATCCTACCCAGAATAAGAGTTACAATAAAAGATTTCTGAATATAAGCCCAAGTACAAATTGTAACGAGAGTCAAGTAGAATAAAAATATTCTTCACAGATATTTTGTTTAATCACCATAAATTCCCAAGAAGAAAATAAACTCAAACTGGTTTATAAGAGAAAATCCTTCAGCAGTTTGTCCATTTTTATAATAAATTTGTCAAAGTGAAAAGATAAATATTGCAAATTCTGGAATAAGACTGACTTCAGTCAAATTTTTCTTCTACTGTATAAGGACTATATGATGTCAGATTTCTCAACCTCCCAAACTAAAGTTTTTCAATATGTACAGTGAGAGTAATAAGAGAAACTATATCTTAGAGTTGTTATGATTTAAAAAAGAATCATCAAAAACATCAGCCACTAGTAATTAGTATTTAGTATTAGTATTAGTAATTAGTATTTATCAAATTGATGATTATCATAAATCTTGAGTACCAATGTCTCATTCTCTTAACACTTCTGTATTATCATTGTCTCCAGCAAAAGTAACTAAGGGTTTTCCATGACGCTTTACAAAGTGTTTATTCAGTTCGGTTCAGTTTATTTTAGTGGCTCCGTCATGTCCAACTCTCTGGGACCTCATGGACTGCAGCACGCCATGCCTCCTTGTCCATCACCAACTCCCGGAGTTTACTCAGACTCCTCCTGTCCATTGAGTCAGTGATGCCATCCAACTATCTCATCCTCTGTCTTCCACTTCTCCTCCCACCTCAATCCTTCCCAGCATCAGGGTCTTTTCAAATGAGTCAGTTCTTTGCATCAGATGGCCAAAATATTCAGCATCAGTCGGTCCAGTGAATAATCAGAACTGATTTTCTTTAGGATGGACTGGTTGCATCTCCTTGCAGTCCAGTCCAAGGGACTCTCAAGAGCCTTCTCCAACACCACAGTTCAAAAGCATCAATTTTTCAGCATTCAGCTTTCTTTATAGTCCAACGCTCACATCCATACATGCTGTTGCTGCTGCTGCTGCTGCTACGTCGTGTCAGTCATGTCTAACTCTGTGTGACCCCATAGACAGCAGCCCACCAGGCTCCTCTGTCCCTGGGATTCTCCAGGCAAGAATACTGGAGTGGATTGCCATTGCCTTCTCCCATCCATACATGACTACTTAAAAAAACATAGCTTTGACTAGATGGACCTTTGTTGTCAAAGTAATGTCTCTGCTTTTTAATATGTTGTCTAGATTGGTCATAACTTTTCTTCCAAGGAGCAAGCATCTTTTAATTTCATGGTTGCAGTCACCATCTGCAGTGATTTTGGAGCCCCAAATAATACAGTCTTTCACTGTTTCCCTTGCTTCCCCATCTATTTACCATGAAGTGATGGGACCAAACGCCATGATCTTAGTTTTCTGAATGTTGAGTTTTAAGCCAACTTTTTCACTCTTTTCTTTCACTTTCATCAAGAGGCTCTTTAGTTATTCTTCACCTTCTGCAAGAAAGGTGGTGTCATCTGCATATCTGAGATTATTGATATTTCTCCCAGCAATCGTGATTCCAGCTTGTGCTTCTTTCAGCCTACCGTTTCTCATGATGTACTCTGCATATAAGTTAAATAAGCAGGGTGACAATATACAGCCTTGACGTGCTCCTTTTCCTATTTGGAACCAGTCTGTTGTTCCATGTCCAGTTCTAACTGTTGCTTCCTGACCTGCATAGAGACTTCTCAGAAGGCAGGTCAAGTAGTCTGGTATTCCCATCTCTTTCAGAATTTTCCACAGTTTGTTGCCGTCCAGACAGTCAAAGGCTTTGGCATAGTCAATAAAGCAGAAGTAGATGTTTTTCTGGAACTCTCTTGCTTTTTCAGTGATCCAATGGATATTGGCAATTTGATCTCTGGTTCCTCTGCCTTTTCTAAATCCAGCTTGAACATCTGGAAGTTCACGGTTCAGGTACTGACTTGGGGAATTATGAGCATTAGTTTGCTAACGTGTGAGATGAGTGCAAGTGTGCCGTAGTTTGAGCATTCTTTGGCACTGCCTTTCTTTGGGATTGGAATAAAAATCCAATATTCCAGTCACATTATTTTCAGTTTTTGCATATTTTCCAGAGAATAGGATTATGGGATTATACAAACTTGAATCATAACTTATTAAGCAAATTATGGGAAATGATAATTAGAGAAAAATTTGATTGATTAACATAGTTGAAAAATTATAGAAAATATGTTAGCAAGTCAAAGTAATATATTAAAAAATAATATATTGTCACCAGGTTAAAATTATTCTAGAAATAGATCATCATTTTAAAGGAGAATAATATTATTGCTTCAGTAGATACAAAAAAAAAATAAGCATTTGAGAGAGAATTCAACATCCAGTCAAGATTTTTTTAAAAAGGAAATTAAAAAAATGCTAGGAAGCTACAAGTAAGGAACTTCTTAACATAAGGCAACTTATCTACAAAATAACCTAGAGGAAAACAAATATTTAATGATCATATATTGAGAGCTTTCTTTAAAATTAGGTACAAATAAGGGTGCATACCAAAACCACATGTACTCAGTGTTGTCCTAGAAACCCTGATGAGTGCAATAAGGCTACAAAAATAAATAGAAGGAATAAGCATTGGAAAAAGAGAAACGAAATCGCCACTATTTACATAAGATTCTCTACAAGAAAATTGAAAAGAATTTTTTTTTTCCTAGAATGCCTTTTCATTAGGGAGTTCATCCATTTATGATTTCCAAAATTGAACCGATAGTTCCCCTTTAAATATCCACTTTGAACTCCTGTCTTGTTCCACTAACTAGTCAGTATCTCCTGTTAGGTTTCTCATAACTATCTCAAAATTAATATATCTAGAGTCTGTTTCTCCACATTCTTCCCAGCAGCATATGCTTAGAACATAAGCCACAAACCCATGCAAAATCCACTCTTCTATTCTTTGTATCCAGTCCATCAGGTGCTGGAAGGTTACGCTTCCTGAATATCTCAGACTTATCCACTGACACAACCCTTGTCCATTCCATTATCACGTTTTGCTTAGGCTGTCTTAAAACTCTCCTTTTCCGTTTCTTCCTGAGTATTTACAAATTGTATCTCTAAGCTTATTGCTGCTCTCATATTCCCATCATATTTGCCATAATGATTGTCATTTGTGTATTGTAGTAAGCAGCAGCATCTTCATACCTCTGATGTCAGCCTAAAGTCAATTGTTTCCTTTCAGTATATTGATGACAGCATTCTATTACAACATCATTATTTTTAAAACGACTCTAGTGCATTATTTTTTGTCAATCTCTGTAGATGAAAAATTGAGTGGTGATATAGCTTTGGTTGTGTTAAATCTTTTTTCCTGTGAGAAATAATTTTATCAATGCTCTTCTTTTTTAGAAGTGGCAATTGGTACTGAAACATAGGAAGAGGTAATGGCAGTGTTCCCTAGCTATGACTAATAGAAATATGTGGTTTCAGAACATCTTGTCTTCTCTGTGAGCCTCTTGTGGGACTAGCAATTCCAGTAAAGCCTCTCCAAGGTCAAATATCTGATCTGAAATTACCTGGAAAAAAGATTATGCCTCCACATTGTTAAGCTCTTCGTAAATTGTATCTCCCTAGTGACAAAACTGTGATGAAAAAGGCAAAACGTTATAGTAATTCAGGTTTCAGATGTGTTTCTGGATATATATATATATATATATATCTTTTTCTTCACTGTACATTCCAAAACTCATTAAAACACACACATACACACACACACACACACACAAAACCAAAACAAACAGACAAGGAAAAAAAATGTACTTTACTAGGAAAAGAACCGTTTAACTAAAAAGCCTTGAATGAACTTAAAGAATGAACTGTACTCTTCAGTTTTTCAACTGAATCTAAACTCATTGCTGCTTGTCTCCTGGTCAGATGAAACTGCTCAGAAAATCAGTGTGAGATGAACCCTTATTACATGCATAAACTAATTGCTAGATTTATGTTCCCACTCAAGACTCCCTCCTGCAAATAAAGTGCTACATCATCTGTGACCATTCAATTCCTTTTTCTTTATCAACTAATTTCTTTCAACTACTGGGTTCTTTGGAAATTTCCCACTTCATTTAACAAATATAAGAAGGCATAAAAATCAAATTGATAAATTTTACCCACAAATAGGAGTCAAGAATGTACACATAAGTTTGTACATAAATTTGTAGGAGAGAGGAACATAAAACTCAATTTGTAAATGATTAGTGGATTTTCTATGAATTTTATTTCCCATGCTTTGATGCTGATATTCTCTAAGTAGCAGATTTTAAGTTCATGAGTGAAAGGAAGAATCAGAGTGTAGTAGTAAAGAGTTGAGTGAATAAAATACTTTCTCCTCTGCTGCTGAAGCACGCCTAGAAGAATGATTCATTATACTGGGGCTGTAGGAGTTATCCCTGGGGTATTAAAAAAAATTTTTTTTAATTGCAAACAAAGTTAAAATAGGCAAAAAGAAAATTGTTTTTAACAATATCATTGATAATACTTTATAAACATATTTTTCTTATAGTAGATAATCATGAACAGCTACCATTATAAAAACAATATGTTTAAAATCACACACACACACACACACACACACATCTTATGGAAATGATTTTACTAAAAGTTCAGCCACTATAAATTTTTTACTGAAGCACCAGATACTCCAGTGCCTCAATTTCTTCTTCACAAAAGGAAAATGAAAAAATATTTCCAAGCAATATAAATATTGGAAATTATCTTAGCTGTTTCTAAATAACATATGTATGTGCAAGGCTTGGCTTTTACCAAATGGTGAGGTGTGAGATTTTCATGCTGAATAATTTCTTCATTTCCCATACACACCCACATAAACACCATGTTAAACTTTATTCTTACAGCCTACTTAAGAACATAATGCTTTGAATTCTTAAGTCTCAAAAGATGAATTACCAAAACTTTGAAAATTCTCCATTTTTAGATGGAAATAATTTTTCTGATTTTTTATCTTATTGTGAAGATTATCAGAAACCACTTAACGTAAGGCCATGTTCAAACTCAGCACAATTTGAAGTTCTTTATTTTTTGTTTGTTTCTTTTTTCAAACTATTTTTCACTTTGTAAAAATCAAACATAACATAGCTTAAAAATTATACAGTGAAAATCTGTGTTGCCCCCATTTATATTCAGTGATGAACATTTTCGCACATTTACTTAATCTTCTCTCTGTGTACACACACACACACACACACACACACAATAACACATACACACTCTTTTACATAAGCATGTTTTTTCTAAGAATGACATTCCTGTTACATACACAGGATAACATTTTCACCTCTAAGAGGTGAAATCAATATTTTATTTTTTATTGCATTTGCTTTTCAATTTTTTTATAGGAGTAATTTTAGATTAACAGAAGCATGGTATGGATAGTACAAAGCACTTCTATGTACCTTTGATATCACATAACTTCTCGGAATGTTAGCTTCTTATATAGCCTTGGCCCACTCAATCACATTTTTTAAAATTACATTGGTGTAGATTATGTTTAAGTTAAATGCATTCTTGTATTTTGCTCCTCCTAATAAAATATCAATCACATATTTGTGTTTCATTTCTGTGACTTTTGCAAGTTTAATATATGGACCAAATCATATTTCCTGCTTGTTCTCTTTGAGCTTGGGTAGTTGCTGTTGACCATTAGGGATTTCAAGCCGTTTACTTGGAGACCATTTATAATTTAATTAAGTCAAAGCATCTTTGTGCTTTTGTCCATCAGTTTTCTTATAGTTGTATATGTCTCAAAGACTCAGTTTCATAGTTTTGAAAATCAGAGAAGTGTTTTCCTTCTGTATTAGGATAGTGCCAGGCATATTCTATCATATCCTAGACATAGGATTCTCAGTCTGTAAAGTAGTTTCTTGTTCTGAATGTTTCATAAAGAAGACCTGGTACATATTCTTTTATTCTTACTTACTTATTCAAAACATTTTTATTGGGTCATATTGTGAGCGACAAATTGTTCCAGGAAGTCATGGTACACCAGGGATGTGTGTATGTGTTTCACGTTGTCCGACTCTTTATTGAACCCATGGACTGTAGCCTGCCAGGCTCCTCTGTACATGGGTTCTCCAGGCAAGAATACTAGAGAGAGTTGCCATTTCCTTCTCCAGAGGATCTTTCCAACCCAGGGATCCAACCCACATCTTCTGTATTGGCGGGCAGATTCTTTAACACTGAGCCACCTGGGAAGCCTAAGATGGACTAGCTGTCTATTTCAATGGCAGATTTTCTAATTTCCTTTACCTCTAACCCTTTAAGAGGGCTTTCCTGGTGGTTGGTTCAATGGTTAAGAATCCTCCTGTCAATATAGGAGACACAGATTCTATCTCTGGGTCAGGAAGATCCACTGGAGAAGGAAATGGCTACCCACTTTTCCAGTATTCTTGCCTGAGAAATCCCATGGACGGAGGAACCTGGTGGGCTACAGTCCATGGGATTGCAGAGTTGGACATGACTTAGCAACTGAACAGCAACAAACAACTCTTTAATAACCAGAATGTGCATTTGCTTTCCTTCCAAGAATAGCACCTGAATTGAGCTTATTCTTTCTACAGAGACCTTGAATTATAACCTTAGAATCCTCCTCCCTGAGCCTTTCCATACTCCCTGAACATGAAAACTCATGATCCCAATCATGTTTTAATTTAGAAAGCTTTATGATTTGATATATTATCCCCATTGCTGAAATAGTTACTTCTTTATAGAAAAATCTCATAAAGCACAATTTTACCCCCAAAAGAATGAGATCCTAATACTAGTATTGCTAACTAGTGGAGAGAGCAAATATTATAATGGGATGTTTATTTAATCTAACATTCTCTCAGATCGTACTGTGTGAGAACATACTGTGCACACGCTCATACGTGTATGTTGTGTGTGGGATTGTTAATTAAGCTTTACTAAACAATTAGATTGCTGCTGGACAAGCAGTAAGAGGCTAATGAAAGTTTTAAGTAAAGGTGTAAATTTTTAACTAGATAACAAATTACTAATAACTCCTTGAGAAATGCAGAATGCAGAAAAGAAAAGTGAAAGTGTTAGTCGCTCAGTTGTGTCTGACTCTGTGCAACCCCATAGACTGTAGCTCACCAGGCTCTTGCATCCATGGGATTATCCAGGCAAGACTACTGGAGTGGGTTGCCATCCCTTTCTCCAGGGGATCTTACCGACCCAGAGAGGGAACCCAGGTCACCTGCATTGGCAGACAGATTCTTTACCAACTGTGCCCCCTGGGAAGTCCCAGTTAATGAATATATTCATAGTTGCTTAGATATTCACTTATCTTGCATGATTTAAAAACTTAAAAGATCTATTAAGCATGTAGAAAAATAATACTGTAACTCTGTAGAGTAAAAATAAGCAAAAATGTACGAAATAGTGAAAAAAAAAAAAAAGAAACCTAAAGCCCTCCTGTGTTTCTCTACTGTGAGCCTCCTTTACTTATCATGCAGAACACTTCATTTCTGACACTTCTGGTCCATAAATGTGTGTGTGTTTTACCTCCACACAAAGCAATTCTCTGCAACACCAGTTGGGTGTCCTAAATTCAGCTCAACTCAAGTGATGGCGCTAGTGGTAAAGAACCTGGCTGCCAATGCAGAAAACATAAAAGATATGGGTTCTATCCCTGGGTTTGGAAGATCCCCGGAAGAGGGCATGGCAACCCATTAAAGTATTCTTGCCTGGAGAATCTCCATGGGCAGAGATGTCTGGCGGGCTACAAGGTCGCAAAGAGATGGACATGATTGAAGCAACTTAACACTCACTCACATCTATTCAATGATAGTGCCAGATCCCACAGGGTAATGGCTCAGACCCACAAGACCACCCCCTACCCCCACTTCAGATGATGAGGTACATAGAGTGAGATCTGGAAGGGTCCTGAGCATAGGACCTCTGTCCTTGAGGATTTGGGGTGCATCACTTTCCCAATGTGTGTGTGTTCACCAACCAAGAAGCCCTCCAAACTCCTGACTATTGGTATCTTATGGAAGTTTCCTCACAAAAGCATGACCATTTATTAACTCCACTTCTGGCCCCTGTACCCTCTCTGGAAGATGGGGTTGGAATTGAAAATTTCAAACTTCTAATCACAATTTGATCTTTCTGGTGACTGTTCCCATCCCAGAATCATCCAGGAGCCCATCCAGAGTCACCTCATCAGAATGAAAGATGCTTCTAGTTCTCAAAAGCATCTTAGGAATTTATAAGAGTTCTAGGAGTTCCATGTCAGGAACTGGGTTGGAGGAAAATATAATAACAAGGGATGTTCCTAGTGCTCTTATCAACCAGAAAATTACGAGGGTTTCAGGAATTTTGTGTCAGGAAAACTTCACAAATAGCTTTCAAATATATAAGTGATGTTCCTTCATGATATGGTAACGATGAATTCTGCAGGAGAAGGAGTGACACAGGAGAAGAGCAACAGAAATCTAGACCTAGATCCTGTAATTTTTTATGCAGCATTCATTTTTTGTAGCAGTGTCATTAAAACGTGTCTCCATGGAATGCTGCTCTGGAGATAATATGGAGAAAAGCTTGCTATGAAAGTATTGTATAAAGTAGTAAAAGAATGCACATGCAGAAATCCAAAAAGGATGGCTGCATCAGCTAACATCTGTTTACACAATTATATGAAGGTTTCACGAGGAAATAACATGATCTGCACAAAACATTTTTTTTCTATTTTTTAAAATAATTAAACTCATTTTTAATTTAAGGATAATTGCTCTACAATATTATGCTTGTTTCTCCCAAACATCAACATGAATCCACCATAGATAAACTTATATCCCCTCCCATTTGAGCCTCTTCCCACCTCCCTCCCCATCCGACCCCTCTAGGTTGTTACAGAACCCTGGTTTGAGTTTCCTGAATCACACAACAAATTCCCACTGGCTACGTATTTTACGTATGGTAATATACACGTTTCCATGTTACTCTCTCCATACATCTTACTTCTCTTTCCCCCCATAGTATCCATCAGTCGTGAACACAACAGTTAAATAAAAGTTCATCCTTTACAATTTTATTTATTATAAGAATAGATGTAAAAAGAAATAAAATGTCTAGCCATATGAGAATCGATACACAAAATGTATGATATGTGATCTGTATATAAATTCGTTGGTGTTGTTTAGTCACTAAGCCGTGTCCGATTCTTTCCTGACCCCTGGACTGTAGCCCACCAGGCTCCTCTGTCCATGGGATTTCCCAGGCAAGAATACTCGAGTGCGTTGCCATTTCCTTTTCCAGGGGATCTTCCTGACCCAGGGTTGAACCTGGGTCTCTTGCATTGCAGGTGGGCTCTTTACCACTGATCCACCAGGGAAGCCTGTGTATATAAATTATCCAACTATAAATCATTATTATAAATTTTATTGATATTAAAATGAAGAACATTATGGATGAAATAAGATATGAAATTCCTTAAAATAAGGTAACAATTTTATTAATACTACTTATGTGCATTAAATTATATTTCATTTTATATGAAAACATAATTATAGCTAGAAGGCAAGTTTGTTGAAGATGGTTGTTTTTATTTGTAGAATTTACATTTCACATTTTTTCCCACAAGGTCCAAATTACCAAGTGTAATTAATGCTATAAAAATTTCCAAACAGTTACATCTAAGGAGGAAACATGTTCACTTAATTAGAACAAGGGGTTATGTTTTTATAGACTATAATCATTTGTTTACATGACCAGAAATACTGCTATTATGTTGGAAAATTTTAATATATATATGAATTTATGTCTTTGCAATTAGCATATTGTTATATAACCTATAACCAATTCTCATTTAATATGTTCATATATCTTTCTTTCTTTCATGCCTAGTTCTCATTTTTTTTTTCAGTTCTTATTCAAGCTATTCTATACAGTAAATAGAAGGGACTAAATGTGATAAATTAGCCAGAACACCTCCTTGAGAATGTTAAATTCACCTTCTAATAAGGAATAAAAAATAAGTCATTTTAAAAAGTGGTAGCTATTTTGGGGGCTGCTCCATACAGCATGTGGGATCCTTGTTTCCCCAATCAAGGATCGAACCTAGGCCCCCTACATCAGGAGCATAGAGTTTTAACACACTGGACCACCAGGGATGTTCCAAGGAGTAGTTATTTTTAAAACTGCCAAAGTGATTGTAATTAGCTGAGATAAATTATTGCCAAAAATTTGGGAAGTTTGTGTGTTTGAAAATAAGAAAAAGAAATTTGTAAATTGTAAGTTAGTAGTTTTGACAAAATCAGTTTCATTTTGGATTGTTTGTTCTTTGGTTTTCAGCTTATTAAGATTCAGTTTTGTCTGGGACTAAAAGAAGGAAAATAAAAGTGCAATTATTATATAAGAGATTTTTGTGAACTTGGGTGGGACTTGCTTTAAGATGGTTATCTAGTTTAATTTTGAAGTTAAATGGTATGTGTACTTTTATGGTATTTAATACACAAGCCAATTTGCTCCCCAGAAATGAATAACTTATGTTGCAGGCATGAGCAATATTCCTTTTACTAACTTTTGCCACCTGGTTGAATGAAAAATAATTTAAGAACAACTTTACTATTATTATTGTGGCATGCATGTGTGCTAAGTCGCTTCAGTCATGTCCAACTCTGTGCGACCCTTGACTTTAGCCTGTCAAGCTTCTCTGTCCATGGGATTCTCTAGGCAAAAATACTGGAGTGGATTGCTGTGCCCTCCTCCAGGGGATCTTCCCGACTCATGGATTGAACCTGTTTCTCTTACATCTCCTGCATTGGCAGGCAAGTTCTTTACCATTAGTGCCACTGGGAAAGCCCATAATTGTGGCAAACACTTATTTAATGCTTACTATGTGCAATGACTACAGTTCTGAATAACTTTTTATAGATTAACTCAATAACTTTCTTTTTTAATTTTTTTTTATCGGAGTATAGTTGATTTACAATGTTGTGTTAGTTTCTGCTATACAGCAAAGTAAATCAGTTATACATATATCCCCTCTTTTTTAAACTTTATTTCCCTATAGTTCATTACAGAAAATCAATGAATTTTCATCATAATCTTGTAAAGATAATTGTGCTTAGTCACTCAGTTGTGTCTGACTCTTATGACCTCATGGACTGTAGCCCACCAAGCACCTCTGTCCATGGGATTTTTCAGGTAAGAATACTGTGTTGCCATTTCCTCCTCCGGGGGGGTCTTCCTGACTCAGGGACAAAAACCTTCATGTTCTGTGTCTTCTGCATTGCAGGCAGAGTCTTTACCCACTGAGACATCAAGGAAGCCCCATTAAGATAGTAGATTAGTAATCTATTGCTGGGTAATGACCTCAAACTTTTGTGGTATAACCAATAAGCACTCATTATCTCACAATTTCTGTGGGTCAGGAATTTGGGAGAAGTAATAACCCAGATACCTGTGAGGTTGCAGTAAAGATGTCAGTTAGGTCTGTGTTGTCTGAAGGCTTGACTTGGACTGGAAGTTCTGTATCCAAGGTGGCCCCTCAGCACTCACATGGTTGTCAGGTTAGTGCTGGCTGTGGCAGGAGGCTCAGTTCCTTACCTCTGGGACTTTTCTTTAGGGCTGCTTGAGGGCCTTGTGATGTGGTTGCCTGCTTCTGCCAGACCAGCTGATCCAGGAGAGAGCAAGGCAGAAGCCACAGGGTCTTTTATGACCACCACTCTCTGTCATTTCCACAGTATCTCATTGGTCACATAGATCAGCCATATTCTGTGTAGGAGGGAACGGATGACACAGGATCCAATACCAGGATATGGGAATCATAGAGGCTGTTGGTCAAGCAGGCTAGTCTGTGTAGATTCTATTCTCATTCCCATTTCATGGATGAGAAAACTGAGAAACAGAGATATTAAGTGAAATGCTGATGGTGCCATGCTAAGTGGTAGAGCTCGATCTTGAATATGCATTGTCTCCAGACCATGTGCTGTTAAGCGATATGTAGTGTTGCCATAATAGTTCATTTTACTTTTAAAGTTTTGATTAACAGTTGCACATTTTCATATATCTCTTGTCCACTTCCTTTGTGTGTGTGTTTGTATATAAAGCACACCCCACTTAACCTTATTTTCTACAGAGGTGGCTATTTTTCTCTTAGTGAATTATAGAGATTTTCCTTATTTTAAAATTACAAATATTTTGACTTTTTAAAAGTTGCTTTTTTTTTTTCAGTTTGCCAGTTGTCTTTGGGTTGTGCTTATGGTGTTTCTAACACAATTTTTGTATCTTTTTTGTACATTTGTCACTGTCTTCTTTATGATTTTTGCCTCTAGATTATCCAAAGATCCATCATTTAATAGTTCAAATCAGTTCATTTTTCTAATAGTTACTTTTTAAGGCAGAATTTTCAGCAACCCCTAGAATTATCCCCTAAAGTCAAAAAGAGTGTGTGGATCATGAAGTACTGAAATGCCAAACTTAGTTTTTGGAATCTGTTGATGTGAACTTCATATTGAAGAATTGTGAGGGCTCGTTGGAGGAAGATTATCTCATGGTAGGCAAAGACTCAGCAAGACAAGGCACTTGGCTCAATTATTCCCTTAAATCAACCTCACTTTGTATCCAGTGACTCCTTTAAAATTGCATATGCCTCCTGGTAAAATTGAAATGTCAATGGCCTTTTGTATGTCTCTGTATTAAGATTGTTAGATGAATATCTAGCTGATAGTAGTGCTTATCTACCTATCTATTATCTATCATCTATCTATCTCTATCCACCATCTATCTCTGCAGATGCATTTTGGAGGGAAAAGAAAAGATTTGGTTATTATGGAACACTGCCAAAGATTAGGCAGTGCCCATTAAGTGTGTCTTAAATACCCAATAGAAGAGATGAGGTGAGATCTTATTTGCAACTTTGTCCAGGGTAATGACACAGACAAAAAGAACTGTCACAGATCGTACATGACAACTCTAAATATGGCTATGGGTTGTCATGGGAAGATCAAGAAAATTGTAGCATCTTCCTTCTTTGATAAGGAAAGGGTGTGGACTCATAAAAGTGCATATTTCTACTTGCCTATTTTTATGAAAGAAAAAACTTTAACATATTATGGGACTCTGTACTTTGTTGCATGCTATTCTGTGTTATTTTAATTTAAAGTTTACATTTTTGTAAGACAGATATACTTACTACTTATTTGTCTAATATAATACTAGGCATAGTTGCTCTAAGCCTTACATGATTAAAGATGTGGAATTCGATCTTACATCTTTTGACTCCGGTTGCAATGATTCTTTCAATTAAGTACAGAACCACCCTTGCCACGTTTTCCTATTTTATAATTTATTTCTAAGAGTTCTGGGATTATATTTTAATCTTCATAGAATGTGTGATTCAGAAGGTCTATTTTCCAGTTTAAATGACAATTGTTCCCAGAGATTTAGAGTGAAAAAGACATGCAGTAGAATTGTGCACCTGGATCCTGCATCCTCCCAAGTGATTCCAGGCCTATTTAACTGTTCAGACCTCACATCACCCAAACTCAGTCTTCTGTCTGTTTTGTTAATTCAGCCATCCAGTGCCATCTAAAGCCTCCCTCTTCCACCTCAGGGATGCAATACTTTTCAATTAGCTTTTAACACAGTGCTGCTCAAAGTGAGGTCCAAAGGCCAGTTTCAGTCTATAGACTTTTACTAGCTTGTGCATGCTCAGTCACTTCAGCCGTGTCTGACTCTGTGACCCTATGGACTGTATCCCCCCAGGCTCCTCTGTCCATGGAATTTTCTAGGCAAGAATACTGGATTGGGTTGTCATGCCCTCCTTGACTTTTGCTAGACTACAAAATAAATACCCAGTTGAGACTGAGCATGTAGAAACTTTGATAGCAATCTGACATTGTGACATCCTAATGCATTGCAGTTTGTTGCTCTTTGGAAAGCAAGTAGACTGGTTTGGATCATATCGAGTTCGTAGGTGAGTCATATATGGCATGAGTTCTCTGTGTGTGTGTGTGTTAGTTGCTTAGTCATCTCCGACTCTTTGCAACCACATAGACTGTAGCACACTAGGCCCCTCCGTCCATGGGATTCTCCAGGCAAGAACATGCATGCAAAATAGAACCATATATGTGTTTGCAATAAGTTGGAAATTGAAAAGAGACGTCTGTCTTTCATCACAATTAGCTGAGAAGCCAGCTCAGTGCCTCATCAGTGTAGAGTCTTTTGCGCCTCACCTTCCTTGTTTGTCCTACCCTCTGTAAACCGCCTGGACTTTGCGGTCCGTCATAGCTGCATATCAGTATACTGTTTCCCTTTGTTGTGATTTTTGATGGCTCCTGATTGACAATAGCAAACATACACATAAACAAAATCCTACATGGATGGATCCTTTTCTCCTGCTCCTTGGCTGAGTAAGTGCCACTAGAAACAAAATTCACGCAGTGAGTCAGACTCATATTGGTGAATTCATGGTCCTGCAGCTCACAGGCCCTTCACAGTGTGCACTTTTTTTTCTTATTAAAACACGCTCTTACTCTTGCAGTTACAGTTTCAAACTTTAGCTCATCACTTAATTCTTAGATGGGGGAAAACAATGCATGAAAGATTTCCTCAGATTTTTGCTACCGTATCTCCCCAATGTCACTTCCTTTTCACCCACTCTTTCCTGCTTTTCTCCTGTTACAATAGTATTTCCTTATTTCCATGCTGGTTTCCCTGGTGGCTTAGATGGTAAAGAATCTGCCTGCAACTTGGGAGACCCAGGATTGATCTCTGGGTTGGGAAGATGCCCTGGAAGAGGGCATGGAAACCCACTCTGGTATTCCTGCCTGGAGAATTCCATGGACAGAGGAACCTGGTGGGCTACAGTCCAGGGGGTTGCAAAGAATCAGACACGACTGAGCGACTAACACACACAGACATCTCCTTGCTGGATCCCAATGCCTGGTGCCCTATCTGCAACTTTGTGATATTATTCTCCCCTTCATTTTAAAATCTTTATTTGTTAATTTATCTCCATGGAAATTTAAATGTCTTCCTACCTCTCTGATTTATGTTTAAGAAAATTAAAAGAAATTTTAAGAAAACTTTTAAGAAACTGCATGTTTTCCTCATCTTTCAACTAATGACTCTTAATTATCCTTAAAATCTTAGTTTACACATCACTTTTATGGGGATTTTTTTTCTGATTCCTTGAGGGAAAGAAAGATATCCTTTTTAAATTCTTAGAGTGCTTGCATTCTTGTCCTAAAATTTATCATTGTATATTTGCTACTAATAAGTCTCCTAGAGGTGTTTCAAAAGCTCTTTGAATCAGTGACTCAAATCATTTTAGTCCAGCTATAATATTGGCCAATTCTTTCCAAACTCTGTCATTAAATGGTTGGAGTTTGAGTAACATGGTGTTTGTATTTTTTCAATCATCAGTTCAACTTAGTGGTGATTTGAGCCACTTATCCATCTGGTAGCAAGTAGTAAGCTTTAAAGAACGTTCAGGAGAGAGGAAAACCACTAGAAGATTCATATATTGTAATGCACTCGGTTAATCAATTTTAGACTTGTATAGCTTTTGTAGAGTTCTTTATAGGCAGTTTGAATTTAATACGGATTTAGGCAGGTTACATTACCTCTCTGAAAGTCTAATTCCTTATCTGAAACTGTTTAACACAATATATATCATAGAGCTTTTGTGAGCTTTAATAACACACACATACATACATGTATATGAATCATTTAGCATAAAAGGTGAAATATTGTTTGGGATTATTATTATTGCAATATGATTAAGGTAATTCAATAAATATATCATTCATTCTCAATTTTCATGACATCAATTACTATCACAAACTAGTGAGAAATGCTTTCCATTAGCATCTAAATAAATTGAGTTCTGAAGTCAGCAATTTTTCAAAAAAATATTAATACTTCTGTTTTTGTGACATGGTTTAGAGAAAAAGGTTAATAAAATTAAAACTGTTTTGCTCTAGGATATAGGAAACTTGGTTCCTCTTTTGAGCTTTTAATTAGTGTGATACATTAAAAAAGTTACAGCATTAACATAGCATAAGGATTCAAGTAATTAGAAAAACACAAAAATGTGTTTTATACTCAGTATTACTGAAGTGAAATAAATCTGTTTTTTTAATGTTGCCAACGTCAAGCTGAGTTGAATTCTGTATATTTAATAAGAATCTTATATTTAAATCTTGTGAAAGTAAATGACTTTTAAAGCTTTACTTAAATCTATTCTTAGTCATTTAGTGGTTGAATGGTTCACAGTCTTAGAATTGGAAGAAGTGTGATGCCTGCTCATGTATACACACACACACACACACAAAACCCCAACTGGTAATTTATTGATTTAAACAACAATATCAAAATAAAACTCAATTGTTAGAGATTGTCTATTCTCCTTGAAGAAGAAGCAATTTTCATGGCAATAAACCCACTCATGCTTATAAACAGAGCTTAATAAGCAAAGGTTATGTGAGAGATTTATAACACAATTTGTCCAGTCGGTCTATGTAATAAACTCTTTTCCCATAAAATAAAAACAAATAACATTCAATTTTTAAAATTTACCCCATTTCGTGTTTCTCTTTGAAAGCTCTTTTCCAAAGGATATTTGATTTCTGTAAATCAAAACCCAGGGCTCGAGTGGTTTCATGCACCGGCCGCTGCTGTTTACAGCTTTCCAAAGAGCCGTTACCTAGCAACTGCATAGAAGAAGCTTCCAGCAGTTTAAATCATAGACGAGCTCAGAAAATACTGTGAAGCAGACCTTAAAAAAAATTTCTGACTTGTTAAAATGTAATTAACAAATCGACTTTCTGTCGAAATAGATCAAAAGAGATTTGATCATGTCTATTGATACCTTTATAACTTTAATTATAATTGCTTATCTGAAAAGCTTTCAAATCAAAAATGATAAAAATAGCAATAAAATAGAAACCATGGATCTCACATTATCCTGCTGTTTAAAAGTCACAGTCCTGAAAACTGTTTCCCCTTCCTTAAGATGGCTACTATTAACAGTTTGAGTCGTGTTGTCACACTTTTTTGTGCATGTGTGTAGTCTGCATTTGTATCAGTGGAGTTATATCCTTTTACTCCTTAAGATTTTAAACTGTGTCACTGACATTTCAAGATGGCTTATTGAAATTTCATTTTTAGTAATGCCGAATTGTGATGATAAACATTTAGCATCATCTAAGTGATCCCTGGGTCAGGAAGATCCCCTGGAGAAGGAAATGGCAACCCACTCCAGTACTCTTGCCTGGAAAATTCCATGGATGGAGGAGCCTGGTGGGCTACAGTCCATGATGCCACAGAGTCGGACATGACTGAGCGACTTCACTTTCACTTTTCACTTTTTCCAGTGATCTAAATGAAGATGATCACCATCATCTGTCTAGCATTCTGATCTGCATTTTGTTCTCATTATCTACTCTTCTCCTCAGAAAATCCCATGAGGTAAATACTATTACTATTCACATTGTCAAAGATGAGGCAAGTGAGGCTCTGAGGGAACAGGACCTTGTTCAGGGCCTGACACACTCGGTGGTGACCCCACTGGATCCCATGCACTTATGCTCGAAGAACAAGCAACAAGAGAGAGAGCTGAGTCAAAACAAACAGAAACTTTACAAGGACAAGAAGGAAACACAAGACGGAATATATGTAAATTCAAACGAGGAAATGTTTTCTTCAACAAGGAAAGAGAATTAGAAAACATGGACAGATTTGAGCTCTGCAAAGGAGTGATTGTTGTCTGCATAATCAAAACTGGCCACATACATGGCCAAACCAGTGAGAGGGAAAGAATTTAGACAAAACTGGTTTTGTCTGCCAAATATTAACCCAGAAGTTTACAAAACTTGGTCTAGTAACCATGTTTAACTGAGGAGCCGATACATGCCATTTCCCCCTTGGTAGCCACCCACCCAGCTAAAACTTGGGGATACGTGTGGGAAAAGGAGGGCATTTTACTAAGGAACAAGGAGAGAATGAATATAGACGATAGTAGTTTCAGCCACAGTTCAAATCTTTTTGTCCACCCGAGTATCCATGTACAGTATTTTTTCTATACAGTAAGATAGATGTGTTCAGTATTAGTTGCTCAGACATGTCCAACTCTTTTGTGACCCCATGGATTCTAGCCCACCAGGCTCCTCTACCCCTGGGATTCTCCAGCCAAGAATACTGGAAAGGGTGGCCATTCCCTTCTCTAAGGGATCTTCCCAATCCAGGGATCAAACCTGGGTCTGCTGCATTGTAAGAGGAGCATTCTTTCCCATATGAGCCACCAGGAAAGATTCTCATCCATTATTATGAAAAACACAGCCAAGTTGCTTCAGTTGCTGAATCTAGCTCCAAGTCTAGGATATCTCAATAATGCAAAGTCATTTCTAGCTGTGGATCCTAATAGTCTGGCAATGACAAACCAATAAATGAGTTAGTTACCTCCACTCCCACCCTATATGCATATATAATAGTGGGGAAAGATAACTGTAATAAAATATTGGGTTTTGGAAAATGCAAGGGAGGCACATGGCAGACATTAGTCCAGGTCAATGGTGATTATCCTGTGGGACATGAATTGCAAAGACCTTGCGGTAAATTTTTTGACTAGAGACCATCCTGCTGTACAGAATAACTTGTCTGTTCCTAAGCATAGATTCTTGTTCACTATTTTCAGTGATTACAGAGAATGTTGAAATTGGAACAGATTTCCTCTAGTCCTTTCCATGTGTCAGTGATCGTGCTCAAAGTTCTTTTCTAAGAACTTTCGTACACTTGCCTTATTTGGCTTTTATTGCCCCATCCCCATCTCTGGCTTGGTTGTCATGGCAGCTACCTTGGCATTTCAGTTTGTTGACCCTCTGTTAGTTCGACTCGTTAGTCAAAAATCAACTCTAGTGTCAACTGTCTTCTAGGATTGTACTTCCATGCATTTGAATGGGCAGAGGAATCCAAACAAAAGGCAACCCATAGGCTAGTCCCACTTTAAATTCATGATCACTAATTTTTAGGGGTCTGGCAGGTGCCAAACAGTCATTCTGTTTCCCAAATCTATTTCTTTTTACCCTCTCTTAAACAGCTTTGCCATGTTTTCTCTTCTCACCTCCAACCTCTTTTCTATCAACATTCCAACCTACTTCACTAAGAAAGTAGGACCATAGGAAGGAAAACAAAGTTTTCATAAACTTCTGCCTACGCACATACTCACCAGCCTGAAGGTAGAACTCCCATATGTTCTACCTCCTCTCCTGTTATTATAGATGAACAATTTTAGCAGCACTGTGACTGAGCAGGGTCATGGAAAGAATAACGTATTATGTTAATAAGATTACCCAAATTCTGACAGTCTAGGAATGACATTTTAAGGAATTGGAAATATATCCTATAAAGCTTTCAGATTTATGAAAGGTCATTAGTCCATTTGGCAGATTAAACAGCACTCTCTAGCTATTGATAATAATGTATATTTGCCTTGTAACTCCAGTATTTTTGCCACCTGATGCAAAGAGCTGACTCATTTGAAAAGACCCTGATGTTGAGAAAGACTGAAGGCAGGAGGAGAAGGGAACGACAGAGGATGAGATGGTTAGATGGCATCACCGACTCAATGGACATGAGTTTGGGTAAACTCCGGGAGTTGGTGATGGACAGGGAGGCCTGGCATGCTGCGGTTCATGGGGTCACAAAGAGTCGGACACGACTGAGCAACTGAACTGAACTGAACTGAATACCTAGCCAGTAGTCAAGTGTTATTGAGAATGTTATTGTTTTTGAACTTTGATTTGTGTTTAGTTTTAGGTTGTTTAAACTTAAATAGCCACATGTGGCCAAGGCAACTGTATTGGCCAGCACAGTTTCATTTTTATTTTACCTGATTATTTACTTATTTTATTGAAGTATAGTTGATACACAGTGTTGTGTTACTTTCAGGTGTACAGCCACATGAATCAGTTATGTGCTGGGTGCTTAGTTGCTCAGTTGTGTCCAACTTTTTGTCACCCTGTGGACTGTATAGCCCACCAGGCCCCTCTGTCCATGTGGATTCTTCGGGCAAGAATACTGGAGTGGGTTGCCATGACCTCCTCTAGGGGATCTTCCAAATGCAAGGACCTTCCAAACCCAGGTTTCCCACATTGCAGGCAAATTCTTTACCATCTGAGCCACCAGGAAAGCCCAAGAATACTGGAATGGGTAGCCTATCCCTTCTCCAGGGGGATAAATCCTTCCCAAACCAGGAATTGAACCAGGGTCTCCTGTTTGCAGGCAGATTCTTTACCAGCTGAGCTACTAATGAAGCCTGAATCAGTTACACATACTGATAGCTTACGGTGGACAATGTTGGAGTTGTGATCTCTGAAGAAGAGAATTTAGCTTCAGGACCAGGGGCAAGACTTCAGACACTCAGAACTTCATGTGGCAGAAGTTTCATTACAGTGAAAAAGGAATAGAGGAAGCTTCTGACGTAGATATCAGAAGGGCGGTGGAGAGTGTCCTGTCACTAGGCTTAGCAAGGGAGCTGTATACTTTCTCAGTTGGTTATTAACAATAAATCAAAAGAACATCTCAAGGATGTAAAGGTCTTACCAGATACTCCCACAGTATACATTTTAAGATAACAGGATTAGTCAGACTTTTTTTTTTAAGAAGGAGAAACATGTCTTTGTGCAGGATACATTGTTGTTATATAATCATTGGTAAGGAGTTTAAGGAAAAACATACCCTTGAGGAAGATGAGTTGTTTTACTGTATAATCATTAGCTCTGGGCTTAAAGGAAAAAAAAAAAAAAGTTTTATGTGACTATGACAAAGGAATGTAGAAAAAAGAAAAGTTTGTCCTTTTCTTTTCCTCTGGGGCCCCAGACTCCTTATCAACCTACCCAAGAATTAACTCTCTCCATACATATATTTATATTTTTTTCTTCATACATATATATTTTCTTTTTCCTTATAGGTTATTACAAAATATTGAGTATAGTTCCCTACGCTTTACAGTAGGTCATTGTTGGTTATCTATTGTGTATATAGTAATGTGTATAGGTTAATCCCAGACTCCTAATTTATCTCTCCCTCTGCTTTACCATTAATAATCATACATTTGTTATTTTTATGTTTGTGGATCTATTTCTACTTCATATATAAGTTTTTCTGTGTTATTTTTTTAGATTCCATACATTAGCAATATCATATGAAATGTGTCTTTCTCTGTCTGGCTTACTTCACTTAATACAATCATCTCTAAATCCATTCATATTGCGGTAAATGTCATTTATTCATTCATGACTGAGGCAATTGTATTTGCCAACACAGTCTTAGAAGGGTGATAAGTGGGATGCCAAAAAGTTGCAAAACAGGACAAGCATTTAGGAAGCTGTTTTATTACCCCAAGTGAGAGATTATTAGTGTTTATATAAAGGTCCATGATCCCTTTAGCTGATTTGGGATCCCCCAATCCAGAAAACTCTGAGAAAAGAAAATATTTTAGTATTTCTGTTAGTGGTAAAATCCGACCTGAAGTTATTTGGTAGTAAACCCCATACTGAACTTCATTTTTTTTTTTTTTTAAATTAGTAAAAGTATTCACACATTTAACTGCAAAAACAATAGTGTTTTTAAGCATAGGTTGCTCTCTACATCTAGTACACAAGATGAAGCATATTGTTTCTAAAATTAAAAAAAAATAAATTTTAATTCTAGAAGCTGATAAGTGGCCCTTAAGAGCATGGATAAGGATCAGAAGCCTGCAATAAGTAGTTAAGAGTGGGAATGGGGGGGAGGCGAGTGAGAAAGTGACAGAGGACCAAAGTGGTACCATCCATAAACCTTGGCAGTCATATGACATTGGGAAATGAGGGGCAAAATAAGATGAAAGAATATTCTGCTTTTGTATTCAAGCTAGGAAATAACAGTGAGTATAAATGTTTGAGGAGGAGAGATGGATTTGGGCCTGAGAGGAGACATCTAGAGATAAATTCAATTTCGATTTGCAGAATGAGTTTCACCTTTCTTAATTTGTGTAAATGAAGACTATCATGCTATAGTACTCCTTTTCATGTGTCAATCATCCTTATTGGTGAAATATATGTTTTCTTTATAAAGAGTACTGATTTTTCTTTTTATCTAACAAGGAATCCCAAGATTATATATTAACTCATTAATCTAAGATGGATGCTTTCAACCTATCTGGTCCAATATCTCTTTTGTATGATAAATATTTTGTCACACTTCCTTTACCAGCCTGGAACAAAATTCAGAGTAAATGTAAATATCTATATGAATACACTTTAAATAATTAATAGAATATGTAATTTGTAATATGAAGGAGAAACAGAAGAGAAATAATTAATAGTAAGAAAGCATGTATCTCAACATTGTAAATGCCCAGATATGAATAACCAAAAAAAGACAACACAAAACAGATGCTTGCACCAGTAAATATATGCCTGCTACTGACAATATTAATGATCAGATCTTAAATTTCTATTAATGACTCACATATAGTATTAACAAAATAAACTTTCTCTAAGTTTATACAGTAACTGTCTTCCTAAATAATTCAGTATTTACTAAAATTTTTCAAAACTTTGTATCTATGTAGACAATTGCCTCCAGAAATGTGTACATTGCTTGTTGGGTTAATAGACACTGTAAAAACTTTACTTACCTGTAGAAAAAAAGCATATACAGACATAAAAATGATGCCTAAAGCTAACTTTTCTCTTCTCTTTCCCACTGATTATTATAGTTTTTGAAACATTAGCCAGTGCAACATGATTGTACTTCAGCCATTTCCAACCAACCAGAGATAACACATTAATTGAGGAAAATGGAAGGAAGGGGGCCCAGTTTTTTTATTTTTTAGCACTAAAGGAAAATAAGATGGAATATTTTCAAACTATCATATAACTACCGCATTTTCTCATGGTCCCCTGCTAGAAGAAATATGGTTTCTACATTAAGCCAAGGGAAAGTTAATAGTTGCATATGGTATTCAGTTCAGTTCAGTTTAGTCACTCAGTCATGTCCGACTCTCTGTAATCCCATGAACTGCAGCACACCAGGCCTCCCTGTCCATCACCAACTGCCAAAATCTACCCAAACCCATTGGGTTAGTGATGTCATCCAACCGTCTTATCCTTTGTCGTCCCCTTCTTCTCCTGCCCTCAATCTTTCCCACCATCAGGGTCTTTTCAAATGAGTCAGCTTTTTGCATCAGGTGGCCAAAGTATTGGAGTTTCAGCTTCAACATCAGTCCTTCCAATGAACACCCAGGACTGATCTCCTTTATGATGGGCTGGTTGGATCTCCTTGCAGTCCAAGGGACTCTCAAGAGTCTTCTCCAACACCACAGTTCAAAAGCATCAATTCTTCAGTACTCAGCTTTCTTTATAGTCCAACTCTCACACCATACATGAGCACTGGAAAAACCATAGCCTGGACTAGATGGACCTTTGTTGGCAAAGTAACGTCTCTGCTTTTCAATATGCTATCTAGGTTGGTCATAACTTTCCTTCCAAGGAGTAAGCGTCTTTGAATTTCATGGCTGCAGTCACCATCTGCAGTGATTTTGGAGCCCCCCAAAAATAAAGTCGGCCACTGTTTCCCCATCTATTTGCCATGAAGTGATGGGACCAGACGCCATGATCTTAGTTTTCTGAATGTTGAGCTTTAAGCCAACTCTTTCACTCTCCTCTTTCACTTTCATCAAGAGGCTCTTTAGTTCTTCTTTACTTTCTGCCATAAGGGTGGTGTCATCTGCATATCTGAGGTTATTGATATTTCTCCCGGATATCTTGATTCCAGCTTGTGCTTCCTCCAGCCCAGCGTTTCTCATGATGTACTCTGCATAGAAGTTAAATAAGCATGGTGACAGTATACAGCCTTGACGTACTCCTTTCTCTATTTGGAACCAGTCTGTTGTTCCACGTCCAGTTCTAACTGTTGCTTCCTGACCTGCATACAGGTTTCTCAAAAGGCAGGTCAAGAGGTATTCCCATCTCTTTCAGAATTTTCCACCATTTATTGTGATCCACACAGTCAAAGGATTTGGCATAATCAATAAAGCAGAAATAGATGTTTTTCAAGAACTCTCTTGCTTTTTTGATGATCCATCGGATGTTGGCAATTTGATCTCTGGTTCCTCTGCCTTTTCTAAAACCAGCTGAACATCTGGAAGTTCACAGTTCACATATTGCTGAAGCCTGGCTTGGAGAATTTTGAGCATTACTTTACTAGCGTGTGAGATGAATGCAATTGTGTGGTTGTTTGAGCATTCTTTGGTATTGCATATATGGTAATCATACCTTCCAAATTTTCTGGTAGTGGGTGGATTTTTAAATCCTCTATCTCATGTCATAATACATATACATACTTTTCTTCAATCATGCGTTCAATTTTTGGTTTAAAATTTATAGACCCCATGTGTTTGGCTATCATATGATTCTAAAGTAAAATTATTCTTCATTTAACAGTTTTGTAACTTTATTTTCATAGATTGGGCATTATATACTTAAAAATTATTTGAGAAATATTAAAATAGCGGTTTAAGTCACTGTTCTTTTGCAGATACTTTGAATACTTTTCTAAATTCAAAATAGAACTTAGAATCTTCCTGTAAACTATTAAATCATGGTTATATATTTTGGAGATTTTTCTTATAGATTTTTATTATAATACTGACAAGCAGAAAAAAAAAAGAGGCATTGTTAGATTCTTGAGTTTTTTAAAGAGTAAACCCTGATGTGTAACCATAGCTTATAATTTCTTCCATAAAATGTAAAAGAAAAAATGAATTAAGGAAATGAAGGAAAAAGAAAAATAATGGGCTCTTTCATATGCTCACTGATGTTATGCAAACAAGAGTAAGGTTATTATTTATCTATCTGGAACATTTAATGAATCACTTCCCAAGTAATCTTATTTCGTCATAAATTGTATAGTGTGTGTTTTCATTTCATAGATCAGACTCACAAATTCAACCCATTTCTTCATTAGCTAAAACTGCTATTTTCTGCCTAAGAATATTTACTTTCTTAGAACTTTAAGCAGTCTTTATTTTCAATATCAGCTACAGAAGTTTACTTGGAAGGGAAGGTTTTTTTCCCCCAAAACAAACAGCTTTCTTTTCCCCAAACATTAATTGCTTCTCTAAAATGTTATTTTTGTGGAAAATTGAGCATATGGCATCTGGGCCCTCATTCCTGCATGAAAACAATTTACTTGGGCTGAATGGCATTACTCCTTTTAACATGACCTTCACTCCCCCCAACCATGTGTCATCATTTCTAGCTCTCTATTGTTTTTATGTCATTGAGTTTCTTTTTATGCCATTTATTATTGTTTCTAACTGGACTCTATCATCTTCTGAATTTATGACCTTAGATTCTAAGGTTAAGGTATAATTTATATTTATATCAGGATTAATTTTTATTAATTGATAATGGTAGTTGTTTTGATTGTACAAATTATTACTTATCTATTGTGCAAATATTATCTGCCACATTTTTTAATAAGTAATTCTAAGTCTTTATGTTATGTGACTATGGATTTGATAAATAAATCATGTTATAAATCAGCACTATTATATTTCATACCATAGAATTATCAGAAGTAAAGGAGACTGTGTTTAGTCTTAAATTTACTATACAGGCTGTGCCTCACACCTACCAACTTCTTACCTTTTTGTACAGATGAGGCACAGGAAAAAAACTTCTTGCCAAAGGCTGTCAGTTTTATTAAAGACATATCTGGGGTTAGAACCCCCCTGTACCTCAATAACTTACCTCACAGTCTAGTACTCTTTCTTATGAAACATTTTTCCTGGAGATAAATTTGCACATGTAAAAACATCTCTGAAGCAAGTGTATTTATATGGAAGCTTTTGTCATTTTATTCTGTGTTTTACATATTACTTTAAAATACTACTATCCCAAGGTAAATTATTCTAATTTACCTATTTTATTTCAAACAGATCATGTTGTTTGTGAAGAAGAGTTTAAATACGCCATGTTAGCTTTAAACTGTATATGCCCAGCAACATCTACACTTATTACACTACTGGTTCATACCTCTAGAGGGCAGTAAGTATATTTTTTCTTTAAGATAATGCATTTTAAATTATAAAAAAGAATTATATAAGTGTAGTTATGTGATTTGGAAATACAGTAAGCCTAAGTATACAGCTAGATATGTACCTTTACTTGTATTTGTGTGAGTTATCATCATCTGGTAGACAGAGGGTAGACAGATAATTACAGACCTACTACAGGGTCCAAGACATAGAGGATATTGACAGTGATTTGCTGTCTTTTCTAACTAATCGAGAGATGATTTGTTTTATCCTAAATTCTATGCCTGCCTCATTAGTTAGGCCTAGAATTAGGGTATTGTTTCTACTTTCAAAATTAATACTTAGCAAATAAAATCTTGAAAAACAGGATGACAGCAGTCACTACTGAAAGGTCTTAAAGTCATTCTTTTTCTGTTTCTGAGGTAAGTTTTTATCTGAAAGCTGTATGTATGCAAATGAGCTCAAAATTAAAATTTTATAAGTATTATAGAATGATAAATTAGTTGATAAAATTAGCTAATGTAGTATAAAAGAAATTATTTAATGAATTTCAGGGTACTGAGGGAAATTATATCACCAGAACATTTTTTCCCATTTGTTTTTTTGATGGAGTTTCCTAAACCATAGATGTTGTTTTTGACTTGCATTATCAAGTAAAATACAATCAGCGAATATAGTCACTGCTCTTATTTAAAAAGATAAATGTTGCACCACATTTCATACTTTTCATATTCCTTACTGGATATTTTAGACAAAATGTTTGATTTTCTAAATAAATTCCACAGTGGTGCTTGCAGTTATACTCATTTAAATTTAGTGAGTTAATTGATAGCTGTTTAAGTGAAATGACAAATCAAATAAGTCAAGGAAAAGGAAATTCTTTCCTGGGATTTAGTACTGCTTGGAGGAAATTGATAATTGAAAAATAGTAAATTCCCTCTAGTGTTTTTCAGTAGATTTACCTCTTTTCCCTCTAATTATGTCTCTGCTCTATAGAGACAGAAAGAGTTTCCCAGAAGCAATTTTCTCAAAGTTCTGAATATAACCATTTCTGTTCTATACACTGATAAGCCTTTAAGATGTTCAATAGAAACAATGTAACAGGACCACAAATGAAATTGTTTTTCTTGGATGGACTTACTCAGCATTTTGATGGAATTAAATAAAATACTGAAAACTTTGTCACCAACTAGTTGAATATTCATAGAACTTATGGTTTCATTATTTTGTCATCCATCTTTGTCACAGATTTGTACAGCTTTAGAGCTGAGAATTTAGTCAGCTTCATTCTTGCACAAATGATAAAATGAAGCCCTTCAACACTAACACACATTAGTATTTATAGAATGGTTAAATTACATTTTCCAACTCCTAGTAAATATTATTTATTGGCACACAATAGTGCCTGGTGAACATTGCACTTCGTATAAATTTAAAAAGAATTTCAGCATCTCCTCAAATAGGACTTTTCCTAATATACTCTAATGAATTTTGTCATATTAAAAAAGAAAGTGATCACCTTGAAAACAGTACTACATAAGTAAGGATTTCCTATAAGTAAGATTGACCTGCAAAATCATTCCCCAATTAAGTGACACAATAAATGCTTTAATCCACCAAAAGTACTTTCTTTGTTATTGAGATATAATTCATATACCATATAGTTCACCTACTAAGATATACGATTTTGTAGTTTTCAGTATAGTCATAGAATTGTGCAACTATCACTGCTAAATCCTAATATTTTCATTATCTCATAAACTCTCTACATTTTTGCAATAGCCCACATTGTATCCAAACTCTTCCAACTATAGGCAAACACAAACCTTACCCAATCTCTATAGATTTTTCTTTTCTGGACATTGCATATTGCAATGGATGGAATATTACAATGGATGGATATGAATGGAATCATACAGTGTATGCTGTTTTTGGACTGGCTTCTCTCACTTGGCATAATGTTTTTAAGGTTCATCCATATTGTAACATGTATCATTACTTCGTTCCTTTTTAAACTGAGTAGTTTTCTATTGTATGGATATATTTCTTTGTACTTTTCTATTCATCAACTGATGGGTACTTGGGTTGTTTCCAGCATTATGGATAAGGCTGTTCTTAATATGAATGTAAAGATTCCTATGTGGACATGTCCTTTAATTTCTTTGGGCCTATATCTAGCAGTGAAATTGCTGAGTCATGAGCTTCCTAGGTGGTGCTGGTGATAAAGAAAACACCTGCCAATGCAGGAAACGCAGGAGACACAAAAGACAAGGGTTAAATCCCTGGGTGTCAGAAAGATCCCCTGGAGGAAGAAATGTCAACTCACTCCAGTATTTTTGCCTGGGAAATCCCACGGACAGAGGAGCCCAGTGGGCTACAGCCCATAGAGTCACAAAGAGCTGGATGTGACTGAAGTGACTGAACAACCCCCCACACCAGTAATTCTATTTAGCCTTTTTTTTAAGGAATGTCCCAAATGTTTTCTGAAGGGATTATATCATCTTACATTGCCATCAGCAGTCTATCAAGACTCCAGTTTCATGTCCTCGGCAATCCTTGTTATTATCTGCTTTTTGCATCATAATCCTCCTATTGAATGCACAGTGGTGCTTCATTATGGTTTTGGTTTGCATTTCCCTGATTACTAATAACGTTACAATTAGTTCATGGGCTTATTGACCATTTTCATATCACCTTTGAGCAAAAACCTATTCAGATCCTTTGTCCATTTTCTAATCACATTGTTTCTGATTATTGAGTTGTAAGAACTTTTATATATTCTAGCTTATCTTAAACAGATAAATACCATCACTTTAGTATAAATGATCATCCTAATAGATCACTTAATTAAAAAAATCTAATATATTTTATTAATAATATTGTTTGACTAAAGTAACTTGTTATGCATTAATTGAAGGTATAGTGAAGATTCACTCATTAACAGAACATGTTTAAAATTTTGCCTTTAAGCATCAGCAGAAAGTAGAGACCTCAAATATATTGATTTAATAATAAGAGAGCAAACTTGGGAGCTAAATTAAGTAGTATAATGGGGAAATGTTGAGTAGTCTAGAAATGCTTTATGTAGGGATTATCAAACTATTAATTGAGACAATACCTACAGTAATACTCAAATTTCTCCATTAAAAAAGAAGGAATAATATTATTAAAAGTTCATTCTATAACAAATGGTGATTGACTAAAACTAGTTGATAGACACAAGCTAAAGACTTAGATCCAGCAAACACAGAAACAAATATAATACAAAATCTAAAATAGTCTAATTTGAAAATGTATTTTTAAATTAAATGCTCTGTAGATTGTAGGTACTTAAGGAAATAATAATTATGTGTTCTGAAGCAAATAAGGTAGACAAAGGAAGCAGGAATTAGAGATAGAGAGGGCAGCTTATTTAGTGACAGTCCTCCCTTAGGTCTGACAGTGGAGTTCCTAATTCAGCCTTAGAATTAGATTTCTCCACTTAACCTTCATAGTTTCTTAATTCTCTTCCTCTAGCCTGTGGAAATGGGGCAAAGATGGAAACCATATGTTAAGTATGGTTTTGTTTTGTATTTCCCTGATTACTTCAAGTGGCTTCAGTGGTAAAGAATCTGTCTGCCAATGCAGGAGACTCACGAGTCACAGGTTCAATTCCTGGGTCAGGAAGATCTCCTGGAGGAGGAAATGGCAACCCACTCCAGTAATACTTGTCTGGGAAATCCCCTGGACAGAGGAGCCTGGCAGGGTTACAGTTCATGGGGTCGCAAATACTGAATGACTAAGCAGGAGGCTTTCACATCAACTTAGCCATGACCTAGACCAGTGCATCTCACAAGGCTCATTAATGCTCCTACGATCTTACATTTTCTTTATTTAGATGTTAATATACTCGTTCCTGTTCTAGTTGATCAGTGAGTCAACTAGATAGGGTCAATTTTAGATGACTTTGAATAACTGTATCCCTTTTATTCATTGACGTTTACTCTGTATTTTAGCCCTTCTCAGTTTTCCCCTCTTACTCCATTTACATTTGAGTGTTCAGTGCTCTTGGCAGGGGCTTTTCTTATTGTCAATTAAATTAGTATTTTGATTTATTTGGCAAACATACTAGAAAGATGAACAGAAATTTATTCATTGAGCAGATATCGCTGTAAGCTGTCAAACATGGACTGTGATGATTTTAGCAAACATTTGCCAAATTATCAGAACAGTTGATAGACATTCAACTGACCCATCTTGATATTCCATTGCTATCAAAATTTAATATTTTCTTTTCCTTTCCACTTAATTTCACAAAAATATTTATTTCATTAGTCCCATCCAAGAGGTAATATTCTTTGCTCTTTATGCTTATTAATGGGAAGGAAAGAGAATTGATAAGAAAAATATTTCAAAGTTAGAATTTATGAACCTTGGCCACTGATTAGATATGGATATAGAAAAGGGGAAAAGAGGAAGAAAATGTCTTCACACACAGGTTGGACAGGAAAGAACTGTAAAATGTGTGGTTTTGACAGAAGGAGAAAGGAGTTTGGGGTTGAATCTATTTGCTTTTTTGATTCAGGTACCTTTGCTTGTAGGAATTACTGATTCCTGAGGAGGAATCTGGGCTTCCCAGGTGGCTCATTGGGTAAAGAATCCACCTGCAATGCAGGAGACTCAGGAGATGAGAGTTCGATCCCTGGTTCGGGAAGATCCCTGGAGGAAGGCATAGCAGCTCACTCCAGTGTTCTTGCCTGGAGAATCCCATGGACAGAGGCGCCTGGGGGGTAACAGTCCATAGGCTCCCAAAGAGTCAGACAAGACTGAAGCAACTGAGCCTGCGAGCATGAGGAGGAATCAGGGTTGTTCAGGGCCACAGAACTGAAAGAAGAAATGGTGGGGATTTGGGAGAAATGATCACTTAAGACTTTTCCTTGGGAAATTACTCCTTATAGGAAACAGATGGGAGAAAAGGACAGCAAATATAGTGTAGCATCACAGGATAAAAAGGAGCAAGGATTTCCAAAAAAATAACTGGAGTGTTAACAATACAGATGGCTTAAGATGGAGAAGAAGCAAACAGAATTCGGAGGTCACTGGTTTCTGGGAAGTTCTGAGAAAATTTTGGACAATGGAGACTTTTTGAGGTAGGATGAATGAACGAGGAGATGATAAGAAAGCAAAGCCTGGTCAAAGGCTGCCACTTCATTAGTCTTTCCCAGGAAGATAAAAAAGAGAAAGCATGAAAGCAAATAGTTCTGCTGGTTCCACAGAAGTCGGCTTCTTTGATCATGGCAGTTAAGATTGTGGTCCCTGGTGAGCCTTTCATCTCTCCCATGACAAGCACACACAAACACACACACACACACACACACACACACACACACCCAGATTGCAGGACTGGAGGTTTGAATCATATATCTGAAGGTTACTCATTTTTCTTCTGCAGAGATTAACCTTCACTGAAAATCTGCATAGAAATGCATTTTATTAGGTGTACCCAAAATCTATTTGGTTACCTGAGAAATGTTTTTCCACTTATTGAAAGATCAACTAGAACATTATTCTATTAAACATAGTTTGAGAAATACAGATATTGCTCAGTCCCTTAATAGCTCATCTTCTGTTATCAAATTAGATTTAAGTGTGTTCATTTTATTTATTGAGGACCCTCTTTGCTCTCATCCAAATTTATTTTTATGTCCTTAATTCTCATGATTCTATGTATCATGTTCTCCAAATAACATGATCCTAAATATACTTCATGGTTTCCGCCTTCTGCATCTTTTTAAATGTTGTTCCTTCTGCCTTGAATTTTTTTCTTCTGCTTTCCTAGAGGATTTTCCTGAAATTCAAAGATTCTATCTCCTTGTGAATATTTTTAAGCTCCCCAATTTAACGTGATGTCTCCTTTCTATGAGCTCATGTAGAATGTTATGACATTCTACCAGAGTATGTATTAAGGTCCTTTTATTTTTTCCTAGTTGATAGGGCATAATTTCATTTAAGGTAGAGAACATGCCTTATTCATGCCTTATATAATATATTTTTTTCCAGCTTTGCTATAATCAACATGTAGCATTGCCCAAGTTTAAGGTATACAATGAGTTCTCCAATTTTACATGAAGCCATTGATTTATTTATAGCCAGTGAACAAAATGTAGATATTTACATTTTTAACAATGTAAAAAAGGTGCAGCAAATGATACTTTAGAGTAAAATTAGGTGGAAGAGATGGAAGGGAAGAGGATGGCTAACAGCTCAACTTACAGAACGGAAAATCAAAAGACTTATATCTATAGTCACTAATACTTTATATATGTATAGCCCTGAGAGGAATCTTCCCTGAGCTAGTTCTCTAGTCTCACACCTCAGAGAATGTGATCAATAGAAGATTGATACAATCTTCTACAGTGATGCAGTCTACAACCTTCCACAATTGATACAATCTTCTATAATGATATAGTAATACAATTTAATAGCATATTTTTATTAAGAGATAACTCAAAACTCTTCACATTAAGCCCAGAATTTGGAAGCATTTCCATCAATTTATGAATGAAATCACATGTTTAAGATAGCACTAGAGTTAAAATATAACTAATCCTGGGAAGGATTGAACGCAAAAGAAGAGAGTGGCAGAGGATGAGGTGGTAGGCGATATCACTGACTCAGTGGACATGAATTTGAGCAAACTCTGGGAGATAGTGAAGGACAGGGAAGCTTGGTATGCTGGGGCTTCCCTGGTGGCTCACGCGGTAAAGAATTTGCCCACAATACAGGAGACCTGGGTTTGATCCTTGGGTTGGAAAGATCCGCTGGAGAAGGGAACGGCTACCCACTCCAGTATTCTGGCTTGGAGAATTCCGTGGACTGTACAGTTCATGGGGTCGGGAAGAGTCAGACACGATTTAGCAACTGAACAACAACAACAAATTGTAATGTTTGGTCATTCATTCATTCATCCTTTCCGCAGATAATAATTATTTGCATCCATACAGTGTAAGGCACTATGTTAGAAGTTCGATAAACACAAACATACATACATTCCGATCACAAAATCTAACATTCAGTACAGGCAGCACACACTGTAGACATGGCTTATGTATGTTTGGAATGTGTTATAAATTTCTCCTAGTAGATCTAGTAGTAGATTTCTCCTAGTAGATCTCCTAGTAGGTTAGTACAGGTTCTTTTAGCTATGGTAAGATTAGTTTGCACACCTTGAGGCTAAACCAAATGATAACGTGGACAGACACTAAAGAAACTTGCTGCTGCTAAGTCACTTCAGTCATGTCCGACCCTGTGCAACCCATAGACGGCAGCCCACCAGGCTCCCCCATCCCTGGGATTCTCCAGGCAAGAACACTAACTTGCTACTTACACATAATTTTAAAAGAGCAAAAAAAAAAAAAAAAATCCTCAAAAAGATAAAATGTGAATAATAGCTATAGGAGCTTATGAAACTTCTATATCCCCAATATTAATATTTATGGAAGACAACTTTCTTGAAGATGTCACTGTGATGTTCTAAACTAAAAGGACAAATATCAGAGAGCAATTCAAAAGCATCAGGGCACAGAGAGCTTGACCATAAGCTAAGCACGTGGTACTTATTCTGTGAGCAAGCAGTCTGTGTTCTGAGAGAGGCAGGGAGATGGCACATTTTAGCTATAAATGTTTATGAATGCTGAAGGAGAGCAGTTGAAAATCAGTGGGGTAGGATCTATTTAATAATGGAATTAAAGAGCTGAGACTGCAGTGTCATTATGAGAGATGAATTTCTATTTCACCTGACAATTTAAAAAGTAGATGAAAAGGCTTTGCAAGTGTTTTTAGGATTTGTTTGTGTGATAATTAGGTGACTTCTTGAATTAACTGAGCACTTCAGAAAACCACACTAGAGATTTTGAAGAACAAACAAACTTTAAGGGAAATGAGTTTGGAACACTTTCATGTACAATCAGCCTTTCAAACTTAAAGTTTGAGCTCTATTTCATTTCTTCTTTTGAAATCGCTTTCAAAAGGATGTTCACTGTTTATGTTCACTATTGAGAATGCTTGAAAGCTCAATGGCATTTCTCTGTTATAGCCACTTTCACAGCGATTTTTCTTATCCTGAGAATGCAAACAGCTTTCTGGTTCCATCTAGTGGTAGAAAATTGATTATCATCCTCTACATGGTTTTAATCTTAGGACTCAGGTTTTTGTTTTGAGGTCTAATAACATAAAAAACTGGGGAAGTTCTGCTTCAAGAGTAGAGATGCATAAATCTCTTCCTGGAAGACAGAAGCATCTTCATTTTGAGTTTTATTACTTCTTCTACTTAGAGTTCTTGACTACCTTTCTCCCTAGTAAGATAATCCAACTTGTGTGTCAAATTGAGTCCCAGACCAGGAAGAATAAATGTTCATCCAAAGTTGTATGTTAGCCCTTCCTTTTGTGACCTCACCTGTGGTAGAAGTTTCTGTCTACTCCAATATGCCATTTCCACTCCATAAATTACAATTATGTTTTCAATGACACAGGCTACCATTTGTCAAAATCAGTTCTTTTACCTACAGTATTGACTGTAGATTCCTGACACTGATAGCAAAGGAAAATCAGAATACCATTAAATACTTTAATTTTTAAATAAAGTAGAAGCTTTAGACCACATGAATAAATTACATTCATTTTTAAATTAATGTGTGTGTTTTCAGAGACTCTCCTCTAAAGAATATAAACAATTATCTGGAACCAAGCTGACATTAATTGGTGAACTACTAGAGTATGGAATTAAATAAAATGTTAATTTTAATTAGATTAAAACCTTTGAGTCACTTGTTTTAGGCTTTTTAAAATCTACTTTCAATTTAATATAATGAGGCAACAAATATAGTTTCTTATCCTCTTTAAAATAAAGCACCAATAAGGGAACTTTATCTTATCTAATTCTGCAATTATAAATTTAAATGACATCCTTTTCCTAAGGCAAAGATTTCCCCCAGTTATATGTAAAGCCTTTTATTATACATAGATGAATGGGTATTTATACCAAAGACACCTTGTGACAGTATGTTCTTTATTCCCATGGAGGTGAAAATAATTTCATTTGGTAATAAAAATGAATATATAAAAGCAGCTAATTTGGCAATCTGTGTGAATTTTAGTGAATCTGAAACACCATTTATTGTATATTTAAATACATTATTTAGGTTTGAAAAGAACAAAATGTACTAGCAAAACTAAATGCGATAATTATAATTCAGAAGTGTTCAAGATAGCAGAAGGATTTCCACTAATAATTTCACTGTACAACCGTGAAGGCAGTAATGCCTGCCTGCACTCTATAGTTTACCTTTGTTTTTGTGGTATCTTTAAATACATGAAGAAGATATGAACACAAAAATTCAATTTTACCTTCTAAAAGTTATTAGTATGAATTTTACAAAAAAATCACCTTCTTAGAAATAGGAAGCTGTCAGTCAAGTAAGCTTTTATGCTATTTTTTTTTTTTTTAATGCACACATTACTGAGTGGGGTAATTCAGTACATTCCTGAAATAAAAACAGAGAGCGCAGTATAATAAGACTTCAGGGTATTGCATCTGGGACAGGAAATTCCAGTTAGATTTTTATTTTCTCCTTTTGGGAAAAGTTGATGTGGGGAAACTTTGAAAATCAAAACCATATCAGATTCTTTTACTGCATTCAATAGCCGAGGAAGCACATTTCTACAGTTGCAGACCCAAGCACTTACTATTTGATGATCCTATTCCAGTGGGTTGGTTTTGTTGCAGCACAGGAGACAGTATGTGAGTGAATTTATTCTCTGGCAATAAATACCCATCCCTGATAGCTCAGTTGGTAAAGAATCTGCCTGCGATGCAGGAGACCCCAGTTTGATTCCTGGGTCGGAAAGATCTGCTGCAGAAGGGATAGGCTACCCACTCCAGTATTCTCGGGCTTCCCTTGTGGCTCAGCTGGTAAAAAATCCACCTGAAATGTGGGAGACCTGGGTTCAGTCCCTGGGTTGAGAAGATCCCCTGGAGAAGGGAAAGGCTACCTGCTCCAGTATTCTGGCCTGGAGAATTCCCTGGGGTATAGTCCATGGGGTCAGCAAAGAGCTGGATGTGACTGAGCGACTTTCATTTTTACTTTCACTTACCTTGAAAGTGTAATCATGGATTAACCAGGGATGTGCACTTTGCATTTGAAAGAAAAGCAAAATCATTTGTCAACTTTAATTTATGCACCACTGAAAAGTTAGATATTTCTAACTGGGGCACAATAAGCAGAATAAAACAAACATAACATTTCAAATTTTTATTTTATTTTATTTTAGTGAAAGCAGGTTTATTTAGAGAGATACACATTCCATAGACAGAATATGGAATATTCTGTCTCAGAGACAGATTATGTCCATCTCAGAGACAGACCTAAAATATAGGGTGGTTAGTATTATAGGCTGGATAATTTCATATGTCAGTGAGTGAGTGGGATTATTCCAACTATTTGGGGAAAGGGGTGTGGCTTCCAAGAATTGGGTCACTGCCCACTTCTGGCCTTTTATGATCGTGAGAGGGACTTTTCATCTTGTCCCCAAATTGGTGACCACAATCTAAAACCAAGGAGGAAAAAGAGTCAAGTATCCCATTTTCTAATCTCCCCACCCTTCCATAGAAAGAAAAGATCAGAGAAAGCCAGTAGAGCAACACAGTGTGTTTGTACCTACCTTGGTTGTGCAGATGGTAAATAATGTGCCTTCAGTGCAGGAGACCTGGGTTCAAGTTGCAATCCCTGGGTCAGGATGATCCCCTGGAGAAGGGAATGGCAACCCAATCCAGTGTTCTTGCCTGGGAGTGGCAAAGAGTTGGACACAACTGAGTGACTAACACTTTCATTTTCACTAGCCTCATGAAATGAAGTTCATGAAATGACCTAATTAATACTCGTGGAGAATAAGGCGTGTCTGCAGAAAGCAGGGACCAGTATGTCCTTCCCCAGTTGGACATCGGTGTATGTAGTTTTCTGATTTGAACATGAGGAAAAAAGAATCAAAGAGAGAGAGATGGCAGAATCTGCACTCCCATGCATGGGTTTCCGGCATCAGAGCTGATGACCTGAAAAGATCTATGTTCTCTCTGTGGTACCCTGTCAAGGGTGCTGCTACGAGGTGAGGAAACCCAAGAAGCCAAAGGCTGTAAGGTGTGCGGGACATCTATCTGGGAAGTAGGTTAGACAGAGTGGACAGAAATTTTTTCCTTCCCAGGGATGGTACACAGGGAAATGGTCCCACCCCTCCACACTCCACAAACATGTTTACATGACTCTAGGAGATGCCTTTGATGACCAGTGTGTCACTTCAGAGCCGCAGCATTCCAGGGAGAATTAGCCTCAGCTGGGAAGATTGGACTTTCAAATCAGATGAGACAGAGCTTTCTAATCATTGAACAGGATTTGAAAGAAGTGGGAGCTCCCCAGTACATTATTATTACTGGACAGGAATTGGAGATTTAAAAGAGCTTGGGTGAAAGCTACAGGGTCTTGAAAATTTTGACATGAAAGTTGCAATTTACTTCACCAGACATTTTTGTTTGTTTTCTCATAAACAGTTCTCTATCACCTCTCCTTATACTTCTCCTTTCTTTTTCCAAATATATGTGTATATATATGTAAGACCTTTGTTTAGGGTTTAAGCATGCAGAAAGGAGCAGGCATAAGCCTCCTTTGGTTCTAGGATGTGCACTGAAACATTTCTAAGGCTCTCATGACTATGGTATTGGATTTATGAATTTTTACAGCATGACCTTTTGTTCAGGGAAAATAGAGATTTTTTTCAAGCATTGAGCACAAGCTTTTATTCTGTGTTTCCTCTATTTTCCTAGTAGAATATTTTCTTTTTATGTTCTTTTATTCTCTTTCTTTTTTCTACTAACACCTTTTCTAACAACTGGAGCTGGCATTATTTTGAAAACTAAGGTAGACATAAATCTGTCTAGGAAGAATTTATTACTGTTTAATTTCCAGTCAGTTACTATACAGTCAGTTACTGTATAATGCAATTACTACTGCGTTACCAGTCAGTATGGTAAAGTAGCCTGTAAAGGGTCAGAAATATAAACTACAGGCTATATTATTTTACATGCTGGAGTTTACTTTGAGGCTAACAGTAAGTAAATGCAGAAGCAGACTGTCTTCCCTAAATGGTCATTCGATTCATGTAAACACAGAGTAAATCTTTCTTAAATGGCTTTTCATAATTTTCATGAAGCTTTTCATTCTTTGCTTTTTGTCCTTAGTATCTTTATTGTTTTTTACTGCTGCTGAGGTTAAGTTAATTTCATGTCCATTTATGATTATGAAACTCAGTGAAGGCTTTTTCTCCTCATTCTAATAGCAAATTCATCATAGGGAAAGTAATTGATAAGATGTAAAAATGATTTTGGTGAAGGAGAAAGGAATTATATAATTAGAAAAGCAAAAAATTTAGTAAATGAGCATGAAGAACACTGTTAGGTTATACTCTGTTCATTTAACAAAACATTTATTAAGACTTACTCTGTCAGACCAGATGTCTTGTCTCAGAGATAGCATGGTAAACAAGAGATGGTCCTTTGTCCCATGGAGCCTATTTCACAAGGAAGCAAGACATTAAGGATTAGTCAATATAATTTAATGTTATACTATCATGAAGTCCACCACTGCATGGCTGAAAGAGTAATGACTGAACTGTGGGTCCAAGAATGAGGAGGACATAGGAGGAAGAAGGAACAGGTTAGAAGACCTGGATAAGAGAGATTCTTGATCAGGGGAAACTAAAGTTTGCTGGAGCGCCCAAGAAAAAGGAGGCAGAAATGACAGATGAAATTTGGAAGACAGGCATGGCATAGGTCAGGGGGGATTGGTAGTGATGATGAGAAAGTTTACCTTTTTCAGATGGGAGGAGGAAACTCTTTAATTATTTTTAACAGGAAAGTGACCTGAAGTGATTTGAGATTTTGAAATTCATTCTTATTGTAGCACCAATCCATATAAGAGGCAAGGAAATGGAGTAGGAATATTTTAAGAGTGTAAGAGTTGATGATGGAGAAAAGGGTAAGTGGTGCATTTAAGAGTTATTTAAGTGGTAGAATTCTCTTGTATAAAATGTAAATAGATTATTTACTCAGCTATATGATTATTTTTGTCTCATTAAAATATAATCTTTAGTTAAGTCTGCCCAGATACATGAAGTAGGAAAAGATGAAAGAAAATAAGGAGAGAATGATAAGTTGAAAACAAAAGGTTTATGCTTTGTTTTTTTTTTAACAAATCCATAGGCTCTGAAATGCCCTGTATTATTAATAAAGGTTGGAGTAAAATTTGGCTCTCAAATTCTAGTAGCCCGAAGAAAAGAAATAGAACAGCTCCACATTCACACTGAATATTAGACTATTCAGAACTGAAGTTTCTGAATAAAAGGCAGTGTTTGTCACAGACTCTTCTATCCATGCTGGCAAGACCAAAGACTTGAAACCACTGATCCTGTTTCTTTATCTATGTGATGGGCATAATACTAGCATGCATCTTAAAGGTTTCAGAAGAATCAAATTTTGTCATTAAACAAATATGTTTTGAAGTCACTTCACCGTATTCTGTAAAATGCTCCCACAGAAAACAAGATAGACAGTAGTCTGAGAAGTTATGGTGTTTACATTCTGCTTCATGCTAAGTGAGAGATGGTGGCAGAAAGAGACAAATGACAAGCATACAAATGAAGTTATGTCAGTATCACAAAGATGTCAGTTTCACCCAGATTTATTAATCATTGCGATAATCATATCAACAATTTTCTTTTTCAAGTAATCAAGCTGATTTTAAGTTCATATGGAAAAATGAAGAAACCAAAATAGCAAGAAAAATTTTGAAGAACAATAAAGAGAGGGATTACCCTGATGTATTTTAGAACAATTTTGTACCTAAAATAATTGATATAGTGTAGTGTTAGGGAATGGACAAAGGCAAATCAACTTGACAGACTAGAAAGTTGAGAAAGAGGCCCATAGGCATCTCGGGATTTGGTGTTTGATAATGGAGTTATTTTAAATCATTGGTTAAAAAATTGAACTATTCAATAAATTGAGTAACTGGGTAGCCATTTGGAAAAAAGTTGATACATTCATCATAGTATAAAGGGAAAATATTACTTTCTGCCTAAATAAAATGTTACTCTCAAAATATTGGTAAAGGGGGTGGGTGTATAATATACTCTATAATGCTTCTTTGAAAGGTAGCAGTGAAAAATTATATCAACAAAAACTTAAAATCCTTACTAGTTTTGGCTTGTTTCTTCACTTTTGTGAACATGCATTTCATTTTTAAAATCTATTTCAGACACTTAAATGCACAAGAATATTATCATGAGCATCCATGAACCTAGCATTCGAAATGTTTTTTATTTCAATTGTTTCTGAAGCCCACATATATGATCTCTGATTTACCTGTCTTCTCCCTAGGACCTAGTTCACTAAATACTCTACCTAAAGCTCCTTAATTCTTCAAACATTTTATATTTGATATTTCCCCATGATTCTCACTAAGCATTAGTTCTTGCATTTTCACTTTTAGCTGTATGGAATTTACTTATTTATTCACTCATTCGATCATTTAATTTTTGTATTTCTGATGAACATTCGGTCCTTAAGGTGTTCATTCCTATTTTTCTTTTCTGTCAGCAAATACACCTAGGTCCACCTTTAGAACATGCCCAGAATCTCCCCTGGTCCAAAGCCATCACCTTCTGGCTGGATCCTTGTGGTAAAGTCCTCACTGATCATTGCCACTGCTTCAGTCTATTCTCAGAACAATGACCAGAGGGATTTTTTGCAAAATATAAATCAGAATCTTTGCAAATTTTCCCAATAAAGCCCAACATGATCTTAAGATTTTAGAAATCCCCGTGTGACCCGTTTCCCTGCTAGTTATTCCTCTGGCCTCAGTTCCTCCTCCTCCTGGCTTTTCCTCAGCCACCCCAGGCACCGCCCTGTCCCAGGGAAGTGCTTGCTATTGCTTCTGCCATAAGCAGTCTTCTCTGCTATGGTTATCTCTCTCACTCTTTTCAGGATTTTTACTTAGATGTTATTCTCTCAGGGAGGTCTACTTCAATTATGCATTTATTTTCCAACCCAGCCCTGAAAATTTCTCTCTTTTTTCTCCCTACCACTTACCACTTCCAACACATAATTTGCTTTACTGCCAGTTTTCCTCCACTAGAGGCTTCAAGAAAGAAAGCATTTCTGCCCTTTTGTCAACTGCCTTAGCCTTGAAATCTAGAACTTTTCTTGGCACATCCCAAGTGCTCAATAAATATTTCATGTAGGAATTAATAAGTGAGACCCAGACATACCCATCAGTAGAAGATGGAGTGGCTAAGTTCCAACATTTCTCAAGCAATTAACATGAAGTGAAAAGGAAAAAATTCTGTATATTTACAATTAGCTGAAATTAGAGACTCATTAAAAAACGTTTGGTAAAAAGGTGCCATTATGAAATAGCATGAAGACAAGCAAGTGATTTAAGGAAATTCATTACAGTCATCCTTGTCAAAATCCCTCCTTTTCTGTTTCCTTCCAAGTTACCACATTGCATTTCCATTTCAGCAGCTGGAATTAGATTTGTAATTCACTCGAACAGCTCTTAGTGCCCTTATGCAACTATTATTTGACCCTATGCTGCCTTTCAGATGCCAAAGAAACCCTGATGAATTACTGGCAACTTCTCTCATGTTTTCAGCCTTTTAAATGGATTCTGTCTTTGCCAAGTGCTATCTTGCCAAGCAGCAGTATGGTACATATCAAAGATAGCTTTGTTTTTATTTGAAAGGAAAAGGTGTTCTCCACCAAGAATAATCATTCTTAGGAAACAGTAGTTAGATGTAGCCATATGTATTCCATAGTCAAATGTGTTTTGTTTTACATTTTCCTATTTCCAAAAATATATTAATATTATAGAAAAAAAGGGTAAAGGCTTTAAGAGTAATATTGTTCATATTGTTGACTAGGAATGTTGAAAGTGGCTCCAAAATTCTGCAATAAAGAAGATATACCAGCAAAATAATAATGTAAACTAATATTTACTGAAGATTACTATGCTCCCCAAATCTGCTAAATGATTAATTTGTACTGCTAAATGATTTATTTGTACTATCTCATTTAATGCAGCCCAGTACCACTGATAATTTTTTTTTATGGAAGTAAAGTATCATAGAGAACTTAAATAACTCACCCAAGATTGTAGAGTTAGGGTTCAGATCAGGCAGTCAGACTCCAAGGTCCAGGATCTTAAGTCTTAAGCTTCCCTGTCATAACAAACACACTCTTCCAACAACATAAGAGAAGACTCTATACATGGACATAACCAGATGGTCAACACCAAAATCAGATTGATTATATTCTTTGCAGCCAAAGATGGAGAAGCTCTATACAGTCATCAAAAACAAGACCAGGAGCTGACTGTGGCTCAGACCATGAACTCCTTATTGCCAAATTCAGATTTAAATTGAAGAAAATAGGGAAAACCACTAGACCATTCAGGTATGACCTAACTCAAATCCCTTATGATTATACACTGGAAGTGAGAAATAGATTTAACGGACTAGATCTGATAGAGTGCCTGATGAACTATGGAATGAGGTTCGTGACATTGTACAGGAGACAGGGATCAAGACCTTTCCCATGGAAAAGAAATGCAAGAAAACAAAATGGCTGTCTGGGGAGGCCTTACAAATAGCTGTGAAAAGAAGAGAAGCGAAAAGCAAAGGAGAAAAGGAAAGAGATAGATAAACATCTGAATGCAGAGTTCCAAAGAATAGCAAGAAGAGATAAGAAAGCCTTCTTCAGCGATCAATGCAAAGAAATAGAGGAAAACAACAGAACGGGAAAGACTAGAGATCTCTTCAAGAAAATCAGAAATACCAAAGGAACATTTCATGCAAAGATGAGCTCGATAAAGGACAGAAATGGTATGGACCTAACAGAAGCAGAAGATATTAAGAAGATATGGCAAGAATACACAGAAGAACTGTACAAAAAAGATCTTCAAGACCCAGATAATCATGATGGTGTGATCACTGACCTAGAGCCAGACATCCTGGAATGTGAAGTCAAGTTGGCCTTAGAAAGCATCACTATGAACAAAGCTAGTGGAGGTAATGGAATTCCAGTTGAGCTATTCCAAATCCTGAAAGATGATGCTGTGAAAGTGCTGCACTCAATATGCCAGCAAATTTGGAAAACTCAGCAGTGGCCACAGGACTGGAGAAGGTCAGTTTTCATTCCAATCCCAAAGAAAGGCAATGCCAAAGAATGCTCAAACTACTGCACAATTGCACTCATCTCACACGTTAGTAAAGTAATGCTCAAAATTCTCCAAGCCAGGCTTCAGCAATATGTGAACCGTGAACATCGTGATGTTCAAGCTGGTTTTAGAAAAGGCAGAGGAACCAGAGATCAGATTGCCAACATCTGCTGGATCATGGGAAAAGCAAGAGAGTTCCAGAAAAACATCTATTTTTGCTTTATTGACTATGCCAAAGCCTTTGACTGTGTGGATCACAATAAACTTTGGAAAATCCTGAAAGAGATGGGAATACCAGACCACCTGACCTGCCTCTTGAGAAATTTGTATGCAGCTCAGGAAGCAACAGTTAGAACTGGACATGGAACAACAGACTGGTTCCAAATAGGAAAAGGAGTTCGTCAAGGCTGTATATTGTCACCCTCCTTATTTAACTTATATGCAGAGTACATCATGAGAATCGCTGGACTGGAAGAAACACAAGCTGGAATCAAGATTGCTGGGAGAAATATCAATAACCTCAGATATTCAGATGACACCACCCTTATGGCAGAAAGTGAAGAGGAACTCAAAAGCCTCTTGATGAAAGTGAAAGTGGAGAGTGAAAACGTTGGCTTAAAGCTCAACATTCAGAAAACGAAGATCATGGCATCCAGTCCTATCACTTCATGGGAAATAGATGGGGAAACAGTGGAAACAGTGTCAGACTTTATTTTTCTGGGCTCCAATATCACTACAGATGGTGACTGCAGCCATTAAATTAAAAGACGCTTACTCCTTGGAAGGAAAGTTATGACCAACCTAGATAGCATATTCAAAAGCAGAGACATTACTTTGGCAACAAAGGTCCATCTAGTCAAGGCTATGGTTTTTCCTGTGGTCATGTATAGATGTGAGAGTTGGACTGTGAAGAAGGCTGCGCGCAGAAGAATTGATGCTTTTGAACTCTGGTGTTGGACAAGACTCTTGAGGGTCCCTTGGACTGCAAGGAGATCCAACCAGTCCATTCTGAAGGAGATCAGCCCTGGGATTTCTTTGGAAGGAATGATGCTAAAGCTGAAACTCCAGTACTTTGGCCACCTCATACGAAGAGCTGACTTATTGGAAAAGACTCTGATGCTGGGATGGATTGGGGGTAAGAGGAGAAGGGGACAACAGAGGATGAGATGGCTGGATGGCATCACTGACTCGATGGACGTGAGTCTGAGTGAACTCCGAGAGTTGGTGATGGACAGGGAGGCCTGGCGTGCTGGGATTCATGGGATCACAAAGAGTCAGACATGACTGAGCGACTGATCTGATCTGATCTGATCTGATAGCTCAGTTGGTAAAGAATCTGCTTGCAATGCAGGAGACCCCAGTTTGATTAGTGGGTCAGGAAGATCTGCTGGAGAAGAAACAGGCTACCCATTCCAGTATTCTTGGGCTTCCCTTGTGGCTCAGCAGTAAAGACTCCACCTGCAGTGCAGGAGACCTGGGTTTGATCCCTGGATTAAGAAGATCCCGTGGAAAAGGGAATGGCAACCCACTCCAGTATTCTGGCCTAGAGAATTCCACAATCCATGGAGTCACAAAGAGTTGGACACGACTGAGCGACTTTCACTTTCAAGAAGGAATGAACTACAAATGAAACATACCTGGAAAATATACATTAAAAAAAAAAAAACTTACTGACACTTTGAAAATGTTTATAAATGTTTATTTCCCAGTAACCCTTCAAACAAAACTCAGTTAAAAATATGATAGGTATGACTTTAATCCGTGCAGAAGCTGCAGAGATTATGGTGAAATATTTTTGATTTTTATAAATGTATCACATTTATTCTAGAATGTGTATTTCTTGTACTTAACAGTTCATAAGCTTTATTCACCAAGTGGAATTTAGTGTACAAAATGGGAAATCATTCATGTATCTTCACAATAAATTTTGCATAAGTTGAATTTTTGATACATTTCTAAAGCCACTGAGCAGGCTATTCTAGAGGGGGGAAAAAGAAACTACATTTTCTGTGATAAACTTACCTTCTTTTTAAAAAGTACTTTTGAAAATCTCTTTCAGAGATTCTTTTATCACAAAATGTATCTTTCGTTAACTTCTACACAATTGAGAGAATGCCACTGTATGATTTGGACAGAAATAAAGAGTATATTTTTTATGAAATCAAACTGAATAATTGAGATGTGTATATTTATAATTTTAAATACAAAGCAAAGTAAAAAACATACAGGGGCCAAGCAGGTCTTATAAATGGGATGAAGTGGGTTATATTATTGAGACTATAAGACAAGTATATATAGGCTGTGCATGACTTAATACACATAAAAATTCAGTTGCTACAGCTCAATGGTTCATGATCACAATAAATGCTTTTATTAATTGGATTGTGAAATTCTTTTAAAGAATTTTCCATTTAGCAAGTATCTATATTCTGTAGTTTCGAAATTCTTGTAGGTGACTCTTTGTAAATATTTGGTGATCACGTCATCACTTTGAACACAGATACTTCTTTGAACTGTGCTTGTTCCTCCTGAAGTTGGGAAACTCTGGAGCATGTAGGACAGCCACTGTGCTTTGAGCCACATTCACTGTTTGTCTCTGTGCGTGTGTATGTGTGTGTGCTTTTGTTGCAGAGAAGGCCAGCAGTCGCCAGAACAGTGGCAGAAGATGTACGGCAGATGCTCTGGGAATGAAGTGTACCACATCGTTCTGGAAGAAAGCACATTTTTTGCTGAATATGAAGGAAAGAGCTTCACATATGCTTCTTTCCATGCACACAAAAAGTATGTTTCCTTCTCAGAATGGAATTAAAATATTAATTTACATCCAGTTTTCCATAATGCAACCCATATTGATGCTCATATTGAAGTATTTTTGAATTATTATCATAATTATTGAGACATTTGAATTCTCACCTTTTGTATGGTCTCTACAAGTTAAGATTCTTGGGCATAAAGTATAATTTAGTAGGAATATTGACTGAAAATGAAAGCATTTTTCACTTAGTCATGTTCATCTCTTTGCAACCCCATGGACTATAGCCCAGCAGGCTCCTCCTCTCCATGGAATTCTCCAAGCAAGAATTCTGGGAGTGGGTTGCCATTCCCTTCTCCAGGGGATCTTCTTGATCCAGGGATCAAACCCAGCTCTCCTCTATTGCAGGCAGATTCTTTACTGTCTGAGGCACCAGGGAAGCCCAGTATTGACTTTAGCATCTTTTCAATTATCTTTAAAAACATTTTAATGCTGTAGAAATTCACAAGAAAATGAATCTTTTATATAGATCTAAATTTTAAAGTGTTAATTAAAATACTGTTTTATTTTTTGGCCAAATTAAGATATACATTTGATGGTAAGACCCAGTATAAACACAAAATTTACCCGCCCCCCCAAAAAAATGCCCTTACTAAATGATATTTACTTTGATGTTTTCTTTTATCTTTTATTCCATTCTTTTTTATTAAAAAATGTATATATAGTCTTAAGTATCCAAATTGATTTCACAAAACACTAAAGATATTGGATTTTTTTTTTGGTTTGTTTTCTTCTATAAAGATAAGAACTTTGAACTTATAGGATCTTTTCAAGCTTTAAAATCTTCCTATTTGAGGTTTTAATTTTCCTCTGCCTTTTAATAGTTTACTTATTTTCTTAATATGCAAGCTTAAGAAAAAAACCAAGATCTTTGCTGAACTTTAAACTTAAACTCCTTTATTTTCTTTTTTAAATTAAGGTTTGGTGTCTGCTTGATTGGTATTAGGAGGGAGGATAATAAAAACATTTTGCTGAATCCAGGTCCTCGATATATTATGAATGCCACAGATACATGTTTTTATATTAATATTACCAAAGAAGAGAATTCAGCATTTAAAAACCACGACCATCAGAAAAAAAGCAATGTACCAAGGTCATTTTATCATGGACCATCTAGATTGCCTGTACATAGCATAATTGCCAGCATGGGTAAGTATAAATAAATCTGAAAATATAATTAATTTCCTTCTTTAAAAAGAATAATAACTATATTTGTTTTGCTAAAAATTCCAAAGTCAAATTTAAAATATACTTGTGCGTATTACAAACTTGGTGACTAAATAACTAAATAAATACACAGAACAAAATTTCTAATCTGTTAAACTGGTAAGAAATTAAAATAGTTCAAAACTTCTAACAATAGTTTCATATATCTGATTAGAATATAAACACCAGACACTTCTGTATTTCTTTGTAAGTTCTACGTTCAGTTATCAATAATGGCTCTTTCAGATTCTCTCTCTGTTTCCCCAAACTCCCCAATCTTTTATCTAATCCTTACTGAAGTTGGCTTCTGTGACACAGAAATTTTTTAAAAAAGATTCAGACAAATAAGAACTTCCATTAAATTTTGTCACCAAACGACATAACAACCTACATGCACTTAGTTTCTATCACAAGGAAAATGTGTTCCTTCTTTTAGCTTATAGTATTTTAATATAAATACCCTTACTTATGCAGCAAGCCATTCTCCATTTCCCTCTTAGGGACTTCCCGTTTTTATTATTCCTCATTACTTGAATTCTTATTTTTTTTTTAAATCACCAATTCATTTTTCCTCCCTGCTTCTCTTTCTCTGACTCTCTTCATGTCTCTCTTTACACACACACACACACACACACACACTTCTGGACCTCATGCCTTGACATCTTCACAGATAAATTCCAAGTGTTGGCTTCAGTTGCTGGCTTGAAATCTGGCCATTCCCTCATGTCTCTACCAGTTCAGTCTGAAATCTGCCACCAGCATATCACTGAAACTGCTCTGGAAAGGCCACTGCTCTAATCTTCCTCACTAAATCCAGTGGAATCGTCACAGCCAATGACAATATTGACCATGTTCTTCTTAAAATGCTCTAGTGCTATTTCCTCTGCACCCTGCACATTCATTTTCCCTAAATTGTTGCATCTGCTCTCAAAGATTCAATTCTTCTCCATAAATTGATGATCCCCTTACCTAAACCATGACCTTAAATCTCTTTTCATAGCAACATATTCAACTGTCCACAGGCTATTTGGAAAAATCAAACAAGCATTGGAAAAACCAATGTGGTATATTCAAATTGAGCTAATCTTTCTATATTCATTCAAACAATTTCCTCCTTCATTTTTTTCTTTTTTGCTAAAAAATGTGATACCATCATCCTTTGATTTGTAATGACAGAATTCTAATGTTTCACTATTTTTCTCTTCTTATACTTTGTATTTCACTGAATTCCACTAAATTTGATCAAGTGGCCTCTAAAGTCATTCGTTGCCATGTCCATACCCAGTTTGGTTGATCTGGGTCTCCATCATTCTGTCCTTCCACTGCAGAATCCCCCCAGTCTCTTCTCCATGCCTCCAGGCTTGCTGCCTTGCACTGCTCTCCAACTTGCTACCAGAGTAACAATTTTTACATAATGTTATAATCACGCTCCTGCATTAATCTTTAATCTCTTCCTATTAGCTATTGGGGAAAAAGTCTAAATTTTATACTATAAAAACGTTTACAATTGGATGATCAAACTCTCTCTTTCTCTTTTTTTTTTTTTACTTGAAGCAGTCCTTGTTTTCCCAGGACAGTACCAGATTATATACATTGTCCTTGTGCCATTATGAAGAGAAATCCACTTTGATTCTTAGGAATACCCTCATTTAGAAGATAACTTACATGATCACTTTTAAGTATCTCTTTAAAATAATTCCTTCTTATATTTTTAGTCCACATTTTACCATTCCTTCAGTTGCTATCCTAAGTCCCAATCATATTAAATTCCTTTCAGTCTTCACTAATAGTTTTTCATCATCCCTTCAATTGCTCTCCTTAGCCCCAACCATATTAATTCATTTCAGTCTTTCCTAGTGGTTTTTTTACCAAGGGGCCTTGATGCACTGTTTCCTCTGAAAGGATCTACTCCCCAGCCCCCAACTTTGCTTATATAACTACCTCTAATCATTTGCATCTCAGTCTTAATATCACTAACTCTGAGACATATTTCATGGCCCTGCTTAGACTTTGTTAGATAACTCAGATTGTCACTGATGCAACATATTTTATCTTCTATAGAAATTTTACTTGTTGGTTTCACATATCTAAAAGTTACTTGTTGAGTACCTAGTCCATGCCAGGAACTCTCACAAGTATTTGTGATGGGAGGGTGGGACAAATCGACAGAGTAGCATTGACATTTATACACTATGATATGTAAAATAGATAGCTAGTGTGAAGCTGCTTAACACAGGGAGCTTAGCTTGGTGCTCGTGGTGACCTAGACAGCTGGGGATGGGGAGGGAGTGTGACTCGGGAGGTAGTGTGACTCAGAAGGGAGGGGATATATGTATACATGTAGCTGATTCACTTCTTTGTACAGCAGAAACTAACACATGTGGTAAAGCAGTTATACTCCAAATTAAGAAGAAGTATTTGTGATTAATTAGAGAACAAATGAAAATTCCTTGCTTCCAGAGCTAGCATTTTATCATGGAGAAGTCTGGCCATAAACAATACATATAAAAATCAGTAAAGTGTTTAGTAGATTAGAAGGTGATAAGTAGTAAGATAAAAGTGAGAAAAAAACAGAGCTAGCAAAAAGCGTGTATGAATTCTAGGACAATTGAATTTTTAGGTGGCTTGTAGGCCTCATTGAAAAGGTGGCATTTGAGAAGATACTTGAAGAAAATAGGGGCATTGTGCCTGTGAATGTCTGAAGGAAAAGCACTCCTGGGAGAGGTAATAGCTGGTACAAGGGCCCTACAGGAGGGGTAGGAACCTGACTGATGTGCTCCAGGATCAATAAAGGGGCCCTCATGATGCAAACACAGTAATTTGACGGTAAGAGTGTAAGAGAGGTAGGGAGAGAAGTAAAAAGGGGCCAGATCATGGTGAGCTCTTTAAGTCAATGTAAGAATTGTAGCTTCTACTCAGAGTGAAGTGGGAGTCATCACAGGTTTTCAGTGGGGCAATGGCATGGTCTCACCTATGCTGAACTCCATCTTCACAAAATCACTATGGCTGATGTTAACAATAGATGCTTAGGGTCAAGGATCCAGTGTATTTTCAAGTGGAAGTGGTAGGAGAGAAAAAATTATGGGTATACTTTGAAAGTAGGGTGCCATTATTATTATTTTATGATCAATCTATTTCTTTTTTCTTTTTTTTACTTTACAACATTGTATTGGTTTTGCCATACATCAACATGAATCTGCCATGGGTGTACAGGTGTTCCCCATCCTGAACCCTCTCCTACCTCCCTCCCAATACCATTCGTCTGGGTCATCCCAGTGCACCAGCCCTGAGCATCCTGTATCATGCATCGAACCTGGACTGGCAATTCATTTCACATATGATATTACACATGTTTCAATGTCGTTCTCCCAAATCATCCCACCCTCGCCCTCTCCCACCCACAGAGTCCAAAAGACTGTTCTATACATCTGTGTCTCTTTTGATGTCTTGCATACAGGGTTATTGTTACCATCTTTACCATATACTGTATTGGTGTTTTTCTTTCTGGCTTACTTCACTCTGTATGAGAGGCTCCAGTTTCATTCACCTCATCAGAACTGATTTAAATGCATTCTTGAATTAGAAGTGAACTGTAATAGAGAAGTGTGAAGAACTCAGGATTTTAGTATCAGTTCTGTTCATTTCAGTTACTCAATTGTGCCCAATGCTCTCTGAACCCATGGACTGCAGCACGGCAGGCTTCCCTGTCATCACCAGCTCCCAGAGCTTGTTCAAATTCATATCCATCAAATATGATGCCATCCAACCATCTCATCCTCTGTCATCCCCTTCTCATCCTGCCTTCAAACTTTCCCAGCATCAGGGTCTTTTCCGGTGAGTCAGTTCTTCCCATCATGTGGCCAAATACTGGCGTTTCAGCTTTAGCATCAGTCCTTCCAATGAATATTCAGGACTGATTTCCTGTAGTATGGATTGGTTGGATCTCCTTGCTGTGCAAGGGACTCTCAAGAATCTTCTCCAACACCACGGGTCAAAAGCATCAATTCTTCAGCATTCAGCTTTCCTTATGGTCCAATTCTCACATCCATACATGACTACTGGAAAAACCATAGCTTTGACTAGATGGAACTTTATCAGCAAAGTAATGTCTCTGCTTTTTAATATGCTGTCTAGGTTGATCATAGTTTTTCTTCCAAGAAGCAAGCATCTTTTAATTTCATGGATGCAGTAACCATCTGCAGTGATTTTGGAGCCCAAGAAAATAAAGTCTGTCACTGTTTCCACTGTTCCTCCATCTATTTGCCATGAAGTGATGGAACTGGATACCATGAACTTCATTTTTTGAATGTTGAGTTTTAATCCAGCCTTTTCATTCTCCTCTTTCACTTTCAGCAAGAGGCTCTTGATAAGGGTGGTATCATCTATGTATATGAGTTTATTGATATTTCTCCTAGCAATCTTGATTCCAGCTTGTGCTTCTTCCAGTCCGGCATTTCACATGGTATACTCTGCATATAAGTTAAATAAGTAGGGTGACAGTGTACAGCCTTGATGTACTCTTCTGATTTGGAACCAGTCTGTTGTTCCATGGCCGGTGCTAACTGTTGCTTCTTGACCTGCATACAGGTTTCTCGGGAGGTATGTAAGGTGGTCTGGCATTCCAATCTCTTTAAGAATTTTGCACATTTTATTTTGACCACACAGTCAAAAGCTTTGGCAAAGTCAATAAAGCAGAAGTAGATATTTTTCTGGAACTGTCTTGCTTTTTTGATAATCCAACAAATTTGGCAATTTGATCTCTGGTTTCTCTATCTTTTCTAAATCCAGCTTGAACATCTGGAAGTTCACCGTTCATGTAATGTTGAAGCCTGGCTTGGAGAATTTTAAGCATTACTTTGCTAGTATGTGAGATGAGAGCAATTGTGTGGTTGTTTGAGTATTCTTTGGCAGTGCCTTTCTTTAGGATTGGAATGAAAACGATCTTTTCCAGTCCTATGGCCACTGCTGAGTTTTCCAAATTTGTTGGCATATTGAGTGTAGCACTTTCACAGCATCATCTTTTAGGTTTTGAAAGAGCTCAACTGGAATTCCATCACCTCCACTAACTTTGTTTCCTAAGGCCCACTTGTCTTCACATTCCAGGATGTCTGGTTCTAGGTGAGTGATCACACCAGCATGGTTATCTGGGTCATGAAGATCTTTTTTGTTTAGTTCTTCTGTGTAGTCTTACCACCTCTTCTTAATATCTTCTGCTTCTGCTAAGCCCATACCATTTCTGTTCTTTATTGTGCCCATATTTTTTTTTTGAAATATTCCCTTGTATCTCTCATTTTCTGAGTAAGGCTTTCTTTTTTTTTTTTTTTTTAATTTTATTTTATTTTTAAACTTTACAATATTGTATTGGTTTTGCCAAACATTGAAATGAATCCGCCACAGGTAAGGCTTTCTTATCTCTCCTTGCTATTCTTTGGAACTCTGTATTCAAATGGGTATATCTTTCCTTTTCTCCTTTGCCTTTTACCCCTCTTCTTTTCTCAGTTATTTGTAAGGCCTGCTCAGACAACCATTTTGCCTTTTTGCATTTCTTTTTCTTGGGGTTGATCTTGATTACTGCCTCCGGTACAATGTCATGAACCTCCATCCGTAGTTCATCAGGTACTCTGTCTATCAAATCTAATCCCATGAATCTATTTCTCACTTCACTCTATAAATATAAGGGATTTGACTTAGGTCATACCTGAATGGTCTAGTGGTTTTCCCTTTCTTCAATTTAAGTCTGAATTTAGCAATAAGGAGTTCATGATCTGTGCCACAGTCAGCTCCCAGTCTTCTTCTTGCTGACTGTCAAGAGCTTCTCCATGTTTGGCTGCAAAGAATATAACCAATCTGATTTCGGTGTTGACAGTCTGGTGATGTCCATGTGTAGAGTCTTCTCTTATGTTGTTGAAAGAGGGTTTTGCTATGATCAGTGCGTTCTCTTGGCAAAACTCTAATAGCCTTTGCCCTGCTTCATTTTGTATTCCAAGGCCAAATTTGCCTGTTAGTCCAAATATCTCTTGACTTCCTAGTTCTGCATTCCAGTCCCCTATAATGAAAAGGACATCTTTTTTGAGTGCTAGTTCTAGAAGGTCTTGTAAGTCTTCATAGAACTGTTCAGTTTCAGCTTCTTTATCATTACTGGTCAGGGCATAGAGTTGGATTACTCTGATATTGAATGGGTTACCTTGGAAATGAACAGAGATTGTTCTGTTATTTTTGAGATGGCATCCAAGTGCTTCATTTTGGACTCTTTCATTGACTGTGACGGCTACTCCATATCTTCTAAGGAATTCTTGCACACAGTAGTAGATATAATGGTTACCTGAATTAAATTCACCCATTCTAGTCCATTTTAGTTTACTGATTCCTAAAATGTAAATGTTCATGCTTGCCATCTCCTGTTTGACCACTTCTGATTTCCCTTGATTCATGAACTTAACTTCCAGGTTCCTATGCAATATTGCTTTTTACAGCATGGAACTTGACTTCTATCACCAGTCATACCCGCAACTGGACACTGTTTTCTCTTTGGCTCTGTATCTTCATTCTTTCTGGAGTTATTTCTCCACTCTTCTCCAGTAGAATTTTGGGCACCAACCTGGGGAGTTCATCTTTCAGTGTCATATCTTTTGGCCTTTTCATACTGTTCATGGGATTCTCAAGGCAAGAATACTGAAGTGGTTTGCCATTCCCTTCTCCAGTGAACCACATTTTGTCAGAACTCTCCACCATGACCTGACCATCTTGGATGACCCTACAAGGCATGGCTTATAGTTTCATTGAGTTAGGTTTTTAGTATTAGCAGCAGGAAAATGGGAATGGCCATGCATTTAGATGAGAAAGGTATGCAGGGAACCAGCGGAGATATAGAATTCAGTTTGGAATGCAATGCATTTCAAATTTATGTTAGATATTGAGAAAAAAATGTCAAATAAGAGATTCAGTATAATAGTCTAGAGTTCAGGTCCTACTGTATAGCACAGGGAACTATGATAAACCTATGTTAAACTATGATAAACTTGTGATAAACCATAATGGAAAAGAATATAAAAAAGAATATCTATATCTGTATAGGCTTCCCTGGTGGATCAGTGGTGAAGAATCCACCTGCCAATGCCAGAGACCTGGGTTTTATTCCTGGGTCAGAAAGATCCCATGCAGGAGGAAATGGCAACCCACTCTAGTGTTCTTGCCAGGAAAATCCCATGGACAGAGGAGCCTGGTGGACTACAGTCCATGGGGTCACAAAGAGTTAGACGTGACTTAGTATGCACAACATGTGTATAACTGAGTCACTGTGTTGTACGGCAGAAATTAACACAACATTGTAAATTGATTAAAGTAATTTAGAAAAAAAAAAAAAACTGAAATGAGTCTAGAGTTCAGGAGAGAGGTGGTGTATGCTGAAAAAATTAATTTTGGATTCCTGAGCTTATGTGTTATGTTTAAAGTCATGAAACTGAGCAAGATCATTGAGAAAATGATTGCGGGCAGAAAAGGAATGAAGACAAAGGACCAAATCCTGCAATGTGTCAATATTAAATATCAAGTGAATGAGAAGAAACCAGCAGAGGAAACAAAGAAGGAGATACTGACAAGGGAAACCAGCTGAGTGTCTTGTCCTGGAATCCAAATGAATCCAGTGTGTGGAGAAGATGTAGTGATCAGCCACGTCTAATGCCTATAATGGTCAAATAACATGAGAATTGAATATTGGCCATTGAATTTAGTAAAAAAGTGATTGCTCTTTATCTCAATAAGAGCTCTTTCAATGAAGTGGTAAGTTGGGGAATGCCAGATCAGAGAGGTTTATGACAAAATGTCAGAAGACAACTTAGGGAAACTAGGTCTAGACAACTCTCATAAAATTTTGCTGCATGAGAGTAATGGAAATAAACATAAACAAATGAGACCTGAAAGTGAAAGTCACTCAGTCACGTCCAACTCTGTGACCCAGCAGACTATACAGTCCATGAAATTCTCCAGGCCTGGAGAATACTGGGGTGGATAGCCTTTCCCTTCTCCAGGGGATCTTCCCAACCTAGGGATCAAACCAGGTCTCCTGCATTGCAGGCAGACCTAATTAAACTAAAAAACTTTTGCACAGCAAAGGAAACCATAAACAAAATGAAAAGGCAACCCACAGAATGAGAGAAAATGTTTGTAAATGATGTGACCAAATAGAGATTAGTCTCCAAAATTTACAAACAGCTCATACAGTTTAATGTTATCGAAACAAACCACCCTATCCAAAATGGGTGGAAGACCTAAACATTTCTCCAAAGAAGACCTACAGATGGCCAAGAGCCACATGAAAAGATGTTCAACACCAGTAAATTTTAGAGAAATACAAATCAAAACTAAAATGAGATATTACCTAACACCAATCAAAATGTCTGTCATCAAAAAAAACCCACAAACAATAAATGAGTATAGTGAGAAGGGACCCATCCTACACTGTTGGTGGGAATGTAAATTGGTACAGCCACTATAGAAAACAGTATGGAGTTTTCTTAAGAAACTAAAACTAGGTCCAGCAACCCCACTCCTGGGCGTATATCTGGAGAAAAACATAATTTGACAAGACACATGCACATTGATGTTACAGCACTATTTATCATAGTCAAGAAGTAGAAGCAACCTAAGTGGCCATGAATGGAAGAAGAGATAAAGATGAGGCACATATATACAATGGAATATTACTCAGCCATGAAAAACAGTGAAATAATGCCATTTGCAGCAACATGAATCTAAAAATTGTCATATTGAGCAAAGTCAGCCAGACAAAAGAGAAATATTGTATGATATAGCTCATATGTGGAATCTAAAAAAATATGATACAAATGACTTTGTTTATAAAACAGAAACAGACTCACAGAGACTTAGAGAACTAACCATAGTTACTAGGGAGAGGGCAGGGCTGGGGAAAGATAGGGAGTTTGGGATTGATATGTACACACTGCCATGTTTAAAATGGATAGCCTACTTTTTGGTGCAGGGAACTCTGTTCCATAGTTAATGGTCTAAACAGGAAAAGAATTCAAAAGGGCAATAACTGAATCACCTGCTGTCCACTTGAAACTGACACAACATTGTTAGTCAACTGCACTCCAATATAGAAAAAAAAAAGTTAAATAAATAAATAGAACGTATAACAAAACAGTATATTAAAAAGCAGAGACATTCCTTTGCCAACAAAGGTCCTTCTAGTCAAGGCTATGGTTTTTCCAGTGTTCATGTATGGATGTGAGAGTTGGACTACAAAGAAAGCTGAGCGCTGAAGAATTGATGCTTTTGAACTGTGGTGTTGGAGAAGACTCTTGAGAGTCCCTTGGACTGTAAGGAGATCCAACCAGTCCTAAAGGAGATCAGTCCTGGGTGTTCATTGGAAGGACTGAGGTTGAAGCTGAAACTCCAATACTTTGGCCATCTTATGTGAAGAACTGACTCATTTGAAAAGACCCTGATGCTGGGAAAGATTGAGGGCAGGAGGAGACGGGGATGACAGAGGATGAGATGGTCAGATGGCATCACTGACTCAATGGACATGAGTTTGGGTAAACTCCAGGAGTTGGTGATGGACAGGGAGGCCTGGGGTGCTGCGGTCCATGGGGTCACAAAGAGTTGGACACAGCTTAGTGACTGAACTGAACTGCTGCTGCTGTTAAGTCGCTTCAGTCATGTCCGACTCTGTGCGACCCCATTGACGGAAGCCCACCAGGCTCCCCAGTCCCTCGGATTCTCCAGGCAAGAACACTGGAGTGGGTTGCCATTTCCTTCTCCAATGCATGAAATGAAAAGTTAAAAGGGAAGTCACTCAGTCGTCCAACTCTTAGTGACCCCATGGACTACAGCCTACCAGGTCCTCCATCCATGGGATTTTCCAGGCAAGAGTACTGGAGTGGGGTGACATTGCCTTCTCCGGAACTGAACTGAACTGACAACAAAACAGACTCACAGAGAAGAAAGTAGTGGTTAGCAGTGGGGAGAGTGGCAAAATAGGTGAAAGGAATTAAGAGGTACAGACTACCAGATACAAGGATATAATGTATAGCACAAGGAATATCAATACTTTATAATAACTTATATGGGGTATAATCTATAAAAACATTGAATCACTGTGTTGTACACCTGAAACTAATATAAGATTGTAAGTCAAGTTACTTCTGTTAAAAACAAAATAAAGCTAGTTAAGTCAACACAGGGTTGGTGTACAAGGAAAACAGTGAAAGACAGTGGGTATGGACTCTGAAGATGAATGATACAGAGCTGGGATATCATAAGGGGTGGAGGGAAAATGCTCTGAAAGAAGCAGTGAGAACTCTGAGGGTATTTCTCCACTAGGAAAACACAGGCACTCTTTTGGTGTTGCAACCTTCAGAATTACAAGGAGAGATATCAGAGAAGAGCCAGGTTTTGTTAGGGGAAGGAAAGGTTCAAACAAGAAGCTGTTTCTGTAATTGTAACTTTTAAAACTGTGTCTTCCCTGCTAAATTTTGACTTTCTCATGATCACATACCCCCATACTCAGCTTGGTGCCAAATATCAGTGTGGGCAGAATTATCAGGAAGTAACCAAGTTTCCTGTGTTGAGCAGGAAGATGATAAGGAGGTAGTTGGAAGTGATGTGGAGACAAACATATTTGGGAGGAGGTGAAATTCAGAGAACATGGCTCCTTGGGAAGTAGATGGGGATTTAACTCTCAAAACAAGAGTAGGGTTGAGTTTTACATAAATATGGATGTGTCTCTTTCCTTCCAAACAGAAATAAAAGGTGAAAAGTTTGTTGAAGCCTTCTTGTTTGCTTGGTTGAACATAGGGAATTGAAGGATTTCTTCAATAGAAAGATAACTTTCTTTCAAAAGATAAAAATAATCTTACTTCAAAAGATCACTTTTCCCTCTAAATTATACAATGTGGTCCTCTGCAGAGGATAAATGTTATAAATGTGGATTTTAATTTATAATATTAGGATGCAGATCATATATGGTTTTATTTTGATGAATCAAATTTATAAAATTTAATGTTTAATCAGATCCACTCACCTGATTAATGGAAAAGTTAATCTCATTTTCTCTAGGATCCTCATCTCCCTCCCAAGATGGATTGAACTATAAATTAATCCTTGTTTGTGGTGCTAAAAAGTTACTGGAGTGTATAGTTTCTGATGCCAGCCACTTTTACCTTTGCTCAGAAATGGTGGTCATCATATTGTTTTCTCAAGCACAGTCATTCTAGACACATTGTGTCATGCCCCACAGCAGACACACCAGGCTCCCTCTAATCTGAGTATCATGAACAGTATTTTCAGAGGTCCTAGCTTCTGAAACTTGAGTACCACATTTATTTCAATATTGAGAAATACCCAGATAGAGAACTCAGATGGTCTCCCCCATCTTGGTTCTATCAACTCTCACATTCAGAAACATTGCCTATTTTAATCCCTTCTTGTGTTGTTGTTGTTCAGTCATGTCTGATCTTTGCAACCCCATGACTGCAGCACACCAGGCTTCCCTGTCCATCACCAACTCCCGGAGCTTGCTCAAACTCATGTCCATCCAGTCGGTGATGCCATTCAGCCATCTTGTCCTCTGTCACCCCCTTCTCCTCCTGCTCTCAGTCTTTCCCAGCATCAAGGTATTTCTCAGAGGTTTTTAAAATTCAGTTGCTGACTTCTTTGTCCATGCAACAAAGAAAGAGATGCTAAAACCCCTGAGGTTTTTTTCTCCCTTTGAAATCTCAGGCTCTTACAGTGAAGAAGGTTGTAAGATCAGATAGAAGTTTGAAGGAAATGGAGAGTGTTTTAATAGTTGCTTCAAAAAATAATACAAAATGGAGACTCAGGGCTTTCAGAAGGATGGCCAGCTATCCATAAATACATTAATGAAGTCAGTGATTGTGAAATATGGTGGCAGTCATCCATTAGATTGATTTTTTTTTCTCCAGAAAGGGAGAGACAGTCACTTTCCATAAATTGGGGTTTATACTAATTTTTAAATGTTACTTAAATATCTCAGAGGAATTTGTTTCTTCCATTTACTGTTCCTTGAGTATTCCAAGGAGTCAAAGCCTTAAGCTATTTAAATTCTCTGTTCTTACTGCCTCAAGGCATTTCCATGACTTGTGTACTCATGATTTTCTTTTTATGTCAAAAAATCAAATGTAATGATTTCGGAGTGTAGCTTCTCATCACTGGGTGAAAAGTTCATCCTTTCCCCTGCTCCCTGTCCCCACTATACTACATCACATAACATAATTCTGTTTTATTTTCTGCATGGTATTTAGCATTATTGAGAATTAGTTTTTCCATTTCTTTGTCCATTTGATTATCTTAAAGACAAATCCATATGCATAGGAACATTGTCTCTCTTATTCCTTGAATATCTTGAGTGCCTAGAATTGTGCTTGCCACAGAGAAGGGCTTAATAAATATAAACATTAATTATTCAAATATTAAAAAGTAGTTATAAATCAGTAAAAAAAAAAAAGATAACTCAACAATATAAGGAGAAAAGATATGATGAGAGATCGATAAAAGTGAAATGGACCAAAAGTTTTCATTAATTTAAAATAAATATAAATTTAAGCAATTTTTAAAATTTAAATGTCTAAGTATTTCATGATTTCACAAATCTTTTTTCATGCTATAGACCTAATTGTAGCAAATACACTTTTGCACAAATACAGAATTTTTTATCCCTGTGGGTAAAAATGCTCAAACTAAAAATAAGTAAATCATTTTTGAGATTAAAGGGTAAACAGTGCGTAGTATATTTCCTGGTTATACTGACTGTGTTTCATCTCACTTTAATCATTAAATGATTGCTAGTCCTATAGGTGGCAAACACTTTGATGGATTTTCATTTCTCATTGTTCCAGGTACTGTGGCCATAGACTTGCAAGACACAAGCTGCAGATCAGCAAGTGGCCCTACCCTGTCTCTTCCTACAGAAGGAAGTAAAGAAGTCAGAAGACCCAGCATTGCTCCCGTTTTAGAGGTTGCAGACACGTCATCAATTCAAACATGTGATCTTCTAAGTGATCAATCAGAAGATGAAACTACACCAGATGAAGAAATGTCCTCGAACTTGGAGTATGTTTGTAAGGTTTACTGGGACTTGTGCTTGCCGTGAAAAACTAATGTCCTTCCCTTCTGGACATCCCAGAATCAGTCCTACATACTTCTGTCAAAACACTCTTCTTATTAGCCGGTATCTCTCTTGATGATAAAGTATTCTAAACCCTTGAATTTCTGGCTTAAACGGCTATTTACAGCTTCATTTTTCTCTATGTTAGCCTTTATCCTTAAAGAAAAAAAAATGTATATCAGTATTTCCATGATAAATCTATATTACATTTTACTTTTTTTCTTTAAGGATACAGTTTGTATTTTTCATTTTTATTAAAAATAAGTAATAATGCTTTTATTAAATTATAATGTGCCTTCTACCTTTAGTTTGTTTTTCTACTTCCATATTGAAGTTCAATCAATTATTTAGTACATGTAATGCAGCTTCTTCCATTAAGCTCTTGTTTGTCTCAGCATTCAGCAATCTTTTTTATTTAATATACATCAATAATGTTTTGAATGAATGAATAAATGAACTACAGTTCATTTAACTAAGATTCCATAATAAATAGTATCAATATTTAAGCTATTGATCACATTTTAGCCTATAGTAAAGTTTGTTTACTTGTCTATTTCATGTATTATGTTGGTATTTCTTAAGGAAAGCACAGTGTTCAACTGCCTTGACAGTGGAGTCCAAAGGAATTTGTGTCCCTTGGCAGTTTCACTTTATACTGGTTGGGTACAAGTGGCTTTGTTTAAAATCATCTGACCTACAATGCTTTATCTGTAAATAGGGTTCATATGAAGATTAATTGAGATAATAGAGAAATGTGCTTAGAACAATTGTTTGTGCAGAGTAAGCGTTCAGTGAGTATCAATTACTATTAGGTGTAGTACTAGTCCTAGTGGTAATGGTAACATCACTCAGGCACTTCTAATATTTTTCATATAATAGAAGTTCAGTCAATGTTGAACTGAACTAAAATATACTGAAATATAATTGGAATGTAGAAAACTCCTTCTATTAATCTTTCACACTTTCAAATATTTATTACAAGAAACTTAGACATATCCACAGAGGACAATTTCACTCTCCAAGAAATTAATAACACTCAAATAGATTTATGAAATATTTGACAAGAAGAAGGAACAGTTTGACCACCAGTATATTTCTAGAAATGGTGCTGTGATAGAAATTCTTTCTTTACATGTACTTCAGAAAAATTGAGAGGTTGAATATTTTTTATTTCTAGAAAAATGGAAAAGACATTGAAGTAATAGAGGAGACTGTCAACTTCTAAATTTGCAAAATATTCTCCATTTTACTGTCTTAGCTAATGATGTCTGAAAAACAGTTCTAACTAGGTTTGAAATTTCATGGTTTGAAAGATACATTTTCTTAATCAAAAAAAAGCTTTCACATTGGATAAAAGAACTTTTCCTCCACTAAATTTTCTTTTGTCTCTTCAGTTCAGTTCAGTTATTCATTCGTGTCCGACTCTTTGCAACCCCATGAATCGCAGCACATCAGGCCTCCCTGTTCATCACCAACTCCCAGAGTTTACTCAAACTCATGTCCATCGAGTCGGTGATGCCATCCAGCCATCTCATCCTCTGTCATCCCCTTCTCTTCCTGCCCCCAATCCCTCCCAGCATCAGAGTCTTTTCCAATGAGTCAACTCTTCTCATGAAGTGGCCAAAGTATTGGAGTTTCAGTTTTAGCATCAATCCTTCCAATGAACACCCAGGACTGATCTCCTTTAAAATGGACTGGTTGAATCTCCTTGCAGTCCAAAGAAATCTCAAGAGTCTTCTCCACACCACAGCTCAAAAGTATCAATTCTTCAGCGCTCAGCTTTCTTCACAGTCCAACTCTCACATCCATACATGACCAGTGGAAAAACCATAGCCTTGACTAGACGGACTTTTGTTGGCGAAGTAATATCTCTGCTTTTTAATATACTATCTAGGTTGGTCATAACTTTCCTTTCAAGGAGTAAGTGTCTTTTAATTTCATGGCTGCAATCACCATCAGCAGTGATTTTGGAGCCCAAAATAATCCCATGAAGTGATGGGACCGGATGCCATGATCTTAGTTTTCTGAATGTTGAGTTTTATGCCAAGTTTTTCACTCTCCTCTTTCATTTTCATTAAGAGGCTCTTTATATCCTCTTCATTTTCTGCCATAAGGGTGATGTCATCTGCATATCTGAGGTTATTGATATTTCTCCCAGCAATCTTGATTCCAGCTTGTGCTTCATTCAGCCCAGCATTTCTCATGATGTACTCTGCATATAAGTTAAATAAGCAGGGTAACAATATACAGCCTTGACGAACTCCTTTTCCTGTTTGGAACCAGTCTGTTCTTCCATGTCCAGTTCTAACTGTTGCTTCCTGACCTGCATTTAGGTTTCTCAAGAGCAGGTCAGGTGGTCTGGTATTCCCATCTCTTTCAGAATTTTCCACAGTTTATTGTGATCCACACACTCAAAAGCTTTGGCATATAGATGTTTTCTGGAACTCTCTTGCTTCTTCGATGATCCAGTGGATGTTGGCAATTTGGTCTCTAGTTCCTCTGCCTTTTCTAAAGCCAGCTTGAACATCTAGAAGTTCACAGTTCACGTATTGCTGAAGCCTGGCTTGGAGAATTTTGTGCATTACTTTACTAGCGTGTGAGATGAGTGCAATTGTGTGGTCATTTGAGCATTCTTTGGCATTGCCTTTCTATGGGATTGGAATGAAAACTGACCTATTCCAGTTTCCACTGCTCAGTTTTCCAGATTTGCTGGCATATTGAGTGCGGCACTTTCACAGCATCATTTTTCAGGATTTGAAAGAGCTCAACTGGAATTCCATCATCTCCACTAGCTTTTTTCATAGTGATGCTTTCTAAGGCCCACTTGACTTCCCATTCCAGGATGTCTGGCTCTAGGTCAGTGATCACACCATCATGATTATCTGGGTCATGAAGATCTTTTTTGTACAGTTCTTCTGTGTATTCTTGCCACCTCTTCTTAATATCTTCTGCTTCTGTTAGGTCCATACCATTTCTGTCCTTTATTGAGCCCATCTTTGCATGAAATGTTCCCTTGGTATCTCTAATTTTCTTGAAGAGATCTCTAGTCTTTCCCATTCTATTGTTATCCTCTATTTCTTTGCACTGATAGCTGAGGAAGGCTTTCTTATCTCTCCTTGCTATTCTTTGAAACTCTGCATTCAATTGCTTATATCTTTCATTTTCTCCTTTGCTTTTTGCTGCTCTTCTTTTCACAGATATTTGTAAGGCCTCCCTAAACAGCCATTTTGCTTTTCTGCACTTGTTTTCCATGGGGATGGTCTTGATCCCTGTCTCCTGTACAATGTCATGAACCTCATTCCATAGTTCATCAGGCACTTAAATCTATTTCTCACTTCCACTGTATAATCATAAGGGATTTGATTTAGGTCATACCTGAATGGTCTAGTGGTTTTCCCTATTTTCTTCATTTTAAGTCTGAATTTGGCAATAAGGAGTTCATGATCTGAGCCACAGTCAGCTCCCGGTCTTGTTTTTGCTGACTGTACAGAGCTTCTCCATCTTTGGCTGCAAAGAATATAATCAGTCTGATTTCGTTGTTGACCATCTGATGAAGTCCATGAATTTTGTCTCTTAATTTTCATTTATACTGTTACTTTGATAGCTTCACTTTGAAAATCTTATAGCATAATGTGCAGGTGACTATCTTGTAAAGTCAATAAACAAACCAATTATCTTTGATAATATTTAAACATTATTTCACCAATAACTCTGGTTTTGGTGTGGGTCTTATGGAATAGTTCACGCAACCATTTACTTTTTTTTTCTAAAAAAAAAAAATTCATGACTCATGAATATTGATAGAGTGAATCATAATAATGAATTTTGCTTTAAATATGTTTTATAAAAAACATTGCTATTTTCTAAAATATATCTAAATCTTTTAAACTGAAGATTGGAAAGGATCAGTTAGTTAATATTTTAGAATTCATGGTCTTTGCTTCAACTATTCACCTCTGTTTCTGAAGAGATTTGTGAGCATGGCCGTATTCTGACAGAATTTCAGTTGTGGACACTGAAATTTAAATTTCATTTAATTTTCATATGAGATGAAATAGTACTCTTCTTTTGACTTTTTTCAGCCTTTTAAATGTATGAAAACTAGTTCACAAAACCATGTCAACTTTGGTCCATGGCCCTTGTTCCAAATTGTTTCTTTATCAGAATATAACTGCAGCACAAAACATTACTGCATCTAACTTTATCAAAGTGAGGAATTGACGACAACTGATTTGTCAGACTTTGCCTGCATTATTAAAGGTAATTAGGTATTTCATATTGTTTTACAGATATGCTAAAGGCTACCCACCTTACTCTCCATACATAGGAAGTTCACCCACTTTTTGTCATCTCCTTCATGAAAAAGTACCATTTTGCTGCTTAAGACTAGACAAGGTAAGCACTTCAGGCTGTTATTTTCTGTAAAACTAAAATGATGGCATTGTGTAGTTGCATGCATTTATATAATTTTGTACAATTTTTTGACTGAAATATGTTTATAGAGTATTATCTTTCAAATGTAAATGTTATACATAAGGTGGTGAATTTTACTTTTTTTTAACTGCACTAATGATTACCCCCAGAGAAAGCAATGGCACCCCACTCCAGTACTCTTGCCTGGAAAATCCCATGGACAGAGGAGCCTGGTAGGCTGCAGTCCATGGGGTCACTAAGAGTCGGAAACGACTGAGCGACTTCACTTCCACTTTTCACTTTCATGCATTGGAGAAGGAAATGGCAACCCACTCCAGTGTTCTTGCCTGGAGAGTCCCAGGGACAGGGGAGCCTGGTGGGCTGAGTCTATGGGGTCACACAGAGTCGGACACGACTGAAGCGACTTAGCAGCAGCAGCAATGATTACCCAGTGCTTTACCCTCCACTGATGTATTTGAGGAGTTGGTCAGTCATGTTTTTAAAAGGAAAACAAAGGTACCAGGGCCACAAACCAGAGTCCTCCCCAGATCACTTTGGCCAAATATGCTCTATGTATTTTACTAGGCATTTTTGCCTCAAATCTCAAAGTGGAATTGCTTGATGTGATGCAAGTTAGGTAGTCTATGTGTCATTCACAAAGATTCATTATCAATTAGACTGGAAGTGTCTTGTTTAATGACTCCTTCTCTGAAGATTTTATACTGGTTCTGGTTCCTGCCTGGATGTTCAGGAGAAATCATCCAAAACAGAAACATTGTAAGAAAGCGGGCATTTTTAGCTTTTTCACAGCATGGCCGTTGGACATGACCTGTGTAAGAATTTATTTTCCTAACGAATAAGAAAGCACATAAAAAGGACACTCTGCAACTCCCCACCTCCCAGAAATTAAAACGTACAACTAATTCTAACCAGGAATTTCTTCTTTTATTCTAAATTTCAGAGTTACCTGGTATAAAAATCCCAGCTCTATGCTTATAGGCTTTACAATTTGGAGAGAGAACTTTATCATTAAATTTCAATTTCCATCTCTCTGTGTTTGTTTAGTCATTCAGTGCTCCCTTGATGGGTCACACAGTAGCAAATCCTCCTGCAATGCAGGAGACCCGGATTCCATCCCTGGGTTGGGAAGATCCCCAGAAGAGGGTATGGTAACCCACTTCAATATTCTTGCTTGGAGAATCCCATGGACACAGGAGTCTGGGCTGGCTGCAGATCACGGGGTCGTTAAGAATTAGACATGACTGAGTGGCTTACCACAAGCAGGGAGCCCAGGAGAGCTCAGTCAGTAGATCATCATACTTTTAATCTGAGGGTCCAGGGTTCAAAGTCACTGTTTGGGTAAGGTTGACCTTTTGGGCTTCCCTGGCTCTCATTCCCTAGAGGATTCTCCTGTAATACAGGAGAGGTGGGTTCAATCCTTGGGTCAAGAAGATCCCCTGGAGAAAGAAACCAACTCAAGTATTCTTGCCTGGAGAATTCCATGGACAGAGGAGCCTAGCAGGCTACAGTCCATTGGGTCCCAAGAGTTGAACATGACTTACTGACTAAACTACCAATCAGGGAACCGGATACAAGAAAAAGCTAGGCTTTCAGAGGTGAGTCTTGTTGAAGGAGAAATGGAGACTTTCAAAGCCAAAAGATGATAATCTGTCTCTAAGAAGGAAAAGTTTCTGGTTGTTATTGATTAGTCTATGACATTTGGGATTATCCATTCTTTAGGTGGCATCAGTCTGGTTGGTGCCATTTCTTAGAAGGAATGGAGTAGCCATAATAGTTAACAAAAGAGTCTGAAACGCAGTACTTGGATGCAATCTCAAAATGACAGAATAATCTCTGTTCGTTTCCAAGGCAAACCATTCAATATCACAGTAATCTATGCCCCAACCAGTAATGCTGAAGAAGCTGACGTTGAACAGTTCTATGAAGATCTACAAGAATTTCTAGAACTAACACTCAAAAAAGATACTCTTTTCATCATAGGGGACGGGAATGCAAAACTAGGAAGTCAAGAAATACCTGGAGTAACAGGCAAATTTGGCCTTGGAGTACAGAATGAACCAGGGCAAAGACTAATAGAGTTTTGCCGAGAAAATGCACTGGTCATAGCAAACACCCTCTTCCAACAACACAAGAGAAGACTCTACACATGGACATCACCAGATGGTCAATACCAAAATCAGATTGATTATATTCTTTGCAGCCAAAGATGGAGATGCTCTATACATTGAACAAAAACAAGACTGGGAGCTGACTCTGGCTCAGAAAATAACTCCTTATTGGCAAATTCAGACTTAAATTGAAGAAAGTAGGGAAAACCACTAGACCATTCAGGTATGACCTAAATCAAATTCTTTGCAATTATGCAGTAGAAGAGAGAGATAGATTCAAGGGATTAAATCTAATAGACAGACTTCCTGAAGAACTATGGATGGAGGTTTGTGACATTTTACAGGAGGCAGTGATCAAGAACATCCTTAAGAAAAAGAATTGCAAAAAGGCAAGATAGTTTTCTGAGGAGGCCTTACAAATAGCTGTGAAAAGAGAAGCAAAAGGCAAAGGAGGAAAGGAAGATATACCCATTTGAAATCAGAGTTCCAAAGAATAGCAAGGAGAGATAAGAAAGCCTTCCTCAGTGATCAATGCAAAGAAATAGAGGAAAATAATAGAATGGGAAAGACTAGGGATCTCTTCAATAAAATTAGAGGTACCAAGGGAAAATTTCATGCAAAGATGGGCACAATAAAGGACAGAAATGGTATGGACCTAACAGAAGCAGAAGATATTAAGAAGAGGTGGCAAGAATACACAGAAGAACTTTACAAAAAAGATCTTCATGACCCAGATAATCACGATGGTATGATCACTGACCTAGAGCCAGACATCCTGGAATGCGAAGTCAAGTGGGCCTTAGAAAGCATCACTATGAACAAAGCTAGTGGAGGTGATGGAATTCCAGTTGAGCGATTTCAAATCCTGAAAGATGATGCTGTGAAAGTGCTGCACTCAAAATGCCAACAAATGTGGAAAACTGAGTAGGGCCACAGGACTGGAAAAGGTCAGTTTTCATTCCAATCCCAAAGAAAGGCAATGCCAAAGAATGTTCAAATGACCGTACACTTGCACTCATCTCACATGCTAGTAAAGTAATGCTCAAAATTCTCTACGCCAGGCTTCAGTAGTATTTAATCTGTGAACTTCCAGATGTTCAAGGGGATTTACAAAAGGCACGTGAACCAGAGATCAAATTGCCAACATCCACTGGATCATAGATAAAGCAAAAGAGTTCCAGAAAAATATCTACTTCGCTTTATTGACTATGCCAAAAGCTTTGAGTATGTGGATCACAACAAACTGTGGAAAATTCTTAAACAGATGGGAATACCAGACCACCTGACCTGCCTCTTGAGAAATCTGTATGCAGGTCAGGAAGCAACAGTTAGAACTGGACATGGAACAACAGACTGGTTCCAAATAGGGAAAGGAGTACATCAAGGCTGTATATTGTCACCCTGCTTATTTAACTTATATGCAGAGTACATCATGAGAAATGCTGGGCTGGTTGAAGCACAGGCTGGCATCAAGATTGCCAGGAGAAATATCAGTAACCTCAGATATGCAGAAGACACCACCCTTGTGACAGTGAAGAAGAACTAAAGAGCTTCTTGATGAAAGTGAAAGAGGAGAGTAAAAATCTGGCTTAAAATTCAACATTTAGAAAACTAAGATCATGGCATCCAGTCCCATCACTCATGGCAGATAGATGGGAAAACAGTGGAAACAGTGGCAGACTTTATTTTGGGGGGCTCCGAAATCACTGCAGATGGTGACTGCAGCCATGATATTAAAAGACACTTGCTCCATGGAAGAAATGTTATGACCAACCTAGATAGCATATTAAAAAGCAGAGACATTACTTTGCCAACAAAGGTCCATCTAGTCAAAGCCATAGTTTTTCCCGTAATCATTTATGGATGTGATAGTCGGACTATAAAGAAAGCTGAGATCCAAAGAATTGATGCTTTTGAACTGTGGTGTTGGAGAAGACTCTTAAGTGTCCCTTGGACAGCAAGGAGATCCTACCAGGCCATCCTAAAGGAGATCAGTCCTGAATATTCATTGGAAAGACCAATGCTGAAGCTGAAACTCCATTACTTTGGCCGCCTGATGGGAAGAACTGACTCATTTGAAAAGACCTGGATGCTGGGAAAGAGTGAAGGCAGGAAGAGAAAGGGTCTACAGAAGATGAGATGGTTGGATGGCATCACCTGCTCAATGAACATGAGTTTGAGTAAACTCTGGGAGTTGGTGATGGACAGGGAGGCGTGTCATGCTGCAGTACATGGGGCCACAAAGCGTCGGACACAACTGAGCGACTGAACTGAACTGAACTGAGTCTGTTTGGAGGTGGTAGTCTGCTCTGCAAATGAGTGCCCACTTTGTGATTAGAGGGTGGGGTTAGGCAGCCAACCCTGCTGCATCTATGGAGTCTGTGAGCAAGGATTTTGTTGCCCAGTCTGCTTTATATGAGCAGCAGCAGGCTCCTTCCTGGACAGGGTTTATCAAAAATAAATTCCATGTTATATCCTTGTGTTATTTTTTCTTGCTAATTATGTTGCTTCTAAATTTACTAAAGTAGTTCTTTTTCCTCACTTGAGCTCATAAAAATGAAGTACTTAATAATCTCAGCCCCAACCTGGCACCTTCTCCTTCCATAATCTCTTTGTAAAGGACCTAAATTTGTGTGGCCTCAGATCCTGTTTATACTTAACAGTTCTCCAATGGTACTTCCAGTGGGGACCTACTGTCCTTCTCCTTTATCATTTCCTGTGCTCTCTTCTTTCTTATGCCTTAATTCTTCCTTCTGGATTGATCTTTCCACTTTCATGATTACAGCTTTAGAAATCCTGCTAATGAAATCCTATAGTGATAAATTCTTTCCATTTCAGTTTTCTAGATATGTCCTTATTTTGTCCTCCTTCCTAAAGACTAGTTTGGCTGGGTATCCAATTCCAGGTTCTGAGTTGTTTTTTTTTTCCCCTTTAAACATGTTAGGATTTTTTCACTGCCTTCTGTCCTGCACACTGCTGGTGAGAAGTCAGCCATCATTCTAATTTGTGTTTCTTGTAGGTACAGTTCTCTTTTCTCTATGGCTGCTTTTAAGGTCTTCTTCTTGTCTTGATTGTCCTGCAGTATGACAATGTGTATGACCCTGCATTTATCTTTATTTATTTGGATTAGGATTCATTGGGTTTCCAGAACCTGGTGATTTGCATGCTTCATTAATTCTAGAAAAGCCTTAGTCAATCTTTACATGAATAGTGATTCTCATCTTTTTTTCAGACATTCTGTTTAAATGTGTATTAGACATTATCAAACTGTCTTCTCACACATCTTAATTTTTTTCCATACTACTTTCTCTATTCTCCCTGTATTCTGAATAATTACTTCAACTCAATCATGCAGTTGATCCCTTCAGATGAACAGAATGTGCAATTTAAATCATTTTTTGAATGTCTGTTTTAAGTTATGATGCCTTTTAATTCCAGACTAGAGTATTTGTAATTTTTTAAACATCTACTTGAATATTTCCAATATCCTCTTGTTCTCTTCTATTTCCTTAAACATAGTAAACATGCTCATTTTTCTATTCTGAATCTAGTAACAAGGAAATCTGTAATATTTGTGAGTCTAATTCTTTTGCTTATTGATTCTGCTGACTCGAGGTACCTTGTTCCCAAAAAATGTTTTGCAATTTTTTATTCAGGAATGAAGGCAGAGAATATTCCAGAGTTGATAATGAATCCACAGAGAATCAACTAATCCCAGCCCAAATAAAAAGAAACATACGTAAAGATATAAAGGTTAAAGAGCCAGATTGCTAAAGCAGTTCTCCAGGCAGATAATTTTATTTAAAAGGATCTTGATTTAATAATGCCAAGTCCAGTAAATTCTAGCTCCCTTGGAAGTAGCAAAATAGCCTCAGGAAACACATTTTGGTAATGTGATATTATGTTGTTCTTGTTCTTGTTAGTATTAGTATTTTACTTTTGAATATTTACATCATTATCTTGCCAGCTCAGGTACACTTTTAGACAATTACAGGTTTTTTGTTTGTTTTTTAATAAAAAAATCCCTTTCAATACCTTTTGGTATTCAGTTCCTGGAATGTTGCATGGTTACTTAATTATAATGTTACTCTATTTCTGGAAATGAAAGTCAGAGGTAGATTATTTTTACAGCTTTCGTGAATTATGATTGACAAATAAAAATTATGTGTATCTGAGGTATTTAACATGCTGCTTTGATATACATATACATTGTGATGATTCTTTTATTGATACCCAGATGTCCTCTAGCGGCAAGTTCCGCTTTGCAGCAGAATGTGTGTACACACACTACCGCCTTTTCTTTCCCCCGTATCAGGCTGCATACCTGAAAGTCACTGGTTTTGTCCATGCACACCTTCAGGCTGGAGAATTAGGCATAGAAAAGTGTAACTATTTTCAAATTGATTAGAAAACAAAGGATTCACTAGGAAGGACTAATTGCACATTTTTTTGTCTCCTAAGTTTTTTCACCCAATTTTAGTGGAGTATAAAAATGGTATTTCTGTGTATAATTTTTCTTCTCTAGAGTTGCCAGCATAACTACTATGAGGACGCAAAAGCCTATGGATTCAAAAATAAGCTAATTATAGTTGCAGCTGAAACAGCTGGAAATGGATTGTATAATTTTATTGTTCCTCTCAGGGCTTATTATAGACCAAAGAAAGAACTTAATCCCGTAATACTGCTATTGGATAACCCGTAAGTATATCTTAAAATACACAAGCAAGACAAAAATTTGTTAATATTTTATCAAAAATAATTTAATTTAGAATTAAATTTAGAATATTTTAAATCAGAAACATTATGGCATATATGGGAGATATATTCTATGCTGTGGTACAAAACAATCATTGAGTATGATTGTGCTTCACAAATACAACTTAAAACATAACAAGAGTACTCTGAGCCTTTTGTTTAAGACTATTTTTGCAAATGGTCATCTCTCTACCAGTGGGAAACATGCCACTGAAATAATTACAGTTATTTTCCTTAAATTAATCAACTAGCCTGGAAAATCTCTGCCAAAAGTGGACAATTTTGTTGTCTTTGTAAAGAACCATTAATTATCAGAGAAGCATATTAATGATCCATTTTATGTCATATCATAACACATCATCATTACTTATGATTCTTTCACTGTTAAAACATATATCCTGTGACATAACATGAATAGTTTATACTTTACCGTATTCTTTTCTTTAGAAAATGTTTGATTAATAAACTCATGAAAAAAGACTACTTAAACATTTCAAGATCCTTATACAGATATAAATATACAGCACTGAATGCTGTGGTCAAATCCATTGTATGTGCTAAAATTACAACACTTCTCTCTCTGACTCAAATTAGTAGCAGATGGTCCTTAAATCAATACCATCGTTTAACATCCTCCAATTCTCCTCTTACATTCTAAAGTGATGCAAATTTTGGGATAAGCTAAATGAGGCCAACATCTACTGCTTTGTCTCTGCTTTTAAAATTTATGAAAAGAATTTTCTCAAAACAGAGATAGCTCCCCGATATAACTTCATGACATTATTTATTCTGAATATATGAATATCAAGATTCTCATGGATGCATCTCTTTTTAGCATCAGAATGTCAGTGATAATCAACTCTAAAACTTGAGCACACTTCTAGAGGTTTCAGTTGAAGAACTTTCAGGTCTGATGATTCAATGCTTTTTTGATACCGTTTTGGCTTCCAGGGAAAGGTGATGTAAAGTTAGGGCAGGTGTAGGAAAACAAAAACTTAGACCCAATGTTAGATGAAATAAAAGTTTAATAAAGCAAATCCTAGCAGGATAAGAGTGGTTACTGGGTAGCTACGGTGATGGAGCATGGAATGATCTGACACACAGGAGATGCTCATCCACTATATGAACTCAGAAGTGTCAGATGCTGGCTATTTTTGCTTATGGGGTAGTGTGTCCACTCCCCTAAAAATGCATGGGTATTTACAAGCTGATTGACTTAGAGCAGGTGGCTCAATAGTAAAAAATCTGCATGGTGGGTGGGGAGGATCCCCTGGAGGAGGAAATGGCAATCCACTCTAGCATTCTTGCCTGGAGAATCCCAAGGACAGAGGACCCTGCAGGGCTACAGTCCATAAGGTCATAAAGAGTCAGATATGACTAAGCATACATGCTTGTGCAACTCATGAATGACTTAGAGCATGAGTTCCCATGTCCTATGGCTTGGATTAAAGTGGGTCAACTCAGGCCTCAGAATACAGAAAAGCAGAGAGGAAGAGGCTTGAAAAAAAAAAAAGAACTGTGCCTACAGCATCCCTGTGTAAAGTAATGGGTAAAACTTATTCTTTCACCTTCTTTATATTATTTCAAGGTATAATTACTGGTCCTGATGTATGAAACTCCTAATTGGGTTCTGGGACCCAAATTCAATGTGTGTGTGTGTGAGGGGGGAGGTTTTTCCACACCTCCAATAAGCAGTTCTCAGGATTCCAGCTCAGTTCTGACACTCTCTACCCAGAAATAGCATTAGCTTCCCAGGTTGAAGTTTCAGTTCTACAAAATTTCCCCACCCCCACTTCAGAAGTCAATCACAAGCCAGATTATCACCTTATAACTGATCAGCTGTAGACTAAAAAAGACCCTGATGCTGGGAAAGACCGGGGGCAGGAGGAGAAAGGGGTGGCAGAGGATGAGATGATTGGATAACATCACCAACTCAATGGGCATGAGTTTCAACAAACTCTAGGAGATAATGAAGGAAGGGGAGCCTGAAGTGCTGAAGTCCATGGGATCACAAATAGCTGGACACAACTCAGCTACTGAACAACAACAACAGACTGGAAGTTTCAGTGACCCCCTGCATGAACTTTGATGCCAGTTGTAAGTCAAGGTTGTTACCTGTACTTCTGACCGACTGGCTGTAACTCAGAGGTTTCCACCAACACCTACTCAAGGTCAACTTATTTGGTAGAGCAGATCACAGAATTCAGATAAACATTTTACTGACTGGATTGCCAGCTTATTATAAAGGCATATAACTAGGAAAAACTGGTGGAAGAGATGCACAGGGCAAGATATAGGGAAAGAGCATCACTGTCACCAAATCTCTACCTGTTCACCAGCCTGGAAGTTCTTTGAACTGTGTCTTTTGGGGTTTTTAATAGAAGATTCATTACATAGGTGCAATTGACTAAATCATTGGTCATTGGTAATTTAATTCAATCTCTTGCCCCTACCCCTTCCTCAAAAATCAGGAGGTAGGACTGAAGCTCCCACTTTCTATTCAGGCCGGTTTCCCTGGCAAACAGCCTCCGTCCTTAGCTGCATTCCAAATGTCACCTCATTAACATAAACCCAGTGTTCCTGGAGAGAGGCTTGTTATGAAGAGCAAGACACCCATTTCATCTTCATGTCTCTGAAGTGATTTCAGGAGGGTAAGAGACCAAATATTATTAACAGAAGGTGCTCCCATGACTCTTGTCATTCAGGAAATTCCAAGGGTTTGGGGAGTTGTGAGCTAGAAAATGTGGTAAAGACCAAAGACATGTGAGGAATCTGAATGTGAATGCCAAATACACATTCCTTATAAATCACAGTATTGTACTTTGCAAGAGTCAATCTCACCAAATTTAGGAATGGAGTTTACTTTTGTCCTTTTCTGTATCTAGTTTCCCTAAACAATCTTGTTTCAGAATCACTAATCCCATCTTATCCCAGGAGCAGGTGGCAGGAGTTAGGATTTCTTAATCTGTGTATCTTGTGTAGACTTTGGAATTGCCATGACTAAATCGTTCCCTTTCTGTTTGGTTTTGAATTAACAAATTACCAAAATGCCCAATTACTGCATTATTGATTGATTTGTATGATAGAATTATAAAATCAAGACTGTTGTGTCCACAGTCTTAATTCCTGAATCTGATCAATCATCAATCAAAAAATCTGAAAATTCTGTTTCTCTTAGTTACGGGAAAGATTGTCAGTAATTCAATATAAGTATACATGTAGCTTTTATCAGAGATTATTTTACCTAAATAAGACCATAGTGATCATTTAATAAAATTAATAATCTTTATCACTACCTTTGTTCATTATAGTCATAACTGCTGAGCATTTACTATATGGCAGTCATCCCAGTAGATACTTAGCTTTTATTTCATGTTTTATTTCCATAAAAAATATATCCATGTCATATAGCATGGTTTATCCTCAGAAAGATGTACCAAGCAGCTTAAGATCTCAAAGCTTACAAATTACAATAATATTTAAACAAATTGGTCTGTGCAACTTGATTACACCACTGTCTCTTATTTCATAGAAAGGAGGAACAGGCCAAAGAAGTTATATGACTTTTTCCAAGGTCGATTCTAGGATTAGAACCTTCTCTGTAGTTCATAGCTCATTGTTCTTTCAACTATGTGATCTTACTTTAGTTACACGTTTTTGACATATGCAAAAATACATTGTTTATCAATTGTCAAACAAGAATATTTTAACTTTAGGTTATTTTGCATTTAAGTATTTTTCTTTGCTTTCCTAAGGACCTACAGTTTGAAATCCAAGTATTCACATGACATCTGTTAAATGATTTTAGTGGGTTTGACTATTTTTCAAAGAGTGGGGATGAAAGTGCTCTCTGTAAAATTGACCAGCATCCTGTGTATTTCCCAAAAGTGGTGTCGAACAATTTTATTTGTTGTTCTCTGTTCCTTTGATTGAGAATGAGGAAACAAGAACTAACACCAGTAAATAATGTTCCAGAAAGTTTTATGCAATCCTCTTTTTTAAAAAAACAATGAAATTGTTTTTAAAGAACTTGTTTCTCTGATGTGGCTAGTATTTTTCAATCTCGCCTACAGTATTATAAAGAAATATGATGCTTTCTTCTTTAATATATTTCTGGGTTATAAGAATTTACACAATAATAATTACACACACTTCTACAATTACTGGGTTATAAGAATTTACACACTAATAATTACACACACTTCTACAATTACTAGTTAGTTTAGTGAGATTTAATGAACATGAGCATTGTTAAAAATAATGTCAATGCATGGCTACTTAGGAGATTTAGTGGAAAAACCAGTTAATTCAATATAAAAAACAGATGCCACAAATATGGAATTAAAAATGTAAATTAAATTTATGATATTCACATACATAATATGCCAAAGTAAATGTTCATAATGTTTCGAAGTAAAACGCCTTCTGCATTTCATATGCTAATCTTGTACTGGATACTGGTTCATCAGAACTGGTCTCAGTTCTGATTGGTTGACCACCTGTTCTATTCTGCTGTGGCACCATACTGATTTTAAACATTTTGATTACCGCTTCAACCTTAAAGGTCATCTAGTTATCTGATGATACCATTTCATATGAGAGATGGAAAAGTGAGTCAAAAAACTTTGGAATATATTACCCAAAGCTACGCTGATTTAAAGTACAAGATTCAGGCTTATCTTCTTAACTTTTACAGCATCTTGTTTAAAGTATCCCTTTACTAAATCAATCTTCTTTGCACATATAGGTACAAGTAGGCTCCAGTTCAGCTTATTTCAAAAGTAATAGTATACTGTCTGATATATCAGGGTCCTTATTAAAAACATTCAAGCCTTGGACTCACACAGATCTGAAATAAGATCTAACTGACCCTCTTGTTAGGCTCTGTGTTACCGAATTTCTGTAAGCCTCAATTTTCTCATTTGTAAAATGAGAACATTTATCTTATTTTATAATTATATAAAATAATGTATATGGAGCACTAGTAGAGTATCTGACTCATGAAAGCCAGTCCAGAAATGTAGTTTTCCTACTTGTACCAGTCAACAAAAGGACACTGTCACTATTCAAACTAATGAGTGAGTTTCTGTGAAAACCCGATTAACAACAACAACAACAAAAAAACAAGGAAATTTATTTCAAGTTGTTGAAATTAAAATACTACTTCATTTTTCAGGAAGAAATAAGCTTAAAATTGGGATTATGAAATGCTAACAAAATAAACTGCCTCATACATTCATTTCTTGAATTTGAAATCTAAAAACTGAGTTTATTAGAGTGTTAGTTGCTCAACCTTGTTCAACTCTTTGCAGCCCAATGAACTGTAGCCCTCCAGGCTTCTCTGACCATGGGATTCTCCAGGCAAGAATACTGGAGTAGGTTGCCATTCCCTTCTCCAAGGGATCTTCCTCACACAGGAATTGAATCCAAGTCTCCTGAACTGTAGGCAGATTCTTTACCATCTGAGCCACCAGGGAAGCCCCCAAGTTTATTATAATTATTAGTTAAATGGGGATCTTCAACTTGAAAATCCATGAAGTTTCATGAAACTTTTCATTTCCTACAATTAACTGGTTAATTCATAGTTGTGTATAATCACAATTTTTGTAATGGAAGTCTTTGTAAAGATATTTAGACTCATAAATAGTCATCTTTATTAATTGAATTACAGATAAGACTGATTAATGATGTGCTGTTTTTGTTTTTTTTTTTCCTGGACTTCCCTGGTGGCTCAGCACCTGTCTACAATGCGGGAAACCTGGGATTGAGCCCTGGGTTGGGAAGATCCCCTGGAGAAGGAAATGGCAATCCACTCCAGTACTATTGCCTGGAAAATCCCATGGACAGAGGAGCCTTATAGGCTAGTCTATGGGGTCGCAAAGAGTCGGACACGACTGAGCGACTTCACTTTCATTTTTTTTTAGTAGTAAGCAGTTTAGTGCCATAAAGACCTTTGCCAGTTTACTTAAATGTGTCAGCATAGTACATATAAATGTATGATTGATCTATTCCTTATATTTCAGGTGTCCTTTCAAGCCACCTTTATCAGTAGAAGTAGTGGGTGGGTCTTATGATTTCACCAGTGGCTCAAGTGGTAAAGAATCTACCTGTAATGCAGGAGGTAGAGGAAATCAGAGTTCAATCACTGGGTTGGGAAGATACCTTGGAGGAGGAAATGGCAACCCATTCCAGTTTTCTTGTCTGGAAAATCCCACGGACAGAGGAGCCTGGTGGGCTACAGTCCATAGAATCGCAAAGAGTCAGACAGGACTTAGTGACTGATCAAACATGCACATGGCATACTAGACTCCCTACATTAGATATACTTCATCAGAATTATATATTTACCAGGTTTCAAATGACTTGCCTTGCCTTGTAACATTGCTGGATTCGTATAAGGATGTACCGTGCTACCATAATACAGATGTTAATTTCTAAAAATTTAAAAGATTGCTTGTGCATTGTATAATAAATGCATGCTTGTGGCAGAATGGCATGTCTGTAAGATTCACAAGTTTCCTAACAACAGGCAGTAATTTTGATGTTTCAGTACTTTGAATGATTTCTACTCAACAGAGCAAAAAAATGCAAAGACCAGAATAGAAGGGTTGGCATAACATAAAGACTTACTTTGTTCCTTGTGATCCCAGTACTTCTCATCACATGGAAAACTTAAGTTGAATTATTTGGTAACATCAAGTACTGTTCCAAGTCTTTGGAAGACAGATATGTTACAGTGGACAAATGGTCAGAGAAGATAGAATAAAGAATGGAAATGATCTGGATTTTTTAAATTAGGAGATTATTTCACACAGGGTATAGCTGTGCAATTAATAACAAGGAATTATGAACATAATTCTGCTATGTAAGTTCTTGAGCTATTCATTTTATCTGACTGGAACTATGTAAGAGCAAAGAGAGATAAAATAATGACCCCCCAAATGACACAGTCAAAAGGATCTTTCAAAGCACCACAGAACCTCAGTGCTGTTCCAGTCTGTGTCACTCGAATCCTAATATCTTCTTCCATAACCACAAGGCAGGCAGGAAACATAGAAGGTCTGAAATGAGCAGTGTGAATACCCCTTCTGATTGTAAGAAGCAGCACCCAGAAAGAGAAGACCGCTACTGGAAGTATATATGATTCTATTTGTGAAACCAGCCTTCACCATGAGCTTTAAAAATATTCGTATCCTGTGATTCACTAATGGGAAAACTTCTATGCATGTTTTAGGGCAAATGATAAAACCAAATGCTAGGAAAAAAGTCACCAAAAAAAGTCCAGAGCAGTAATTTTTATAATAGCAAGATATTAGAAATAGCTTGTCACTCCAGGGATTAATAGCATAAAAGTGAAAATACCTTAGAAACTGAATAATTGAAGTTTTTTTTTTTTAATGAATTGTGGTACATTTATAATATGTAGTAATGGGACCACTTAAAATGGCTAGGAAGTCATTTTAGGAAAGATGGTGGGAATGTCATCAACAGTGAGATTCTTTGGATGTTTTCTTTTTATGATTCATGCACTAAATATTATTTTTCTTTAAAGTGAAGAGAGATGAGATTGATCAACAGGAAGAAATGAATCAGGGAGCAGACTTCTGGCTGGAATGTTCCTGGGGCTGTGCTCCGCTTTGCCTAGAAGTCCCCTTTCCTCCCCCTTTACTGGTCCATCTCCTACTCATCCTTCAACATCCAAATCAAATATTTCCTCTATTCTGTCCCCGAATGCAACCCATTCCTTATTTTTCAGCATATTCTATAACTTTGTGCTTTTACATATGTGTTCCAAAAACTCTTATTTCTTGTAGTACAAGCTAACAAGATATATATATATATTTTTGCATACATCTTAGTATACCAAAATGTCTATTATGAAAAACTTTTGGATTCAGAGATGCTGCATGAATAGATGCGTGAAAGAATTGATAACTTTATAAAATGAATACAATGGATTAGGTAATTTCTAAGGAAGCTTCCAGGTTTATGAGTCTTTCCCCAAATGTGCATAAAGAGTAAAGATTTCAGTTGTAATACAATTTGCTCAGCAGTGTATATTGAGAAAATCAGTAGTGTAAAAGTTGAAATGCTTTCATTTTAATTCTGTATTTTATATATATATATTGCATGGGTACATATACTATATTTATTTACTCATATGTTGATATATTAAGGGATATGTGGTGATTCTCTGTATCTCTTAGAGAAAATTACTCTAGAGAGACACAGTAATTTAGTTTCTTATATTTTATATCATCCAAAAAATCACTAGTTTCCCATTTTACAAGACTTTCTCAGGATGAATCATTTCAAACTCATTGAAAATACTTTTTAGTAATAAACTAAGCGTATCAATTTGGTGGTTTTGTAGAATACAGCCATAATGTTTCTGATTTAGAAAGCAGAAATGCGACTTTTTTTTTAAATTAGTGCGTTGTATTATTCATAACAAGTAAAAATGACATTTTAAGTTAATGTAAAGAGAAAAGGCACTTGAGAATGAGCTTGCCAATGGCATTTAGTACTGGAAATGAGAACTGAGTCAGCTTACTTCCTTCCCTAGAAGTGCTGCCGCTGTTGTGACACTGTGTTTCATTTTGTAACCCATGTGCTACTTAGGCCAGACATGCATTTTCTGGATGCCATCTGTTGGTTTCCAATGGTTTACTACATGGTGGGCTCTATTGACAAGTAGGTGACAAAATCTTTGGCACCCTCACCAGTGTGGTGTCCTGTGCTTGTTATGTGCTGTGCCCCGGTGTTGCATGTTGAGTGTAACCTGCCACTTCAGTGTTGTGAATATGATGTATATTGCATGTAGAGCTTATGGTCTCGTGTTACACATCTTGCATTCAAACTTCCTAAGCAGTAATCTGTTGTTGAATTAAACAGATCTTGTTGCATGTCAGTCTTGTTCCATTTCTAAACCACTTCGGTTTTGTGTCTTCCACAGCAGTAAGATTTTTAACTGCTAATATTGTGCTAGAGAGAACCTAGAACTTCAACACTGTGCTGCATTGGTATCATTACCATTACTTTTGGAAAACTTTAAAATAATTTGGAATGCTCATTTTTAAGTCAAATTTTTTAATTGGAGCATTTCCTTAGTTTATTCTTAGAACATATTAGAGTCTGTAATTTCTAATAATTTGTTAATTAAAAGTCAAATGTGTGTGATGCTTCAGCTTTAAAATACAAATTCCTTTATATGCATGAACATGACATTGTAACAAATACTAAAATTAAAAGATCATAAAACTAATATGCTTATAAAATGTGTTAATTTTCCATTTTAAAAAAAATCAGCCAGAGCATTACAAATAATATGCTGAAAGTTATCCACTGAGAACTCCTGTGTTTACATTTCGTCTTATAGATGTTAAAAAAACAAAGCTTTGTAACTTTGAGAGTGTTTATTGACTGTGGATACATTAATGGCCAAACAGATTAACACACATTTAGTCTCCATTCTACATGAATATGCCTGGGTTTCCTTGGTAGCTCAGTGGTAAAGAATCCAACTGCCAGGTTAGATCCCTGCGTCAAGAAGACCCTCTGGAATAGGAAATGGCAACCCACTCCAGTACTCTTGCCAGGAGAATCCCATGGACAGAGGAGCCTGGCAGACTACTTTCCATGAAGTCACAAAAGAGTTGGAAACAACTTAGCAACTAAACAACTACATTAATATAATTTACATTACTGTTGTCATAATACTAACCAACTAATTAAAATATAGAGGTACTAAAACTACTATTTGAATCCACGAAAGTGAAATCAACCCATATTTTATCATTAGTAATGTTTCTTTGATGTGATATTAATAGTATTCTATTAAAATTCATTAGGACATTATATTTAAAAGATACAAAATAAACCTCTCATGCATCTTTTCTTATGTAAACTATAAAATGAATTCTCCCTTTATAAAAGTATTAATGGGGAGGAAAGGAAGAATGGAAAGGATCAAATTCCTAGGATTAGAGGTGAAAAAGGATTGACTACAAGTCACCAATTATTGAAACTGGGTAATTGGTACAGGAGATTCACTATAGTATTCTCTTCTGCTAATGTTTGAAATTTTCCTTAAACATAAATGATGAGCAAACAAAATCTATGAATGAATTAAAACGCTCTCACAAACATTCCTTTATATTTATACCTTCACATTCTGGTTCTCCTCAAAAAGAAAGTTTTAGAGAAGGGGAGAAAGAGAAGCATTGCCAATTAGAGTATCTGTAACTTTTTCAACCATATTGACTTTTTTCTTGTGCTGCCATCTGGTGGCCAAACTGTGTAAAGCATTCATGCTTAATTAAAAACAGTCTTTGTAGATAAGATGGTGGGAAGAAATTGTGATACACACAGAATTATAAAAAGAAACTGGTAGTCTACCAAAAAGATAAAGAATAAAATACAATTCTAAATGAATACAAATAAGCTAAAGTTAAAACATGAAGAATAGTTTTTATGTGATTCAGAAATGCCACTCTAAATTTGTATAGATCCTATAAATTTCTTTAGATTTAAATTCATATTCAATGATAATTACTAAAATCATTTGCCAATGTTATGTGTAAATTGCAACAGCCAGTATTTTCAGTATGGCATTAACTGATATGTACAGGTTTGGCTAGCAAGTAACTGTTTAGTACAAATATTCTCATAGTGACTTTTTTTGTCAAGTCTCAACTTCCTTGATTTATTGACGATGAAATATTCATTTTTATTACAACTTCTGGGTATCATTTTTTGATCAAGGTTACCTTCTATTAATTAACTTTTCCTTTTCCTATATAGACAATTTGTTTAATGGGGGAAATAAAGATCATAAGAGCTGAAATATGAAAAAGTGAATTAACACTATAATAATAGTGCGTGAAGTCATAAGATTTGGCATCTTATTTATGGTCCCCAAGGGATCATATTTGCTTTCCAACTTCTTCTTTCCTTTAAAAAGTATTTTAATAGATGTAAGAATAATTATAAATTTCCTAGATAAAAAGAATACCCTAGCAAAGCATTCCTGGAAATTTAAACTTGGTCATCATATTAATTAGATGTTATGGACCTGGCCCCTCTCACCATAGGAAATTTATTTGGGATAACATTCTGTTTCCACAGTTTTAGCCATAAAATCCCTGCTATAGAACACTGTGCCTGATTCAAGCAAACTATTTTTTTCTGGACTATTCCTGGGGATCTTGGACTCAAAGCTTTGGTAATACTCTCTCGCCATTTAACAGAGTAAGAAATCTTGCCTCTTGCCTTCCTGTAACAGGAAAATAATCCCCTCTAATGTGAGAGAGCTAATTCAAGGGATCATGCAGTTTGAGACAATCTTTAGGAGAATTAACTGTTCCTTTTAAGAATCTAAAAGGAGCTACTGCTCTTTGAGTTTTACACTTTTTACATTAGAAAATGGAGAAATCAGTTAGCCCAATTTTTCTTATTTGTCTTCAGTCAACTCTGAACCTAGAATACCCTTGCATTCACTCAAATATAATCTCCCTTCTCCAATTCAGTCCTATTTTTGAAATTTGTGTGAAGCAGAGGCAATGAAAAATGGTTTTCTTGATTCAGCTTTTGCTATAACATTGTTTTTAAATTCAATGCTAGGTAAATTTTTTATCACTGATAGGGGAGATGACTGACTCTATCTATGGTAACTCATAGGAACTTGTGTCTTAGTTTAGCAATTGTTTCCTGCAACCAACAAATTTAATTCATTTAATCACTTGCTCAAAAAGTGTCTAAAAGGTAGGCTTGAAAGCAAATGATATTTATATGTTTTACATGTTTTTGGCTGTGTAGAACCAATCTATAAAACATAGCTTCACACAGATAAATAGACATTTAAAAATAAATATCTCTAATAAATATATTTCCTTGTTAGGCTTGATCATCTAAATTAATATATGTTCATTTTTATTCTTACCAGAAGTGCTTCAGAGATAAACAAAAATGCAAATGCCATTTTTGAAATAATATGCTAACTGTAAAAACAAAGGTCTAATATGCTCTCATTCTGTTTGATTGCAAAATTGGTGTTTTCAGGCTTTATTTATAAAATTCATAAATATTATTAAAGAAAGATCCTTAATGCATATGCTTTGAAATTATTGAGATCTAATGAAGCATATAGAACCCCCAAAGGCAATTTATTTCGTATCTCTGGAGAATATTGTATTAATTCCCATAACATCTATCAGTGTCCACTCTGTGCAAGCCACCTATAACAGTAACCTCTATGCATAAGCGTGGGGAGCGGGTAGATGAGTTTCAGCATCATCCTAACACTGAGATTTACTGAAAGTTCACTTTTCTCTGTTGATTTTTATCAAAGCCTAGATGATTTACTCAGGTGTGGAGTGACTTTTGCTGCCAACATGGTGGTCGTGGACAAAGAAAGCACCATGAGCGCCGAGGAAGACTACATGGCGGACGCCAAAACCATCGTCAACGTGCAGACCCTGTTCAGGTAAACGTCTGGACAGCCCGCCCCTTCCGCAGACTTACTGCTAACCACCTGTGAAACGCCCGACTCTGTCTCTAAGGAATGCAGGTGGGATGCAAACTGAAGCTATGTTTATCCATTCGATCATAAAACAGATAGGATTTAGGACCTAATGTGTGACTGGTCCTATGTGAAACGTAATTTTTAACACAAGGTCAGCAATTCTTTTAAAAATAAAAAGAATAGTACATCTGTTTTCTTATATAGTTCAACTAACAGATTCTAAAAATTGTGTTCAGTAGCAGTCATGATTTTTTTTTCATGTTGTGCATGTTCTGATTTTGCTTTTATGCCTAGCAGTGGCCAAAGGTATGCATTTGCATACTGAGTAACCAGGAATAAAAGATTTCAAGGCTCATTCACCCATGTCAGGAGCTAAGTCATAAGCTTATCCTCGCTGTTTTCCTGCCTTTTGTTAATTCAGCCCACCCAGATAGGAATTCCTGTTATGGAAATCTTTGGGTAAGAATGAGCAATAGTGCCCAGATGAAAGTTCACACTGTGAGCAAAATCAAAAGCTCTAGTAGGGACTTTCTTGGCAGTCTAGTGGTTAAGGCTTCACCTTCCAATGCAGGGGTTGTGGGTTCAATCTCTGTATTATAGCAAATTCAATAAAGACTTTTTAAATGATTCATAAAAAAAAAGAAAAAAAAAAACAGTCAATTTACCTCTAAAAAGAGTCACCAGTAAATTGAGACATCTGCATCACTTGGAATGATTCTTTTTAAAATCATTTAACATTTAAATATCTAAAAGATCATTATTTCAGTTTTATGAGCTTTGCAGAAGTCTAAAGGAAGTATCTGAGCTACCAAATTAAGAAAATAAATAAAACAATCTGAACTTGATTTTTTTCTCTCCTCCCTTCATACCTTCATATTATAGCAGAACATCTATTGAGGGTAGTTATCTGTTTACAGTTTGAGGTCAGAATTCAGGAGAGTGGAGATTTGTGTCTCACTTAAGTTGGCTATTTATTACATGATCTTAGGTAAATTACTTTCCTTCTCTAAATCTTGAAGTCTTAACCATAAGGTTGTTGGAGTTATAACAACATATACCTGCCTGGTCATTTTCAGGTTCCCAATAAATGTTGTGCTCACCTGTGTCCAACTCTTTGTGACTGCTTGGACTGTAGCCCACTGGGCTCCTCTGTCCTTGGAATTTTCCAGGCAAGAATACTGGAGTGGGTTGTCCTTTCCTTTTCCAGGGATTTCTCGATCCAGGGATCAAAACTGTATTTCTTGCATCTCCTGCATTGGCAGGCAGATTCTTTACCACTGTACCATCTGGGAAGCCCCAGTCAACGTTATGCATGCTACGCTAAGTCGTTTCACTCATGTCTGACTCTTTGTAACCTTTTGGACTGTAGCCTTCCAGGCTCCTCTGTCCATAGGGATTCTCCAGGCAAGAATACTGGAGTGGGTTGCCATGCCCTCCTCCAGTGGATTTTCCCCCAATGAATATTAGCTACTGTAATTATTAACCATATGATTATCACCCCCCTGGGGCAGAGTGGAAAAGCTGTGGACCTTGGAACAATATAACAACAAACTAAGTTCCTGGAGAAAATTACTAAATGTGACTTTGAGTGTATTTCTTAACCTCACTGAAATTCAGTTTCCCTCATCTATAAAATGCATGTGGAGAATAATTCAGTCTTCTTGCAGTATCAGTGTGAAGACAGGAAATCAGGTATATAAAGATACAGAGTACATCATGAGAAATGCTGGGCTGGAAGAAGCACAAGCTGGAATCAAGATTGCCAGGAGAAATATCAATAACCTCAGATATGTAGATGACACCACCCTTATGGCAGAAAGGGAAGAGGAACTAAAAAGCCTCTTGATGAAAGTGAAAGAGGAGAGTGAAAAAATTGGCTTAAAGCTCAACATTCAGAAAACTAAGATCATGGCATCTGGTCCCATCGCTTCACGGGAAATAGATGGGGAAACAGTGGAAACAGTGTCAGACTTTATTTTGGGGGGCTCCAAAATCACTGCAGATGGTGATTGCAGCCATGAAATTAAAAGATGCTTACTCCTTGCAAGGAAAGTAATGACCAACCTCGATAGCATATTAAAAAGCAGAGACATTACTTTGCCAACAAAGGTCCAGGTCTAGCCAAGGCTATGGTTTTTCCAGTTGTCATGTATGGATGTGACAGTTGGACTGTGAAGAAAGCTGAGCACTGAAGAATTGATGCTTTTGAACTGTGGTGTTGGAGAAGACTCTTAAAAGTCCCTTGGACTGCAAGGAGATCCAACCAGTCCATTCTGAAGGAGATCAGTCCTGGGTGTTCTTTGGAAGGACTGATGCTAAAGCTGAAACTCCAGTACTTTGGCCACCTCATGCGAAGAGTTGACTCATTGGAAAAGACTCTGATGCTGGGAGGGATTGGGGGCAGGAGGAGAAGGGGATAACAGAGGATGAGATGGCTGGATGATATCACCGACTCGATGGACATGAGTTTGAGTGAACTCTGGGAGTTGGTGATGGACAGGGAGGCCTGGCGTGCTGCAATTCATGGGGTTGCAAAGAGTCGGACACGACTGAGCAACTGAACTGAACTGAACTGAAAGAATCTCTCCAGCACCTGCAAAATCTACTATGAACTTGCCTAGAACTTACTCCTGTTCAGAAGGAGTAACACATTATCTGAAGTCACTGTAATGGGTTGGATCATTTAGAATATAGCTCACTAGTCATTGAGCTATGTAAGTAGTACATTTAAAAGTAGCATAACACATGGTTAAAATATGACATATTATATATAAGCACTTTTTTTCTCTCTAGAGAATGAAAAAGGAAATACAAGGTAGAAAATTAATACAGAAGGATGAGATTTATAGTCAATGAATAAAGTCAACTCATAGTGTTTTATTCCATGCTTGGCAAAAGCTAATTATAGTTTTAGCAGCAGAGGGTCCTGGGTCTTTAATTAAGCATACCATTTTAATTTTCAACTTACTGTGAGTTTATTTGTATTATAGTGAAATTTCTATTGATTTGATATATGCTCTGAATGAATTATTTTTATGTTAAGAGAATAATAAATCCCCATTTTACTGAGAGATGCAAAGTCTCGAATTAATCATTTAAAATGAACCAGAACACCTAAGGGCAGATACACATGTGCTTGCTGATGGTGGCAAGCCTGCCTGCCCTGAGTACCTGGTGGAGGAGGACCACCTCTTAAAAGGATGGATGGAGAGCAGATGTGTGCCTTTGGGCCTTTTTGCTATTAAAAGTTACTTATCTTCTGCAAGATATTTTAGAAATTATGCAATTTGTATAGTGCAAAAACACATCTAGAGTAAATAGTTTCAAACAGAAATTTGAGAAGCACTATTAGGTACCCAGACTCTGCTCTTCTCTTTCCTCTGTTCATAAAGGCATTATTATTTATCTGAGTACAAAACAGTATTTTTCAGGAAAAAAAATATTTTAGACCAATAGATATAGAAAAAAAAATTATGGTTACCAAAGGGGACAAGGGGAGGAGGGATAAATTAGGGGATTGGGATTAACATATACACACCACTATACATGGGGGGCTTCCCCAGTGGCTCAGCAGTAGTGAATCCACTTGCCAATGCAGAAGACATGGGAGACTCAGGTTCAATCCTGGGTCAGGAAGATCCCCTGGAGGAGGGAATGGCAAGCCACTCCAGTATTCTTTCCTGAAGAATTCCATGGGCAGGGTAGCCTCACGGGCTGCAGTCCATGGGGTCACAAAGAGTCAAACACAACTGAGCATGCACGCTAGGCAACTACTATATATAAAATAAACAACCTATAAGGGAGAAGAACTTGAAAAACAATAGGCATATATGTGTGTATAACTGAATCACTGTCTGGTACACCTGAAATGAATGCAACGTTGTAAACCACCTATAATTTTTACAAAATACGGTAATACTTAAATAAACGTTAAAGAAATCTAGGAGACTTTTTGATGGAGTAATTCATCAGTTAATTAGGCAGTTAATTAGGCTAGTCTTACATAATAAAAGAACCAGAATCAGTATGTCTCTATGGTATATATAATACCATTTATGTAGATAAATAACCAGAATTATAGACTCAGTGGTTACATTTTATTGGTCAGTCAGTCATCACCCTTGAGGTCATTCTTCCACACTTCTTGAAGGTTTCAGTTCCTGATTCACTGTGACTCTTGCCAGCCCTGCTTCTACCATAATTCTTGATGATTTCAAAAATCCTAGGTAGATGGTCCTTTGGATATCTGCCCTTAGTCACCCATTCTCATGTGATTGGAAAATCAATAGTTTCCACTCCATACTCCGAGTTGCATTCAACTCTCTGAGCACTACTACTTATTTTCTATGTCATTGCTTCTCACATCCCCATCTCTGAACCGTCCTTTTTCACTGGAATCTACTGTCCACTGATCCTACTGTCCTTAGTCACCTGAGGGCTCATCTTCCTTCCTTACCCCAATTCAGTTCCAAGATCAATCATGATAAACAGCCCTGTGCTGATCCTCTAAACAATCACTGATGATCTACTGCAAGCTAACACTAGTCTCAACTCTGCTCCCCTTTTCTCTCTTCCTCCTACTCCCAGTTTTCTGACCTTTCCTGTTTTCTATCCACCACTTCGCATGAAATTTCCTATAGGAAGATGACAAATTGCAGAGGGAGGATCCCAATTACTCTTATAGTAAGCATCAAGCTCCCAGAAGTCCAGTCAGTGTGTGGATTGAAGACTATTAGGATAGTATTAGCAGATATTAGGATAAAAGCCTAGGGCCCCATCTTCAAGGGAACTAGATTCTTACACACCGAGTTTGCAGGAGGGAATAATGTTAAAAATGAATTTGTTGTTGTTGTTCAGTCTCTAAGTGGTGTCTTGCTCTTTGCAACCCGTGGTCTGCAGCATGCCAGGTTCGTCTGTCCCCCACTATCTCCAGGAGTTTGCTCAGATTCATGTCCATTGAGTCGGTGATGCTATCTAACCACCTCATCCTCTGCTGTCTCTTTCTCTTCTTGCCCTCAGTCTTTCACAGGATCAGGGTCTTTTCCAATGAGTCGACTGTTTGTATCAAGTGTCCAAAGTATTGGAGCTTCAGCTTCAATATGAGTCCTTCCAATGAATATTCATGGTCTATTTCCTATAGGATTGACTGGTTTGATCTCTTGCTGTCCAAGGGACTCACAAGAGCCTCCTCCAGCACCACAATTTGAAAGTATCAATTCTTTGGCACTCAGCCTTCTTGATGGTCCAACTCTCACATCCTTAAGTGACTATGGGAAAAACCATAAAAGTTATTAAAGAAGACAATTTAGTACAATTTGATACAAACAAACATTAACACTTCACAAAGTGTGCAATCTCCATTCCCAAGAGTCCAGAGAACTGCAAAATGGGATGCTGTGCTGTGCTTAGTCCTGACTCTTTGCAACCCCATGGATTGTAGCCCACCAGGCTCCTCTGTCCATGGGATTCTTCAGGCAAGAATACTGGAGTGGGTCACTATTTCCTACTTCAGGGGATCTTCCTGACCCAGGGATTGAACCAACATCTCCTTCATCTCCTGCATTGCAGGCAAATTCTTTACCTGCTGAGCCATGGGGTGGGAGGAAAGAAGCTTTTAAAGCTTAAAGAATAAGAAACAAAGAAGAGAAACAAATAGAGAATGAATAAAGAAGTAAGTACCAAGCCCAGAGTTGGCTTGGCATTTGCGGACTGGCTGACTGGATGTAATCTATTTCTGGTTGAGTGGGACATTTACAGGGACAGGAATATGATCTAAGTTTTGGTTTGCAGATATGGCACCAGGACAGGAGCCATTCCATCTTGGACCTAGAGTTTATTTTAACAATAATATCTCTAAAATATTTCAGCCAGTCCTCTAAAATATTTCAACCATTATTCATTTCCTCAAAGAAGAGCCAGTTCTAATCAGTTTATTAGTGAGGTGCACAGTGTCGACAGAAATATAGCTAATAGAACCATCTCAACTCTAGGATATACACTCTCTGATGGGGAAAAAAAAAACCTGAGGCACCCTGGGTGGTGAAACTAAATGCTAGCTGCAACTGAAGTTTATCTTAAACCTGACTCTGAACCTATCACCCTGTTTATGCTGAAGTATTTTAACATGAGAGATAGCCTAAGAGTCATTCAGCTGATATTGATGGAGTTTGGGATTTAAATTGGAAGAGTTCCAAAGTCTAACATGAACTTCACTCGAATCTGGGTAGTCTGAATGCACCCAAACTCTTGCATCGTCCTGCCAAGCAAGGCTGTTGAAAGCACTAAGTGAGATGATTTCTGAGAAGTACATAATAGGCAGATAGTAATAGGCAGTTTCTACATATTAATAGAATGTGTCTTTTAACACAAGAATGTGTCTTTTAAGCAAACTTGAATTGCTGTTTCTAAAATACTGTGGCCACCAAAATGTGTAAGCAGACATCATGGTGAGTTTATTAATTAGAAAATTGGGGCAAGAATTTAGATGCATTATTTCCTTGGCTTATTTATTTCTAGGAGACAATCAAATCTTGTGATCTCCTTAGTATCTGGATGTTTTAGATGAATAAAATTACCGTATGCTGTTACTTTATACAGGGTGATGCTACATTTTATGTTAGCATTTCTGTGTAGCAGTTTGAGCCATGCCATTTTAACTTGATTATTTTGGCATTCCGTTTGGATGGGAGGCCTTTTGAGTTTTATATTTTTTGCTTTTAAAACTGTGAAGGAATATGTTAGAAAAATCTTCAATCTGTGCTTATATTAGAGATAAAAACAGGATAGAATTCAAGTCTGAAGTGAAAGTTAAGAGTGCTCTAGCTCACAACTTACTAATATATGACCAGTCTGGAATAAGGTTGAATTTGTTATTCAGAAGCTCAGATTGATCACTTGAGCTCATACCCGCCCAGCTTATGAGGACACTCAGCTTTACTGACCAGGGCTCTCTTCTCCCTGGTTTGTCTGAGGACCCTCCAGAGTTAGTCCCCAGAGACCAAAGGCAAACAAGAGAGTCTCCTTACTTGATTGGCAGTATTTGTGTGTGTGAGTGGGAAGCAGAAGAGGATTTTGGGGGTTTGGGGGGATTTGGGGAGAATTCCTTTCCACCTGGAGTTGTATCTGAAACATAGCTTTGTGACTGAACACTGGACAACACAGCTTAATGTATCTTCATCCAGTGTGACGGTTACCTGTTTGCTGTCTGGGCCCCAAAATACCCACCCAGGAAGTGATTTGTCTTTAGCATACAAAGTTTAGAGTGAAATACCCAGAGTGTAAACACTCAAACACTTAGGGAGAACCCCTAAGTACTGGGATGGCTGAACCAAGAGGAACCTCCACACTCAGCCATGCTTTGTGCCAGCATGCAATGTCTCTGCAGAAGCGGGTCCTTACCCGGATGCATGCCTCTCTTCTGGGGAGTTTCCTCTGTGGGCTCCTAGTTGCTCCATAGAGCAGCAAACTTCCTGTGGATGACCTCTAGCCCAGAGGTTGCCAGATCCCCTCCCCTGCTTTGCTCAGAAGAGACTATTGGAGTCCCTAGCAGCTGGCCTGCCTGCTTCCCTAAGGGCCATTTCAGAGCACAGAAGACAGTACCAGATCTTTATCATGGTGTTGTTGTTATTTAGTTGCTCGGTCATTTTCCAACTCTTTTGCAACTCTTGGACTGCAGCCTGCCAGGCTCCTCTGTCCATGAGATTTCCCAGGCAACAGTTCTGGAGTGGGTTGCCATTTCCTTCTAAAGGGATCTTCCCAACCCGGGAATTGAACCCATGTCTCCTGTGTCTCTTGCATTGACCTGAGCCACCCCAGAGAAGCCCCCTTTATCAACTCTTCCACCTGCCTAAGCACCCATCCTTAAACATCTCAGAGAAGCACTCAGGTGAGTCTCCCAGGCACAAAGATTCCTTAAAATTTTTTCAAATTGAAAAAAAAGCTGGTCCTCACTTTCAAATTTAAATTTATCTTGCTGAGGTTTTACCTAACGAAACACTCTGTACATTTGGGAAATGCTGAACGTTTTCACACTTTTATGAACAAGTGTTAGTACCTAAATTCAACTTAGGCACATCAAAATGTGCCTTGAATAAAAACAACCATTTCCAACACCAAAGACATTTTGAAGTGGCAAGTTTTGCTCCACTTTACAAAAAAAAAAATATTAAGCAAGTCGTTTAAAGATATAGCTAGAAGGATCGTTAGTGAAACGTTGTTGCTGAACGAAAAGACACTGGGATTCCTGGCCTCTGGAGGAGAAGAATTCAATCCAGGGCCAGAGACAAGGCTTGATTGCTCAGAGCTTTTGTGTAATCAAGTTTTATTAAAGTATAAGGGAGATAGAGAAAGCTTCTGACATAGGCATCAGAAGGGGGCAGAAAGAGTGCCCCCCTGCTAGTCTTCAGCTGGATGTTATATAGTCACTAGCAGTCTGTTAATGAAAGAAAGGAATGTCTTAAAACTCAGAATGGCACCAGGCCCCTCACCCATAAGATGCATTTTGGGATAATTTTGGCACCAAATGGTTCATCCTGGGCCATAAAATGATTAACTTGAATCTTGTAGAAGGACAGATTACCATACAAATAGTTTCATTTACATAGATTATGGGAACAATATCTGAGTATAACATACCGGTTTGTCAAGTAGATTCTGAGCCATGAGGCAACCGACTTGAAGACAGAGTTTGAGGTAAATGCATATTACATTAGCATATCTTAAGACAAACATTTCCATAAGAAAAATGCATTGGTTATCTCAAGGTTTGAGAATAGTTAACTTCAGGTGAAACCAGGTGTCATTATGGCAACACAGTATTTTAAGAGAAACCTCCTTTTAAATTTGTATAGAGAAGGGAAAATATCAGCTAGTTTGTTTCCTCCTGCCCTTTAAGAGAGATAAAAATGTCTGACACTTGCAAGCTATTTCCTCCGTTTGGAGACCCCTGGCTTCCTGCCTATTACCCTCTCATTAGTTTGGCAACTAAAGAAAATAGAAGAATCTATGTGATCTAGTCCAGTGGGTGAAGGAATGCCTCCCTGAGGAATTGGTACTCAGTGTTTAACTAGAAGGGCATCCCAGGAGGCACAGTGGCAAAGAATCCGCCTTCAATGCAGGAGACGCAGGTTCCATTCCTGGGTCAGAAAGATCCCCGCCGGGAGGGAATGACAACCCACTCCAGTATTCTTGTGTGAGAAATCCCATGGACAGAGGAGCCTGGTGAGCTACAATCCATGGGGTCCCAAAGAGTCAGACGCAGCTGAGTAACAGCACACATGCACTTTTACTAGAAAGAGGTTGAGTGGGTGTAGAGATGAGCAGCCTGGTGGGCTGCTGTCTATGGGGTCGCACAGAGTCGGACAAGACTGAAGCGACTTAGCAGCAGCAGCAGAGATGAGCAGAGAATTCCACAAGAGGGAAGCAAATACCAAGGCTCTGGGAACTAAACAGCACTTGGAGCAGAGCCAGGGGAAAGTCCAACTTAGGTTGCATGGAAATCAGAAGCCAGACTACTCATGGCTTTGAAGAGCAGTTTAATGAGCTGCGCTTTATTTTAGGAATAACAGGAATTGAAAGATACAGGATTTAAAATTTTTTTTTGCCAATTAATTTTGCTGTATAGTAGAGCAGTTCAGTTCAGTTCAGTCGCTCAATCGTGTCCAACTCTTTGCGACTGTATAGTAGAAACTGTATAGTAGAAACTAACACCAAATTGTAAAGCAAAGTTAAAATTAATTAAAAATAAATAAATAAAATATTATTTTAGCTTCAAGGTAAAGAGTGGTTTGAGGATAAGTGAGAGCAATTGAGAGCCAGCCAGTTAGAAGACGTTTGAATTGACAGGAGGAAAAACATCATGTTAAGAGTAAAAATAAAAAGAGAATATTATTTCTAGCTTGGTACTAGTAATTATAGTCTTACTGAAGAAATGACACCCATAGGCACTTGGGAAATGATGTAATTCAAGAATACTGATACCGAATATGTATCAATGCAAGAGTAATTCCTTTATATAGTGCAAAAACATTTTAATATTTTCTTTGGTTTACATGGGTTAAAATTTTCTATTTAGGAGATATCTGATGTTTACTATATGGTCATTTAACAACGACCTCAGACTCAGATCTAAATCGTTTTAAAATTGTTTGTGAAAAATTAAAATATTTTCGTATTTGTTTTAGTGCCAATATTTAGTTAGAGTCTAAAACTGGTGTCTCATGCATTTAAGTGTGTCTATATACCTTACATTAATATATACCCCTTGTGATTTAAAACATCAATCCCAGCCACCACAGATCAAATTGAACAGAGTGACACACTAGCTTAGTAATATTTTATTAAATATTATAAATATTTTCCAGATTTTTATGTTCTTATGTTTGATTGTCTTGCTTTAATATATAATGCAGCTAGTCTCAGAGTTCTCCCAGTTTGTGAAATAAAGTGTATAGTATGATTTTCATCTTTATGTTGGTTAGCATACCTGAGCATTTCAGAATTATTTATTAAATGAATTAATTCATGCAGGTAACTAGTCCATAGATATTTTACACGATTACATTTACATCACTGAGTAAATTTAAATAGCCACATCAAAATATGCCTTGAATAAAAAATAACTTCAAATGCCACAGGCATTTTGGGGTAGCAAGTTTTCTTCCACTATACAAATAAAGTATTAAACAAGTCATTTTATTTTTTTTTAAATTTTATTTTATTTTTAAACTTTACATAATTATATTAGTTTTGCCAAATATCAAAATGAATCCGCCACAGGTAAAATGTAACTAGAGTATTAACTAGAGAAGTAATTGTAGAACATTTTTAGATAAAACAAAATACATTAGTTTCAGTTATTATGTTGCTTTATGGTGATCCTCGGAGAAGGCAATCGCACCCCATTCCAGTATTCTTGCCTGGAAAATCCCATGGATGGAGGAGCCCGGTGGGCTACAGTCCATGGGGTCGCTAAGAGTCAGACATGACTGAGCGACTTTACTTTCATGCATTGGAGAAAGGAAATGGCAACCCATTCCAGTGTTCTTGCCTTGAGAATCCCAGGGACAGGGATTCTCCCCAGCCCAGGGGAGCCTGCTGGGCTGCCGTCTATGGAGTCGCACAGAGTCGGACACGACTGAAGCAACTTAGCAGCAGCATGGTGATCCTAGTACCTAGGAAAAAGAGAATTGTTGTTGTTCAGCTGCTAAGCCATGTCCAACTTTTGCAACCCCATGAACTCAGCACACCAGGCTTCCCTGTCCTTCACTATCTCACAGAGTTTATTCAAACTCATGTCCATTGAGTTGGTGACTCTATCCAGCAATCTCAGCCTCTGTCACTCCCTTCTCTTCCTGATCTTAATCTTTCCCAGCATCATGGTCTTTTCCAGTGAGCTGGCTGTTTTTCGTATCAGGTGGCCAAAGGATCGGAGCTTCAGTTTCAGTATCAGTCCTTCCAGTGAATATTCAGGGTGAATTTCTTTTAGAATTGACTGGTTGGATCTCCTTGCAGTCCAAGGGACTCTCAAGTGTCTTCCCCAGCACCACAATTCAAAAGCATCAATTCTTTGGCATTCAGCCTTCCTGATGGTCCAACTCTCACATCTTTACATGACTACTGGAAAAAATATAGCTTTGATTATACACAATTTTGTCTGTAAAGTGATGTCTCTGCTTTTTAATATGCTATCCAGGTTTGTCATAGCTTTTCTTCCAAGAAGCAAGTGTTTTTTAATTTCATGGCTGCAGTCAGAATCCACAGGGATTTTGGAACCCAAGATGGTAAAGTCTGCCACTTTTTCTATTTTTTCCCCATCTATTGCCTTGATGTGATAGGACTAGATGCCATGATATTAGTTTTTTGAATGTTGAGTTTAAAGGCAGCTTTTACACTCTCCTCTTTGACCTTCATCAAGAGTTCCTCTTCACTTTCTGAGGCTGGTGATATTTCTCCTAGAAATCTTGATTCCAGCTTGTGATTCATCCAGCTTGGCATTTCCCATGATGTACTCTGCATCAGTTCAGTTCAGGTCAGTCACTCAGTGGTGTCTGACTGTTTGTGACTCCATGGATTGCAGCGTGCCATGCCTTTCTGTCCATCACCAACTCCCAAAGTTTACTCAAACTCATGTCCATTGAATCGGTGATGCCATCCACCCATCTCATCTTCTGTTGTCCCCTTCTCCCACCTTCAATCTTTCTCAGCATCAGGGTTTTTTCAAATGAGTCCTTCCCATCAGGTAGCCAAATTATTGGAGTTTCAGCTTCAGGATCAGTCCTTCCATTGAATTTTTAGGACTGATTTCCTTTCAGATGGACTGGTTGGATCTCCTTGCAGTCCAAGGGATTCTCAAGAGCCTTCTCCAACAGCACAGTTCAAAAGCATCAGTTCTTCATTGCTCAGCTTTCTTTATAGCCCAACTCTCACATCCATACTGGAAAAATCATAGCTTTGACTAGACGGACCTTTGTTGGCAAAGTAATGTCTCTGGTTTTTAATATGCTGTTTAGGTTGGTCATAAGTTTTCTTCCAAGGAGTAAGTGTCTTTTACTTTCATGGCTGCAGTCACCATCTGTGGTGATTTTGGAGCCCCCCAGAAATAAAATCTGTCACTGTTTCCATTGTTTCCCCATCTATTTTCCATGAAGTAATGGGACTGGATGCCATGATCTTCATTTTCTGAATGTTGAGTTTTAAGCCAAATTTTTCACTCTCCTCTTTCTCTGGATAGAAGCTAAATAAGTAAGGTGGCAATATACAACCTTGATATACCCCTTTCCCAATTTGAAGCAGTCTGCTGTTTCATGTCTGGTTCAAACTGTTGTTTCTTGACCTGCTTACAGGTTTCTCAGAGGCAGGTCAGGTGGTCTGGTATTTCCATCTCTTACAGAATTTTCCACTGTTTGTTGTGACCCACACAGTGGCTCAGATGTTAAAGAATCCACCTGCAGTTCGGGAGACCTGGGTTTGATCCATAGGTTGGGAAGATCCCTTGGAGAAGGGAACAGCTAACCACTCAGTATTCTTGCCTGGAGAATTCCATGGAAGAGGAGCCTAGTGGGCTACAGTCCAATTGTTCCAAAGAGTTGACATGACTGAGCCACTTACATGTAGGACTTCTTTATAGCTTAGATAGTAAAGAATCTGCCTGGAATGCAGGAGACCCTGGTTCTATCCCTGGGTTGGGAAAATTCACTAAAGAAGGGAATACAACCCACTCTAGTATTCTTGCCTGGAGAATCCCATGACAGAGGAGGCTAATGGGCTACAGTCCGCAGGGTGGCAAAGAATCAGACATGATTGGATGACTAACACTATGCTTCTACACACAGTCAAAGGCTTTAGCGTAGTCAGTAAAGCAAAAGTAGATGTTTTTCTGGAATTCCCTTGCTTTCTCTATGATGCAACAAATGTTTGCAATTTGATCTGGTTCCTCTCTCTCTTCTAAATCCAGCTTGTACATCTGGAATTTCTCGGTTCACGTTCTGCTGAAACCAAGCTTTAATTATTTTGAGCATTACCTTGCTACCATGTGAAATGAGTGCAGTTGTATGGTGATTTGAACATTCTTTGGCATCGCCCTTCTTTGGTGGGATTGGAATGAAAACTGACCTTTTCCACTGCTGTGGCCACTGCTGAGTTTTTCAAATTTGCTGGCATATTGAGTGCAACCCTTTAAGATAGTCATCTTTTAGGATGTAAATAGCTCAGCTGGAATTCCATTACCTCCACTAGCTTTGTTCATGGTAGTGCTTCCTATAGCCTACTTCACTTCACATTCCAGGATGTCTGGTTCTAGGTGAGTGCTCACGCCATCATTGTTATCTAGGTCATTAAGACCTTTATTGTACAGTTCTTTTCTGTATTCTTGCCACCTCTTCTTAATGTCTTCTGCTTCTGCTAGTTCCTTGTCATTTCTGTCCTTTATTGTGCCTATCTTTGCATGAAATATTCCCTTGGTACCTTCAATTTTCTTGAAAAGATCTCTAGTGTTTCCCATTTTATGGATTTCCTGTATTTCTTTGCCTCTTTTTCTTATGGCTTTATTATCTCTCCTTGTTATTCTGTGAATCTCTGCATTCAGATGAGTATATCTTTCCCTTTCTCCTTTTCCTTTCACTTCTCATTTTATGTCATTTTATTTCTAAAATGTTATATATTCAAAATATACTTAAGTCATGTTAAGGTTCAGAAATATGTGTACAGTGTCAGTATTTTAAAGGTATATAATTAAATCTCTTAAGCAATCAAATGTGTAAATATGAAGTATTATAATTCAATACAGGTAATATTTTATGGATTTGAAGGACACTGCAGTAAAATATTTCATTATTTAAGTGGTTATTAGTTCTAAGATTTTACTAGGTGGCAGACTAGATAATTCACTCAATTTTTCAGTTTAAAGTAACATAAATGGAGTAGGTTCAGTTATATAGAACAGAAATGGCACACTACATAAATATTGTTGTTCTATCTAATTTCAATTCTAGAAGTCACTTAAACACAATGACTGGATCACTCAAATATTTTATCACTGTCTCTTACTAAAGCCTCAAATATATCTGTCTACACATATATATGGACAGAGGAACCTGGTGGGCTACAATCCATAGGATTGTAAAGAGTCGTACAAAGCACACTGTATGTACATATTTGATGTATTTTGTTAGAAAAGGATTATAAAGAAAAAAATTCAAGTAATCAAAAATTTTTCTAAAATTCAAAAATAACATATGTGAAAGAAAAAGTCATATTTCTCAGAGAAAATAAAAATTTCTAAAATATGAGATACATTTCTTACTTGTTGACAGCTTTGTTTCCTCAGAAATTCCTTCCCTGACCATGCATCTTAGCACCTTCCAAGATGTTCCTATTTAATTTGTGAATCACAGATTTCAGTCAGCCACTTGCAGCATCCTTAGAAAAATATATACATTCATATAATTTATGAACTTTTTGCAGTTTTTTTCTAAAGTCTAAACCAAAGGCAGGGATTTAACATTATACTTTTGTTTTAATCTCTTGGAAACCAGCGTTTTCCAATAGCAGATACTTGATACTTATTTACTAAATTAGATGCTAAATATGGTTCTCAGTAATTTGAAACCACCGTAATGAAATTATGATCTAACAACTACTATTGAGGGGTAGATACAGAAGTAGAGATTACAAAAGTTTAAATTAGAAACTCTGACATGTAGTTAAATATTCTTAGTAATACTCCTTTTTATTTGGCTCATCTGAATCTCTTTTCCTACCCACCTATTTATTGAAAGTAGCAGTGACCATAGTAGACCTCCATCTGGCAGAAGGTGATCCCCACGTTAGGCAGAGCTGTGCTGGGTTGGTGCCTGGCAGTAGAGAGGAGTCTGATCAGGGGCCCTGCTAGGCATTCACTGGGCCCGCCCTGTAGGGCTGAGCTCACCCCCAGGCCTGGCTCAGACCAGCGCAAACCCAGAGATACTGAGAAGGCAGAGTCAGGGGTGAGCCATGGGTCCTCAACTCCTCCCAGGGAACAGGAGGTGCAGACAGAAACACAGAACAAGGAGGTCTCCACCTGATGTTCTGGAGATTTGCATGAGTTAATGCATGGAAAGCTCTAATAATAATGCTCTTTAAATTTTATGTGTTATAGAGTTTTGGACTATTTTTTTTTTTAACTTCCGAAAGAGATTTTTAAAAACTGAACAAACAGGAAAACCTTAGGTCAGTTAATTTTCCTTTTCAGAAGCTCAGATCATGAATATGCTATTTATTCTCTAAATGAGACTCTGCTTTATCTTCACTGTCCATTTTGCTACTTTATGTATTCATTTTAGTTTCTGCTGCGTCAGATTATTGAATATTGTCTGTGACAGACCATAACACGGTAAATATCTTTAGTGACATGGTTGTTTCAAAATGTTTCTTAAATGAAGACTTTTGAAACTTCCAGATGGTATGAGATTTGTCAGTTGGTGGCACTTCCTAGGCTTACCAGGTGAAGTAGTACCAGCCCCAAAGTCAACTGATTTTTTTTTTTGATATTTTTTTGCCATTAGGCCACTCTTCTAATTTCTCAGGTTTCTCTGGTGGCTCAGATGGTAAAGAATCTGTCTACAGTGCAGGAGACCGGTCTCAATTCCTGGGTCAGGAAGATCCCTGGAGAAGAGAATAGCACCCCACTCCAGTATCCTTGCCTGAAGAATTCCATGGGCAGAGGAGCCTGGTGGGCTGCAGTTCATGTGGTCACAAAAAGTCAGACATGACTGAGCGACTTTCACTCAACTAACTCACCCTTCTAATTTTTCAGAAGTGTCTGAAAAAATGAACTTTTTATCAAATGTATGCATATTGGTGACTTTTGAAGGAGAAGAATAGAGCTTCTAAAAGAAAAGTGAAAGTGAAGTTGCTCAGTTGTGCCTGACTCTTTGCGACCCCATGGATAGTAGCCTGCACCAAGCTCCTCCGTCCATGGGATTTTCAAGGCAAGAGTACTGGAGTGGGTTGCCATTTCCTTCTCCAGGAATCTTCTCACATTGTACACAGATGCTTTACCATCTGAGCCACCAGGAAAGTCCAGAGAAAGTCCATGACTTTCTTTCTAAAAGAAAGTCATGTGGAATACAAATTATATGGTGTTTCTCCATAAACTGTGTGTGCATGCATGCTTGGTAGTGTCCAATTCTTTGTGATCCCATGGACTGTGGCATACCAGATTCCTCTGTCCATGGGATTCTCCAGGCAAGAATACTGGAGCGGGTTCCCATCTCCTACTCCAGGGGATCTCCTTGACCTAGGGATCGAACCCATGTCTCTTGCATTCCCTGCATTGGCAAGTGGATTCTTTACCACTGTACCACCTGGGAAACCCCGTACTTAATATAGTTATGGGAAAATCTGAACAAACTTTTTTCCAACCCAGTTTAATAATATTTGCTCTCAAAATGGAGGTGAGGCCATGCAATTCTGGTTATATTGCTTCCCACAAAGTGCAGATCTCATCAAACACCTAATGATATCATAATTTTCAAATATTTTTATTAGGTAAGTGTCAATACTGTTACAGTAATGTAACCAAGATGGCATATAGTTTTCACAGATAACTCTGAAATTAAGTATTTTTAAGAGTTGTTTAGATCTTAAATGAGAGGATGATTAAGCCCAGTGGAAACTGACTTCAGGGCCCTTTGGGAAAATCCCAGCAAGCCTGCAGGGAGCCCTCTCAATCCCAAAAGGAGGGAGACTTTCCTTCTGGCAAAGCACCCATCTGTTTTATAGAGTTAGAGCTGAGGAGAGGAGTGATCTCTTGGGTCCTGCTGACAGTCAGTTCCTCTCTAAGACCTCAGATCAAATGCTCACGTGCATGTGAGTAACAGTGCCCTCCCTCCTGGACCCAGCAGATAATGAGACTAAGATCAACTTCCCTGGTGATCCGGTGGTTAAGCCTTCACCCTTCCATTGCAGGGGATGTACGTTCAATCCCTGGTTGAGGAGGTAGGATGCTACATGCCTCATGGTCAAAAAGCCAAAACGTAAATATTGCAACAAATTCAATAACAACTTTAAAAACAGACCACATAAAAAAATCTTTAAAAAAATAAAAGGTTAGCTGGAGACGACGTGTTTCTGAGCTACCAACTGAATGTTTCTGTCCTGAATATTTCAGTCAGTTCTGGAGCCTGAGGTCTAGGCAAAGGTCCAGCTACCAGCAGGGATTTTTTAAGTGGCCTTAAAAAGTGAAGTTGCTCAGTCGTGTCTGACTCTTTGCGACCCCATGGACTGTAGGCTGCCACACTCCTCCATTCATGGACTTTTCCAGGCAAAAGTACTGGAGTGGGTTGCCATTTCCCTCTTCAGGGGATCTTCCTGACCCAGGGACTGAACCCAGGTCTCCCACATTGTAGGGAGACGCTTTACTGTTTGAGCCGCCAGGGAAGCCCCCATAGTTAAGTGGCCTTAAGTAAGTTTAAATACATATTGTATGGAGAACAAAGCTGATTATCACTTAAAGTGGCTGCTACAGGGAATCTCAAAATATGTGAACCAGGAGAGCTACCAGTGATGCTGAGACATCAACTAAAGATCAGATCACCAACCACAGCGACAGTAAGGTGTTTGTTGTGGTTTTATCTTGCCCCATTTTTCTGGGGGAAACATCAAGTGTGTGTGTGTGTGTGTGTGTGTATGCGCGTGTGCACATGCATTGTGCAGGAGGATGTAAATAGGAAGAAAGCTTATGTAAACCCTAGGACGAGTGGAAATTCTCAGGATTCTTCTAGAACAACACTATCAATTGAGCCATGTCCTCAGTTCATTACAATGAGTTGTTATCTCAATGACAATATTTGCTTCATTGTATTAAGATTTGACAATTAAAAGCACATACTGTGAGAACAGAGAGCCGCAAGAAATCTTAGAACTCACATTATGGACAATAAGTTCATTGTGAGAAATTTTTGTCAATCCACATATTCATCTTATAAATTCGTATTTCATTATTTTTCACGCAGTAACTTCTTCAATCAGCTTTATGAGGAGTGAGAAAATGCATTATAAAAATTAAATTACTGAATTTAGTTTTCTTACAGTGCTAAAATGTTGGTTAAAATATTCTTGGAAAATAGCAATGCATTTCTTTTCCACAAAACAGTTTGTGTGGGATGACTTGCTCTCACAACTGCATGTAGTTTAATGCCTGAGGCTAGGAATCACTCACTCCTAAACCTGTTGTTATAAAAACACCATTTTGGATTGTTAGTGTAATGCAAATATTTCTTTGAAATGTAGGTTGTTTTCCAGTCTCAGTATTATCACAGAGCTCACCCACCCAGCCAACATGAGATTCATGCAATTCAGAGCCAAAGACTGTTACTCTCTTGCTCTTTCAAAGCTGGAAAAGGTAAGTCACCACATGATCAAGTAAGTTGCATTTAATTGTTTGGATTGAAAGACTAACTTGGGAAATTTTTACATGTAGAAAGAAATGCCATGAAATATTAAAAATAAAAATGCTATTTTGAATTCCTATGTGGGGCTAAAATCTTAATTTGTAAGTTTTTTTAAAGTGTATAGTGATGGGTTTGAACCAGTAATATCAGAAGTGAACATGATGGAAATATCTCATTCTGGCATCATGGATCACAAATTGAAAGCATGATTTATGAAAGAACTAAATGCACCTGGAATATATATATATATATATATACACACACACACACTCACAAATGATGTCTATTATTGATAATATCATTAGTGCTATGTCAAGACATGTATATTTGCAGTTTTCAAAAATCCTTTAAATCTCAGAAAACCCATGGGCTTTGTTGAAAGTCAGTCCCCAAATGAGATAATCTGACATACAGTCTGAGACAAAGTCAAGTTTATTGCTTAGGTAAGTAAGGGAACCCTGAATACTCATTGGAAGGACTGATACTGAAGCTGAAGCTCCAATATTTTGCCCATTTGATGCGAACAGTCGACTCATTGGAAAAGACCTTGATGCTGGGAAAGATTGAAGGCAGAAGAAGAGGGCAACAGAGAATGAGATGGCATCAGAGGATGAGAGGTTGGATAACATCACTGATCCAATGAACACGTGCTCAGTTGCACAGTCGTGTCTGACCCTTTGCTACCCCATGGACTGTAGCCCACCAGGCTCCTCTGTCCATGGAATTTTCTAGGCAAAAATACTGGAGTGGGTTGCCATTTCCTTCTCCAGGGGATCTTCCAGATAAACTTGGGCAAACTCTGGGAGATAGTAGGGAACAGGGAAGCCTGGTGTGCTGCAGTCCATGGGATTGCAAAGAATTGGACATGACTTGGTGACTGAACAACAAAGTAAGGGAACTGTCACCTCAGGAGAGTTTTTTTGTTTTGTTTTGTTTATAAATATTTATTAAAATTGAGAGGTGTTTGCTCTTCCGTCCCATGAGCATCCATCCAGCTGCTCATCAACTGCTAAGATGCAGAGTTGCTGTCATAAATGCCCTTGAAATCGTCAGGATAATCGATTATCTGCCTTTACTTATAACTCCTTGTTCCTTGACTTGTGGTCAGCACCTCTCTTTACACTGTTATGTAAAAGGTGTCCAGAATTTGTGCCCCGAGTAAGCCATCCATGGGTAAAAACGTATGTGGTGTGTGCTAAGTTGTTTCAGTCATGTCTGATTCTTTGCGACCCTATGGACTGTATGTAGCCCACCAGACTCCTCTGTTTGTGGGATTCTCCAGGCAAGAATACTGGAGTGGGTTCCACGCCTTCCTCCAGGGGATCTTCCTGCCCCAGGAATGGAACCCACGTCTCTTACATCTCTTGCATTGGCAGGCCAGTTCTTTACCACTAGTGCCACCTGGGAAGCCCTAAAAAACATATACCTGCGATCAAATAAACATTGGCCCTGACATGTCAAAGACTCAAAACCCACCTGAGAAGAGTGGTTTTAAAATAGCCAAAGATGGATTTTCTCAGCACAAATCTAAAATGTGCCTGAGATCAGATAGAGCTAATTAAGACTCAAGAGAGCCTTGTAGTGGGGGAAGGAAGATCAAAATCTATAAAGAACTGAAATTTTATCGAATGAGGCTCTTTCCAGGTAGAGACTTATTAGGATTGCGAGGATATGAGAATAATGCTAAGGAAGACGGTAGCGTTACTGTGCAGTCATGTTATGGGGACAGAAAGGAGTGGTTTTCATTCTCAGTGTCCAGGCTGCCTGTGAGGATAAACAGACTTTGCATTCAAGGTGTACTTGATGTTAGTATACTGGGAGAATTAGATATATGAGAGGAAAAAAAAAAAAAAAAGATCCAGTCTTATACATGTGAAAATGTGTCAAATATATGCCATCTTCATTATTTGTAACAATATAAGGTAGAGAGAAGGATGGCTTATGTTTTTGTTTGTTTGTTTGTTTTTTGGTTAGTTTTTTCTTTCACTTTATTTTGATTCCCTGTTATGCCAGGCACTGTCTTGATACCTGGGTGGCATATCGTTGAGTGAGGGCTCTTCTGTGCTCTTGTCTGGTGATTTCCATCTTCACTGCTGGTCACATACATTATGTTAGTAGAGTCTTAGCGCTGCTTCTTTATAAGCACAGTAATACTGCTATTAGAGACTGCTTCCAGATGAGGAAACTGAGTTTAAGAAAGACTAAATCACTTTTTTTCAAGATCATATAACGATCAATGTTGTCAAACCCAATCAGCGAGCCGGAGGCACAGTGAGGCCAAAGAAACAGAAAGGTCTGAGTTTGGTGTGGAGAAAGTTTTACTGCAGGGCCATGCGGGAGAACCGGGAGGCTCCTGCCCTGAAGACCTGAACTCTGATGGTTTTCTGGGAAGACTTTTTATAGGCAAAATTGGGAGGGGAACTTCAGGGTGTGTAACTCTCCTCTGATTGGTTGGAGGCTGTGTTCTAGGAATTTCAATGATCAGCCTTCTGGTTCCAATCAGTCTGGAGTCCAGGAGCTGTTGCTCAGCATGAGGTTACCATCCTCCACCAGTGTGGGGGCCTTAGTTCCTATAGAATTCAGAGATGTGGATCAGATTGTATGCACATCCCCCAAGGAGGAGCCCAGACCTGGACCCATAGCTGTACTATCCTTTTCTTTCCTTGTTTATTGAAGTATAGTTGATGTACAGTATGGTGATTCATATTTTTTTAAAGTTTATACAAACTAGTGAATATACAAAAAAGAACACTAACAGATATGCAGAACAAACAGGTGGGTCAAGGAAGAAGGAGGGGCAATCTACAGGGGATTAAGAGGTAGAAACTGTTAGGTATAAATAAGCTATAAGGATATATTGTTTAACAAGGGAAAGACAGCCAATATTTTATAGTAACTCTAAACGGATCACTGTTGTTTCTTTCTGCATTACCTGACTCCCCTAATTAGTAACTGAATCTGCCCTTTAGAAATTCGGGAAGGTCTAGGAAACTGATAAAAAAGGTAGGGTTCTGCTCAGTTTCATCTGGTCAGTGCATAAGAGAAACGTAAAGCCATTAGTGTTCAGAAAATGTTCCCTGTGTCATACGCTGCCTTAACACCAAGAACCACAGCTGAATGGCTCAGCATCCACAGACAAATCCAGGATTAAGCAGCCAGTGGAATCGATGCTGGCCTGGTGTGGCATGGTCTCCTTCATGACGTGTAAGGGAGGAGCACCCCATGATGAAGCCAGACAGGTTCTGCAGTCACATCATCCATGGCTCTACTGTCCATTCCATTTAGGAATGGAACCTAGATAAAACATTTACACCACCATAGCCCTTGGCAGTTGTCTCTGGAAAATAGTGATGATAGCCAAATGATAGGGTCATTGCAAAGGTTACATCACACAATCTAGTCACAATATTTAGCCTGGTTTGGGCATATAATCAGTGCTCAAATAAATAGTCTCAAAAGCATAATTATAAATTAATATTGTTTACATCATTACTAATAAATATTCTATTGATTTTGTGTTCCATTGCTAAGTCATGTCCAACTCTTTGCAACCCCATGGACTGCAGCACACCACACTTCCCTGTCCTCCACTATCTTTCAGAGTGTGCTCAAGCTAATGTCCATTGAATCAGTGATGCCATCCAACCATCTCATCCTCTGTCACTTTCTCCCTCTACCCTCAATCTTTCCCAGCATCAGGATCTTTCCTATGTGTATTTAATTTTATACCAGTTCAGTTCATACAGTAAAGTTATAATTGTGGAAGTTATTTTCTGTACTGGTGAATCTGTGTGTCTACACTATTGTGTGTCACTTGTGTTAGGGGAAAAGAAGAACAAGATGAAATTTGACCTGTGTTGGGGAATTAATTAAAAACAAAAACTTCCTCCAACCTAAAATCCTCTTCATTAATGTAGAAAAGTTTTGTTTGAATAAGCTTTAAATCAGATTATGTATGATATGCATCTCAGAAATCCCCTAAAGAGATTACAAGGACAGAAAGACATTTCATCTGTTTATGTAGCTGGGCAGATACGGTCATTTACATACATGTTAATTGTCCTGATCTAAAGGAAAAATAAATTGTCTTCTATCTTTGCAGCAAACAAGAAGTTACAACTTCGAGCCTGGCATCTAGGCTCCCAAAGAGCCCAACTCCCAAAGAGACAGACAGAGTACTTTATGTTCCCATTTCAAAAAGATAGTTCCAAGGCTCTCAAGACATTCCTGGGAAACGAAGCTGTCTGGAGGTTATTCACGTTTTCAAAAGTTTTGCATCTGTTTCTAAGAGACAAAGAAAGGATTTACAATTGCAAATTTTCTAAAAGGAAACTCTCTAGGAAAAAGAAAGTGAAGGAGACAGTTTTATTTTTTGGCATGAGGGAATTAATTTATTTCTTGAGATTTATATTTACACTTGCATCTTCTTTGGGGGCTTCCCTGGTGTCTCAGATGATAAAGAATCTGCCTGCTATGCAGGACACCTGGATTCTATCTCTGGTTTGGGAAGATACCCTGGAGTAGGAAATGGCAATCCACTCCAGTATTCTTGCTTGGGATATCCCATGCACAGAGGAGCCTAGTTAGCTATGGCCCATGGTGGTCCATGGGGTTGCAAAGAGTCAGACAGTACTGAGCTACTAACACTTTCCCTTCACTTTCTTTCACTTGCATCTTCTAGATATTTTCCAAGAAGAATAAAAAATAACATATTACCAAATTATTAAGAATAGAGGAGTTAAGGGAAGTGGAATTGAAACCAATGGTTTCAATGTTATAAAGCCATGGATATTTTGTAAAAATTCAGTAAGTGAATTTTAATTCAGTTACTCTCAGTTATATCTATTGAAATAGGATTTATGCATGTTGCGGTCTTTTTTACAGACTGGGGCCTGGTGGATTGGAGTTGACAAAAAGAAAGCAAAAGAGAGAGAGACTAATATTCCCTGGGTTATGTGGAAAACCAATAAAGCTCTAGAATAGGGCTTGTACCGCTCATGAAGGCACAGGGCGTCCTCTCAAGGAGGTCTTGAAATCCTGGGCAGGAAAGTGAGCTCGGCAGGCCTCCACACTCCAAAGAACTAGCCAGAGATGGAAAAGACACGGGGGACACAAGTCTCTAGTGGAACAAGGGTGCTTTATTCATGTTTGTGTGAGCTTATATATTGTTATACAAGGAAGCTTTAGGTAAAAAATAAAGTTAGGCAAAGAACAAAAAACCAGATGCATAACAACTGTTACCAAAGGAATAACAAGAAATAACAATTGTCAGAAGGCCAGAAGACAATCCATATCTTGAGTAAGAGGGTCGTGACTAAACAATTTTACCTTAGGGTAAAAGGTTACTGAAGGAAATCCATGCATGTGTTCTGTCCCATGACCTCAGTCCTGGGAACAGTGTACCGCTCCACTCGTTCCTGTCTACCAGGAACTGATAAGGAACAGAGGGTTCATGAGAAACAGAAAACAACATACAGGAACCCTAAAGTTAAACGTTCCCTGACAGTTGCATAGAAACATTTTAGGCTGCTTCCCTCATAGCTCAGTCTGTAAAGAATCCAACCTCAGTGCGGGAGACCCAGGTTTGATTCCTGGATTGGGAAGATCCCCTGGAGAAGGAAATGGCAACCCACTCCAATATTCTTGCCTGGAGAATCCTGGACAGAGGAGCCTGGCAGGCTAGAGTCCATGAGGGTCGCAAGAGTCAGACATGACTTAACTACTAAACCACCACCACCACCACTATGGGTTGAATTGTGTTTCTCTGCCCCACCAAAAATGTCCTCGAGTCTTAGCCTCCACTACTTCAGAAGGTGAAATTCTCTGAAGAGAGGGTTTTACCGAGGTAAGCAAGATAAAGAAGGCCTTTAGGGCCTAATCCAGAATGACTGGCATCCTTATAAAAAGTGTAAATTCAGACCTAGGGACAGATACTTGTACATGGAAGACAGACATCCACAAGCCAAGAGGAGAGGCCTGGAACAAATCCATCACTGAGTCCTCAGCTGGAAACAAAGCTGGAAACACCTTCATTTCAAACTCTGAGCTTTCATAACTGAGAGGAAATAAATTTCAGTTGTTTTAGCACTCTGTTTATGACACTTCCTTATGGCAGTGCTGGCAATCTAACACATGTGCCATCACTGATAATGGTAACTGTTCATTTCTAACTGGTGCTTTTTATCACTGAACTGTTTGGAGGAGGTTGCCATTAACCCCACCATAGAGCCACCAGAACTTATACAGGACGGGGGAAACAGAATCTTGGAGGGCACAAACAAAACCTTGTGCACACCAGGACCCAGGAGAAGAGAGCAGTGACCCCAGAACAGACTGACCCAGACTTGCCTGTGAGTGTCCAGGAGTCTCTGGCAGAAGCCGTGGCCTGCTGCAGGGTCAGAGGCAGTATGTGCCGCAGTGCCTTCATGGGACCTTTATCTTCATTACCTCCACCATAGTTTGGCCTCAAGTCAAACAACAGGGAGGGAATACAGCCCCAAAGTCAACATAAAAATTGGAATAAAGATTTACTGAGCATGGCCCCACCCATCAGAACAAGACTCAGTTTCCCCCTCAGTCAGTCTCTCCCATCAGGAAGCTTCCATATGCCTCTTATCCTTATTTGTCATAGGGCAGAAAAAATGAAAACTACACTCACAGAAAACTAATCAAACTGATCACATGGACCATAACCTTGTCTAACTCAATGAAAATATGAGCCATGCCATGTAGGGCCATCCAAGACAGACAGGTCATGATGGAGAGTCCTGACAAAACATGGTCCAGTGGAGAAGGGAATGGCAAACCACTTCAGTATTCTTGTCTTGAAAACCCCATGAACAGTATGAAAAGGCAAAAAGAATACACTGAAAGAGGAACTCCCCAGGTCTGTAGGTGCCCAATATGCTACTGGAGATCAGTGAAGAAATAACTCCAGAAAGAATGAAGAGACAAAGCCAAAGCAAAAACAACACCCAGTTGTGGATGTGATTGGTGATGGAAGTAAAGTCTGATGCTATAAAGAGCAATATTGCATAGGAACCTGGAATGTTAGGCCCATGAATCAAGGCAAATTGGAAGTGGTCAAACAGAAAATGGCAAGAGTGAACATGGACATTTTAAGAATCAGTGAAGTAAAATGGACTGGAATGGGTGAATTTAACTCAGATGACCATTATATCTACTACTGTGGGCAAGAATTCCTTAGAAGAAATGGAGTAGCCATGATAGTCAAGAAAAGAGTCCAAAATGCAGTACTGGGATGCAATCTCAAAAACGACAGCATGATCTCTGTTCATTTTCAAGGCAAACCATTCAATATCACAGTAATCCAAGTCTATGTCCTGATGAGTAAGGCTGAAGAAGCTGAAGCTGAACAGGTCTATGAAGACCTACAAGACCTTCTAGAACTAATACCCAATAAAGATGTCCTTTTCATTATAGGGGACTGGAATGCAAAAGTAGGAATTCAAGAGATACCTGTAGTAACAGGCAAATTTGGCCTTGGTGTACAAAATGAAGCAGGTCAAAGGCTATCAGAGTTTTGCCAAGAGAATGAAGAACGTACTGGTCATAGCAAAGACCCTCTTCCAACAAGAAAAGAGAAAACCATTAGATCATTCAGGTATGACCTAAATCAAATTGTACAGTGGACATGGCAGATAGATTCAAGGGATTAGATCTGATAGACAGAGTGCCTGAAGAATTATGGATGGAGGTTCATGGCATTGTTCAGAAGGCAGTGATAAAGACCATCCCCAAGAAAAACAAATGCAAATAGGCAAAATGCTTGTCTGAGGAGGCCTTACAATTAGCTGAAAAAAGAAGAGAAGCTAAAGGCAAAGGAGAAAAGGAAAGATATACCCATTTCAATACAGAGTTCCAAAGAATAGCAGGGAGAGATAAGGAAGCCTTCCTCAGTGATCAATGCAAAGAAATAGAGGAAAAGGATAGAATGGGAAACACTAGAGATCTCGTCAAGAAAATGAGAGATACTAAGGGAATACTTCATGCAAAGATGGGCACAATAAACGACAGAAATGGTATGAACCTAACAGAAGCTGGAGATATTAAGAAGAGGTGGCAAGAATACAAAGAAGAACTATACAAAAAGATCTTCATGATCCAGATAACCATGAAAGTGTGATCACTCACCTAGAGCCAGACATCCTGGAATGCAAAGTCAAGTGGGCCTTAGGAAGCATCACTACGAACAAAGCTAGAGGTGATGGAATTCCAGTTGAGCTATTTCAAATCCTAAAAGATGATGCTGTGAAAGTGCTGCACTCATTATGCCAGCAAGTGTGCAAAACTCAGCTGTGGCCACAGGACTGGAAAGGTCAGTTTTCATTCCGATCATGCAAAGAATGTTCAAACTACTACACAATTGCACTCATCTTACATGCTAACAAAGTAATGCTCAAAATTCTTCAAGCCAGGCTTCAACAGTACATGAACTGCAAACTTTCAGACGTTCAAGCTGGATTTAGAAAAGGCAGAGAAACCAGAGGTCAAATTGTCAACATCCATTGGATCCTCAAAAAAGCGAGAGAGTTCCAGAAAAATATCAACTGCTATTTTATTGACTATGCCAAAGCCTTTGACTGTGTGGGTTACAGCAAACTGGAAAATTTTTCAAGAGATGGGAATAGCAGACCATGTGACCTGCTCCTGAGAAATATGCATGTAGATCAAGAAATGACAGTTAAAACTGGACATGGAACAACAAACTGGTTCCAAATCATGAAAGGAGTATGTCAAGGCTGTATATTGTCACCTTGCTTATTTTACTTACATGCAGTAAACATCATGGGAAATGCCGGGCTATATGAATCTCAAGCTTGAATCAAGATTGCCGGGAGAAATATCTATAGCCTCAGATATGCAGGTGACACCACGCTTATGGCAGAAAGGGAAGAAGAACTGAAGAGCCTCTTGATGAAAATGAAAGAGGAGAGTGAAAAAGTTGGCTTACAACTCAACATTCAGAAAACTAAGATCATGGGATCCAGTCCCATCACTTCATGGCAAATAGATGGGGAAACAATGGAAACAGTGAGAAACTTAATTTTCTTGGTCTCTAAAATCATTGCAGATGGTGACTCCAGCCATGAAATTAAAAGATGTATGGTCTTTGAAAGAAAAAATATGACCAACCTAGACAACATATTAAAAAGCTGAGACATTACTTTGCCTTCCAATGTCTGTCTAGTCAAAGCTACATTTTTTTCCAGTAGTCATGTATGGATGTGAGATTTGGACTATAAAGAAAGCTGAGTGCCAAGTTATTGAAGCTGTTGAACTGTGGTGTCGGAGAAGACTCTTGAGAGTCCCTTGGACTGAAAGGAGATCCAACCAGTCAATGGTAAAGGAAATCAGTCCTGAATATTCATTTGAAGGACTGATGTTGAAGCTGAAACTCCAGTACTTTGGCCACCTAAGGCAAATTACTGACCTATTTATTTATTTATTTTTTTTTAGAATGGGAAAAAGTATTTTCTTTTTTTTTTTTTTTTTTGTCCTTGCTCTTTATTTATTTATTTATTTTAATTTTATTTTATTTTTAAACCTTACATAATTGTATTAGTTTTGCCAAATATCAAAATGAATCCACCACAGGTATACATGTGTTCCCCATCCTGAACCCTCCTCCCTCCTCCCTCCCCATACCATCCCTCTGGGTCGTCCCAGTGCACCAGCCCCAAGCATCCAGCATCGTGCATTGAACCTGGACTGGCATCTCGTTTCATACATGACATTTCACATGTTTCAATGCCATTCTCCCAAATCTTCCCACCCTCTCCCTCTCCCACAGAGTCCATAAGACTGTTCTATACATCAGTGTCTCTTTTGCTGTCTCGTATACAGGGTTATCGTTATATATATATATGGAATTTAGAAAGATGGTAATGATAACCCTGTATACTGACCTATTTAAAAAGACCCTGATGCTGGGAAAGATTGAAGGCGGGAGAGGAATGGGACAACAGAGGCTGAGATTGGTTGGATGGCATCACCGACTCAATGGACATGAGTTTGAGTAAGCTCCAGGAGTTTGTAATGGACAGGGAAGCCTGGCGTGCTGCAGTCCATTGGGTTACAAAGAGTCAGACACAACTGTATGACCGAACTGAACTGACTGTGGTGCTGGAAAAGAGTCTTGAGAATCCCCTCAACTACAAGGAGATCAAACCAGTAAATCCTAAAGTAAATCAACCCTGAATATTCATTTGAAGGACTGATCCTGAAGCTGATTTGAAGAGTCAACTCATTAGAAAAGACCCTGATGCTGGTAAAGACTGAGGGCAGAAGGAGATGGGGTGACAGAGGATGAGATGATTGGATGGCATCACCAAATCTATGGACATGAGTTTGAGCAAACTCCAGGAGACAGTTAAGGACAGGGAAACCTGACATACTGCAGTCCACATGGTCGCAAAGAGTCAGACGTGACTGAGCTATTGATCAACATAAATGGAGCATGAGGGGTCTTAGTTCCCTGACCAGGGATTGAACTCATTCTAACCGCATTGGAAGGCAGATTCTTAACCACTAGACCACCAGGGAAGTCCCCTTTTGCTACTTTTATAACCTAAGTCTTGCTTATACAAGTTAAAAAAACTAAAGATTTTTAAGTTCATAAAGACAATTTTATTAAGATTTCTAAAATTTTTTAAAGATTTTTCAGACTGGACTGCTCATTTCTCTCAAAAACTTGACAAAATTCTGGTATGCTTAATTCATTTTTATGGCCAAAATATATCTAAAGTTCCTTCTTAAATATAATGTTTAAGTTATTTCTTTGCCTCCTCACCCCCATCTCTCATATCTTTTCAAAACTCCTTTGAGGTTTTGAGACGATAGTGTTGGACTTTGTTGTTCAATCACTATTTTTTCAGTTGTATATCCTATTTTCATAGGCATCCAGAAACACACCTTTTATAATTATTGGAGGCTCTTAATCTCTGACTCCCTTTTTAGTCTGTGCACTAAATTGCTTCAGTCGTGTCCAGATGTTTGGGACCCTTTGGACTGTAGCCCACCAGGCTCTTCAGTCCATGGGGTTCTCCAGACAGGAATACTCGAAGGGGTTGCCATGTCCTCCCTCAGGGGATCTTCCTGACCCAGGGATGGAATCCAGGTCTCTTACATCTGCTGCATTGGTTAGGAGGGTTCTTTACCACTAGCACCACCTGGGAACTTGAGCTTAGTTCTTGCCTGAACTGCTGTCTTTCTTCTAACATCCTACTGACTGTAGCAAGTACTGTTCACACATCAATATTAATTAGATGGAGATTCCCCTGGACCAGGTCTGGGAGTGGCACACAGACTCCACTCAGATGCCATTGGCTAGAACTCAATCCTGTGACCACACCTAACTTCAGGGAAGACTGAGAAAGGTAGTCCAACCATGTGCCCAAGAATAATTGGGCAACAAGTTTTGGTGGACAGTCAATATTCTTGGTCATATGTGATATATCACCCTTACTTTCTTCAAATTTGTAAACCCAATCTAAACATTCTTGAACATCATGCTTTAGCTTGCTTTTTTAATCTGTTTTTCTCTCATTGTTGCTGGGTTTTTTTTGTTGTTGTTGTTCTTTTGTTTTGCATTGTCTTTCTGGTCCTGGATATTCACATTGCCTCACTGACATTATTTATCCAATAATAGAGTCCTCCCTCAGGGCCCATGGGAATGGGTTTCAGTCCCCTGCCTTCCCACTCTTCAGCAGGACCAAAATCTGAGGATGCTCAAGTCCCTTATATGAAATGATTTAGTATCTACATATAGCCTATGTACCCATATCCTCCTGTGTATTTTAATAATCTGATTACTTATAATATCTAATATTATACAATGTAAATTCCATTTAATTAATCATGCTTATATAATGAAACTTTGATAAAAACGCTGAAGAATGAGGTTTAGAGAGCCTCCTGATTGGTGAACATATTGATGTGCCAGGAGAGTGGTGCCCTCAGACTCCATGGAGACAGAAGCTCTTATGCTTACGACTCTTCCAGACTTGCCCAGAGTACCTTTTCATCTGCTGTTCATTTGCATTCTTTATATTCAAATGATAGTCCTTAAATATAGCACTTTTGTGAGTTCTGTGAGCATTCTGGGAAATTACTGAAATTGTGGGAGTTGTGGGAAACCCCAGATTTCCATCTCTGCTTAACTCCCATACCATTCTGATGCCTGCTGCATCAATTTTGTTGGATGGACAAGAGGTGCTTAGTATACGTACTCAGCACGTCTGTCAAGAGGTCCTGATTTGGATGATAAACTAACCTATCATTCTATTTCTGAGGTAAGGACCATGTGTATCTTAGTGCAGGAGGGTAGTAACTGCCTTGAAGACCTTGCATTCTTCTTTAAGATAAGGAATGGGGTTTCCCACACCCCAAACTCCTTCAGCATGAACTTGCCTTGGGCTGACTCAAAGGTGTTAGGGGATGTGGGCCTGAAGTTGCCTTGAGTCCTCATAAGCAAGATGAACCCATGGAGTGTCCAGAAAATGCAACCCCTCTAAGCTGGCACTGAGACTGGAACAGACGTGTATGTGTGTGTGTGTCTATGCACATGCACTTGTCTGTGTGCATGTGAGTGTGGGGGTGTGGGAGGAACCGACTCTTTCCAGTAAGAAGAGTGGAAATGCAAAGAAATGCTCTGTATTACTGGAACTGCCTCCTTCTTGTGTGCAATACGAAGAAGTAAAAGAAAGAGAGATTGACTTAAAGCCACTGATGACTCAGGGTCCTCTGTCACTTCGGTTCCTAAGCACACACTTCAATGAGAAGGTCTAATAGGAACCCTGTTCTGAAAGAGATACAGATTCAGAGCTGGTAGGCCACCCCTGAGACTCTTTCCTAGTGAAAGCTCTAAGCAGGATACACAAAACTCTAGCAACACTTTGAAGATGCTTGTATTTTACTGTGAGGATTTTCTGTACTTGAATTCCAAAGGTCACTCCCTGGGCAAGCAACTTTGTGAGAGGAAAGGCAGAGTTAGCTCGACCAGGACATGAGAATTTGGAAAGAAGATTTGAGGGCTGTTAGTGAAGTAGAGTAGGGGTAGGGAGAAAGAGGGAGGAAAAGAGTGGAAAAAGAAGAGAAGATGTCGTGTCATACCCTGTAAAGAAGGTCAAGTAGGGTGAATGGTAGGAAAAGCCACTAGATTTGGGGTTACAGTATTACTATGTGTCGGGTCCGGGCAGAATCTGCTAAATTGAACCGTGCTATCAGCTCATTCCATATGGGACTGGCTGGACACAGTAAAGAAAACACAATTTATGCCAGAAAAAAAATGCCTTCTTCCAGCAAAACCATGTGTTCACGATAGCAAACCAAGTGGAAGAGATAGATAAGACCAAGGATATTGAAGTGTCTAGGATCTCTGATTTGGATGTCTGAGATATCTTTTAGGTATTTTTAGGTAAGTGTCAATCCCTTGGATGAAAAAATTCCCTGGAGAAGAAAATGGAACCCACTCCAGTATTCTTGCCTGGAAAATCCCATGAGCAGAGGAGCGTAGTAGGCTGCAGTCCAAGGGGTTGTGAGAGTCAGACATGACTTAGCGACTAAACAACAACAAAGTTTTAGATGAGTGGATGTTAGGAAAACACAAAATCATTGCTGAAACTTTAACTGAATCCAGAATTATACCAAGAAACAAGTATGCCTGAAAAAAACATTAATACAGTATATATTTGTACTAGAAGAAATCATAGAAATATTTATTATTATATTTTGTAAAACACAATAGTCAGAAGACATACTAAAGTCAGAGAACTTTGTGTAACACAAACTTTCAGTTTTTTTCCACCTTCAAACCTCCATTAAAGAACTGAAGTGAGAAGAGAGGGGTGTTGAGGTAACCTCAAGTTGTTTGTTTCTTCCCTCTTCATACAAATGTTATAAACTTTATGCAACAAACTTCCTTTACATGTAGACAACCACTGTAAGTAGAAAAAGATTTATTCATTTGTTCAATTAAATTTCATTGGCTGTGTGCTAGGCATTTGGCACAACTTAAGAACCACATGCAGAGTACATCATGAGAAACCCTGGGCTGGAGGAAGCACAAGTTGGAATCAAGATTGCCGGGAGAAATATCAATAACCTCAGATATGCAGAGGACACCACCCTTATGGCAGAAAGTGAAGAAGAACTAAAGAGCCTGTTGATGAAAGTGAAAGAAGAGAGTGAAAAAGTTGGCTTAAAGCTCAACATTCAGAAAGCTAAGATCATGGCATCCAGTCCCATCACTTCATGGGAAATAGATAGGGAAATAGTGGAAACAGTGGCTGACTTTATTTTTCTGGGCTCCAAAATCACTGCAGATGGTGATTCAAGCCATGAAATTAAAAGATGCTTCCTCCTTGGAAGGAAAGTTATGACTAACCTAGACAGCATATTCAAAAGCAGAAACATTACTTTGCCAGCAAAGGTCCATCTAATGAAGGCTGTTGTTTTCCCAGTGGTCATGTGTGGATGTGAGAGTTGGACTATAAAGAAAGCTGAGTGCTGAAGAATTGATGCTTTTGAACTGTGGTGTTGGAGAAAACTCTTGAGAGTCCTTGGACTGCAAGGAGATCCAACCAGTCCATTCTGAAGGAGATAAGTCCTGGGTGTTCATTGGATGGACTGATGTTGAAGCTGAAACTCCAGTACTTTGCCCACCTGATGTGAACTGCTGACTTATTTGAAAAGACCCTAATGGGGAAAGATTGAGGGCAGGAGGAGAATGGGACGACAGAGGATGAGATGGTTGGATGGCATCACCGACTCGATGGACATGGGTTTGGGTGGACTCCAGGAGTTGGTGATGGACAGTGAGGCCTGGCTCGCTATGGTTCATGGGGTCACAAGGATTCGGACATGACTGAGCGACTGAACTGAGCTGAACTGAACTGAAGAACCACATGTGGCCCCAGGTTCATAGGAAACCCTACCTATTTCTGTAGTAAGACAGCTCATTTGGAGCCCCTATCTAGATGGTTCAAATAAGCCTTGTTGACTCCAAGGCTAATAAGTCAGTGACTGCATTGTGATGTAATGGGCACAGATACCAATAGGGCACAACTTCCATATCCTCCCTTCTCCCTACATTTCAAGTCAGGATGTCGTTATACTCTGGACAGTCTTCTCAACTAGTAGATATGATAGATGTGGTGGAGTAACTCCTCTTTCTTCCTGACAGGATTGATGCTGAGCCCAGCCTTATCTGTCAGTCCAGGGAAAGCCCAAGGGTCTAGTTCTCTAGTACCATCATTACAACAAGCAGCAGCTGCTGCCCTGTTTATCTCCAAGACCCCCTCTATCAACAGTATGCCCTCCCACCTATTCCTAAAAAGATCAACCCAGAGCCATCCCTTCCCCTGAGATCTCTCAAATTTGCTGCATTGGAGACTGGAGGCCTCTTCCATTGCCTCAGAGAGTGAGAGCTGATGTTTTCATTTGCTTTTCTATGTCTGTCTTTCCTGGTAAGGGGAAGCTGGCAAAAAGAGAAAGAAGCATCTTTGAGGTGACCACTTAAGTACAAGGTGAAGTTTCATCCTTAAGAAATTTGTTCCAGTCTTACACAAACATTTGCTCTTAGGCCTTTGCTTATTAATGGGTAATAATAGTAATAGAATTTTTCAAAAGAAACCCTCATACACCATTATACACACAAACACATGCTTTTTCACATTTTTTTTTTACTTTGGTAAAAGTCATATAAAATAAAATGTGCTATTTTAAGCATATTTAACTGTACAGTTCAGAGACACTAAGTACATTCATGTTGTTCTGCAACACTCACCATCATCCATCTCTGGGATTTTTCACCTTCCTAAACTGAACCTCTATCCCCTTTAAAAACTAACTCCCCATACCTCTCTTACCCCTACTCCCTGACTCCTGGCATCTACCAGAGTCCTTTCTGACTCTGAATTTGAAATTCTAGGTACCTCATGTAAGTGGATTCAAACAGTGTTTTTTGCACCTACTATATGCTGGAATCCTTTTTTTAAGATTAACAAATATATGTCCTGAAAACACATTGTACCTTCCTTTTATTTCCCCTTGTGCTTTACAGTAGGTTCTCATTAGTTATCTATTTTATAATAGTATCAATAGTATATATATATATATATATATATATATATTAATCCCAATCTCCCATTTCATCCCACCCCCACTTTAACCCTCAGTGTCCATGTATTTGTTCTTTATATTGTTGTCTCTATTCCTGCCCTGCAAATAGGTTCATCTATCCCTTTTTTCTACATTCCACATATATGCCTTAATATATGATATTTGTTTTTTTCTTTCTGGTTTGAACACACTTTTGGGGGTCATTTACAGAATTTTAGCTACAGTTTGGTATGGCTCAGTCAATTGAGTTCAGTAAATCAGTCATGTCCAACTATTTGCCACCCCATGGATTACAGAACACCAGGCTTCCCTGTCCAACACCAACTCCTAAAGATTGCTCAAACTCATGTCCATTAAGTCAGTGATGCGATCCAACCATCTCATCCTCTGTTATCTCCTTCTCCTCCTGCCTTCAATCTTTCCCAGCATCAGGGTTTTTTCAAATGGGTCAGTTCTTCGCCACAGGTGGCCAAAGTATTGAAGCTTCAGCTTCAGCATCCATACTTCCAATGAATATTCAGGACTGATTTCCTTTAGAATTGATCAGTTTGATCACCTTGCAGTCCAAGGGACTCTCAAGAGTCCTTTCCAGCACCACAATTCAAAAGCATCAGTTCTTCAACCCTCAGCCTTCTTTATGGTCCAACACTCACATCCATGCATGACTACTAGAAAACCATAGATTGCACTATACGGACTTTTGTTGGCAAAGTAATGTCTTTGCATCTATGTTTGTCATAGCTTTTCTTCCAAGGAGCAAGCGTTTTTTCATTTCATGGCTTTAATTTCACTTTTATCAAGAGGCTCTTTAGTTCTTCTTTGCTTTCTGCCATAAGGGTGGTATCATCTGCATATCTGAGGTTATTGATATTTCTTGTGGCAATCTTGATTCCAGCTTGTGCTTCATCCAGCCTAGCATTTCACATGATGTACTCTGCATATAAGTTAAATAAGCAGGGTGACAATATAAAGCCTTGACATACTCCTTTCCCAATTTGGAACCAGTCTGTTGTTCCATCAGTTCAGTTCAGTTCAGTTCAGTCACTCAGTCGTGTCCGACTCTTTGAGATGCCATGAATCACAGCATACCAGGCCTCCCTGTCCATTACCAACCCCCGGAGTTTACTCAAACTCATGTCCATCGAGTCGGTGATGCCATCCAGCCATCTCATCCTCTGTCATCCCCTTCTCCTCCTGCCCCCAATCCCTCCCAGCATCAGAGTCTTTTCCAATGAGTCAACTCTTCGCATGAGGTGGCCAAAGTATTGGAGTTTCAGCTTCAGCATCAGTCCTTCCAAAGAACACCCAGGACTGATCTCCTTTAGAATGGACTGGTTGGATCTCCTTGCAGTCTAAGGGACTCTCAAGAGTCTTCTCCAACACCACAGTTCAAAAGCATCAATTCTTCAGCACTCAGCTTTCTTCACAGTCCAACTCTCACATCCATACATGACCACAGGAAAAACCATAGCCTTGACTAGCCAGACTTTTGTTGGCAAAGTAATGTCTCTGATTTTCAATATGCTATCTAGGTTGGTCATAACTTTCCTTCCAAGGAGTAAGCATCTTTTAATTTAATGGCTGCAATCACCATCTGCAGTGATTTTGGAGCCCCCCAAAATAAGGTCTGACACTGTTTCCATTGTTTCCCCATATATTTCCCATGAAGTGATGGGACCAGATGCCATGATCTTAGTTTTCTGAATGTTGAGCTTTAAGCTAACTTTTTTTTTTTTAACTTTGCAATATTGTATTGGTTTTGCCATATATCAACATGAATCCGCCACAGGTATACACGTGTTCCCCATCCTGAACCCTCCTCCCTCCTCCCTCCCCGTACCATCCCTCTGGGTCGTCCAAATGCACCAGCCCCAAGCATCCAGTATCGTGCATTGAACCTGGATTGGCGATTCGGTTTTCACTATCTGTTTCTAACTATTACTTCTTGATCGGCATACAGATTTCTCAGGAGGCAGGTAAAGTGGTCTGGTATTTCTATCTCTTGAAGAATTTTGCACAGTTTTTTGTGATCCACACAAAGACTTTGGCGTAGTCAGTAAAGCAGAAGTAGATGTTTTTCTGGAACTCTCTTGCTTTTTCTGTGATCAATCATATGTTGGCAATTTGATCTCTGGTTCCTCTGCCTTTTCTAAATCCAGCTTGGACATTTGGAGGCTCTTGGTTCATGTACTGTTGAAGCCTCTCTTGGCAAATTTTGAGCATTATTTGACTAGAGTGTGAGATGAGTGCAATTGTGCAGTAGTTTGAACATTCTTTGGCATTGCCTTTCTTTGGAATTTGGGTGAAAACTGACCTTTTCAGTCCTGTGGCCACTGCTGAGTTTTCCACATTTGCAAATTTGCTGGTATATTGAGTGCAGCATCATCTCTTAAGATTTGAAATAGCTCAACTGAAATTCCATCGTCTGCACTAGCTTTGCTTGTAGTGATGCTTCCAGGGTCCGCTTTACTTCATATTTCAGGATGTCTGGCTCTAGGTAAGCGATCACACCATCATGGTTATCTGGGTCATTAAGATCTTTTTGTATAGTTCTGTGTATTTTTACCACTTCTTCTTAATATCTTCTTCTTCTGTTAGGTCCCTACCATTTCTGTCTTTTATGACAGAGAAAATGTATGGCTGGCACACCTTGAAAGGCACGTTGACAAATTAAAACTCAAATGACAGAAAGCTAGAATCCACTGGTTGTGATCACTCCTACTTGCCTGTGTTCTGTGTCCTCACATATGAGAATATTCAAAAGCTGATATTCTGGATATTATAGTACATTATGTGGCTTTGGGGATTTTTCCAAATTTGATGAAATAATGATATTTTGTTTGTTATTTTTATTAACATTATTTCAAATCCTGTTAAGAAATATGTACAAAAGGTAAATAAATGTTTAATGTATGAAAGGATCCAGCTTTCTTAACTGTTGGGTATTTTAATGAAGAAAACATGGTTATGAAAGGGGCTTCCCAGGTGGCTCAATGGTAAAGAATCCTGCCAATGCAGGAGATGTGGGTTCGCTTCCTGGGTTGGGAAGATCCCCTAGAGAGGGAAATGGAAACCCACTCCTGTACTCTTGCCTGGGTAATCCCATGGACAGAGGAGCCCAGCGGACTCCAGTCCATGGGGATTGAAAAAGAGTCAGACATGACTGAGCATGCATGCACAGCTCTTCTGTCCATGGGAGTTTCCAGGCAAGAGTACTGGAGTGGGGTGCCATCGCCTTCTCTGAAAGGGACATTAACAATACAATTAAAGGTGAAGTCATGGTGCATTCACAGCTAAGAACCACATGACAAAAATTACTTTCTTCACATTTGTTAGAATTTAACTAAGCAGAAAAGCATAAGATAGAGGATGCTCACAAATTATTATTTTTCAAATTTCTGAACAGAAAGAAAGAGAACGAGGTTCTAACTTGGCCTTCATATTCCGACTGCCTTTTGCTGCTGGAAGGGTGTTCAGTATCAGCATGTTGGACACACTTCTTTATCAGGTACTCAGTGTTTCTTTCCTGTTGCTCTCTGAAGCATTTATTTTCTATTTTGTTTAGATCCTATCAAACGAATGATACAACTAGTGTTTCTCATGTACTGTCAACTTAAATTGGCTCTGAAGTAACCCGATATTTTATTTCATGTATTTAATGAATGATCTAAATGTGCCTATGAAAGACATCATAAGAAAAAAATTATTTTTCAGAATACTATATGAAATGATATTAGGCATTCTTTGACACCAGTGTCCTACAATGTTTCATGTGACATTTGAATGCATTTGCATATTCCTTTACATATATAACTAAACTATAAATAAAAGTTAAGAAAAAATTACTAGGTTAAGAAAAAGACACCTTTCTTTCTAATGCACATTTTTTAAAAATGATACCAAATAATGTCAGTAAACTGTCAAATCAAGGACATTTTCAACATCTGATAATTTTGCCTACTTTAGAAACATGTAAGGAAAATTTTACAACCTCTAAGAACCATTCAGTTTGTTTCTGAATGCCAGAGTTTCACATTGTCATTTCATCATTGCTAAGTTCACAGGATTTTATTTTATACAAATACACTAATTTTTTAACTGTGCCAAAAGCTGAACAGCAGCAATATTTCATATTATTTGATTCAAGTATTCAGATAATTTCTAAATATATCTGTTAAGGAAACAAAAAGATATTCATAGGGCTTTAAACAAAAATCAACAACAAAAAAAATAGTTGAAATATTTGATTGTAAATTTTAGTCATTACAAACTTTTAAAAAATATTATCTTTTGTTCAGCTTATAGTTTTTTGTTATTAAAAATATAGAATTGTTTTCCTAATGTCCAATACCATGCATAAAATTTAAACATCACGATATCCTAGAAAATAATAATTTCTCATATTTTTTGAGGACAGCTTAACTGTACATGTGTATTTAGCACACTGACAAGATTGATTTTTATTTCTTTTTTTAATGGAGGCTTAATGATTGGAGAAGGAAATGGCTCCAAACCCACTCCAGTATTCTTGCCTGGAGAATCCCAGGGACAGAGGAGTCTAGCAGGCTATAGTTCATGGGGTCACAAGAGTCAGACACCACTTAGCGACTAAACTACCACCACCTAAAGTGGGCTTCCTTGGTGGCTCAGACTGCTAAGAATCTGCCTGCTAATGCAGGGACCCAGGTTTAATTCTTGGGTCAGAAAGACCCCCTAGAGAAGGGAATGGCAATCCACTTCAGTATCCTTGCCTGGAGAATTCCACGGACTGAGGAGCCTGGTGGGCTATAGTCCATGGGGTCAGACACAACTGAGTGACTAACACTTTCACTTTCAGTGATATGATAGTGCTTCCCTGGTGGCTCAGTGGTAAAGAATCTGCCTGCCAATGCTGAAAACACAGGTTCAATCCCTGGGCCGGGAACGTCCCCTGAGAAGGAAGTGGCAACCCACTCCAGTATTCTTGCCTGGGAAATCCCATGGGCAGAGGAGCCTGGCTGACTAAAGTTCATCAGGTTGCAAAAGAGTCCGGCGTGACTTTAGTCACTAAACAACAGCAACGCCATGATAACCTTTAACATAACCTTTAAGATGTGATAACATATTCACACTCTAAGCTATTCTGTTTTTCATACGCATGATAATACATATTTTATTTCTGTTGCAGTCATTTGTGAAGGACTATATGATTTCTATCACCAGACTTCTGTTGGGATTGGACACTACACCAGGATCGGGATTTCTTTGCTCTGTAAGTTACTACTGTCTGAAGTGGAAGATGATTCTTGTGGGCAGTTCTTAAATCCATCTATCATGCTCTTTGGCTGACTCTTCTATATCATTTATTTATTTTTCTAACAAGTGCTCAAAGAATAGTATCCTGGTTTTTTTAATTAATTAAAAAATGTTTAGGGAAAGCATTATTTAAATTAATAATCTTGCAGATAGCCATTTGGAGCAAAATTCACAAGTGTTTTTTTTTTTTTTTTCCTCCCCTAGCTGGCATTTGAGATGAACAGTTTCTGACATACGATGTCATACTGCCAAGGAAAACACTGATCATATTGTTTAACTTCTGTTCCCTGACCGGGCCTCCTGTAGGGGAAGCATGAAATCCTAACCACTAGACCAACAGGGAATTCTCTAACCTCTCTGTTTTATAAAAGACTGTGCTATGTCCAAGTGTATTTCATTAAGTGTCTTATTAACAATTCAAATTCGTGATTAGCAGAGAGGGAGCAGCACTTATGCCTCTGTCCGGGAGTCCTGTGCTCCTTCTATTGCACACCTTTCTCAGTAGGGATGCTATAGAACTTTGGATGGACTATTCGTTTTTGTGCTGGAGTTATCCTTTGCACTTCAGGATTTGTAACATCAGCCAATCCTGTCCACTAAGTCCCAGTAGCATCCTCTAGTTATTGCAACATTCAAACAAGTCCTTACATACAGGTTTCCAACAATTCCCAGTCAATTATCAGTGATGTCGCTCACTGAGATGGAACTAATGCAATGCCATGCTGCCACAAATTGAGCAATGTGTTTCTTAAGTTTGAGTTAACCTGAGGGATAAGGTTTAGATGGCAGTAAATAACTTTAATATATGGGTAAGCACTTAAGAAATGTTGCTTTGAGATTTTAAAATATCAATGAAATCTACTTTTAAGGAATGAAAAATAACCATTGGGTTTTTTATTTCTTAAAAATTTTGTATGTAAATAATCCAATTATATTTATTACAGATGAAGATCACAGAGGATGACCTATGGATTAGGACTTATGCCAGACTTTATCAGAAGTTATGTTCCTCTACTGGAGATGTTCCCATTGGTATTTACAGGACGGAATCTCAAAAGCTTACTACATCTGAGGTTTGGAAATATCCACATATTCCTGTCTTAATGTTTAATGTGATTGAAAACTATGATTCCTAAACCTAGAAACTTATTTCTGAAATATTGGCCATTAAATTATGTCAGGAATTTCATAAAGTATTTTTGGCAAAAGTGATATTCTAGAGTTTGGACTCTGAATGCTTTTTGTAGGTTTTCAGGAAGTAAATTAATTCTAACTAACCTTTTGACACATAAGAAAAGTTCTCAGGGCAAGCAATCTAGTTTGTAATATAATCTTAAACTCCAGTATATTAGCATTTGGAAAGAAGGAAACAGAGATAAGTTAGGGAGCATGAAACTCACATTTTTTCAAACTCTAGGTTGAGAACTACTTTGGAGACAAGGAAAAAACCCCAGGAGCAGTGCCAGACCCTGGCTCAATAATCATAATAGCAAACTAGAGCCTATTAAAAATGGAACAAAATTTACAGTGCCTGCATATGACTGAAAACATATCTATATTTTACTTTGGCCACACTGTGTGATTATAAATTATGGTTTATATTCTTGAAATATTTATCTTCTTCAGATACCTCAAAGTTATTCAAAATTTTGTTTAATCATTTCTTTCTTTGGTCTTATGTGAAACAGAACCTCAACTATGAGACTTAGATTAATTGCATGCATTTTAATAGTCATGTAATCATTACATCAGCTTGTGATTAAAATCAATGAATCTGTGTGTGGAAAAGAAGAACTTTATAGGAAGCATAAGGATAATGGAGTAGATTTTTATTTTCTTGTTACAATTTATAGTTTGACATTTAAGTAAGTGATATTGAGGCCAGAAGAAAATAGTTCCGTTTTTCTGAGATGTTCTTTGCTGGTTTCACTGCAACTTCAGAGGTGCTAAAAGATGTTTTATTGCCATTTCTGCAGCTGAATCTGAGTTTTTCATTGGCTGTGGTCCCCGTGGTTCACACCACAAAGAGCAGGACCAAACTGGAGAAAATCAGGAATGACTGATGGGAAAAGCATACCAGACAGTTAAATATGTAAGACAGCTTGGCAGATATGCCTAAAAGTTTAAGAATATTGCATCCAAAAAATATTATTAGATTAACGGTTAAGAGAAAAAAAGTGCTTTCACACCTAAGCAATTAACCATGTCTTACTCAAGCTTGATAAAGACAAAGATTTCCACATAGCAGAGTATTATTCCTGTTTTTATCTTGTAATATGGATTTTGTAAACTTGAAAACAGTTAATTCTTCCATTGGTCAAGTTCATATCCATGTTTGTCATTTTGTGTTATTAAGAGACTTTGTTGTATGCTGTTCACAGTGTAGATAGGGAAAAGATAATTGAATATTCGTACTGTCATCAAGGAGCATTTAACACTACATCTCAGTCAGTTCTTCCCATCACAAATCAGCAAAATATTTATAAATCCTCAAACCTCCAGCTTATATTAAAAGCACACATCCTTGGAAAAAATAAAAGAATGCTAAGTTAAATGAAGATAATATCTGCTGTCTTCCTATACTGAGTTCAGTTCATCTTTTGGAACACAAATTTTTGTTTAAATTTTATATACTATCTATTACAGAAAAAAGAGGCAATTTAAATATTACAATAAACTTCAAGTACTTTTACAGTAAAATATATTAGTAAGGGCAAGAAATTAATGTTACTTTACATCTAAAATGACCTGACTGCTATAGTTGAAAAGGAATTCTAGTTTTATTTTTCTGGCAAATAAGGCAAAAATAAAACTGTTGAGTTATATAATAATTGTAGTTTGATACACAAAAAGATGTAAGTTCATCTATAGAAAGATTTGTTTTTCCTGATCATTGTTAACAGAGTGAGTATATGTTTCCTTATATGAGATTTAATATTTAGAGATATTTAAGAGATAGATAACATGATGAACATTATGTCACTTTATAGTTTTGCAAGATGCTAAAGTACCAAAAACGTGGTACTCAATAAAATCTCATTTTATAAAATCAGACTCTTTCGTGTCTGACTCTTTGCGACCCATGGACTGTAGCCCACCAGGCTCCTCTGTCCGTGAGATCCTCCAGGCCACAATGCTGGAGTGGGTAGCCATTCCCTTCTCCAGGGGATCTTCCCAATCCAGGGATCGAATCCGGGTCTCCTGCATTGCAGGCAGATTCTTTGCCATTTTAACCACCAGGGAAGCCTCCAAATTACATTAATATAAATATTTTAGTAAGGCTTAAGATAAAAAAAAGTTTTGAAACTGGAGCTGCTCATTCTCTACCATTTTCTCATCAGTGTTATTCCATTGTGCCAAGTGTTAAGAATCTGGAGACAAACAGTTCCAACAAGCCTGTATTCATATATTTTTAATGTGTTTCTTAATATTTGTAACAATAGTGACAATCCTAAATAGTGGGTTAGACTTGAATTACAACAAAAATTATAACTGAAAATTTCACTTCTGCCTTTTGAAGGATGAAGATCATGTTATTCTGTAGAACTGAAGAACAAGATAACATGATTTTTATAACCCCTAAATGTTTAGGGCTTATATATTGACTGGGCAGATCAATTTTTAACCTTTATAACATATTTGAAAACTCAAAATATTTCTATACATTTACTTGAATGTATATGTAGGGGTGAAAAATAATCTTATTATAGTATCTAAAATTTTAAAAAACAGTACAACTATTAATACCAATAATGATTATTGAATATCAATAATGATGTCAGTTTCATCTCATGAATATAATCCTTTATATCTTATCAATTTTTTTAAATTTTCTATTAACACCACATTAACTTTTCATCAAATCATAGAAAGATGATTTTAGATAAAAACCTAACAACAACTTTTTGGCAAGTTTTTTAAATATTAGCTTATTCTTTACATAATTTTATTCAAAAGTGCTATGATAAGTAATCAAACACATAATTAGATGATAAATGTTATGTGGTATCTGTCGTGCATTGTCCTGTTGCTGATTGTTTTGTGTATGTACTGTTTAGTTGTTGTTTAAACTGTAATTTGTGTGTTTCTTTTCCCTCCCTTTGTGTCAGTGTCGAGAAATAGCATCACAAGTAAGTATTTTGTTTGTCTCCGTTTCTTCAAATGGTCTAATATAATGAGTCATTGAAAACAATATTAAAGGTTAAACTCAGTAGTTCAGATTTTAAAAGAAAACAAGCCGAAATGGTTTAATATGTTCTCTTCAAGTTAGTGTATCTATATTTCCCTAATATGATTGCAAATCAATATTACCTATTTGTCTTAAATTATGTTTATGTATTGATCCAATCGCACATTTTACTGCATGGTGTCATTACCAGCTAATCACTTACTGGATGCAGATTATCTGTCCTCAAGGGACGTGCCACCTTCTGTGCAGTCAGCTAGGACTGAAAAGGAATGGAGCTCTTGACATAAAAACATACCTTTAGTTTGCTTCTTAAAGTATCCTGGACCCCCTAGGAACAGTTATGGGAACAATAGGACCTGAGATGGATTCCTTCTTATACATTTATATTCCTGAAACCTCGATTTCTCTTTATGTGATTTGCATTTTTTATTTTATTTTCCACTTTCTTCATGTAGATCATGTTAAATAATTGCCATTATGGCCTTAGTACTTAACACAAACTCCCAAACATTAATAGAATTAAAGAAACTATTACAAATATAAGTATTTTCAACTTTAAAAATTGCATTTTGAATGTCAAAGCAGTGGTACAATTCAGCCTACTGTGGAATAATATCACAAGTATAAAACTTTTGTGTCAAAATTACCAACCAAAAATATGAGTCTTATTTTTGAGCTTGTTGGAATTCTGTATTATCATAATTCCAGAAATTTTGACAGAATGACTGGTATTTTCTCTACAATTTGAAACCATGTAATAAATGCAAATGTTTATTAAATTATTCTGAGCATTCTACATTAGTTATTTAAGGTTTAATAAGCTCTGGCTCTGTTATATTCTTAAATATTCTAATTTTTTTTCTATATATTGATTCCTTCGGAATTTACAAGATATGTACTAAAGAAGCTTCTCTTTGGGCTGTAAGAATGTTTTAGCTGCTTTCTGACATTTTTCACATGATGGTACATAGACAGTGGTAACATTTGTTTATCATGAAGTTGCTCAGCAGTTCCAGCCACCATGGCTGCCTGCAGGTGATGCAAATTTAAATTCTAGTTTAATGCAGAATACAGTGCTGGCAAAGACAAGGTTTGGGAAGCTTATCTTAGAGTTTTTATGGTTTACTTATTAAAGTATCTTTTGTAATGCTTTGAAAAGTTACTAATGAGTTTAAGCATATATTTCTAAAATTTTTCATTTGTACCAGTGTTTGACTTGACCTGATTGACAAGTTTTCATTTTATTTATAATGCACTGGCAGACATTATTTCAGGAAGTATTTTAGGAACGTGTCACAAGCCAAACTGGTTCACTTTGTCTCTCTTAAAGGTATTTCTCAAGTGTGAATCCAGACCTGGTCCACAGTGGTAGAAACACTAGTTAGTGGTCACACCATGTCCCTAAAAGGAGTTTGCATTTGGCTAAAAATTGTATAGCTTCATGTTTGAAAGTGGAGTTAATTTTTTGAATGTAGATTTTTGGCTCTGTTGTAGTTTTCCATGTCGATTCATATGTTCCGCACTTTTAATTCATACGTCAAGCTTTACTATCTCCTCTTTTCTCTAACTTACCATTATAGATTCAGAAAGTCAAAGGTTTGGCTCATTTCCGAATTTTTGTAGCCAATTGGAAGTTGACTTGTAACTTTCTTCCTGTAATTGCTTTCTTTCTTATAGTTACTATTCTAGGTCTTAAAGTCCTCCAGTTATTTCCCTATCTATGTAAACTTAGCTTCTTCCCTCTAATTTGCTGAGTTTTCCAATATAACTATCTCCTCAAAATCCATTTATGAAGAAAAAGCTCTAACTGTACTTTAGATATTAAAATATATTTATCCTTGTAATTCTATTTTTTTTCTTCCACAATTCTGTTCTTTCAATTTTTTTTTGTTCTCTCTCTCAACCCTCAAATATGTTCAGATTTCCTCAAACCTCAAGAAACATTCACCTCTTATTCTATTTTTCTTATTTCATTCTTGCTGTTAAACTCTCAGAAGCGTTCAAATATGACGTCCATTCTATTTCTTATCCATGTCTCTTAGTTTTTCCTTACTCTTTGATCGAGTCTGTTCTTACTAAAAATCTCTTTTAGCCAAAATCACTGGCATTTTATTTTAGTTGTAATTTGTTTAAACATTGTAGAAGCTTTAACTGGGTTCATTGTCTCTTACATGTCAAAATTCTCTTGTCAGTTTTCATTTTATGAATAACTCTTATTTATCCTGGTTTATTTCTTTTCCTCCTCTTTGTTCTGTTCAGTTTCTGCCTATAACAACTCATTTTATTAAAAAAAATATTTTAAGTCTTTATTGAATTTGTTACAATATTGCTTCCATTTTATGTTTTTTTTTTTTTTTTTTTTTTGGCCCCAAGGCATGTGAGATCTTAGCTCCCGGACCAAGAATCGAATCCACATCCCCCGCATTGGAAGATGAAATCTCAACCTCTGGACCACCTAGGAAGTCCCAATACCAACTCATTTTAGATGCTGATACTGTGATCTTCGATCTGAAAATTTGCCTCTAATTTCCTGTCCTGAGATTGGCTCTATAACTCAGGACCTCAAGGAGAGGCAGGGATTTACCTCCTATCCTAGGATGTGCCTTTATCTTTGAATTCCAGGATGTACACCATGATTTAAGTGTGGCCTATGCTTCATTGCAGATTGCCCCCTCCAAGAGTGTTAATCTTGATCTCTGCCCAATGCTGAACGCTTTTTTATTTAATCCACACAGCAAGGTAACATGGCTGATGATTTTACTCCCATTTGTAAATGAGCAGAGGCTGAGACACTTAACTTGATAAAATAAAAACTTAAGAAGCAGCAGGCCTATATTTGAACTTAATCAAATTCTGACACCAGAGCCTCTTTTTTTTTTTTTTTTTTTTTTATCATTAGATTTCACTGAAGGAGCCTCTGCCAATTTCTGGTCACTTCTCTCTTTTCCACTACCTGCTTTGAGATCCAAAGTGCTTTGTTTGAGACTCAACATGGGAACCGACATTTGAAACCCAAACCAGGCATTTGTCAAAACTATGTGTATAGTCTTTCCTCTTTTTCTGCACATGACCTTGGAGAACTCATTGAATCTTTAGGTTTCAGTGATTACTCTGAGGTTGATGGAAGGCACATTTGTGTTTTATAAGCTTGGTGTTCTAATTCCTAAACATGAAGAACAAACTCATTATCTGCCAGATCCTCCCCGCCTTATCTCCCAGAATTAGACATTTCCTTAGCCTAGGTGTTTGGAATGAGTCAGCAAACATCCAAGAAAGATTTCTCAGAAAGCGGATGTGAGCTTTTCATGCCTATTCTTGGATTTAATGACTTATTGGTGGATATACTGTATCGGAATTCTCTTCCTTCAAGATCTTGCATAATACATACAGATAAATGATTGTTTTCTTTGCATGATGTTTATATAGTGGACTTTTTAAATTATTTTTTATTGAAGGATAATTGCTTTACAGAATTTTACTGTTTTCTGTCAAACCTCAACATGAATCAGCCATAGGTATACATATATCCCCTCCCTTTTGAAATTCCCTCCCATCTCCCACCCCATCCCACACCATCCTACCCCTATAGGTTGATACAGAGCCCCTGTTTAGGTTTCCTGAGCCATAGAAAATTCCCGTTGGCTATCTATTTTACATATGTTAATGTAAGTTTCCATACTAATGTTACTCTTTCCATACATCTCATCCTCTCCTCCCCTCTCCCCATGTCCATGAGTCTGTTTTCTGTGTCTGTTTCTCCATTGTTGCCCTGTAAATAAATTCTTCAGTACCATTTTTTAGATTCTGTATATATATGTTAGAATATAGTGTTGGTGGGAATGTAAATTGGTAAAGCTGCTATGGAAGACATTATGGAGATTCCTCAACAAACTAGGAATAAAACCACCATGTGACCCAGCAGTCCCACTCCTAGGCCTATACCCTGAGGAAAGCGAAATTGAAAGAGACACATGTATCCCATTGTTCATTGCAACACTATTTACAATAGCTAGAACATGGAAGCAACCTAGATGCCCATCAACAGATGAATGGATAAAGAAGTTGTGGTATATATACACAATGGAATATTACTCAGCCATAAAAATGAATGCATTTGAGTCAGTTCTAATTAGGTGGATGAATCTAGAACCTATTATATATAGTGGATTCTTGATGTCTGCCATACCAAGTCATTTTCTTGTTGCTGGATTTTAGACTCTTCTGTATTTTACCCATTATTTACATTCTTTCTGTCTCTGTTCCTAGAAGAATCAGTTATCCAATTATTTTTCCTGACCAAATAAGCACTGGACTTGGGACCACATGATCTATGTTTAAAGTTGGCTCCTGCTTTTACTAGCTGTGTGTGAACTTGGGCTGTTCTCCACATGTAGCAGAGTGGAAATTAAGTCAGAAATTTATTATCACTTCATTAATTAGAAAAAATCAGAAATGTGTTAACTGAATTGTTCATAGTTAATGGCAAGTACTTCTACATGGCATGGTACATAGACTAACATAGATCTTTTTCCATCATTTTTTACTGCTGCATTATTTTCTAGTGGATGACACTGCTTCAGAAAATGTTTGTGTCAATATACTTAAATTTATAAATAAAATAATAGTAAGTATTCCAGTGATCTGGATAAATGCCTTATAATATTTTTAAATGTAGATATATTCACTAACTTGAAATGTATTTTAATTCATACACTTACATACACCATGAGTCTGAGCTAATCTATAATTTTCTTTCACTTTTCTCTTATAAAATTTTACTCTTGAATACTTTTATTTTTCATTATTCCTTTTTCTAATATTTCCTAGCTCTACTAATTCTTGTCTTGTTTATTTTCAACCCTACGAAAGCATTTCTTACTTTCATTACTTACTTTAACTTAAGCATCTCACTATACAGATGGCTAACAAACACTTGAAAAGATGCTCAACATTGCTTATTATTAGAGAAATGCAGATCTAAACTACAATGAGATATCACCTCACAGGAGTCAGAATGGCCATCCTCCAAGTCTACAAACAATAAATGCTGGAGAGGGTGTGGAGAAAAGGGAACACTGTTGCACTGTTGGTGGGAATGTAAATTGATAAAGTCACTATGGAAGACGATATGGAGATTCCTTAAAAAACTAGGAATAAAACCACCATATGACCCATAAATCCCACTCCTAGGCATAAATCCTGAGGAAACCAAAACTGAAAAAGACTCATGTATCCCATTGTTCATTACAGCACTATTTACAATAGCTAAAACATGGAAGCAACCTAGATGTCCATCAAAAGATGAATGGATAAAGAAGTTGTGGTACATATACACAATGGAATATTACTCAGTCATAAAAGGGATGCATGTCAGTCAATTCTGATGAGGTAGATGAACCTAGAACCTATTATACAGAGTGAAGTGAGTCAGAAAGAGAAAGATAAATGTCATATTCTAATGCATATATACAGAATCTAAAAAAAATGGTACTGAAGAATTTATTTACAGGGCAACAATGGAGAAATAGACATAGAGAATAGAATTATGGACATGGGGAGAGAGGAGGAGAGGGTAAGATGTATGGAGAGAGTAGCATGGAAACTTACATTACCATATGTAAAATAGATAGCCAATGGAAATTTGCTGTACGGCTCAGGAAACTCAAACAGGGGCTCTGTATCAATCTAGAGAGGTGGGATGGGAGGGCAATGGGAGGGAGGTTCAAAAAGGAGGGGATATATGTATACCTTTGGCTGATTCATGGTTAGTGACAGAAAACAACAAAATTCCGTAAAACAATTATCCTTCAATTAAAAAAAAAAAAAAGAGTCACACTGGCACACCTAGTAGCAAGAAGCTATTTAAATGCATCCAGTCTGCCTGGTTTAACTACACAGCCCTGGCTTTCTGCTCACTTAGTGCCTTAAACTGCATGGACATCATTCTTTCACTTTGCCCTGCCACAAGAAATAAATTAAGCCTTTACTCACAGCTTCTTGGTGGATGACTGCTGGAGTTTATGAAATCAGAACTGAATATAAAATTATAAGGTTGATCTGAGTCATTCCAGTTTTCATAAGGGAGTGATAATTTCTAAGCTTTAATATACTTGGATCAATAATACCATTTTATATATATTCTTTACATAAGAATGGAGCTTCCCTGGTGGCTCAGAGCTTAAAGCGTCTGCCGGCAATGCAGGAGACCAGGGTTCAATCCCTGGGTAGGGAAGATTCCCCTGGAGAAGGAAATGGCAACCCACCCCAGTATTCTTGCCTGGAGAATCCCATGGATGGAGGAGCCTGGTGGGCTACAGTCCATGGGGTCGCAACGAGTCAGACACGACTGAGCGACTTCACTGTGCATATCCATTGAGGCTTAACTTAGCTGCAGTGCCCTATGGATACTTCTCCTTATGACTCTGTGTATCAGCATCATTGTTATTGCGGAGGTACAGGCAGCAGCAGCAGAAGCATTTTGTAGGGCCCCAGAGAGCTGTTTTCAAGAGTGCGGATTTCAGCATGGCAACTACTCTTCTTCCACACAGGTAACCACATAATCTACCTCTGTGGTACCCAGAGTATCAGCATTTTCCCCTAACACTCTTTGCAATGCAGTTTGATGCCTGCTGTAAACACACGACCAATGGTCACGGGATAAGGATTGTTCACTGAACTTAGTGCCAGTCATGCCCTTTACTGGAATCTAGACACGCAATTCAATATGAAACACACAGAGAAGTCTGAGACCTGTGACACAGAGCCCCAGCTCCATCCTCTTGTCCTTAAATGCCAAAGACAGAAGCTTCTAACTTAAATTGGTGAAATCCAGACAGAAGCATGAGAGGACTGAACAAATGCAACTTAAAACTGTGCAGCTCAAAGCAAACACTTGACAGTAGGCAGTGATACAACTCAGCAAGCATGCTTATCAGCAGGTGGTACAACCAGTTATCAAGTCAGACCCAAATAAAATGAGTCTCTGTATGGCCCCCATGGGCTGAATACCCTGTTTGCTGTGCCTGTTGCTACAGCTCCGAGTCCTTTATGACTCCCCAAGCTGCAACTTTAAGTGTTTACTGAGCCCACATCGATAAATTCTGCCTGATCCAACTTAATCTTCCGTTCTTATCCCAAACCCTTAATATCCACACATTCTCTTCAGACTTTGGTCTGTAAAAATTTAAAAACTGAAGTAGTTCTTTTAGAATGTAACTTCCTAAACATGTAATGAAAAGTAAAATGAGTAACATATATGCTGCCTAGTGTCTGCATATTTATGAATCACTTTATGAGGCTCCTAGGAATATAACACAACCCACTGCAGTACTCTTGCCTGGAAAATCCCATGGACGGAAGGGCCTGGTGGGCTGCAGTCTATGGGGTTGCTAGGAGTCGGACACGACTGAGCGATTTCACTTTGACTTATTCACTTTCATGCATTGGAGAAGGAGATGACAACCCACTCCAGTGTTCTTGCCTGGAGAATCCCAGGGACGGGGAAGCCTGGTAGGCTGCCGTCTATGGGGTCGCACAAAGTCAGACATGACTGAAGTGACTTAGCAGCAACCAAAATAAAGTCAAAATTATTTCTCAGTTTGCTTTTATGAAACAAGGAGAGTTATTTAGATTAATGAATTTAAAAGCATTAATTTATAGTATTTTAATAATCTATGATTAATTTAAATATCAATTAAATAGCATTTAGGCTAATAATAAAATTAATTAATTCATGTATTAAGGGAAGACATCTACCATGTAGTTAGTAATTGCATGATAATAGTATTCAAGATCCTAAACAGAGAAGAAAAAAGTAAGATTTTCTGGGCTTAAAGCACTAGGAGAGGCATCAGTTCAGTTCATTCACATAGTCGTAACCAACTCTTTGCGACCCCATGGACTGCAGCATGCCAGGCCTCCCTGTCCATCACCAACTCCCGGAGTTCACTCAAACTCACGTCCATCAAGTGGTGATGCCATCCAGCCATCTCATCCTCTGTCGTCCCCTTCTCCTTCCACCTTCAATCTTTCCCAGCATCAGGGTTTTTTCCAAGGAGTCAGTTCTTCGCATCAGGTGGCCAAAGTATTGGAGTTTCAGCTTCAACATAGGTCCTTCCAATCAACACCCAGGACTGATCTCCTTTAGAATGGACTGGTTTGAATTCCTTGCAGTCCCAGGGACTCTGGAAAGTCTTATCCAACACCACAGTTCAAAAGCATCAATTCTTCGGCGCTCAGCTTTCTTTATAGTCCAACTCTGACATCCATATATGACTATGGAAATACCATAGCCTTGACTAGATGGACCTTTGTTGGCAAAGGAATGTCTCTGCTTTTGAATATGCTGACTATGTTGGTCATAACGTTCCTTCCAAGGAGTAAGTGTCTTTTAATTTCATGGCTGCAATCACCATCTGAAGTGATTTTGGAGCCCCCCAAAATAAAGTCTGTCACTGTTTCCATTGTTTCCCCATCTATTTCCCATGAAGTGATGGGACCAGGTGCCATGATCTTCGTTTTCTGAATGTTGAGCTTTAAGCCCACTTTTTCACTCTCCTCTTTCATTTTCATCAAGAGACTTTTTAGTTCTTCTTCACTTTCTGCTATAAGGGTGGTGTCATCTGCACATCTGAGGTTATTGGTATTTCTCCCGGCAAACTTGATTCCAGCTTGTGCTTCTTCCAGCCCAGTGTTTCTCATGATGTACTCTGCATATAAGTTAAATAAGCAGGGTGACAATATACAGCCTTGACGAACTCCTTTTCCTATTTGGAACCAGTCTGTTGTTCCATGTCCAGTTCTAACTCTTGCTTCCTGACCTGCATGCAAATTTCTCAAGAGGCAGGTCAGGTGGTCTGGTATTCCCATCTCTTTCAGAATTTTCCACAGTTTATTGTGATCCACACAGTCAAAGGCTTTGGCATAGTCAATAAAGCAGAAATAGATGTTTTTCTGGAACTCTCTTGTTTTTTTGATGATCCAGCAGATGTTGGCAAGTTGATCTCTGGTTCCTTTGCCTTTTCTAAAACCAGCTTGAACGTCTGGAAGTTCATAGTTCACATATTGCTGAAGCCTGGCTTGGAGAATTTTGAGCATTACTTTACTAGCATGTGAGATGAGTGCAATTGTGCAGTAGTTTGAGTATTCTTTGGCATTGCCTTTCTTTGGGATTGGAATGAAAACTGACCTTTTCCAGTCCTGTGGCCACTGCTGAGTTTTCCAAATTTGCTGGCATATTGAGTGCAGCACTTTCACAGCATCATCTTTCAGGATTTAAAATAGCTCAACTGGAATTCCATCACCTCCACTAGCTTTGTTCGTAGTGATGCTTTCTAAGGCTCACTTGACTTCACATTCCAGGATACCTGGCTCTAGGTGAGTGATCACACCATCATGATTATCTGGGTCTTGAAGATCTTTTTTGTACAGTTCTTCTGTGTATTCTTGCCATCTCTTCTTAATATCTTCTGCTTCTGTTAGGTCCATACCATTTCTGTCCTTTATCAAGCCCATCTTTGCATGAAATGTTCCTTTGGTATCTCTAATTTTCTTGAATAGATCTCTAGTCTTTCCCATTCTGCTGTTTTCCTCTATTTCTCTGCACTGATCGCTGAGGAAGGCTTTCTTATCTCTTCTTGCTATTCTTTGGAATTCTGCATTCAGATGCTTATATCTTTCCTTTTCTCCTTTGCTTTTGCTTCTCTTCTTTTCACAACTATTTGTAAGGCCTCCCCAGACAGCCATTTTGCTTTTCTGCATTTCTTTTCCATGGGGATGATCTTGATCCCTGTCTCCTGTACAATGTCACAAATCTCCATCCATAGTTCATCAGGCACTTTATCTATCAGATCTAGTCCCTGAAATATATTTCTCACTTCTACTGTATAAATCTCAACACATATAAATTTGGTATACTTTTTATTATATCCTATTGGAAGGAGGAAAGAAAGGATGTAAATTTCAAGCATAGAAATAATTATCTCTGTGTTGTGAATTTAGATTTCTTACATTTAGTCCCCAAATCCTTCTGATTTCGTTTTTCTTTGGTTAAACTGAAATATGAAAAGAGATGTTACTTTTATTGAAATCATGATAAAAATGCCTTGTGAGTCCTATGGGTTTTTATGGAAATCATGATATTCTTTCCTTTGGGGGAATTCAAAACAGCAGTGAATAGGGGACCCAGTATTATTTAGCTCATATATGTTTGATATAATTCCTGGTACACATTACTAAGAAAAGCATTCACAAAGATAAAAAGTGTTTTATCCTTTACTTGGAAAATAAGCTAATCTTCAACTTCTTCCCCAAAATATTTATTGTCTTCTGGTTCTGTGACTTGACTTCTCAGTGCCATTATATAAGCATACTATCTTGAGTATTTGATCTGACAAAATTACTGTTTCCACATATTTATGGGAAATAAAACTATTACATGGAGTTATGACTAGAAAGAGTACTTCAGATAAATTTTAGATTCTGATTCACAAATCTGTGCAAGCCAAGTATCTAAATGTGAGTGAACTAACATTTTCATTTTTGCTGTAAAGTCCACATAAACTGAAACTCCTGAACATAGAATGATATTCTTTGCTGATGGTGGATATTACCTACAGTTTTATATATTTTACTTTCAAAGAAGAGGATTTTCAGTATATTATCAACCAGATAAGACTAGAGTAAGTTAAGACTTATAAGGGCATCCATTGTTGCAAAACCACGGTATTAGAATTTTTAATACTTCCAACCTAAGTGCTATAGCTAAAAGAAGGTTTCTATTTTGAATGAAATATTATGTTATTCCAATGGGATTAATGTATACATGCTAGTATATATAAAATAGATAATAATAACCAACAAGGGCCTTCTGTATAGCATAGAGAACTCTACTCAGTATCTTATAATAGCTGTAAGGGGAAAGACTCTGAAAATTATATATAAATAATACATGTGTAATTTGTTTAACCTTCATAGCTTCATAAGAGATTATTTCTTTTGTAAATAGAATTATACATATATATAGCTAATACATATATATAACTGAATCATTGTACTGTACACCTGAAACTAACACATTGTAAATCAATTATAGTCTTTAACTAAAAAAAATAATAAATCAGTCTTAAAAAGAGAAAAGTAGTCTAATTATGCAGCAATGAAGGTTTAACAAATCGTTTTCATACCACTCTCTACAGTACTGTTTCGAAACAAATATGAACAAATATTTGCATTTTTTATTGAATTTAAGTGTGAGACAATTTCGATTTCATAGCTTGCCACTAGAAATTGTGTGTAGGGCATTGACTAAGCCTCCATAATTCATATTCACTTAAAGGATCTTATTGGATCTGCCTTCTGACCTTACTTAAACTGGTAATTTAAATTATATTACTTTGGAAGCCAGCAACATATGCATGTTGTAGCTCAAACTTCCATCCACAGATGGCAAACACAGCAGGTTCGTGAACACGGCTCTTGTGCACAAGAAAATGCAGGAAGTTTCCTTTTGCATGTGCATGCTTATAAAATAGGGCTTTCTGGTTTGAATCATGGTTCATTTCATATGACTTCCTGGTATGAAAAGCAACAATTCTGAAACAAGAAACTTTTGTTTATGTTAGTATTACGGAAAGAGTGTGGTAGGGTCCAGCTGCTCACCACTCAGAAGCGAATAAACAGCCCAGAAAGGTGTGAAAGGAAAGTTTCAGTTCAGTTCAGTAGCTCAGTCATGTCCGACTCTTTGCGACCCCATGAATCACAGCACGCCAGGCCTCCCTGTCCATCACCAACTCCCGGAGTTCACTCAGACTCACGTCCATCAAGTCAGTGATGCCATCCAGCCATCTCATCCTCTGTCGTCCCCTTCTCCTCCTGCCCCCAATCCCTCCCAGCATCAGAGTCTTTTCCAATGAGTCAACTCTTTGCATGAGGTGGCCAAAGTACTGGAGTTTCAGCTTTAGCATCATTCCTTCCAAAGAAATCCCAGGGCTGATCTTCAGAATGGACTGGTTGGATCTCCTTGCAGTCCAAGGGACTCTCAAGAGTCTTCTCCAACACCACAGTTCAAAAGCATCAATTCTTTGGCGCTCAGCTTTCTTCACAGTCCAACTCTCACATCCATACATGACCACTGGAAAAACCATAGCCTTGACAAGACGGACCTTTGTTAGCAAAGTAATGTCTCTGCTTTTGAATATGCTATCTAGGTTGGTCATAACTTTCCTTCCAAGGAGTAAGCATCTTTTAATTTCATGGCTGCAGTCACCATCTGCAGTGATTTTGGAGCCCAAAAAAAATAAAGTCTGACCCTGTTTCCCCATCTATTTCCTATGAAGTGGTGGGACCCAATGCCATGATCTTCATTTTCTGAATGTTGAGTTTTAAGCCAACTTTTTCACTCTGTTTGCTTTATTTCAAATGCCAGCAACTGAAGAGAGGAGGGTGGTGGACGTCTGTCCAAAGGCCAACTTACCCTCTCCCCCTTACACTGGCAACCAGTAGGGATACAGATTTTATACACAGAAGGAGGGGTGACATTCAGAAACAGCACAGTCAGCTCTGATAGTCATCTTCAAATTGATGAGCATCATCTTGATTGTTAGATACAGTTAATTAGATTAACTGTAACATTAGATACAGTTAATCTTCAGTTCCAGTGGCCATTTGTTCCCATTTCTCTGAGGCCAATTCTTGGAATTGTGGCAGCATGTATCCTGGCTGTAGTCTTGTCGTCATGTAGTAATTTCTCCACCTGGTGTTTTAGTATATATAAAACAGCTCAATGATAAGGCTCAGAATATTATGTGCAACACTTGAAAATGAACTAAAGGTCCTTGACTATGCTTAATGACTACATTATTATTATTTAGCTTCCTTTGACTGTTTTCCTTTGTTTCTGCATTTCTCACTTCTCTCATTAAACTTATTGACTAAAGTTTCCAGAGACACAAGGCAGGCAAAGGTCATGGTGAGGGGGCAAGCACCATAACGTCTTGCTCCATTTCAGTAAGCACCTATAATCAAAGGAAAGCATCTCACTTTAAAATCAGATTTAGTAGTAAAAAAGTAGATCAAAATGAACTTTAGGAATTTTTTCATTGTTTTTCCTTCCTATGAAGAGTAGCCTAATGTAAGTTTTCTTTGTGAGTCTAGAATATATTTGTGAAATATTAATATTTATAGCATACTTTCACTTAGAACACTGAAAACAGTTCCTGAAGTGTATCATAATATTTTATCAAAACTATTTATGTGGTAAATAACTAATGCATAAATTACATAAAATATGCTTTTTGTTTTCCTAGGGATCATATGAGCAAATAAAAAATTCACATTTTATAAAGTTCATGCCAATGCCCTCTTTAGAAAGAGCAATAATTTAAAACCTTAAAAATATTATTAACTCCAAAATTAAACAAACTTTCATAATTTTTCTAAATTTCATGTGGAGTACTATGAGTAAATTGAGGAAAGTCCATTACTTTTACTTCATTTGAATAACTCTATAAAATATCTAGCTCTTTTTGTTTTGGTTTCAAACCACTCTATGCCAGTTGTTTGGTAACTCTGATACATAAAATGTTAAATTGTTTTTATAAAGAAACTTTTACTGGAGTATGCAAGGATATTTTATCTGGTTCACTGTAAGTTCGAAAAACATATTTTCTAGTACTTTTAGTAACATAGAATTAGTGTCACTAATGATGATCTTGTCCTTTCTGTAAAAACTCTCATGAGATATATAATTATATCAAGATTTAGCACACACACAAAAAAAATATGACTAGAACTCTAGGCTACCTGATTCTTAAGATATCTAATTACCATATGCACTTCTTTTAAAGTCTCAGATATCCATCAGTGTAGAAGAGTGGGAAGACACCAAAGATGCTAAAGAACAAGGTCACCACCGAAGTAACCACCGCAACTCGACATCCAGCGACCAGTCGGATCACCCGCTGCTGAGGAGAAAGAGCATGCAATGGGCCCGAAGGCTGAGCAGGAAAGGCCCCAAACATTCCGGTAGAACCGCGGAGAAAATGACCCAGCAGCGCCTGAACCTCTATAGGAGGTCAGAAAGACAAGAGCTTGCTGAACTTGTGAAAAATAGAATGAAACACTTGGGTCTTTCTACAGTGGGATATGGTATGCTCTTTACAAGTATCGCATGATGTGGGCTTGTGATTTCTTTCCCTTAGTTGGAACAGAGTCAGCTCTAATTTAATAATTTAAGAATCGCCTTTATATTTTCACAGGTCAGTTAGAAGAGACTAGTGACAGGTCTAACCTCCTAGAGATAATTATGAACATGATATTAAAAAGAGAGGATTGAAAATTTTAAATATATGCTCAGGTCTCTAGGCACCTTGTTGAACCCTACAAGAATTACTTTAATTTTAATTTTCACAAAAACTCTCTGATTTTTTTAGAGATAGGGAAACTAAATAACTTGTTAATTAGCTTGTTAGTAGCCTGACTGAGGCTTATATCCAGTGCTGTCTGGCTCCAAAGCCTGTTTTACACACACACACACACACACAAACTGCATCTCATTTTAGAAGCCTGGAATAAAATAAATGTGTGGGATTGTTAAGTAACTAAATGGATAAGCTACAAATGAATGAAAATGTCTCTATAAAATGTGTTTATAGTTAGTTGTGATCCAGAAACACAGAGTCTTCAAAAGCTTTGATCTGAAGCTCAGATAGTGCTGGATATCTTACAGGTAAGTCTGAATGACTGTTCTGCTCTTACATTGATACACAATTGTAATATAGATATGCTGCATATTTGTTTAGTTGCTCAGTCATGACCAACTCTTTTGCAACTACATGGATTGTAGCCTGCCAGTCTCCTCTGTCCATATGATTTCCGTGGACAAGAATACTGGAGTGGGTTGCCATTTCCTGTTCCAGGGTATCTTCTCAACCCAGGATCAACCCACGTCTCCTGCATTGGCAGACAGATTCTTTACCACCGAGCCACCAGGGAAGCCCCAAGCTCTATATTAGACACCTCTAATAATAGAAAGATTATGAAAAGAGGATTTAGAATCTCAGGGACCTCTGAACTTCTCCACTTATTCTTAATTCACAATAATTTATCCATTCAACAGATTTTATTAGGTTACCTTCTGAGTTCCAGGCACTGGGAATAAAACAATGACCTATTCACACAAGACCTCTGCATTTATGGAGTTTATATTCTAGTGTCAGCCAGTAGATTTGTTGTATTATCTAATTTCTCAAGGCTATTTTATTATTTATGAAAATGAAATAATAATCCTTTTGTCCTAAAGGACAAATGGGATAATGAATAATAATATGGTTAGCCCAGAACTGGCATTCAGCTCATCCACCCATCTACTGTATGTCTAAGAACAGCATGTCTATCTGTGTTTTATATATAAAAATGTTATTTTTTTTTTTGCCCACTTCAGCAAACAAACTGTTTGCATCTTTGGGAGTGATGTCTTCACTGAGAATACATGTTGTGAAACAATTATTGTTTTGCATGTTTGCTTTTTTTTTTTGAGGGAAAGGAAATGTCTTACTTATCCTTTAAACTTTGTATTGCCAATCAATTTACACATTTTCTGACACATAGAAATCCAGTAACTGCATGTTGATTGCATGCACAACCAGAGTGCTTACAGATGAGAAAACAGGGTCTCAGATATAAACTATTTCCTTGGGTCACCCAACCCTAGTGTACCCTTGAGTCAGTGCTTTAACTTGTGACTTGATTCCATATCTTTTTGTGTCTCTGCTGGACCACTTATTTTTCCTACATTACTGTCAGTATTTGGTAGCACTTTACAGATTTGAAATGTTTTTACGTGCTTTGTAATAATGCATGATGACTGATTTAACCATTAGTCTTAATCTACTATGTCCTGAGTAGGTCTGGCCTGATTAAAGAGCATGAGCAGATTTCTTTTGATATATTAGATATGAGACAGAAAGGACAGGAAAAGGGAAAGTCACAGGATGATTTTTGAGGGCTCTAGCTTGAGCAACTAGTTCATAATTGTGACATTCACTGAGCTTAGAAGAAGAATATTTGAGGTGAAAATAATAAATTTAATTTGAGTGCCTGGAAGACTTCATATGGGTAATTATCCATAAGAAGCAAGACTTCTGCTGAATGGTGTTCAAGAAAAAGAAATGAGATGTGTTTATAGACTTTGACATCATCAGCCTATAGATTTTAAGTAAGGTGAGAGATGGCTTCCCCCATGGCTCAGAGGTAAAGAATCAGCCTGCAATGCAGGAGACATGGGTTCAGTGGCTGGATCAGAAAGATCTCCTGGAGGAGGGCATGACAACCCACTCCAGTAGTCTTGCCTGGAGAATCCCATGGACAGAGGAGCCTAGAGGGCTACAGTCCATAAAGTTGCAAAGTCAGACACAACTGAAGCATCTTAGCATGTGTGCACACAAGGTGTAGAAGTTGATGGAATAACCCCAGGTGAATGACTACAGGAGAACTCTAGAAAATACTCACATTTCTGGAATGATGAGGGAGGAAGTATTTAAAAAAAAAAAAGAAGAGGCTGAAGTGTCTATAACTGAGTTACCCAAAATATGTAGCATAGTACAATATTGGAGAAGGCAGTGGCACCCCACTCCAGTACTCTTGCCTGGAAAATCCCATGGATGGAGGAACCTGGTAGACTGCAGTCCATGGGGTCGCTAAGAGTCGGATACGACTGAGCAACTTCACTTTCACTTTTCACTTTCATGCATTGGAGAAGCAAATGGCAACCCACTCCAGTGTTCTTCCCTGGAGAATCCCAGGGACGGGGGGAGCCTGGTGGGCTGCCGTGTATGTGGTCACACAGAGTCGGACAAGACTGAAGCGACTTAGCAGCAGTATGATATTATGCTATCGATTGGTTATGTGATTTATCATTGCATTGATCTTTCATATCTTTTGAAGGCAGGTGAGGCCTTGTGTAGTCAGAGGCTGGTCACTTCCAGTCATGAGAAATTTTGCCTTCTACCCCAATGTGATAGAAAATTGTATTTCCTATCTGATTTATGATATAAAAACTGTTGCAATTTTGGAGTAGAGAAGAAATCATTAATAATGCAGAAAGTACAGTGATATGTCATTGCTGACCTTGGTTATGTGTCAGTTAGATAGCATGTGTGAGAGGCAGATCCGAGTAGCTTGATTAATAAATTAAGACTTGAATATAGTGGATTTCATATATTAGGGACCCCAAGGTAATAGAATTTTAATCTTCTGTCTATTGCTCCAAAATCGATTGCTTCCATTGCTAAAGTATCATGGTATAAGATGCAGGTTGAAATGTCAGTCATTTTGTCCACATTCCATCCAGGAGGAAGGAGGGTGAGGCCAGAGAAGAAAGGATTATCTCCTCAGTTAAAAAATAGTACCAAGGAGCTGCACACACCATTTCCATTATGTTCCACTGGCAAGCTGTATGCTTTGTTTTCAATGGCCTAGATCTAATATTACAGAAGACAAGACAAATGGCTATTGAGAGATAATTAGCAGTCTCTGCCAGAATGGTTATGTTTTTTACGAAATTTTATTCTGAAGGAGAGGTGGGAAATATGGAAGTAGCTGGATGAGGAAGTGAACAGGGAAGAGGGATTGTTTTATTTTTTAAGAGCAAAGAGGTATGAGCATGTTTAAATAATAAGATTAAGCTACCAGTGGAGACGTTGAAAGAAAACACAGTAAAAAGAAAGCAATTGGAGCCCTTGCGTAGATACTTGGAAGTGAAGAAAAGATGAGTGTTTTAACATGCACAAACTTGTAGGTGTTTGTCAGGAAGTTGAGTAATATTTTACATGATAGTAAGAGGTAAAATCCTTTGCTGAGAATGATGGCAAGAGTAAAAGAGTGAGTGTTTTAAAAATAAGCCAGAATGTTAGAAGTTTCAGGGGAAAGGGTATCCTTTCTGTGCAAGACTGAACTTCTTGTCTTATTCTTCATTTCTTAAATTTATAATATAGAAAATTTCAGACATGAATAAATGTAGAAAGATTAGTATGATAAACCTTGCTGTTGTTTAGCTGCTAAGTTGTGTCCTACTCTTTTGTGACCCCATGGACTGTAGCCCACCAGGCCCCTCTATCAATGGCATTTTCCAGGTAAGAACACTGGAGTGGGTAGCCATTTCCTTCTCCAGGGCTCTTCCCAACCCAGCGATTAAGCCGGTGTCTCCTGCATTGCAGGTTGGATTCCTTACCACTGAGCCACCAAAGAAGCCCTAAGGAACCTGCATATACTCATTTTTCAACATCAGTAATTATCAGGTCAATTATTATCAGATATTGTTCCATGTATGTGCCTGGTAATTTCCTTCACATCTCATATTAATTTCAGATAAATTTCAGATCCATATATTTCAATATATACATCTATCGTTTAAGTGCTAAATTAAAAAAATATAACCACGTACCATTTTCACACTTAAAAACAATTTTAATATCATCAAGTATTCACTTAGTGTTCAAATTTCCAGTGATCTCACAAATGTCATGATTTTTTATACTTTTTATCTAAATCGGGATCAATTAAGGTCCATTCATGGAGATGGGTGACAAGTTTGTTAAGTCACTTTTAAGTTTCCCCCATCTCATATTTTTCTAACTCAGTCTATTTCTTGGAGAAACTCACTCTGTGGTTTCCTAGACTCTGAGTCTCCAGGCTTAATTGGTCCATTCTATCCCCTGCCTTTACTTTTTTTAACCATTTTTTGTTAATGATTATGAATTCCTAGACATAAATGTATTTTATGTTTTTATATGCATGTTATCAATTATTCATCATATTCTAAATTTGACCAGTGGAAGCCTCTTCAGATAGCTTCCTGGGTCCTTTTGTCATGATGTCAACCATATTTCATAGACTTGCCTTGCTCTCTGTAGGACTAAATGCTCCCCACCTAAATTAAATCATCTATCCCAGGATCACTCAAAATGCTAATCAAATTTTAGAGATATTCATTTTGCTGCATTTGTCACTTTTTCTAAGTTTGTTGGGAGGGCTAAAAGATTAGGCAGAAGGTAGATAGGTAGACAGATAAACAATTTCACCAGTTCATCAAGAAACTTACAATTAAAATGCAGGCTACTGGGTTTTTATTTAACTTTTTCTATCCTGTAGCTGTACTTTCTGCTATGCCAAGATTAATGCTCATCAACAACAATAGAAATGATGGAATTATCAAATTCATATTGCTTTTTCACAATTTATATAAAACAGTCTCAGAATAATAATACAGTGCTCTTATTAACACTATAATTGCCAAAGCATGAATTTTTAATGTGCTCCTTATAGACTAACCCAAAGGAATGTTTATTAAAATAACTCCAAGTCTTAGAAAAGTTCTTCTTGCTGTAGTTATACCATCAGTTGGATATCAAGTTAGATTCATTTCTGTTTTCAAGGTTTAAGAATTCTTTTCCTAAAATTTGACTTTGTTTTTTTTTTTTAGTCATGTAAACCTTGTGCACAATTCAAAGCCAAATATTTCATACAAGTTATATTCAAAAAAATTTAACATCACTCCCCATCACTTTTACACAATCTCCTTCTTTCCTCATGAGTTACTTTTTTTAACTTTATGGTATATTCTTCCATGTATAAATATGAACTTTAAAATGTAGTTGGCAGCATGATATGTTCCTTTTTCTTTTTCCCACATTGCTTCTTCCACTTAGTGGTATATCCTGGAGATCACTGATTTAGTAGAATATAGAAATAGTTTTTCATTTTGTAGCTGTCTAGTGCTTCATTGTATAGAGGTTTAATAGTCTATTAAACAAGTCCTTCATGCCTTTTCTAATTACGAAGTCTTGCAATAAATAGGCATATGCATACGTCTTTTTGTATTTTTTCCTAGTGTACCTTTGGGATGGATATCTAAAAGTGAGATTATTGGATTAGAGATTAAATGTATATAATTTTGCTATTAGAAAATTTTTCATCCTTAAATGTGTATGATTTTGCATTTCTATCAGCAATATATGAAGGACTATTTTCCCAAAATCTTGCCAGCAGAAAGTCGTTAGACTTTTATGTGTTTTGCCCTTCTAATAGATTAAGTAGTATCTCAGTGTGCCTTCTTATTATAATGAGGTATAGCATCTTTTCATGTGATTAAGAGTCATTTTCAGTAAATTGTTTTCATTTCTGGCCAATTTTATAGATTTATTTCTGTTTTTAATAATTTAGAGGGGGCTTTCCAGGTTGCGCAGTGATTAAAGAATCAACCTGCCAATGCAGGAGACACAAGAGATGTAGGTTCCATTGCTGGATCAGGGGGATCCCCTGGAATAGGAGATAGCAACCCCCTCCAGTTTCTTGCCTGGGAAATCCCATGGACAGAGTAACCTGGTGGGCCACAATCCATGGTGTCGCGAAGTGTAGGACACTATTGAGCAACTGAGTACTCACACACACACACACACATTGGGTAAATTAGAACTGTGGCTAATAATTGCAGATATTTCTTTCTCAGACTAGTTTTTTCCTATACTCCTGTTATTTAATATTTTAATCTAAGTTTTAAATTGCTTAAATTATTATTGATCTATTTTGAATAGATCAAAAGAAACTTTCTCTCTTCCAATTTAGAGGGGGATTCTTCCACATTTTTCATTACTTATTTGGTTTCACCTTTTGCATTCAAATATATGATCTATTTGGAACTTATCCTGGTATATTTGGTAGGCAAGGGAACACATTTTTGTATTTTCTAAGACAATTTTCTACATTGAGTTATATAATGTGCTGTGCTGTGCTTAGTCGCTCAGTTGTGCCCAACTCTTTGTGTCCCCATGGGCTGTAGCCCACCAGGCTCCTCTGTTCATGGGGATTCTCCAGGCAAGAATACTGGAGTGGGTTGTCATGCCCTCCTTCAGGGGGTCTTCCTGATCCAGAGATCGAACCCAGGTCTCCCAAATTCCTGGTGAATTCTTTACCATCTGAGCCACCAGGGAAGCCTTTAGTTATGTGATAGCATTTACTAAAATGCACACCCCATTCCATTGATTTTTAGATCCTGCTTTTAGCAGATCTCAAATTCATACATGTTATTGTGTCTATTTCTAGACTTTCTATTGTGTTACAATAGTCTGTCTGCCTGTTCTGACAAAAATCACCCACTGTTTTAATTTCAGTCTTTATAGTGTATTTTCATATCTGGTAGGGCTAGGGACATTTCACTCTTCTTTGTCAGTATTTGCTTAGCTATATTTAGATATTTCTTCTTCTGAATTAATTTTATAATTAACTTGTTTGTTTCAGATGAAAAGAAAGGATTATTTCCTTCTACTTTTAGTCCTTCTTCCTAGTTCTTTCAAATCCAAATTCTATTATCTAAACCCCCTCTCCTAATATGTCGTATTTCTCCCTTTCTTTTCTCTTAGTTCCTCTTCTAAGGAAATCAGGCCTCTTCCCTTAATCCTAAAACAAACACAAGTCCATATATGTGCGCACACACACTCCTTACTCCTCAATTTGTCTCCTGTGTTTTCTTTTATCTACTAATTACATTCCATGTCTTTGCATCATCACCTCATGTTTGCTCTCAGTTCACTTCTTCTCTACCCCTTTGCTGAGACACTACCAGATAGAAAGGATTCTTACTTTCCTTCATCTGTCTTCAGCAGTATCCTTTCCCAGATCTTCTTTCTCTTTCTGAAAAATTATCAAACTTTCCAGAACATGCTGCTTTATAAACAATACATTAGAAATGTTATTTTTATACTGTTTAAAGAAAATTTTAATTATATCTCAAATAATAGAAAATCATAAACACTGAAAAATGCTTAAAATCTAAAAAGTCACTAAATTGTTAACTTTTGACAAGTAACCTTGCTTCCTGAAGGCACAGATTATCTCTTATTTATTTTTTTTATCATGTTCAATTCCAAAAGAAAGGTAATTCTTTAAAAACAGAGGATAAATTTTTAATATTTCCTGATATAGCCTGTCTCTACAGGTTAGGTTGAAATAATGTAAATGCTTGTGCATGTTGTTGTCTAAGATCAACATATGCCTATCCTCCAAAGTACATTAGTTAGATTACAGGTATATAATCTCTTACTTGTACTTTTAAAATCCAAAATTTCTGCATACTGAATTTTTAAGTAGGTTTGACACCAAAACTTGTTTAAACACAGAAGTTGATCCAAACTGCTTGAAACTATTTGGATCTTTGATCAAATTTATTGTGAATATTTGTATGTTTGCTGCAGAAATATGAACCCTGCTGCTTCAGACCCAACTGAGAATATTACATGAAATACATTCTGTGCCCTAAATCTAAAAAAGTTACTAGTGGAGCACATCTGGCCTCAAGGGTTTGGGAGACAGAATGAGAACCTGCATATCTTGAGAAATTAACTAATGTGATGACCTACAAATTCTGCTTGTCTTTTATTGATTTTTTTTTTTTTGGAAAATGTCTTCAATATAATTTTAAAAACTTACCTCAAATTTCATGGTATTGTATACTAACTGGCCATGTGTCCTTGGATAAGTCACTGTCTCCCTGAACATCATGTTTTTTTTTAACCAACAAATAAGGTAATCAGGTTTTCCCAAAGAGATGTGATATAAAATAATAGAATGCAAAGGACAAAAGATTCTTCAATCTATAAGCTGTACTATAGATATACATATACAATCATTATTTTGTGTTAATAACTGGCATCATTCTTCAACAATTTATTTGGCTCTGATACTCACTAAAATTATTCTTAATAACTATTGAAATATTCTTAACTATTAAAATGACACACACTAAATATTTGATATTTATATAGTTTATATATATAGTTATATATTACACATATATAATTATATAGTTTATATATTATATAAATGTATTTGCCATTATAAATTGGCAAGTAAGTGTCCCTGGTATGACCAGTGCTGCAGGTTCTGATTTTGACATGGATCCCTTTGTTTCATATGGTTAGTAAACAAAGGAACATCAATGGGGGAAAAAAGAAATTCTTTTAAGTGACAGAGGTAACTACTAGTTAGATGTGGCTTTCATTACATCCATCAGGAAGCCTTAGTTTCTATGTTAAATAAGTTTATAATTTGCCTGAAATAATTAACAGATTAAGCAAGAGCTGGTTTTTATAGTTATCATGGTGACTTTAATTCTTAGGCATTCTCTTCTTTATGGGATAGAAACAGGCAAAATCAATAAGAAAGAATTGTTATTCCCACCCAAACCTAAGATATATATTGTGATGGTGGTAGCAGTAATAGTAATAATAATATCCTCAACTTCTATTTTCAGACTCTTTTATAAATCATTGATCATTTTCATGTGTTTTCATTAAAAATTCCCCCAAATTCTAATCAATAGGTCAAGTACATTTTTTAGTAAAAGATTATAAATTTGTCCTGAAACATATTACCAAAAAGGGAAAGGCACCAAAGTTAGACATTTTTCTGAAATATTTTACAACATTTAGCACATGGGAGGAATAATAGAAGTATCTGAAGTGAAGTGAAGTGAAGTCACTCAGTCGTGTCCGACTATTTGCGACCCCATGGACAGTAGCCTACTGGGCTCTGCCATCCATGGGATTTTCCAGGCAAGAATACTGGAGTGGGCTGCCATTTCCTTCTCCAGGGGATCTTCCCAACCCAGGGATCGAACCCAGGTCTCCTCCATTGCACACAGAGGCTTTACCGTCTGAGCCACCAGGAAAGCCAATATAAGTATCTGAGATCACTATAATGATGTAAGTAATAATTTATTATTTCAAAAGAAACTGACAGATACTGAATTTTTACTGTTTTGTGAAATATATAATTTACCATTTCCCAGTATGAGTAAAATATATTGATATGTACAATCATTATACTGCCAGTATAGATTTCCAGAAAAGGATGATTTTATGTTATTCTGTATTTCCAGAACTGACCCATTCTCACAAGGAGGCAGACACAGGAGGATAAAACCAGGGGTTTTATGTTAATCTCATTCTGTATATGGAATGTTAGTAGAAAGAAACAAACTCAGCAGTTTCCTTAATAGATAAAGTAATGAAGCTTTCAAAAGAGGTAACTGCTGAGCTGATAATGATTTATGGTAAACGCAATTATTTCTGCAATGAATTTTCTATACCTCCGTAAAGTAAAACTGTAAAGTTTTGTTTCATGGAGTTGTATCATGACCTTCCCAGAACATTAATTTCTCAATGATGTCGATATTTTTACATAATTTAACTCCACGGTTAACTTAATTGCACTTAATAATACATGCATTTTATCCTTACACCTGGAAATCAAATATTGTGCTTTGGCATATGTCTAAGAAAAATGTGGACATTTGAATAAAATAAAATATTTTTGTCATTGAGAAAAAATTTAATTAGTTGAATGAACATTTTACTTTCAACAGTTTATGATTTCAGCATTTTATTATGTTTGTATAAATAGTCAATGAGAGCAAAAATGAGCTTTCTAAATGCATTGAAACAACAAGAAGAAGTTTCCAATTATGATGATTGTTTATAGCCTCAATTTAAACAACTAGAAAAAAAATAAACCAATAGTGTACAGGTGTTGGAAAAAATCAGCATATAATTTTGTTACCCGAGAAAAGGTTAACAAATGATTTAGGCCTTTTACAATCTGAAAGTCATGTAAATGGACCCCAAACAAGAAAATATGACCAGTACCAGTAGAAAAAATATCAGTCAACAGAAACAGATTCATAAAATATGAATATTGAGGTAGTTATTATAATACAATATGATCTATATGTTCAACATGGTAGAGGAAAACAGAATAATAAGGAGAAAAATTGAAGACATGAAGCTCATATAGGTTAGAATTTGTAATACTTTACTTTTCCATATTTTACTTGGAAAAATATATATTTTCCAAGTAAAATGCATATTGCATGGGATTTACATAAAAATAGCTACTGCAGAATAAAAACATCAATGAACATAAAGTCATAGCAATAGACTATCCAAAATGCAGAATAGAGAAGAAAAGAAAAAGTAAAAGGCTTGAAAAAGTGGTGCTAGCTGCATGTGGTATAATATGGAGTAATTTCATAATTGGAATAACAGGAGGAAGAGAATGCATATTTGAAGAACTAATGATCAACATTTTTTGTCCAAATTTGGTGGGAACTCTATTCAAGATCCCAGAAGCTCAGTGAAGCTCAAACAATATAAATATAACAAATAAAATAATGCCAAGACACAATATAAAAAAATTGCTGGAAGTCAGTGATAAAATACCTCAAAAAGTGCAGAAGGAAAAAAGACATTTCATAAGGAAGAGACAAACATAAGGACAGTAGAGACCTTCATGTCAGAAACTTCTCAAACCAAATCACAACTGAGAAACTTGTTTCTAGTACTGAAAAAAATAGTCTACCTAATACACTATACATAGTAAAAATATGTTTCTGAACTAAAAGCAAATAAGGACAGGTTTAAAAAACAAAAGCTGAGAAAATTTGTCAACAACAGCTTGCAGGATGAAAGAAATTGTTAAAAGAAATTCTTAAGACAGAAGAAAAATAATGCCAGTGGAACTATAGATCTAAACAAAATAAGTAAGCATATGGGCAAATGTAAAAGATACATTTCTATTTTAAAAATTTTGTTCAAAAATAATTTACCATTTATGACAAACATTGTAAGGTTTATAATATATATATAGAAGCAAAAAAAAGTGTGGCAATAATAAATAATAAGGAAGAAATAGAATATAGTAAAGTTGTTAAGGGCTTCCCAGTTGGTGTTATTGTTAAAGAACCTGCATGCAAATGCAGGAGACATAAGAGATATGGATTCAATCCCTGGTTGGGGAAGATCCCCTGGAGGAGCACATGCCCTCACTCCAGTACACTTGCCTGGAAAATCACATGGACAGAGGAGCCTGAAGGCACAGTTCATAGGGTTGCAAAGAGTCAGACATGACTGGAGTGACTTAGCACACACGCAAGTTTGTAAAATTACATGTAAAGTGATGTGCTATTTAAGAGTAGACACTGAAAAATTAAAGCTGTGTATTTTAAGACCTGGAGCAAGGGACAGGAAATGGTAGCATGCCAGTTTTGGGAAAAAATAAAAGTAATCATTCTTACTGATATTTGCCTTTTCTATGGCTGCCTCCACTTTCCAGTTGAAAAAGTTTAAGTACAGCAGAGCTCATATGGCCTGAAAAGTCTGAAATATTAACTATTTGGTTCTTTTAAAAGCAATTGCCAACCAATGACCTAGAGAAGCTACAAAAAAGGAAAACAAAGAGATATAACTGATAACCAATGTTTCAAATAAAATGGAATGATTATAAGAAGAACTGTGTAAAACCTCAATTAATCCAAAGAAGGCAGAGAAAAAGAAAGAAAAAGACAAAAGAAATCAGTGATTCTAAAGATGAAAAGGCCAGGAGGGTACTTTTTGTCATTATAGAAATATTGTATGTCATAATTATGGTAGAGGTTGCACTATGTTATGTAGTGTCAAAACTGATTGCATGTGCATTTGGAATTAGTGAATTTCAACAGAATATTAATGAATATTCTAAGATAAATAACATGCTAAAATCATATAGAATGTTTACAGCTAACTTGTTATAGGTGAATCTGTAGACTTGGCCTGTCCTGTTCATTGTTGTCTCCAGATTTAGGATTATTTGTGACTAATCATACCTGAAAGTGAAAGTCTCTCAGTCGTGTCTCTTTGCAACCTCATGGACTGTTGCCCGCCAACCTCCTCTATCCATGGAATTCTCCAGGCAAGAATACTGGAGTGGGTAGCCATTCCCTTCTCCAGGGCTTCTTCCCAACCCAGGGACTGAACCCAAGTTTCCCACATTGCAGGCAGATTCTTTACCATCTGAGCCACCAGGGAAGCACAATCATGCCTAGTTAACATTATTAAATGAGCAAACTGGAGAACAAAATAACAAAAATCATGTCATAAATTATGATCAACTAATGATAAAAATGCCTCCTGTAAGTCATTTGGGGGTACTAAAAGATGGCAACAAAATTGAAAACCATACTTATTTTTAAATCAGATAATATTTTCAATACATTTTTCTTCAATCTCAGATATTACTTCAGGTGAAGTACCTTTAAGCTTAAAGTAGTATGCGTGCTCAGTTGCTGAGTCGTGTCTGACTCTTTGTGACCCCATGGACTGGACTGTAGCCCGCCAGGCTCCTCTGTCCATGGGATTTCCCAGGCAAGAATACTGGAGTGGGTTGCCATTCCCTCCTTTAGGGCATCTGCCTGACTGTCTCCTGCATGGACAGATGGGTTCCTTACCGCTGAAGCACTTGGGAAGTTCTTAAAGTAGTATATTTAACAATTAAAATGAAAATAAATAAATAAGGTCTTTCCAAAACCTTTTGGAATTTGTACAGAAGTGTATTTATTTTACTTTTTCATGTTATCAACTAGATGGTAGTTGAGAGCCAAATGAGATGGAGATTTTCTAATGACCTGTTACGTTTCAGGGCATCATGCTTCAGTCTCCAGGATGCAGTATCAACTGCTGTGATTTTGTTTAGCCTATGTGGAAATTCATACAAAGGAGAAATTTTTCAAGAAGAATGCTGCTGCTGCTAAGTCACTTCAGTCATGTCCGACTCTGTGCGACCCCATAGATGGCAACCCACCAGGCTCCTCTGTCCCTAGGATTCTCCACGCAAGAATACTGGAGTGGGTTGCCATTTCCTTCTACATACGTCAAAATTGCTTTCTGTATAAAAAAAGGATTCTGGTAATCTCCTGCCAGTACAATATGCTTTGAGGTAAAATCACACCTTATTTGGAGTAAGCTTGTCATATACTCATTGGAATTCCAAGCTCCAGCATTTTAAATTAGCCGAAACCATACACCCGCTAGTATGATTGGCAGATTTAGCAAAGAGAAATATAGGATGCCTAGTTAATTTGAATTTCAGATAAACAACAAATGATTTTTAGTACAAGCATGTTACATTCAATATATGGTATATAAATATGCTTAAACTTGTTCATTTTTAGTCTGAATTTCAGATTTCACAGGGCATTCTCTATTTTGCCTGGCAACCTTATCCCCATGGCAGGATACAATTCCTTGTGTCTGCCCTGGGGTTATGCAACTGAGTATATGCCTTTATTTGAATATTAATTTGATAATCTTATAATAATTTTACTGGCAAACTTACTGGAAGCTTCAATTATACTGCAGTTTAATTGCTTTGTAAGATAACGATTTTTATTTATAGACTTAAAAATGTCACATCTGCATATCAACTTGAAAGACCGTAACTGAAAGTACTATCTTTCACAGTCCAGTGACAGGTTTCTAGTTAGAAGCACATTGTGGTAGATACTATTTTACAAAAATAATATATTTTCCAGTGTAGAAAATTATTAGAATCATCTGTATTGGCCTAAAATTATATTTAATTTTATTAAGTTATTTTCATGTTGATGTATCTCTATTGGTATGAAACATAGTTTTAGATTTTTGGGTCAAACTGGAAAATTTAGTACCACTTTAGGAGTCAAGTTAATCTTAACTGAAATAGCTAGAGAGGACTATGTCTCCAGAGCAGGTTTTGAAACAGTGCCCTTCCAGCTTAAAAACTTTACCCTTGGGAGGATTAATATTTATTGACTGTGTGTCCGCAAGCCTCTGTATTTACACCTTCTCATAGCCTTGGAAACTAAAAAACTCAATTCTAAAGCTGTTTTCTTTTCCTTTCCAATGCCACGTCAACTCTCCAAACTTGAAGTCTGATGATGTCTTCAGAGTGAATTGACAAAACTTAAAGGGCACAGCTGTTTATTTTTAGAATATGTATGTTTTTGATAAAAAAACAAATGATTCAGTGGCACACTTCCCTTGAAACTTACAGGTAGATCTGATCCACAGGACTCTGCATTCTTCCAGAATACTACCATGTTTTATATCAGATGTATTATGTAAGGAAGTCAAATGTACTTAGGGTTTTCATGCTATTTAGATGCATATCTGTTGTGTTTTTTAAAACACAATGCCATTAGATGATTTTTTTTCACAGTATTTCCATATGAATGTCTGGATGACCATCTATAACCACAATTTCTTATAATTATTCAGTTCAGTTCAGTCACTCAGTTGTGTCCGACTCTTTGTGACCCCATGAAACGCAGCACTTTTTTAGGCCTCCCTGTCCATCACCAACTCCCGGAGTTTACCCAGATGCATGTCCATCGAGTCAGTGATGCCATCGAGCCATCTCATCTTCTGTTGTCCCCTTCTTCTCTTGCCTCCAATCTCTCCCAGCATCAGGTCTTTTTCCAGTGAGTCAGTTCTTCGCATGAGGTGGCCAAAGTTTTGGAGTTTCAGCTTTAGCATCAGTCCTTCCAATGAACACCCAAGACTGGTCTTTAGGATGGACTGGTGGGACCTCCTTGCAGTCCAAGGGACTCTCAAGAGTCATCTCCAACACCACAGTTCAAAAGCATCAATTCTTCAGTGCTCAGTTTTTTTCACAGTCCAACTCTCACATTCATACATGACTACTGGAAAAACCCTAGCCTTGACTAGACAAAACTTTGTTGGCAAAGTAATGTCTCTGCTTTTGAATATGCTGTCTAGGTTGGTCAAAACTTTCTTTCCAAGGAGTGAGCATCTTTTAATTTCATGGCTGCAATCACCATCTGCAGTGATTTTGGAGCCCAAAAATATATGCATGTTGATGTATGGCAAAATCAATACAATATTGTAAAGTTAATAATAATAAAGTCTGACACTGTTTCCACTGTTTCCCCATCTATTCCCCATGAAGTGATGGGATGCACGCCATGATCTTAGTTTTCTGAATGTTGAGCTTTAAGCCAACTTTTTACTCTCCTCTTTCACTTTCATTAAGAGGCTTTTTAGTTCCTCTTCACTTTTTGCCATAAGAGTGGTGTCATCTGCATATCTGAGGTTACTGATATTTCTCCCGGCAATCTTGATTCCAGCTTGTGCTTCTTCCAGCCCAGCGTTTCTCATGATGTGCTCTGCATAGAAGTTAAATAAGCAGAGTGACAATATACAGCCTTGACGTACTCCTTTTCCTATTTGGAACCAGTCTGTTGTTCCATGTCCAGTTCTAACTGTTGCTTCCTGACCTGCATACACATTTCTCAAGAGGCAGGTCAGGTGGTCTGGTATACCCATCTTTTTCAGAATTTTTCAGTTTATTGTGATCCACACAGTCAAAGGCTTTGTCATAGTCAAGAAAGCAGAAATAGATGTTTTTCTGGAACTCTCTTGCTTTTTCCATGATCCAGCAGATGTTGGCAATTTGATCTCTGGTTCCTCTGCCTTTTCTAAAACCAACTTAAACATCTGGAAGTTCACGGTTCACGTATTGCTGAAGCCATTATTAAAGCATAGCAAATCAAGTAAACATCCTGTCCAGCCATTTCTGTAATAGAAATACTTTTTAGACTTACAAAAAGTGTTAGCATAATAGCTTACAAGGTAGCTTATAACTGTGGTTGTTTTGAACAGAATTAGATACTTTATTTTTTAACATCTGTGGAACAAAAAATGACTACCTGTCAGATATTTCCAATGACAGTAATTTAAAAATAGTCAAAGTTATATAAACAGTCATACTGTGCGAAAAACTGTAGCAAGTTATTATTGACAGCTATGTGGTTTGAAGGTAAGATGCTCTGCAATAATTCCCATAATTTTCTGTAAGTGGTATAACTAACTTGGCATTTATTTATCTTCTAGATGAAATGAATGATCATCAAAATACCCTGTCCTACATGGTGATAAACCCATCTCCAGACACCACACTGGAGCTGAATGATGTGGTGTAAGGTGATGTAGCTCACATAAGGCCTGTATTTTCAGAAAACCACACATTTATTTATTTTTTTATATTTTTATTTCCCATAAAAGCCCCATATTGTTTTTTGTGATGTAAACACTTATAAAATTGAAGTCTAATTTTGGTGTTCAATAAACAAATGCATTTTGTGTATTGCATTGTGTATTGCTGTGTGTCATACTATACAAAAGCATCATAGGATGGTAGAGGTATAGAAGACAACTTGAATTTTGTTTTCAGTATATTGAGCAAATATACATTTGGACAAATGATAGAAAATCTGTGGAATAAAAAGAAGAAAGAAGTTCAAAGGAAAACCTAAAATATCCCACACTAGCTAATTCTAAATCCCTTAGACTTTTCAAAGCCAAGGTAAATGGGTCAAAATCTTTATTAGGAAAGGGTCTATGGTAGTAATTGGTATTATTCATGTTCATAAAAGTGTTAAAGTGCTGCTTTAAAAGTGTGGTCTATATAGCATAACTGTCACATGAGTTAAGCATGGATTAAATGAGATAGTGTTTTTCTAAACTCAGGAAAAAGAAGGCATCATTGTGAGTTACTCTGATTATAAAGATGGAGGACTTGAACTAGACTCTTAGGGTAGATAGGATTTGTGCAGGAGGAGAGGAGAGATCGTTCCAGAACATGGAGATGGCTTGAGAAAATGCAGTACCTAGGCATCGCATAATGTGTGCCAGCTGGCAATACTACAGAGCCTAGTGTGACCAGAGTAAAAGCTTTGTATTGTTAGCATTTGCATTGCAAATAACTAGTTAAACATGATATTCAGTTCAGTTCAGTTGCTCAGTTGTGTCCAACTCTTTGCGACCCCATGGACTGCAGCACGCCAGGCTTCCCTGTTCATCACCAACTCCTAGAGCCAACTCAAACTCATGTCTATTGAGTCGGTGATGCCATTCAACCATCTCATCCTCTGTCATCCCCTTCTTCTCCTGCCTTCTACCTTTCTCAGCATCAGGGTCTTTTCAAATGAGTTAGTTCTTTGCAGTGTTGGAAACATATTAAACCTGACTTTGGAAGGATCTTAGATTAGAAAATAAAGAATTTATGCTCAATCTTCTAGGTAATAAGAGCACTTGGATATATGAGCAAGAATGTAGCAAAAATTTAGAAAAGTCGTTTTGACAGGTGTTGATGTAAGTCTAGGAGAGAAATTCCTTATGAGAAGCTGCCGGGAGCCAGCACGGGAGTCCCCACCCATAACAAGGTTATGTGGGAGAGTTCTGGTGGGCAAGGCAAGCCAGAACTCGAGGGGTGCCCCTCTGGGCCTGCCTGAGCATCTACCCCAAAACCGAGTCTGCCTACTTTACTGCTTTGTGCTCTCACCTACACCTCTGACTTTACAGGGGGCCGTACCACCACCATCTCTCCCTCTGAAAAAGAGTTAAGTTACAGCTCCAGTTAATAAAGTTCCTGGGCATGACAAGAGTGTTTTAGTTTACAAACCCCTCAGAGATGGCTCTCTGACTTGCCTGACAGGTTTACCCGGACTCCTACAGCTACAATTGTTTACAGTCTCCCAACAGCGAGAGGCACGGGAAGCTTAAGATATTCAAATAGTATAGAGCCTCTCGGAGAGTTAGAAATTGTCAGAATAGAACTAGTAGAAGATTTCATTGTTGAGCCAATGCTTGCTGCCATGTTTCCACATCCCCTGTATTGTACCCTTGGAAGTGTATTAATTAATATAGTTGGTATGTATAAAAAATAAGTAGTGGCCTTGGTGTTAACAACTTTAGACCCTTAAGGTAATAAATGCTTTCCTTTGTTGTAAACCCATTGCACCTTTGTCCTATAGGAATGCAACTTTATCTAACACCTTTGGAGGATAGTGCCAAACTTTAAAATTATTACTCTTAGAGAAAATAAGTCTTATGGTTGACAAACCTTGGTCAGAATCATAAAATGTTAACAGGCCTTCTGGCCAAAAGATGATGTAAATCACCTAAACCATTTGTATACCATAAGTTTGCAGAAAAGAAACCCTGGTTTTGATAAGGATCAAAGACTTTGCATGATTTCACACCCCCTATTATCCTCTATGTGCAACTTAGGGTATAAAAGCCCCTGTTGAAAATAAAGCTAGGGGCCTTGCTCACCGAAACTTGGTCTCCCCATGTCGTTCTTTCTCTCACCTTCTGGCTGAATTCCCATCTGGAGCATGGAGGCTCGTTAAGCCTACTAATTTTGACGGGACTTCTAAGATCTGACTGGGGAGGCCTTAATGTCTCCTCTCCTTCGGGAGAACGGGAGGATGCCTGCGGCCTACGTAGGTGACACAAACTCCTTGTCTTGGAGTTTTATTGGTTTTCCACGTAAACCAAGTTATTCAGCCTCTTTTCTCCACTGAATTTTCTCACTGAGCTATCCCTATTTAACCACTCTTTATATCTCTAATTAATACTTAACTAAGCTATCACTATTCTAATCGCCGACACCGTCATCCTGAGGGAATCCCTGGATCCAACCGGGGCAGGACCCTGATAAGACGCTTCCACCGAGATCCATGGTTCTAAGGTTTTTCTAGACGAAGGCCTGATTACACAAGGTAGTTAACTCCAGATTGTATTAGTGACATAAAACTAATGCCAAAGATTAACAAGAATTGGTGGGTGTTAGGTCCACAGGATGTGTGTGTGTCTATAACCAGAAAAATAAGCAATAAGGCCAGTGACTTGGAAGTGTGAGGACATTCTATGATGCAGAGCATACAGTGGATCTATGCAAGTTGTTTAGAACTAAAGTTGGTATTAGTAATATGCCAGCAATTAGAAGCCGACTTGTAGATATTGCCAGTTTTCTGGGAGATTTCAGCTGGGATTGAAAGGGTTCAGTTTTTTGAAAGAGCTGTCTATTAAGGAATTGAATTGATTGGCAGGATGGAAATAAGATTCTGTCATAATATCTAGATGAGGGTTGTAAAGACAAAAGCCTATGGAATAAATTTATGGAGGCAAAGTGTAAGACTTGTTCTTTGTTCTGGGAATTGGAAAATAATGGCTCTTACATGGCTTTAAGAGTTAAAATCTATGTGGTTGCAAAAGGAAAAAAAGAAAAAAGAAAAAACCTCTTTAATTGAAAAAAGTCATGAAGGTGAGGCACTTTTCCAAGCAAAGAGCAGTCTTTGGGTGGGGAGGAAAGAGAGGTGAGGAGCTAGGGTTTCAGTACATTGTTCAATGCGCTAATGGAAATGTCTAGAAAGCTTATGGGGATATAGTGCTGAGCTTTGGAAAGAAGCTAGTTCTACGTAGAAGTTAGTTATTTTTTCATCTTCTAAATGAATGAAACTTAAAAGAATTATTTTTTAAAAGAAAAGATACTTAAAGAAGAAAAAGTAGAAGAATGAATGTTCTCCTATTGAGTAGTAGTACTCAGTTTTAGGGCCAAAAGATGAATGTTCTTCAAAAACTCCTTAGAAAAATAACATGAGCAGGAGTAACTCTGACCCAAAATCAGTGTGAAAAGATTTTATATAAGGCATCAAAGATACAACTAGCAAGTATAATATGCTTTTCTTTTTTTTTTTTTTTTGTGCCATCTGATAGTTAAAATTGGAGACGGCAATGGCACCCAACTCCAGTACTCTTGTCAGGAAAATCCCATGGATGGAGGAACCTGGTAGGCTGCAATCCATGGGGTCACTAAGAGTCGGACACGACTGAGTGACTTCATTTTCACTTTTCCCTTTCATGCATTGGAGATGGAAATGGGAACCCACTCCAGTGTTCTTGCCTGGAGAATCCCAGGGACGGGAGAGCCTGGTGGGCTGCCGTCTATGGGGTCGCACAGAGTCAGACACGACTGAAGCAACTTAGCAGCAGCAGTAGCAGATAGTTAAACTATTAGAACTTTGAGGAATCAGATGATGATAATTCCAGCTGCTAATGTTCTTAAGGCAGCTGACAAAATTTATATCCAGTGGTGATGATGAAATGGAACACTTTAAGTTAGATTAAAATATCTTATTTGTGATACACCTGGCTTTCAACTGCCCATTCTGGAGACTGCACTTCATATATAATTAAAATATGATAAAACTGCTCTGTTTTTCTTGTGTCTATATTTACACATATCTTTCCTCCTTTGACCCATAAAATCAGGCCATTTCTATTAGGTATCCAGTCTGCCCTTGTAGTCCCAACTTCTGTATGCCTCTTTTTCAAAGTTTCAATTATATATAGTTTTAAACTGATTGTACCTTATTTCGTAAAAAATCATGTTTTTTTTTTGAGACTAATATGATTCTTTTCCAGGATTATTTTTCATGAAATGGTAAGATCATGTTAACCTTTTGAGTACATGTACCTAGCCTTCCATCAAATAGATTTTGTAACTCAAAATAATTCCTGAAACTTTTTAAAACTCAAACATAAAAATAAAATATGGATGTTACAATATATATAGGAAAAATAGGCATGGGATTTTATGCCTTTTAGATACTATTACGTGTATTAGTTTTAAGTTAAAACATCAAATTGACTACTATTTTGAAAAAAACAAAAAAGACTCCTTTGCTATGCTCTCTATTTTGGGCATTGAGATAATTAAATTTTACTGTAACTGGAGCAAAAAAAAAAAAAAAAAAAGCTACCATGACAAGATGTACAAAAAGACATTCAAGAATTATTTTTCTATTAGACTCATAAGTTTAGTAGTGATTATAATATGGAAGGGGACTTTTGCAGCAAAATCAATGAATTTAGGGGATAATGGATTATACCCAAACTTTTTCTAAATGGTTTCTAAATAGAAAATCCAAATGGTTTTCTAAAGAATTGCATGCAAAAGTTCATTTTATTTGAAGGCACAATATTAATTTGATTCGAAGAACAATAAATCACTAGATGATATGATGATAAAAAGTTTAATGGGCACTATTAGTTTTCTTCATTGATCTACCATGCTATCAATATTCACAGTAATTATAAAGCAGGTGCATGGATAACAAAATCCAGTCGATAGATCCAAGGACACCAATTTCACCTTTCATTTGATGGAAGAACATAGACTACAGTGCTTTAAATTGCTCTTCTCATTTTCATGAAAGCACATCAGTTCAGTTCAGTTGCTTAGTCTTGCCCACCTCTCTATGACCTCATGGACTGCAACATGCCAGGCTTTTCTGTCCATCACCAACTCCTGGAGCTTGCTCAAGCTCATGTCCATCAAGTTGGTGATGCCATCCAACCATCTCATGCTCTGTAAGCCCATTCTCCTCCTGCCTTCAATCTTTTCTTTCTCAGTTTCAGGGTCTTTTCCAATGAGTCAGTTCTTCGTAACAGGTGGCCAAAACATTAGAGCTTCAGCTTCAGCATCAGTCCTTCTAGTGAATATTCAGGATTGATTTCCTCTAGGATTGACTGATTTGATCCCCTTCCAGTCCAAGGGACTTTCAAGAGTCTTCTCCAACACCACAGTTCAAAAGCATCAATTCTTCAATGCACAGCCTTCTTTATGGTCCAACTTTCACATTCATACATGACTACTGGAAAAACCACAGCTTTGACTATACAGACCTTTGGTGGCAAAGTAATGTCTTTACTTTTTAATATGCTGTCTAAGTTGGTCATAGCTTTTCTTCCAAGGAAGAAACGTCTTTTAATTTCATGGCTGCAGTCACCATCTGCAGTGATTTTGGAGCCCAAGAAAATAAAGTTACTCACTGTTTCAATTGTTTCCCCATCTATTTGCCATGAAATGATGGGACTGGACGCCATAATCTTAGTTTTTTGAATGTTGAATTTTAAGCCAGCTTTTTCACTCTCCTCTTTCACCTTCATCAAGAGATTTTTTAATTCATCTTTGCTTTCTGCCATGAGGGTGGTGTCATCTGCATATCTGAGGTTGTTGACATTTCTCCTGGCAATCTTGATTCCAGCTTATGCTTCATCCAGTCTGGCATTTCACATGATGTTCTCTGCATATAAGTGAAGTAAGCAGAGTGACAATATGCAGCCTTGACGTACTCCTTTTCCTATTTGGAACCAGTGCATTGTTCCACGCCCGGTTCTAACTGTTGCTTCTTGATCTGCATGCAGATTTCTCAGAATACAGGTCAGGTGGTCTGGTATTTCCATCTCTTTAAGAATTTTCATAGTTTGTTGTGATCCACTCAGTCAAAGGCTTTGGCCTTTGTCAATAAAGCAGAGAACATCTATAATCCAATATTCATAAATATGTCCTTTAATTCGGACATATTTATGAATATCTTCCTTTTCGTTTTTAAGAGAAGAAAAAAATCTTCATTACAGTTCCCAGTTTCTCCATTTATTTGTGTGACTCCTAACATTATTACAAAGTGATGAAATACTCATTGCATTTGCACCTGAACAAGACATTTTAGGAGCTGTGTTACATGTATTCACTTTCCACCTCACTTTCAAGTGCTCATGGCTTCCCACTGCCTCTAGAACAGGAATAGAAACTTATCCTGAAGCTGAAAGTCCTTCATTAGCATCTTTCTAGGTTCTTTTATGAATTTATCTCCTGTTGTTTCCTGGTCTGACCAGTCCTCTGAAGTCAAACTCATTTTCTGAACATGCCAAGGCCATCCCTGGGATGGAATTTTTTTCAGTCCCATTTCCACTCCACTTCTACCTGGAGAGACATCAACCTAACCCCCTCAATAAAACATTCCCTCATTGTCTGCTTTTCTTTTCATCTTTCTGTGGTGTTTGGAATTTCTTTTTCATGCTTTTATCTGCTTCATAAATTAAATCCTCTGCAGGGGTCAGAGAGTGTGGCTTCTCATATTCCCAGATCCAGCTTGTAGTCTAGAGAAGCTCAAGAAACAGACACTCATATCATTAGGCAGTCTGAAGTAAACCATCCTTCTTGAAACAATTTCTAACATTGAAATGTGTGAGCTTGGCAGATGAACATTTACCTATTTATTGATAGAGTGAATTAAGGATAATATTTTTGTCTAATTGCTTAATATAGCACAACCTGAATTTTAGGTTAATTAATTTAAACTGTTATCTATGCACAGTGTTCTTCATAGCATTTCTGAAATCATTAATTTTTTTAGAATAATAGAATATTTAAAAGACTATAGAAATAATTTGATCAAATTATTAATAGTTATGAATGATAAAACTAAGAACAATCAAGTGATATATTCATGGCTAGAATTTAGATCTCCTTGATAGAAAAATAGCCAAAATAAAGAATAATAAATCAATATATTTAAAATGAATAACCAACAAAGACCTAGTGTATAGCATATGGAACCATGCTCAGTGTTATGTGGCAGCCTGGGTGGCAGCTGGGTTTTGGAGAGAATAGTATATGTATGACTGAGTCCCTTTGTTGTTCACTTGAAACTATCACAATGTTGTTAATCGACTATACCACAATACAAAATAAACAGTTGAAAAGAAAAAAAAAAAAATAATAGATCAACAAAATACTAGAATAAAACATAAATGCTTGATAAGGTGAACATGGTGATGGATTGTAATTGAACGATAATGATTCATCATTCATCCATATTCATCTTCACAACATTTTTAGGTATAGAAATAATACAAGCCCTGCAAAACTTTACAGACCAAATAATCAGCAAGTCCTTCCACCAACATTATATAGAGACAAGTTTTGATAACCATAAACACTAAACAAATAAACTTTAAGTAACAGTCTAAAGTGTCAGGGTGGATGAGCTTTGCCTTTAGTTGCTATTGCAGTCATTTGCTTTCTTTTGTTAGATCCTTAATCCAACCAGATCCACTGGCTTACCTACCCAACAGTGAACCCAGTCAAAAAAACAGCATCTGCAACACCATGGTTCAGGACTGTTGAGAGGAAACTCAGCTTTGATTTAAAAAAAAAATAATAATAAGCTTTTTTTTTTTTTTGCCCTCCAAGGATGTTGCTTGAAACAACTTTAGATCTTAGGAAAGAAAGAGCATTGCTGGCATGAAATAAACTAGATTGTAATATATCCAGTTCTCTCATATTAAAAAAATATATTCTCCTGGAAGTATAGAGTATTTTGAAATTTTAAGTACTGCTTGTTGGTACTTCTCCTATTAATATTTGAAAGACATCAATGGAATGGTTTTGAAAACCTAAATCAGAACACAAAAATTTAAACCTGATGTTTCCTTGTTTGACAATGATGCAAGCTGTATAAACCAATTTTTTAAAAAGTATTAAGGCTTTATGAAAGTAAACTAGAAATCTATGTTTGGTGCATCCCAATGGACATAAAAGATGGTTGCTCCTCTTAAAATTAAATGTGTCCTATTACATTGCTGTTGTATAAAAACAGCTCATCATACTGTGTCTAGTCTTCTTTACACAGATAAACAAATTTATGTGGCTGACTTCTCTGTAAGGATCATAGTTTTCTTTAGAATATGAATTCTTCAGTCATTTTAACCTTTTTGTTGCCTTTTCATATGATATGATATCCATTTTAGTATTTGCCATGTTGATAGCATGTTTTATTACTCTGAAGAAATCAAAACCAACTAAAATAAATATTAACTACATGAAAATTTCCCTGTCTTTATGTTTGACACACATTATATGCCAAGAAAAGTATAAAAGCAAATATTTATTGTTCTCCTAACATATTGTTCTCCTAAGAGTATACCTAACATAGGGAAAATACTTGAAACACATTTGTCTACTTAAATTTAATCCAAGAATTGAAACTGAAGTGTTAAGTAATGATTTTCATTAAAACTTTGAGCTTTAACATTTTTTATATATCTATATAGTATGTTTCATTAGAAAGATACTTTAATAGAAGTATAATTATGCTTTTTATAGAATACAAAGAATTTCAAAACATTAGAAGTCCTCATTTATGCCTTTAGCATTAAAATAATCGTATTCCCAAAAATGCTATATCAAAATTTTATCTAATTTAACTGTACTTTAACACTGTGTGGAAAACATACACAATAAAAATAGGTAACTTGGGGGAATTCCCTGGTGGTGTGGTGATTAGGCCTCTGTACTTTCACTGCCAAGGGCCTGAGTTCTATTTCTGGTCAGAGAACTAAGATCCTGCAAGCTGTGTGGTGTGGCCAAAAAGAAAAGGTAGTTTCTGCCATTTAAATTTAATGCAGACCATAAAGAATTTGACAGTTTTAAAAGAAAAGTTGACCCTTTGTGACTCCTGTGCTCTTACCTGTATTGCATTAGTCCCCTTCAGAAACGGGTTGAAAAACACAGCTTAGTTTGCAACGTAGTTGGAATGTGTTGTTATTCCCATGAAATAGATATTGACAAATTTTAAAAGATATTTTTGTTCCAAATTTTTTTTTCTGAATTTTACTTTGAATTTTAATTCAACAGAAAGTAGAACATTTAAAAGTAGAAAGAGACGTGGTATCATTTCTTTACACAAAGAATCAGATAAATTGAAAAGAAAATAAGATTAAAGGTAATAAATAAATAAATCTAATATTCCCCCATAATTCTGTGAATATAAAATTTAAAGTATAAAATGTGAAATTGTAGATTATAGCTATTTTATAATTTGGCTTTGAGTATATGAAATGCCTTTTTGTTGTTGTTTTTGTTTAGTGTTTTATATTACTTTCATTTTAGAATAACATGAACACCAAGAATTTCCCCTAAAATAGGAAGACCCTATATTTAATTCTCTTTAACTAAACAAGGAAATAGAAACATAGCTTAAAACAAAGATGGTATGCCTATACATGTGTATATGTTATGAACACAGGTGAAATACATTTGATAGACATATTCACATATAAATTATTCAAACTGAAGGCAGAATTGAATTAATATATGTAATGGAGAACAATAATAAATTTAATGAACTTGTTTCATATTTGCACATTGAAATTTAAATATGATCTTTCTTTGAGTTGCCATGTCTTTACCTGTTACAATTGTGTTTAGGAATAAATGTAAGGTTTTATGAAATCTTCTATTTCCTCCAATATCTCAAATTGAGTATTTTTGCATTATGACAGTTGCCAAGACTAGGATTTTATGCTAGGTAGGACCTGACTATATTTTCTATGAAAATAAAAAATTTGTTTCATAAATTTTAAAATAATTATTTTTGACTATGAACATGAGTCCAAATTTAAAATTCAACAGAATTCAGATCAGCTTGCTATAATGATGATAGTTTATTAGTCTTTCTGTTATTTAAAAAATAAAAACACACTTATAAAAGCCTTTTAACAAATGGTTGCCTTTTTAAATTACTTACACTTGCACATGCAAGTAAAATATGAAGTCAGTATTAGTTCTTGTAACCCTATGGGATTTGGTTCTGTCTGTTGTCTATGTGCCATTTTGCTACCAGTTACATTGCTTTAAAATAAATAATAAAATTATTTCTGATGATGAAAACATTTATTTTGGCAAAACTTGAGTTGTGTAGGCAAATTATATTTTGATTTGCCACAATTGTATTTTTATCTGTCACTTTAATATTTCAAAACCAATATAAACATGAAGGTTATATCACTGGGAAAGTTAGTGATGAATAAACAGTTGTTAGATTACTTAAGGAAAGAAGGACAGGAAAGCCAGAGAGACAGAGGAGGAAGTGAACAAATGGAAGGGAGGGAAAAGTAGAAAGGGAAAAAGATGAAGAGAGGAAAAAAAGAAGGCCAAGAAAAAGGAAAGGAAAAAAATAAAAAAGAAACACCAATGTAGGTGCCAGAAGAGAAAAAAGCGTTTTTTTTTTTTTGTTTGTTTGTTTCTTGCTTTTAAAACCTAGAGGATAATGATTCAAAAGGTAGTTTAAAAGCCAGAAAAACAGTGCTTAGAGAAAACCAGTTTTAAATGCAAAGCTAGACTTTTGGTCAGGGAAATGGAGTAGAAACTTTTCTCCCCATTACTTCTAAGTGCAGCTGAAAACCCTAGATATGAAACTGAGCAGCACCCTCTGGGCCTTCCCAGGGACAGACACACCATCCTGCATGTCCTAGGAAAACAGTCAAGCAAGACAAAATAGTATTAACTTAGCCAAAAAAACAGAGTCAAGGACACTTCATTCCTCAAGAGCTCTTAGTCATATTCTGAGCCATACCTTGGAGTTGTTTCACAGATACTGAAACCCCCACAAGGGAAGAAGTTGACTACATGCTGACCACCAGAACATAGATCCCAGACTAGTGGGAACCAGAAAATTGATACTTGAGATTCCTGGATAACCATTCTGTTACCTGAGCCCCAACCAACCAGAAGGATGTACATGAGCCAGTTGCATACAACCCTCTCCTTCTCCTTGTCTTTAAAAACCCTTCCTTGAAAGCCACTGAGAAGTTTGAGTTTTTTGAACACTAGCTGACTGTTCTCCTTACTTGGTGCCTGGAAATAAACACTGTACTTTCCTTCACCACTGCCTGGTGTCCATAGATGGCTTTGCTGTGCCTCAAGCAAGCAGACCTAAGTTGGGTTGAATGACAAAATTATTTCTGATGATGAAAACATTTATTTTGGCAAAACTTGAGTTGCATAGGCAAATTATATTTTGATTTGCCACAATTGTATTTTTATCTGTCACTTTAATATTTCAAAACCAATATAAACATGAAGGCTATATCACTGGGAAAGTTAGTGATAAATAAACAATTGTTAAATTACTTAAGGAAAGAAGTAATCAGTCTATTAAGTTATCAATTGATAACTTGAAAGAAGTTATCAATCCAGTATAAGAAGGCTGAAGAGAAGAAGGAAGATGGACTAGGGAAGTAGGGCTTGAGGAGCAGCATGGTGATGAGTTCTCTGGGTTTTCTTTTTGCCTCCTACAATTGCTTTGGTTATTTGGAAATACCAATGTGCATGCATGCTCAGTCGTGTGTAACTCTTTGTGACCCCACAGACTAGAGCCCGCCAGGCTTCTATACCCATGGGATTTCCAAGGCAAGACTATTAGAGTGGGTTTCCATTTCCTCCTCCAGGGATCTTCCCAATCCAGGGACTGAATCTGCATCTCCTGAATCTCCTGCATTGGCAGGTGGATTCTTTATCACTGTTCCATCTGGGAAGCCTGGGAAATGTTAGTGAGAACAGCAAAACCAAGAAAAGCCTGCTCTTTCTACGGGACCAACTTTGCAGCATATGCAACTGTCACAGCACCAGACTCCTGATGACACTGCAGTGTGAGTGGCTTGTTCACAGAACATCTCCTAAAATATATGGTGGTCAAAACATCCAGTGGCCAGGAGCTTCCTTCAGCACCCCCAGGATGGTTGTGTAATCAAGTGCCTCCAGTGGTACACTCCTCTGTGAAGACTGTCCTGAGATGTTCAGCAGAGGAGTATCACAGAAGTTTCTGCAATTCTGTGAACTGTAGCGATACCAACAGCCTGGTTTCAGTCCTGGGGTCTTGTCCTGTATGCTCAGTCTCAGCTCTTAAGATAATGCATGCTCCTTATATCTGTTATTGCTGTGTTATTTTCAAGTCCTCTTTACCTAGCACTAACCAATCTGTCATTACTCCAAGTTTCTGATGCAGTTAATGATTATCTGTAACTTTCTTTGTCAAAATCACTGTGTAGTTCTTCAGATTAGATCCTGGCTGACAATAATACATAAGCCAATAGTTTTCCATCTGAATAAACATGAGATAATGGTGATATCAAATTCCAAGGCCTGGAATTTGAGGACAAATTTTGGGAAAATTTAGCAAATTAAATAGTACCTGCTGGGAAATTTTTAAGACAGACAACACTTACTCTGTGGAGCATTAGACAACTATTATTTCATTTTGATCTCTGATCATTTTATAGGGTTGTTCTCCAATCTATATTATTTAAAGGAACAGGTCAGATTTAACTGTGGCAGAGCAATACAAGATTATACCAAATGGTTCTGAAAAAAATGTTATTTGGCTTATAATTAAAGATTATGTACTATCTTCAGTTCAGTTCAGTCGCTCAGTCGTGTCCGACTCTTTGCGACCCCATGAATCGCAGCAGCCAGGCCTGCCTGTCCATCACCATCTCCCAGAGTTCACTCAAACTCACATCTATCAAGTAGGTGATGCCATCCAGCCATCTCATCCTCTGGCATCCCCTTTTCCTCCTGCCCACAATCCCTCCCAGCATCAGTGTTTTCCAGTGAGTCAGCTACCTCTCATGAGGTAGCCAAAGTACTGGAGTTTCAGCTTTAGCATCATTCCTTCCAAAGAACACTTTGGGCTGATCTCCTTTAGAATGGACTGGTTGGATCTCCTTGCAGTCCAAGGGACTCTCAAGAGTCAATAAAATTTCATTCTACTGTTTATATCTATTAATAAAAATGTTGCAATAGAGTTACAACTGTCCTCCTAAGTAATAGCAGAAATCTAAGAAATTACACTGTAATTTAGTCACAGTTCAAAGAAATTCAGAGTTGTACTCAGAGACATATCTTTCCTTTTTCTCTTTATACAAATATGTTTAATTTCATGTGCTAACAGACTAGATAGTTTTGCACTTTAAAATTAAATACAATTCCAAAAGGAAAAGTTCCTGAATTTACAGACTGCCATTCCCTGATTTGTATGTTATTAATACTTATATAGAATAAGAAAACTTGAGTATGTCTTGGAATATTCTCAACTTAACAAAAGATTAGGCCTATGAGATGCTCTTATTACTAAGCCTAAGGTAAGCACTCAAGTTGAGATTTGTAAATACGATTATTGATTTGTATTATTTCAAGTGTATAAATATAATGGAAATATTTATTATTTTAGCTAAGAATTCAAACGTAAACAAAAAATATTGAGAGAAACACTACTTGAAAAGTGCTTCAATTTTAGAGGTTTGGGGGCCAACTAAGACACAAATGATTTGATTTTGAAAAGAGACTATTTTATGATAACTTTTTAATGAAATTAATTGACTTTTAATGTTTTAGGGAAAAAGCACACTATGACATGGCTATAAAATGACTAAAATTTTCACTGAAAAACGTGTTGCTAAAAATAATTAAGTAGCTGTGTTTGATTTACTATCTCTAACTAAAGGAGAAAAATCTTTTATTTTGAGGTACTCAGCCTCTTCCAAGTTATTGTGAGAAATCCTCATTTTTCACTTGTGCTCAGAGTCTCAGACATGTCTGATTCTTTGTGACCACGTGGACTGTAGCCCACCAGGCTCCTCTGTCCATGGGCTTCTCCAGGCAAGGATACTGGTGTGGGTTGCCATGCCCTCCTCCAGCGGATATTTCTGATCCAGGGACCAAACCTGTGTCTCTTGAGTCTCCTACGTTGGCAGGGGTTTTCTTTACCACTAGTGCCACTTGGCACCTCACTGCAGTACTCTTGCCTGGAAAACCCCATGGACGGAGGAGCCTGGTGGGCTGCAGTCCATGGGGTCGCAAAGAGTCAGACACGACTGAGCGACTTCACTTTCACTTTTCACTTTCCTGCATTGGAGAAGGAAATGGCAACCCACTCCAGTGTTGTTGCCTGGAGAATCCCAGGGACAGGGGATCCTGGTGGGCTGCTGTCTATGGTGTCGCACAGGGTCGGACATGACTGAAGCAACTTAGCAGCAGCAGCAGTAATATTGGTATTTCTTAAATGAGGGAGAGTGGGTCATGTGTTGCCTTATACCAACCTCAGGAAATTTCCTTTATGGAAACAAAAAATGCTCCAGGTAAGGTTAGCCTCAACAAATAAGCTGAACTGAATTTGTTTGTCTGGTGAGGCTGGTTTTGTCTGAGTAGGGAAATAGCAAGGCTGGTCTCCACTGGTTTTTCATTTTAAAAAATTCTAACTCAACTCTCCCTTCTTTATGTTTCTGCCCATAAATGCAGTTAACCTCAAGCCCTAAACAGGCTTGCTTGTTATTTGCTATTGATTTCATGTCCCAAGTTGCAATTCCTCTGCTATTCCTGAATAAACTCATCCTTTTCAAAAGATTATTTATTTTTAATGGAAGGATGATTGCTTTATAATATTGTGTTGTTTTCCGCCATGCATCAGCATGAATCAGCTATAGTTATACCTATATTCTGCATTTCCCTTGTAGCTCAGCAGGTAAGGAATCCCCCTGCAATGCAGGAGACCCAGGTTTGATTCCTGGGTCAGGAAGATCCCCTGGAGAAGGGATTGGTTATCCACTCCAGTATTCTTGCCTGGAGAATCCCCATGGACAGAGGAGGCTGGCAGACTACAGTCCATGGGGTCACAAAGAGTCAGACAGGACTGAGTGACACAGCACAGCACAGCGCATACATATGTTCCATCCCTCTTGGTCCTCCCTCCCACCCCATCTCACCCCTCTAGGTTGTCGTTGTCATAAAGTTATCATTTGGCAATTTTGAGTTTGTTTCCTTTTCCCTTTTCTTTTTGGTCAACAAAGCCATGTCTTGTAAATATGCTATTAAATGTATATTATTAAGAATCTGCAAGAACAAAAGCTTAGCATTTCAGAATTGTCCCTGTAATATTTGTAAACTTTTTATTAAATAGAAACTATCCAATATGACAGGATCTGTCTGCTTCATAATTATTTGGACTTAAGAGACATTTTTCCATATTAAAAAAATCAAACTTCCCTGACATTTTTTCAGTATTTCTCAACACCCTCCTTTTGCTTATCTTTTGATATAAAATAGCTACCAAAACAATTACCAAAGTCATGTAACTTTGAAGGAACTTAGTGAAGTAATTTAATGTCTTTTTGTGTCATGGGTAAAAGACAATATTCATCTGAGTCCAAAATCAATTGTTTCTTTGATGATACTCTCCCAATATCATTGCAGAATAAACTTTGGAATACAGATGATGATCAAGGGTAAGTAAGTAATTTGCTTTGTGTAGACAATATTGATCACTTCTGTAGATTTGCCTGTGTTGAAATTGCCACATCTTATGCTCTGGTATGGATGACTGCACCCACTTACAGAAGCAGCTACTTTGTGCTTGGCATGCAGATGAAGCTAAGTGGTGGGAAATTTTGGCTGGGTGCAAAGGTGATTTGTCATCCAGCACCAGCTCCTCAATCTTGTAACATGGCAATTGTTTCTGTGACCGTTTCTTACCAACTGATATGCTTTGTCCAAGGCTTTGAGGGCTGGAAACTACTGGCCTTGGTACCTGCATGATGGCATTGGGAAATCAGTTTGGTAGGAGAAAATTGTTCATATGCAAACCCATAACAAGTCATTTATTTTTCACTATTGCATTCCCACAGAGTAACTCTTATGCTTTCTGTAATCATTTAATACTTCTTGATATGAATTTACTTTCATGAAGTCCATGCAAGCAATTCTCAAAACTATACCCACTTAAAAAATATCAGTAGGGAATCAATAACTTCAAATATTCAAATCATCTTTAAATCTTTATTTGCATGTTTTCTTTTGATATTAAAATTAGGATGGAGTCAAATTTGAATCTCATAATTATGGTATAGTTTGAATTTCATAGAGGGAACACAGAAAATCATGAGAGCTCAGAAATTTTGTGATATACTCAATTCTTCTATATTCAGAACAAGAGTCCTTACCAGCTTGAACAAAGGTTCCAGAATATTATCATCTCAGTAGAAAAAAAACATAATGGGGGTAACAAGCATATTAAAAAAGACAGAAAGAAAATTTCAGTTTATGTAAATTTAGGAATGATATTCTGGGTGGTAATTTTATTGAGAATCATAAACTCTGAAGACCTAGCCCTACATGCAGATCTTCTAAATGTTTGTATGCTGAAAGATGCAGTGTAGATGTTTCAGGTCAAAGATCCTGAAAGTACATATCCAGTTCCATGAAAAAAAAAAAAATCTGGGTGTTGTACTTCCAGATAAATATCCATTGGCTTGTACCATCTTTTAACAGAATTTCATATAGACAAAAACCTCATAGAAAGCCACTGAACTAAAGTTCTGAAGGTGAAATTGTTGCTAAGAGTTTTTTATCAAAGTCATAAATAGTAACCCATTTTATACCCGTTAAAACTTCATGGATCAAGCTTTTTGTGTATCCCCAAAGTCCTGTTGAAAAATATCATGACCTTTTCTACTTTCTTTCTTTCATTACATCTTCAGTGAAATAGTTTCTCTCAATACTTGGAATGAATATGTGAAACAATGTATAGCCCTGTACCACAGTTTCATTTCCCTGGACTTTTCTGATACTGTTTCCATCTGACTTTTTACATGGTTGGGAAGAGAGGAAGAAAATACCAAAAATGTTTAGTCTTTACATTTGTGTATTTCATTGATTAAAAAATGCATATGGTTATGAATACATGTTTTCCCCATTGGTTTTTACTGTTCATCTATTGCCATTAAACTTGTTTTTCATAAGAAACAGACTTCTGGTAGATGCATTCATTGTGGGGGTGTTTGTTCCTTCGATTTCCTTAAGGGATGAGGTTTCTTCTTTCAGCAAAATGTTCTGAAAATTAAAAACAAATTTTCTCCCTATTATCAGTTCAGTTCAGTTGCTCAGTTGTGTCTGACTCTTTGTGACCATATGGATTGCAGCAAGCCAGGCTTCTCTCTTTAGATTGTCTCCGTGTCTGTGGAGATGAACACCTTCACCCACCCTCACTGTGCATAGCTGGTCATGTGGTATAACCTGCCTCAAGGGCTCAGAAGAGAGAGCTGGAGATACTTAATGAGCGTAACCAATGGCTGCTGCCACATACACCTAGACATGCCCTGGGATTTAGGCCTTGAATCATAAAAACAATAACCTAAAGCTCCCAGAGAAACAAAGAAAAACGGACAGACACACAACTAAAACAAGTCATCTAGAAATAAATGAAGTTCAGATCAGCCACAGTTTGCTCTTTGACACGCTTTGTCTAGAATGGAGCTATGCTTTTAAAGTTTAAAGGAAATCATTTTCCACTTTGATTTTATACCAAATAAAACTATCAGTGTCCTTTGAGGGTAGAGAAGGTCATTTTTGAGATACGGAAAGGCTCAGATAATCTACCATTCACCTTTCTTTTTTTCTTTATGAGGTTTTTTGTAAATATGCAAAAGCAGAGAACAATGAAGAATGAGATGCAGGGTTAGAGAAAAACTATTTGCTGTATAGAAGGAAGGGGATAGGGTCCTCCATGAAAGAGGTGTTCTGGTTACATGGGACCAAGAAAATCAATCTTATGATGAATAAATAAACCAAGATGGGACTAACATGTATTGTTATAAATCTAAAGGGGGTACCCATCAAATTTTCACATTAAAAATGTTTAGATTTCTGAGAACAATTTTCTCCGGATAGCAGTAAAATGCCTTGCACCTAGAAAATCCATATAACAAATGATTTGAAAGTAGCAGGTAGTTGCTCAATCCTGTCTGTCTCTGTGCGACCCCATGATCTGTAGCCCACCAGGTTCCTCTGTCCATGGGATTCTCCAGGCAAGAACACTGGAGTGGGTGGCCATGCCCTTTCTCCAGGGGATTTTCCTGACATGTACATTCACAGAGTGCCCATGGGTGCTAACTCTGAGGTGGTGCAAGACAGTTCCTAAAATGTGTACCCACAATGCACAGTGTCTTGTTTGTTTTTTTTTGTTTGTTTATTTTTACCTTTGGACCATTCAGTTCAGTTCAGTCGCTCAATCGTGTCTGACTTTTTGCGACCCATGAATCGCCTCAAATCAGGCCTCCCTGTCCATCACCAACTCCCGGAGTTCACTCAAACTCACGTCCATCGAGTCAGTGATGCCATCCAGCCATCTCATCCTCTGTCGTCCCCTTCTCCTCCTGCCCCCAATCCCTCCCAGCATCAGAGTCTTTTCCAATGAGTCAACTCTTTGAATGAGGTGGCCAAAGTACTAGAGTTTCAGCTTTAGCATCATTCCTTCCAAAGAAATCCCAGGGCTAATCTCCTTCAGAATGGACTGGTTGGATCTCCTTGCAGTCCAAGGGACTCTCAAGAGTCTTCTCCAACACCACAGTTCACAAACATCAATTCTTCGGTGCTCAGCTTTCTTCACAGTCCAACTCTCACATCCATACATGACCACTGGAAAAACCACAGCCTTGACTAGACAGACCTTTGTTGGCAAAAATAATGTCTCTGCTTTTGAATATTATCTAGGTTGGTCATAACTTTCCTTCCAAGGAGTAAGCGTCTTTTAATTTTTATGGCTGCAGTCACCATCTGCAGTGATTTTGGAGCCCCAAAAAAAAGTCTGACACTGTTTCCAATGTTTCCCAATCTATTTCCCATGAAGTGATGGGACCAGATGTCATGATCTTTGTTTTCTGAATGTTGAGCTTTAAGCCAACTTTGTCACTCTCCACTTTCACTTTCATCAAGAGGCTTTTTAGTTCCTCTTCACTTTCTGCCATAAGGATTAGCGTCTGCAATTTCTAGTACCATTTATTCTCGGCTTCTAAACCCTCAAATCACTCTGTCCATATAACACACTGAGGGTCTTGAGAACCTTCAAATGTTACACTCAGCTTCTAGACAAGCTGCAGCATGAGGGTCTTGAGTTGTTTGAAGCTCATGAAAGAGTACTAACCAGTAACCACACCGTTTTGAGCACATGACCATCAAACGCAGTGTGAAGAATATCAAATCATCTGGGATTGATGCTTTGTTATGAATTTCTCTCAATTTCTGTGTATCTTGGAGAAGTTCCTTAATCCTTTGTTGCCTCAGCTGGTTAGGCAAACCTTTCAACACGTGGAGATCCAGATGGTGAGGAAAGAGACGGACCTGACCCAATGAACAAAAATATCCTTTCAGCTTCTTACTGAGTTTATTATTTTCCCAAGTGCTTGCTCTGTCATTGTTTGACACTGACCCAGGAGCAGGAAATCTCTTCACTATTAAATAACAAGAAACAAGTCAACAACAATAATGAATACAAATAGCAGTATATTGTTTCCTATTTTTGAAATCTTATTTTGCTATTATTGCATATGGGTTTCAATGCAATAGACTTAATTTTATCTCTAGGTAGTAGATATGAGAGGCAACCCCCCACCCCAAATACAGACATGAAACAGATCAAGAAATACAACATAACTTAAGAGAAGTCACTGATTGACAAGAATAGTTACATTTAAAGATTTAAGTTGGAAAGAAACACAGAACTTTGGAATAGAATTTTATTTTTTTGAACTTGTTTTGTGATATCACCATCTTGTAATAATTAAAAAATAATTTTCCATTGCAAACTAAGTGCTGGGTTTATTTCAAAACAGCGTCCTATATTTGTGTGTGTGTGTGTGCCTGTTTACACATGGGCTTAGTCATTCCATTGGGTCCAACTCTCTGAGGCCCCATGGACTGTAGCCCTCCAGTCTCCTCTGTCTATGGAATTTTCCAGGCAAGAATGCTGGAACGGGTTGCCATTTCCTACTCCAGAGGACTTTCCTGACCCAAGGATAGAAACTGGAGTCTCTGGAGTCTCCTGGATTGGCAAGCAGATTCTTTACCACTAGCACCACCTGGGAAGCCCCTCCTATGAATATTCTACCATATTAAACTCATCCAACACTGTCTTTTAAAAATTTACTTTAGTGTAATTTTAAGAACTGGTTTTATGTTATCTAAAATTTAACATGTATCATCATGTAAATTATTGAGAAAGATCTTATTGTACAATTTAAGGCTAATTTAATCCTACTAAAAAAGTATTTAATACTTTTAAAAAGCAACGTTACATTTGAACAAAGAAAAAGCCTGTTTACCATACATTATATATAGAAATTCATTTAAAAGTCAGAACTATTTCCACTTATGAATTTATTATTTAAATATTCTAGGAAAAAGTCAAAGAAATTCTTTTATCCTTAAGCTTTAAGATGTTCTAGCATCTAAGGTCTTGATAAGAAAAAGTAACAATCTATTTCATAGGAAACATGGCATTAAGTATGAAAAAAAAAGTATTTTTAAAAAAAAAACACATGTGTGTTGTTTGTGTATATATATAATGACTTGTCGAATAAGACAGCTGATGTGTGTGTGCTCAGTTGTGTCTGACTCTTTGCAACCCTGTGGACTGTAGCCCGCTAGGCTCCTCTGTCCTTTGGATTTCCCAGGCAAGAATACTGGAGTGGGTCGCCATGCCCTCCTCCTGGGGATCTTCCTACCAAGGGATTGAACCTGTGTCTCCTGCATTGCCAGTCTGATTCTGTACCACTGAGCCCCCTGGCAAGCCCAAAGAAGCTGGTACTAAGGTAAATACCATTTTTGCTTGAAGGAAGTCCTCCTTTCCTTCGGACAGGCCTTCAGTGTGGGGATTTGTGTTCATCGCTTCAGGGTTTGGACTGAGCTCATAGTTTTTCTGTGCTGTGGCAACTCTCACTGTATGGATGTCAGTCTACTCTAGCCACACCTCGTGTTTGTGGTGAGATAATTGCTGGTGTTTCTATCTTTGAACATCTTTTCTCTGCCTGTCTCTGGGCCTCCCATTGTGCTGTCCCTCAAGAAAACCTGCCTAGGGCAGCTCTGCCCAGGGTACCCATTTTCATTCTGTGCTTGTCAGTGTGTGGTGGAGTCACACCGGGTCTTGTCTGACGTTCTGATTAGCTGTGGATTATAGGCAGCCCCGTCAACCTAGGCTTTGGGACGAAGGTGTCACAAGGTTTTCTGTCCCTCCTGCAGGTGTAACTTTGATCCTAAGATGCCTTCCTGCTCCTCCTCCAGCAGTAGAATTTCCCTGTTCTCATACCCCAGGTGCTACAGATTTCTACCGTGACTTCAGGGGGAAATATATGTGGTCCTTTTCCATGTAGACAAAAGCTTTCCATGGAGGAGAGGGAGGAGATGGATTCGTGGAGAGTTCCAGCAATGCCCACCATTTGCATCCCCTGGGTGGCCATACAGGTAAACCTTTCCCAGGAACACCCCACCCCCAAGCTTCCCCTCAGATGCCTGCTGATGTTCATGGAGGAAAAGCCCACAAGACAGAGACAATCCCCCAGTGTCTGCAGCCCAGGGAGTCACACTCTTCAGTGGCCCCTGCCCAGTCTTTAGCGAAATATCAAGCGTTCTCACTCCACTGCTAACCAACATGCCCTTGACATCCTGGCATTTGTCTCAGGTAAGCAAAAGCTTGGGTTTGTGTCTAGGCATCTGTAGGTGTTGTCTATTGCTAAAGAAGTGCAGTTAATTGCCTTTATCATTAAATTAGTGAATTCAAAAAAATATTCCCCTTGCATGTTTAAATGATTTCCTTACAAATATGTAGTTGTCATCTCCAGTCTCAGAGTCACTTGGTACCTTCAGTAGCAAAAAAGCAGTCTAGCAAAATGGGACCTGCAGTGCCTGAGAGGTGGTTCATAAGTGTCTTTTAAACTGGATGGGACCTGGAGACTGTCAAACAGAGTGATTCTAAAGTAAGTCAGGACTGAAGAAAAAACAAATTTTGTATATTAATGGACATGATACTCCAGGAGTTGGTGAATCTAGAAAAATGGTAGAGATGAACTGAACTGAACTGAATGCATATACGTGGAATCTAGAAAAATGGTAGAGATGAACCTACTTTCAGGGCAGGAATAGAGACAGACATAGAGAACAAACATACGGACACTGAGGGGGAAAGAGGTGATAGGGTAAGTTGGGAGATTGCAATTGACATATGTACACTACTGTGTAGAAAATAAATAACTAGTGATAACCTACTGTATAGCACAGGAAACTCTCCTTAATGCTCTGTGGCAACCTGACTAGGAAGGAAATCCTAAAGACAGGAGCTATAAGTGTGTGTATATATACATATATATGCATGTGTGTACATGTATATACTGTTCATGGGGTTCTCAATGCAAGAATAATGAAGTGGTTTGCTATTCCCTTCTCCAGTGGACCACATTCTGTCAGACCTCTCCACTATGACCCGTCTATCTTGGGTGGCCCCACATAGCATGGCTTAGTTTCATTGAGTTAGACAAGGCTGTGGTCTGTGTGATCGGATTGGCTAGTTTTCTGTGATTATGGTTTCACTGTGTCTGCCCTCTGATGCCCTCTCGCAACAACTACCATCTTATTTGGGTTTCTCTTACCTTGGACGTGGGGTATCTTTTCACGGCGGCTCCAGCAAAGCACAGCCGCTGCTTTTTACCTTGGATGAGGGGTATCTCCTCACGGCCGCCCCTTCTGACCTTGAATGTGGAGTAGCTCCTCTCGGCCCTCCTGCATCCGTGCAGCCACCGCTCCTTGGATGTGGGGTTGCTCATCTGTGCTGCTGCCCCTGACCTCGGGCGTGGGATAGCTCCTCTTGGCCACCTCCCCTAGAACCAGATATCCTGGAATGTGAAGTCAACTGGGCCTTAGAGAGCATCACTATGAACAAAGCTAGTGGAGATGATGGAATTCCAGTGGAGCTATTTCAAATCCTGAAAGATGATGCTGTGAAAGTGCTGCACTCAATATGCCAGCAAATTTGGAAAACTCAGCAGTGGCCACAGGACTGGAAAAGGTCAGTTTTCATTCCAATCCCAAAGAAAGGCAATGCCAAAGAATGCTCAAATTACCCCACAATTGCACTCATCTCACACGCTAGTAAAGTAATGCTCAAAATTCTCCAAGCCAGGCTTCAGTAATATGTGAACCGTGAACTTCCAGATGTTCAAGCTGGTTTTAGAAAAGGCAGAGGAACCAGAGATCAAATGCCAACATCTGCTGGATCATCAAAAAAGCAAGAGAGTTCCAGAAAACATCTATTTCTGCTTTATTGACTATGCCAAAGCTTTTGACTGTGTGGATCACAATACACTGTGGAAAATTCTGAAAGAGATGGGAATACCAGACCACCTGACCTGCCTGTTTCTTTTACCTTGGACGTGGTGTATCTCTTCATGGCGGCTCCAGCAAAGCACAGCCACTGCTCAGACACAGACCTGCCTGACTTTGAGAAACCTGTATGCAGGTCAAGAAGTAACAGTTAGAACTGGACATGAAACAACAGACTGGTTCCAAATAGGAAAAGGAGTACATCAAGGCTGTATATTATCACCCTGCTTATTTAACTTATATGCAGAGTACATCATGAGAAACGCTCGGCTGGAAGAAGCACAAGCTGGAATTAAGATTGCCGGGAGAATTATCAATAACCTCAGATATGCAGATGACACCACCCTTACGGCAGAAAGTGAAGAGGAACTCAAAAGCCTCTTGATGAAAGTGAAAGAGGAGAGTGAAAAAGTTGGCTTAAAAGTCAACATTCAGAAAACTAAGATCATGGCATCTGGTCCCATCACTTCATGGCAAATAGATGGGGAAATGGTGGAAACAGTGTCAGACTTTATTTTTCTGGGCTCCAAAATCACTGCAGATGGCCATTGCAGCCATGAAATTAAAAGACGCTTACTCCTTGGAACGAAAGTTATGACCAACCTAGATAACATATTCAAAAGCAGAGACATTACTTTGCCAACAAAGGTCCGTCTAGTCAAGGCTATGCTTTTTCCTGTGGTCATGTATGGATGTGAGAGTTAGACTGTGAAGAAAGTTGAGCGCCGAAGAATTGATGCTTTTGAACTGTGGTGTTGGAGAAGACTCTTGAGAGTCCCTTGGACTGCAAGGATATGCAGCCAGTCCATTCTGAAGGAGATCAGTCCTGGGTGTTCATTGGAAGGACTGATGCTGAAGCTGAAATTCCAATACTTTGGCCACCTCATGCGAAGAGTTGACTCATTGGAAAAGACTCTGATGCTGGGAGGGATTGAGGGCAGGAGGAGAAGGGGATAACAGAGGATGAGATGGCTGGATTACATCACCGACTCGATGGACATGAGTTTGAGTGAACTCTGGGAGTTGGCGATGGACAGGGAGGCCTGGTGTGCTGCAATTCATGGGGTCGCAAAGAGTCAGACACGATTGAGTGACTGAACTGAACTGAACTGACATACACACACACACACACACGCATACACACACACACATACACACACATATACACACACAGATATATATATATACACACAGATACACACACACATACATATACACACACACATATATATACACACACACATACATATATATACACATTTTCATATATACACACATACATATATGGCTGATTCATTTTTCTGTACAGTAGAAACTAACACAACATTGTAAAAACTATTTTCTGATAAATATTAATTTAAAAATAAAAACAATAAGGGATGGGTAGTGAACAGCTGCATGGGATCGACAAGTCTGAAAGGCCCCTGACTGATTCTGTAGGACCCCTGAGTCTGCCTGAGGCTCTGCTCAGCGTGGGTCTCTGAAGCCTCCTTTGCAACATCAGAGGATCAGGGGGTCTCTTGAGGCCCCAGGGGAGATGACTAGCCTGTAGTCTTTGAATCGCAGCCAGGGCCTGACGCTGTGGCTCTTCTGTCTGTTTCAAAACACACTTTTTATTGATTCACTGGTACGGAGACCCCAAGTGTGCATCCTGAATTAGATTCTGATGCTTTCAGAATCCAGATAGTCAGACCTCTGCCAGGAAAGTGCACAGCTATCTTGTCGACAGTTTGTTCAGATTAATGAAAAGAGCAGTCCAGACACACTTCAGTAAATCAAGTCCGAGGGACTATTTAAAGGAAGCAGAAGGAAGTTGGTAACCCTGGCACTCAGGGGAAAGTGCTCAGCACTGCTGTCAATCACTAAGGATCACAGGCTTTCTGTTTCAGAATTCTTCTTGGAGATTTTAAGCTTTCAGAGGATGCCATCTGAGCGAGGGCCATTTCAGAACCCCTTTAGTCCTGGTATTTTGTTAGCAAAGCTTGTGAGTTCAACTTACAGTGTGACTGGGCAGGTGAATCTCATTAATCTCCGTTCCTCACTATTCAACCTAATGCTAAGCTACAGAGTAGCACACAGGCAGACCTACAGATATGAAAAGAACAAGAAATTCAGCCAGTGCATTGATAATCTCTGTCATTTTGTAGTTGATTTTCAGGCTCTGAAGCCAAAGAGTTCTCTATTATATGCCCTTCCTACAGCCCTGCCAACCTTCCAGTTCCAACATACACACTCATACACACACACACTCACACACACACACACACACACACATCATCTGAAGAAAAACAGAATCACAGAATTTGGGATTTATTTAATATGACTGGGTAATGTCCTCCTCAGTGAGAAGACTTAAAATGGTTGTTGCAAAGGGAAAAGTTTTACAAAATAGGCTAATTATTTTTGTGAAAGCCCTCCAAATTGTGCAAGTTTTGTAAATTTCAACTCTGTGCTGGGATACCCTGATATCAGAGTCAGATGTTAGAGCTGAGTTTTCAGTTGGTGACGGACACGCTGCTTGCATTTCTCGTGATGTCAACTCAGATTCCTCCTTGCATCTGGCTACACGTATTTCACAGAACATCAGGCAGCAGACAATTCAGCAACACAGGCAAGCACACTCTTACAGATCAGATCAGATCAGTCCCTCAGTCGTGTCGGACTCTTTGCGACCCCATGAATCGCAGCACACCAGGCTTCCGTGTCCATCACCAATTCCCGCAGTTCACTGAGACTCACGTCCATTGAGTCAGTGATGCCATCCAGCCATCTCATCCTCTGTCGTCCCCTTTTCCTCCTGCCCCCAATCCCTTCCAGCATCAGAGTCTTTTCCAATGAGTCAACTCTTTGCATGAGGTGGCCAAAGTACTGGAGTTTCAGCTTTAACATCATTCCTTCCAAAGAAATCCCAGGGCTGGTCTCCTTCAGAATGGACTGGTTGGATCTCCTTGCAGTCCAAGGGACCCTCAAGAGTCTTCTCCAACACCACAGTTCAAAAGCATCAGTTCTTCAGTGCTCAGCCTTCTTCACAGTCCAACTCTCACATCCATACATGACCACAGGAAAAACCATAGCCTTGACTAGACGGACCTTTGTTGGCAAAGTAATGTCTCTGCTTTTGAATATGTTATCTAGGTTGGTCATAACTTTCCTTCCAAGGAGTAAGCGTCTTTTAATTTCATCACTGCAGTCACCATCTACAGTGATTTTGGAGCCCAGAAAAATAAAGTCTGACACTGTTTCCACTATTTCGCCATCTATTTGCCATGAAGTGATGGGACCGGATGCCATGATCTTCGTTTTCTGAATGTTGAGCTTTAAGCCAACTTTTTCACTCTCCACTTTCACTTTCGTCAAGAGGCTTTTTAGTTCCTCTTCACTTTCTGCCATAAGGGTGGTATCATCTGCATATCTGAGGTTATTTATATTTCTCCCGGCAATCTTGATTCCAGCTTGTGCTTCTTCCAATCCAGCATTTCTCATGATGTACTCTGCATATAAGTTAAATAAACAGGGTGACAATATACAGCCTTGATGTACTCCTTTTCCTATTTGGAACCAGTCTGTTGTTCCATGTCCAGTTCTAACTGTTGCTTCCTGACCTGCATACAAATTTCTCAAGAGGCAGATCTGGTATTCTGGTATCTCAAGAGGTGGTCTGGTATTCCCATCTCTTTCAGAATTTTCCACAGTTTATTGTGATCCACACAGTCAAAGGCTTTGGCATAGTCAATAAAGCAGAAATAGATGGTTTTCTGGAACTCTCTTGCTTTTTCCATGATCCAGTGGGTGTTGGCAATTTGATCTCTGGTTCCTCTGCCTTTTCTAAAACCAGCTTGAACATCTGGAAGTTCATGGTTCACATATTGCTGAAGCCTGGCTTGGAGAATTTTGAGCATTACTTTACTAGCGTGTGAGATGAGTGCAATTGTGGGGTAATTTGAGCATTCTTTGGCATTGCCTTTCTTTGGGATTGGAATGAAAACCGACCTTTTCCAGTCCTGTGGCCACTGCTGAGTTTTCCAAATTTGCTGGCATATTGAGTGCAGCACTTTCACAGCATCATCTTTCAGGATTTGGAGTAGCTCAACTGGAACTCTATCACCTCCACTAGCTTTGTTCGTAGTGATACTTTCTAAGGCCCACTTGACTTCACGTTCCAGGATGTCTGGCTCTAGGTCAGTGATCACACCATCGTGATTAGCACACTCTTACGACTTTCCACTAAACGCTTCTTCATGAACTGGCTCTGGGTTTGGGAATAAGGGAAATAAGGAGCGTTGACAATTTGAGCTTCTTTCCTTCTGGGATGGTCTGGTTTAGGGGAAGAATTTCACCGGGTCCAACCATTGGCTCAGACCTCTGTAGTAGCTGCCTAAACACTCACTCCTCTTCCATGCATTTTTTCAACTAACTCATTCTCCTTGTTAGAGATAGAAAATCACCTGTAAAATGTAAATTATATCCTGTAATTCCCTAGAACTGCTTCACGGCCTTTAGGCTAAAATAAAGTGTATATGGGGGCTTCCCAGGTGGCACAGTAGTAAAGAAACAGCCTGCAGAGCAGGAGATGCAGGAGGCATGGGTCCCTGGGTTGGGAAGATCCCCTGGAGGAGGGCATGGTAACTCACTCCAGTATTATTGCCTGGAGAATCCCATGGACAGAAGACCTGGGCTATAGTAGCATGGGTTTGCAAGCCACTAAGCACACAATTCCCCAGAGCAATAGATTCCTATCACCTTTAGACAAAATTAAAAAGTATCAGACTTTTTCAAAGTCAGAGTGATTTCATTCTTGCCTCCTCTGAAGACTTGCCTTCTGTTCCCCCAATCCCTCACTTTGTCTACTGGATTTCTGTAAATTCAAATTTGTCATGCTTTTTTCCCCCACCTCCATGACTTCACTCATCTCTCCATCTTCCTGCCTCTCATTTACTCTCCAAATCCCAGCCTCACTGCAAGCCCCTTCTCAGCACTCCATGATGAATGAGGTACCATTTACAGACCCTCCGATACAGCCTGTCTGCAGCACTTGGCACTGGTTGAGTTGCTCAATTGTTTGAGATTATTTGTCTAGTTTGTATGTTTCTCACTTAACTATAAGCTCCAAGAGACCAGGTACTATGTTGATTGCTTATTTATTTGTCTTAGCATTGAACACAGTGCTTAGAAGATAAATATTTAGGGGCTGATCAACTCACCAGACCTCTGTTCTGGGATATATACTGAAGTCCTCATTAATGACAAAGTGTTATTTTCCTTGCTTCATTCTCTGTGCATAAGTTTTTCTTAGTGGATCCTGGAGGAACTTTCAAGGCAGAACACTTATTTCTTCCCCAGCCAGATAGTTTCATAACTTAGTAGTAATTGTGCATCGTTCATCACCATTTCTTAAAACGCTTACTCATCTTTTCTTCTTTTTCTTTGTAACTCTTCTGCTCCCGATTTAAGATCTATTGCACTCATGCCAACAATTGATGTTTCCTAAGGAAATAAAGTAGAGATGACTAGAAAGAAATAGTTACAGTTTCAAAGAAATTTAAAATCAAAATTTGTACATCATGAACGGAATATTTTATCCATTTCCAATGTGTTTAGTTGTGATTGTATTATGCTTGAATCCATACTGCATTAGTTTCTGTTTTAACGTTTTATTTTTTTCAATTGTTTGTGTGTTTTATAAATTGGATGGGAGATTAAACAATATTCATTTTAGACTGGATATCAATTAGAAGCTTGAACATATCGTTAGAAATTATACTTGATGTCAGTCTATGCCTAAAGCCAGGATAAGCTCCTGATTCAAACAACAAAATTGGGAACAGAGACATACACACATACACAGATTTTGAACCTAAAATGCCAATAACTTTTTATTTGTTTATTTTTGCCACCTTAGTAGCTAATTTAAATTATAAAATATTTATAGTAATATGACAGAAATTTTCATTTTCAACCTCAACACATAGAACAAAAAGGGGATTTTTAGTTACTACCTCACCAGCTCTAAAGGCGTATTTTATTTATAATTAGAAAAGTGAAAAACATTTCTTCTGACCTTAGATACAAACACTGCAATGTGCCAGTGCAATCAGTGCATGATTTAAAACTGCAAAATAAACTTATAGTTAACTTATACTCTTACTTGGAGAAGGAAATGGCAACCCACTCCAGTATTCTTACCTGGAGAATCCCATGGACAGAGGAGCCTGGCAGGCTGTGGTCCATGGGGTCGCAAAGAGTCAGACATGACTGAGTGACTAACACACACATACTCTTACTTCCAATAAATTTGGAATAATCATAAATGTTTCTGTCATGAACATTTTTCTTTCACTTTTTTTTTTTGTACTTTGAATCTTGTCTGTGTATTTAGAGAATCTTTTGATTTATATAACTGAGTGGAAGAAATTGCCCACTGATACTGAAAATCCTGGATACTTGCTTTCCCAGCATCCCTTGACTGTGCACTGTTTCTCCAGCCCTTTGGGTTGGCTCTATGCTGCTTTGATTAAAAACAAGCATAGACCATCTGTGGCAGGAAGCTTCTGTCTTTTCCGCTAAGAAGGTGGCTTTGAGCGATCCATAAAGAGGTCCAAACAGATAAAATCCACAGCTCCCAGATAAAATCCAGCAGCCTAGCTGGGCTCCCATCAGTACCAACTTGCCCTGTTTTTCACCCTCATTTGTTACAGTCGTCTCAGCTGAAGCTGCATGTCTCACATGGCAGAGGTCATGGCGCCATAATTGGATGCTACTCTGAGACTATCAGATATGAAGTGAGTGCATTCGTCACATGAACCGCTGTGGACAAAGATGCTTCGGTTCTACATGCCACTCCACATTGCACTCCTGTCACTGTTCCAGGAGATGAAGTATTTTCCTTTCACCCTCCTTGATTCTGGCCCATGAGAACTTGGGCCACTAGAATAAGGAAGAGGAAGTCTACTGGGCTGGCGGTCTCGGCTTGCTTTCTCTTGGAACCCACTCTATGCTGTGAGGAGGCCTGGGAGAGGATCCCATGAAGAGGAAATAACATTGCTGGACCACAGTGTGACCAGTGGACACATGCTGAGTATTTCAGTCCAGCCATTTGCTCGGTTCCACCTGAAGCTCCACACATCCCTGCTGGGCTCCATCTGATCTGCTGACCCACAAAGCCAGGGGCTTGATTTGTGTCACTAACTTCTGGAATGTCATGCAGTGGTGAATAACCAGAACAGTCCTGTTATCTACCAGCACTTTCCTTGGTGCTGCAGAGACAACAGTGAATAAAATAAACACAATTCTGCTCACATTTGAGTTGGAAGAAACAGAAAAAAATAAAGTGTGATAGTGAGCAGAAAAGTTTAGTTTCATATTGTGATGAATTCTATAAAATAAAAACAAAGGTAATGTGCATCACTGGGCTTCCCAGGTACCTCAGTGATAAAGAATCCACCTGCCAATTCAGGAGATCTGAAGTTGATCCATGGGTCAGAAAGATCCCTGGAGAAGGGAATGGGTACCCACTCCAGTATTCTTGCCTGGAGAATCCCATGGATGGAAGAGCCTAGAGGGCTACAGTCCATGGGGTCACAGAGAGTTGGACACAACTGAGCAACTAGATACAGTGTGTATCACAAGGTCGTGTGATATTGCCTGCCTCACATGGGGTGGTAATTTAAGGTAGGAAGATCATGACAAAATTTTCTGAAGAAATAATTGAGATACGAACAATGAAAGTAGTCAGTCATGAAGCATCGTGAGTTCTAGACAAAAGGATTAGTAAATACAAAGGATCTTAGATAGGAATTACCCCGACATATTTAAGGAGAAGATTGGAGCCCAGGAATCTAGCCAATAGTTTGAAAGTATTTGAAATAGGAACGGTGGCCCTGTTCATGAATGATGAAGGAACCTTAGATTTCACTGCATGAAAAGTGAAATCCCTTTACTTTTTAGGAAAAGTGAAAGATCAAGGGAATAGATAACGTGGGCTGATTTAATTGTAATTTAATTAATGCCCTTAATTTAATTTTAATTCCCTCTTTATTTTGGAATAATTTTAGAGCTACATAAAAGTTGCAAAGATACTACAGGAAGTCCTTGTGTACCTCTACCCAATTTTTCTCATTATTAATATCTAATGTGACCAGAGTAGCTTATGAAAACCAAGCAGCACTGGTACATTGTTATTAACGACACTCCAGATTTTCTTTGGATTTTACCAAATTTTCCATTGCATTCAGCTGTCATGCTCCTTTGTCTCCTCTGTCTAATGGTCAGGTGTCCTTAGACTCCTTTGTCCATTACTTACTTTGTTTTTCGTGACCTTGACAGTCTTAAGGAGTGAGTTATTGTTTTCATTCTGGTTGGTACCTAGAGAATGGATTACAGTAGCAGAAGAATGAAAGCAGGAAGAACAGAACAATACAATTGAAAGTAGAGTGATAGACAGTTTTCCCTTGTCTTCAGAACCTGGTGTGTGTTTTACACTTGCAACACATCTCAGTCAAAGTGCTCAACAGCCACACAGGACAGCATGGCTCTAGAACATGGGACTTGATATGCTCTAGAAACACCACTTTTCCAAATGAACAGTGAGCAATAACAAAAACCAAACCCTCTGTCAGAGTATGATATTCTAAAAATATAGGTCACTTCTGGCTTAGTTAAGAAGGGTGGGCACAGTGATTTTTACAATCAATGTTCTTTGGGAGACTCTACTTCTACTAGTCCATCAGCATAAGACAATAAGCCTTCCCCTAGGATAAATTAACTGACAGGAAGTAGTTAGCATATGCCAGGATTTTCAAGCAAGATGTTACAATCAGAGCCAGTGTCAACGTGGTAGGGAAGAAGGAAGATGCAACATGTGAGCAGAAAATCAGTCTTTGGTGTCTACAGCTCCTGCTTGGTTTAAGGGACAGACTTTGAGACAGGATCCAATGATGTTTAGGGAGATAAATTGTCCAGGATTCAGCTGCGCATTAGGGAAGGTACCTTCATATCCAGGGAAACAGAGAGGGCCCCGTGGCCCCTGTTCTGAATTATTGTCCTTCATGGAATTAACAGATGTAGATCTGGGACGAAGAGTCCCTTCCAGTAAAACAGGACTTTGTACACATTTGTCATGGTTGAGTATGCTATGCTAAGTCACTTCAGTCATGTCCGATTCTGTGCGACCCCATAGACGGCAGCCCACCAGGCTCCCCTGTCCCTGGGATTCTCCAGGCAAGAACACTGGAGTGGGCTGCCATTTCCTTCTCCAATGCATGAAAGTGAAAAGTGAAAGTGAGGTCGCTCAGTCGTGTCCGACTCTTAGCAACCCCGTGGATTGCAGCCTAACAGGCTCCTCCGTCCATGGGATTTTCCAAGCAAGAATACTGGAGTGGGGTGCCATTGCCTTCTCTGATGGTTGAGTATATTCAAGCCTAAAGGGCAGTCAGTCAGTGAAGTTGCTCAGTCGTGTCCGACTCTTTGCAATCCCACAGACTGTAGCCTACCAGGCTCCTCTATCCATGGAATTTTCCAGGTAAGAGTACTGGAGTGGGTTTCTATTTCCTTCTCCAGGGGATCTTTCTGACCCAGGGATCGAACCCAGGTCTCCTGCATTGCAAGGAGACGCTTTACTGTCTGAGCTACCAGGGAAGCTTAAAGGGCAGTGTTATGATTTAATATTCACATCGAACTCTAGCAATACTCGTTACAGTAGAAAGCAGTGGGGTTAGTAAAGGGGAATTCAAGAGGAATGAAGGTGACAGTGAGCGATCCATCAAGAGAAGAAAATCTAAAGTGGCCAATCCAAAACTTTCTCAGGACCTTCTTACATCAGTAATTATTGAGGATCATCTCTTTCAAAGTCGAAAAGCCTCTGTGTTTGCACATTATCTCGATGACTGTGTTAGAAATTAAAGCTGAGACATTTAAGAATGTTAAATAATTTAGTTAAAATTAACAATAACACACCCGTTAACTTTTAACATGTATTTTATGGCCAATAACTATGTTTTTCAAAATCATAGCGAGAAGAGGGGCCTTGCTTTACATCTTTGCAAATTTCTTGAATAAAGTCTTAAAGGAATTTTAAACTCTCCCATTTGCTTCTTCCCTTACTCCATTGAGATAAGGAGATCACACAGCCTCTGGAAAACTCCACTGAATACTTGCAAGAGATTAAGAGAAGAGAAGATAAATAGTGTCTCAGGGTTATTTTGAAAATATTTTTGACCTTATGGGTCTGCTGTAAAAGACTTCCCGGGTCCCTTTGTAAATCACATGGCTAAGGAATCAGATGGTTGAGTCGATGGTTGTAGCTGCTGCCCTTTCTACTGGATGGTTGCTGCCAGAGGCAAATACAGCATCCTTCACTCTTTAGGCTAGGGCTTTCTATGTTTGGGGCTTCCCTGGTGGCTCAGAAGGTAAAGAATCTGCCTGCAATTTCAGAAGATCATGGGTTAGATCCTTGGGTTGGGAAGATTACCTGGAGAAGGGAATGACAACCCACTTCAGTGTTTGCCTGGGAAATTCCATGGACAAAGGAGCCTGGTGGGTTACAGTCCATGGGGCAGCAAGGAATCAGACACGACAGAGTGACTAACACTTTCACTTTTTTTTCTGTTTCACCTATCTTCAGTCACTCAGTCATGTCCAACTGTGTGAGACTCTAAGGACTGCACCACACCAGGGTTCCCTGTCCATCACCAACTCCCAGAGATGGCTCAAACTCATGTCCATTGACTCGGTGATGCCATTCAACTACCTCATCCTCTCTTGTCCCCTTCTCTTCCTGCCTTCAATTTTTCCCAGCATCTGGGTCTTTTCCAATGAGTCAGTTCTTCGCATCAGGTGGCCAAAGTATTGGAGCTTCAACTTCACCATCAGTCCTTCCAACGAATATTGAGAATGATTTCCTATAGGATTGACTGTTTTGATCTCCTTGCAGTCCAACGGACTCTTAAGAATCTTCTCCAGCACCACAATTTGAAAGCATCAATTCTTCAGTGTTCAGCTTTCTTTATGGTCCAACTTTCACATCCATACATGACTACTGGTAAACCCATAACTTTGACTAGATGGACTTTTGTTGGCAAAATAATGTCGCTGCTTTTTAATACACTGTCTAGTGTATTTGTCATAGCTTGTCTTCCAAAGAGGAAGTGTCTTTTAATTTCATGGCTGCAGTCACCATCTGCAGTGATTTTGGAGCTCCCAAAAATAAAATCTCTTACTCTTTCCATTGTTTCCCCATCTATTTGCCATGAAGTGATGGGACCAGATGCCATGATCTTAGTTTTCTGAATGTTGAATTTTAAGCCAGCTCTTTCACTCTCCTCTTTCAATTTCATCAAGAAGCTCTTTAGTTCCTCTTCAGCTTCTGCCACAAGGGTGATGTCATCTGCGTATCTGAGGTTATTGATATTTCTCCGGGCAATCTTGATTCCAGCTTGTGCTTCATCCAGCCCAACATTTTGCATGAGATACTCTGCATATAAGTTAAACAAGCAGGGCAAAAATATACAGCCTTAACATACTCCTTTCCCAATTTGGGACCAGTCCTTTGTTGAATGTCCAGTTCTAACTGTTGTTTCTTGACCTGACTACAGGTTTCTCAGCAGGCAGGTAAGGTGGTCTGGTATTCCCATCTCTTGAAGAATTATCCACAGTTTGTTGTTATCCACTCAGTCAAAGGCTTTGCATAGTCAATAAAGCAGAAGTAGATGTTTTTCTAGAACTCTCTTGCTTTTTCTATGATCTGCCAGATGTCGGAAATTTGATCTCTGGTTCCTCTGCCTTTTCTAAATCCAGGTGGAACATCTGGAAGTTTTCAGTTCATATACAGTTAAAGCCTTGCTTGGCGAGTTTTGAGCATTATTTTGTTAGCATGTGAGATGAATGCAATAGTGTGGTAGTCTGAGCATTCTTTGGCATTGCCTTTCTTTGGATTGGAATGAAGCTGACCTTTTCCAGTCCTGTGAACACTGCTGAGATTTCCAAATTTGCTGGCATATTGAATGCAGCACTTTAACTGTATCATGTTTTAAGATTTGAAATAGCTCAGCTGGAATCCTATCACTTACACTAGCTTTGTTCATAGTGATGCTTCCTAAGGCCCACTTGACTTCACCCTCCAGGATGTCTGGCTCCAGGGGAGTGATTACATCATCACAGTTATCTTGGCCATTAAGGTCTCTTTTTTGTAGTTATTTTGTGTATTCTTGCCACTTTTTCTTAATATCATCTGCTTTTGTTGGATTCATACCATTTCTGTCCTTTATTGTTCCCATTTTACATGCAATGTTCCCTTGGTATCTCTAACTTTCTTGAAGAGATCTCTTGTCTTTCCCATTCTATTGTTTTCTTTTATTTCTTCGCATTGATCATTTAGGAAGGTTTTCTTATCTCTCCTTTCTAATCATTGAAACTCTGCATTCAGGCGGATATATCTTTCATTTTCTCCTTTGTGTTTTGCTTCTCTTTTATTCTCAGCTATTTGTAAGCCTCCTCAGACAAACTTTTTGCCTTTTTGCATTTCTTCTTCTTGGGGATGGTTTTGAACAGTGTTACAGACCTCCAGCCATAGTTTTTCAGGCACTTTGTCTATCAGATCTAATTCCTTGTATCTATTTGTCACATCCACTGTATAATCATAAAGGATTTGATTTCAGTCATACCTGAATGGTCTAGTGGTTTTCCCTATTTTCCTCAATTAAACCTAAATTTTGCAATAAGGATTTCATGATCTGTTTTTCCTGTTTGACTACTAATATCTTTAAATACTGAAAGAGGAGAAAACATGTTATACATCTAATGTGCCAACTTTGGGGTTAGAGACTTGCATATACTTCAGCTTAATTATTTCAACATCCTGAATTATACTTCTTCCTCCATTTTCATGAAGGAAAAACCTGAAGTTCAGAACTGTAAATAACTAAGTAATAGCTGAGGTTGTCTGCAGAAGCTACATGTTCTTCCTGTAACATCCCTATTCTCCTCTTAGGCAATGATTATAAAATACAGTGATAATTATGAATCATGGGGAAATGAAGGTCAGTTATGAACATAGTACAAATGAAAAAGGTAAAGGACTTGAAAAAAAAGTGTGAGGAAGTTACAAACAGAAGTCATAGGCCAAGTGCAAGGAAAACATATTTTTGTTTAATCTGAATGATAATTATTATGATCAAAATGCTGGTATCTTCTGAATAAAATGAAGGATATGTGAAGAGTATTTTATGGGCTGGGTGATTCCATTAAGTCACAGAGGAATGGCAGACAGAGATGCAATCTGTGGAATGAACAGGCTCTGTTTTAGAGGAATTGAGGGAAAGGAGAAACCCAGAGGTCATCAGCCTGAGGCATGGCTGCTCGAACACCTGACTTGTACAAAAAGCTGGGGAGCCATGTATGATTGGAATCATTACAAGGACTTTCAGAATCAGTTCTTTAGCTGATCATCTATGTAATTTATATGAATTCTATTTCAGTAAACTTATGGATGTCTATAAGTAGTTTTCACATGGATTTCTTTATGTGAAATATAAGATTTCAGGTGTGTGGCCTATGTCATTTCATTATTCCTGCTGCTAGATTCACTTTATTGTTACATAAAATGGTGACACTATGAGTTACTGGGTTAGGCTTTTCTTTGTAAATAACTCTGGCATTCTCTTCTGATAGGCAATCCAGATTATTACTTATGAGGGCCATAAAGCTGCAGATGCATTTCATGGCATCAAAAATAAAATATCCATTACTTCATGATTCATGATATGTCCAGAAAGGTTAAATATTTTAGTGTGTGTAGTATATTTTACACTGTAAGTCACTTTCACAACTGACTGTGCAAGAAGTTATTAGCTGGCTGCCAATAATTTATCAAATTTGAATCTACCTGCATGCATTTCCCAGATGGTTTCTGAGCTTGAAGCACAAAGGGAATTGTTATTGTGTATATAAGAATGAAAATATGTCTAATGCTATTTGCAACTGGAGTGAAACATGCTCATAATGCTGGGGCTTTTGTTTTCATATTATAATCACTTAGGACATGAAGATATAACTGTGTCACATTTCTACATCATCATCATGAAATTCATTTATTCTCCAACTTGAAAATCAAATGATGGGCTAATAGAAGGCAGAGGAATGCTATCTCATTGTTTATGAGATAGAAATTTAGCCCTCAAGACAATGATAGCTCCTAGGGGTGGTTCCAGCCCCTTTATAGAGGTAAAGAGTGTTCTGTTTACAGTCAAAGGAATAAACAACTTAATCACTATGTCTATTAGTTCCTACTGGTGCTGCAACAAATTACCACAAGCTTCTTGGCTTAAAACAGCATTAACTTATTATTTGATAGTTCTGGAGGCCAGAGGTCCAAATTGAGTCTTAAAGGGATAACATCAAGGTGTGTGCCTCTTGGGTAGACTTCAGGGGAGAATCCACTTCCTGGCCTCTCCTAGTTGCTGGAGCTGCCTGCACTTGTTGGCTCCTGGCCTTTCCCTCCACCATCAAATGTATCATGCAACCTCTGCTTCCAACCCCAGCACCTCTTGCCTCCTTCTGATGATGAAACTCTATGATTACAGATGTTCCCTGACTTATGGCTCCATTTAGAATTTTTCAGCTTTATGATGTTAAAGCAATATGCATTCTGTAGAAACCACGTTGTTGTTTTGTTCAGTAGCTAAGGTATGTCCAACTCTTTGAGACTCCATGGACACAAGCCTCCTCTGTCTTCACTATCTCCTGGAGTTGCTCAAACTCATGCGCATTGAATCAGTGATGCCTTTCAACATTCTCATCTTCTGTAACTCTCTTCTCCTCCTGCCTTCAATCTTTCCCAGTATCAAGCTCTTTTCCAATGAGTCAGCTCTTTGCATCAAATGGCCAAAGTATTGGAGCTTCAGCTTCAGCATCAGTCCTTCCAATAAATATTCAGGGTTGATTTCCTTTAGGATTGACCAGTTTGATCTCCTTGCAGTCCAAAGGATGCTCAAGAGTATTCTCCAGCACTACAATTTGAAAGTATCAATTCCCAGACTTTGTTGAATTTTGATCTTTTTTCATGCTAGTGATAAGAATTAAAATACTTTCTTGTGACGCTGGGCAGCAGCAATTAGTCACATGATCACAAGGGTGAACAGCCCATGCTGTACCCATACACCATTCTGTTCTTTATTTTTGGTGTGGTATTCAATGAAGTCCATGAGATAGAAAACACTCTATTATAAATAAGCTTTGTGTTAGATGATTTTGCCCAATAGTAGATTCATGTAAGTGTTCTTGGCTGTTTAGGTAGGTGAAGCTAAGCTGAGATGTTCAATCAGATCAGATCAGATCAGTCGCTCAGTCGTGTCCAACTCTTTGTGACCCCATGAATCACATCACGCCAGGCCTCCCTGTCTATCACCAACTCCCGCAGTTCACTCAGACTCACGTCCATTGAGTCAGTGATGCCATCCAACCATCTCATCCTCTGTCGTCCCCTTCTCCTCCTGCCCCCAATCCCTCCCAGCATCAGAGTCTTTTCCAATGAGTCAACTCTTCACATGAGGTGGCCAAAGTACTGGAGTTTCAGCTTTAGCATCATTCCTTCCAAAGAAATCCCAGGGCTGATCTCCTTCAGAATGGACTGGCTGGACCTCCTTGCAGTCCAAGGGACTCTCAAGAGTCTTCTCCAACACCACAGTTTAAAAGCATCAATTCTTCAGCGCTCAGCCTTCTTCACAGTCCAACTCTCACATCCATACATTTCCACAGGAAAAACCATAGTCTTGACTAGATGAACCTTTGTTGGCAAAGTAACGTCTCTGCTTTTCAATATTCTATCCAGGTTGGTCATAACTTTCCTTCCAAGGAGTAAGCATCTTTTAATTTCATGGCTGCAGTCACCATCTGTAGTGATTTTGATGCCCAGAAAAACAAAGTCTGACACTGTTTCCACTGTTTCCCCATCTATTTCCCATGAAGTGATGGGACTGGATGCCATGATCTTCGTTTTCTGAATGTTGAGCTTTAAGCCAACTTTTTCACTCTCCACTTTCACTTTCATCAAGAGCCTTTTTAGTTCCTCTTCACTTTCTGCCATAAGGGTGGTATCATCTGCATATCTGAGGTTATTAATATTTCTCCCGGCAATCTTGATTCCAGCTTGTGTTTCTTCCAGTCCAGCATTTCTCATGATGTACTCTGCATATAAGTTAAATAAGCAGGGTGACAATATACAGCCTTGACGAACTCCTTTTCCTATTTGGAACCAGTCTGTTGTTCCATGTCCAGTTCTAACTTGCTTCCTGACCTGCATACAGATTTCTCAAGAGGCAGATCAGGTGGTCTGGTATTCCCATCTCTTTCAAAATTTTCCACAGTTTATTGTAATCCACACAGTCAAAGACTTTGGCATAGTCAATAAAGCAGAAATAGATGTTTTTCTGGAACTCTCTTGCTTTTTCCATGATCCAGAGGATGTTGGCAATTGGGTGTATTATAATACCTGCATTTTTGACTTACAGTATTTGCAACTTACAATGGGTGTATCAGGACATTACACCCTTTTGACTCCAGGAAAATTTGTGTACAAAACTCATCTAGATAATTCAGAATAATCTCATTATTTCAAACTTAATCAAATGTGCAACATCCTTTTTGCCGTGTAAGGTAACATAATTGCTAATTCTGGGAATTAGAATGCATATGTCTCTGGAGTGCATTACTCTATCACACCAGGGGGCTTGAATATTGATTGTGTTACAGGTATTTTCAGAGCCTACTAAAACATTTCTGAATGCTTATTTTCTACCAGATACTTAGTAAGCATAAATTTTGCCCTCCAGTAGCTTAAAATCAAGCCTGTTATGACAAGTGTGATGGATAATTGTAATGCCATCTGGCAGTTCCAATACAGTCACCCCATCCAGTTACTCTCCCACTCTTCCAAGCAAGTGTTTCACATCTCCAGCTCTCTCTGCAAATCTCCACTAACCTCTCTCTCATCAGGTGATGATTCCACTTTCCAACTCATTATGAAAATCAAAATAATTGGAAAAGTACTTCAACAATTTTCTCCCATCACATCTATCCATCTACCATTCTTCTGCTTTGAGGTTTCAGGAATTCATGAACTCTTCTTTGCCTTCTATGACCAAAGATAAACTGTTGGCCCTTCCAAGTCTAATCTTTCCATGTGTGTACTGATTCCTATGCTTTTTTTCATCTCCTCAAGGACATCATTTCAGTAATTTCGCTTTCTCCTGCACTGAACCAATCCCTTTAGTAAACCACCATGGTGTTGTTTCTCTTCTCTTAAAACTAAAAACTCTTTCTTGATTTAATATTGCCTCCAGCTATTAATTCATTTCTCCTCTTTCCTTCTTGGTAATGTTCTTCAAAAGAATGCATATCTTCCTTTCTCTCCTCCAAATCTCTCTCAAATGTACTCCAGGTACTGTTCTATCCTGTCTGCTCTAGTGAAACTGCTTACATAAAAATATTGCTAATAACAGCCCACGCTGTTATACAACTTGCTACATCTCAGCATTTTATAAGACTGTGTAGCTGCTTTTCTAATCCCCAGAACAGTCTGAAAGGTAGTTGTAAGAAGTGGAGGTGTGATTAACATCCAGGCAGTCACCTCTGAGGTCTGTATATACCCTGTCATCTCTCTCAGGCACTAATAATTTCCACATTCTAAATCTAATTATCAAATATTGATTCTCATCTCCTCCAAACTTTTAGCAGCAGCATTTAACAAAGTAATTATTATTTCTTCTTTTTCAAAAATCTTCTTCCACTGGCTTTGGGATTCCACGGTCCTCTGATTTACTTTCTACCTCATTGGTTACCCTTCTCAAGAGGAGCAGGGCAGATAAGCAGATAAAACATGGCTGATTCCTTGTCCTTAAGGAGATGATATTTAGCTGTGCAGGGGGTAAGCTGATGCACCAGAATCTTTCTAGAGTGTCTTAAGAGAGATAAATTCAAAGTGCCATGGTGTTTAGAATCAGGAATGACTACTTCCTTGTGGGCATATCAAACTATCATTTTTTAAAAATTGAAACATAGTTGATTTTCACTGTTGTGCTATTTCTTGTGTGCAGAAAAGTGATTTAGTTATACATACATATTTTCTTTTTCATATTCTATTCCATAACGGTTTATCACAAGATGTCACATATAGTTCCCTGTGCAATACAGGACCTTGTTGTTCATCCATCCTGTGGGTAATAGTTTGCATTTGCTAATCCCAAACTCCCAATCCTCCCCTCTCCTCCCTTCCCTCACCAACTACAAGTCTGTGCTCTATGTCTGTACCTAAGTTACATTTTGAAATAGAAATAGGAAGCTGCCAGATTGAGCAGGTGCATAAGATTGTTCTAAGATGACTTAAAAAGCTTATGATCCTACAAACCTGTGGGTGTTTGAGAAACAATATGCTCAGTATGGTTATTTTTACATCCCCCTTTTATTTGATTAAGAATTGGTACATCTGGAAATTAGGCTAATTGCCAAAATAAATAGCAACATACAATAACGATACAGTTCAACCACCTTCAGCCAAATGCACATTAGATCCATACAGAGAATTTCTAATAAATATTGCCATCCAGCCTGCACTCAGAATGAATCTGATACAATTTTTCTGAGATGGTACCTGGGCATGAGCATTCTTGCTCCCATGCTGATTCCAATAGTAGCCAGATTTGAGAACCATTGTGCTAGAACATTAACATAGCTGGGGAAGATGAGCTAGAAACTTCATTTGGAGGCAAGGTCAAGACCGGAATTAAAGACTTTTCAGTCTGTGGTGAAGAATTTAGGCATTATCTTCCAAACCAAGTAAAGCAAAAGAAGGTTCTACACAGGATTACAATGTGATCAAATCAGTGTTTTCAGAAAAAAAAAAAGTGTAGAATGGTATGAGATTGGGGGAAAAATATACATATATATACTTGTAATAACATAGGCATCTCATTATGATGGCTGAGCCTCTTGTCTTAATTCTCCTTTCTCCAGGAGATCTTCTGGATCCAGAAGATCGAAGCCAGGTTTCCCACATTGCAAATAGATTCTTTTAACATATGAGCCACCAGGGAAGCCCCTTAATTCTCCCAGGACCTACCAGAATGTCTGGCTCATTTGCCAAGAGACTACATAAGGGAGACATTTAGGAAGTTAAATATGAAGGATGTGCTGATTGGCTGGACTGTGAAGGGAGAGAGCTCAAGATTTCTACTTTGTTTTAATGTAAAGACTCGAGATGTGTTTTATTCTGTTTTGAATTTAAATTTGTAACGTCTTGAAAAAGTCTGCAGACAAGTCGGGCAACTGGGAGAGAGACATATCTGAGTGATCTGAAGCAATCAACGTGCCTTTAGAGTTTCAGGGTTGCATTTGTGTTCAAGATAAGCCTGTCCTGTAGTTTCTTACAAAATCACAAAGAGTCACAGCTTGAAACATGGATCAAATCCTACTATGGCCTGATGACAGCATCTAAAGCTTTTTTAAGAAAAGGAAGTGTATATGTCATTTATATTCAATGTTTAAAAATGCACTACAACCATCAAAAAAAGGAAAAGAAAAAGAAGATTTGGGAGGATCTCAGCACAGCTTAGTAAGAACTGAGGCCACAGAGAAATGGGCTGCATTTTATTTCAACAGCCTTCTGGCTCATCCCACGCTGGCCCTCTTGGTTGTTTCTCAAAGAGGTCCACATTCTCACTTCAGTACCCTGTTATGTTCTTTGTTTTTTGTGTTTGTAACATTTTCCATCCAGAGTTTGGCACAACTTTCTCAGTCCCTTTATTTCAGAGTCCTGCTCGCATATTGCCCAATCAGAATCATACTTTACACATCAAACTACACACCTTCCATCAGTCACTCCACCCCCTTGCTCAGCACTCCACCCACACAACATCCATTACTATCTCAAAGAATGAATTATTTTTAGAGACAAGAGCACTGTAGGCACAGAGTGAATGGTTCATGGAAGGAATGAGAAAGGAAACCATCTTAAGCCAAAAGTCTGTCTGATGAAAAAGTTCTGCTTTGAAGTCCAAAGTGTGGTACTACCAACTCATCTCCCAGTGGAATAAAAATATAAAACAAACAGGAATAACTTGGAATTATGTGAGGATATTTATGCTGTGATAGAAGGGAAAAAATAAAAAATATTGCAAGTTAAATTTTCAGAGCTTTTGCTAATCTCAACCTCTAGATGGCTCTGATAACATCATAAGCACATTCTCATTTTTATTCCATGAACATTTCATTTGTGAGGGGTGCTACCTTTCGAGTCACAGTGAGAGAGAGGCTTTAAGAGAAAAGATAGAAAATGTGAAGCTCTTTGAAGCCTGAAATCATATCTAGTTGTTCACTATAGGATTCTGGAGAAAATGTGATGTGTATTCAATAAATACTTACTGAATTCACTTATTAATAGTCTTTTTTATTTCCCCCAGTACCACATATGTACAAAGCAGAGCACTGGACCCTGGTCATGAGGGTGAACTAAACAGGATGTCTGTCCTCATCCAGTTCACAGTTTCCTTTTTGTTGTTGTTCAGTTGCTCAGTCATGCCTGACTCTTTGCCACCCCATGGACTGCGGCATTTCAGGCTTCCGTTGCCTTCACCATCTCCCAGAGCTTGCTCAAATGTCCCTTGAGTCATACAACTATCTCATCCTCTGTCTTGCCTTTCACCTCTTGCCTTCAATCTTTCCTAGCATTAGGGTCTTTTCAAATGAGTCAGTGCTTCGCATCCGGGGGCCAAAGCATTGGAGCTTCAGCTTCAGTATCAATGAATATTCTGGATTGATTTCTATCAGGATTAACTGGTTTGATCTCCTTGGGACTCCTTGGAATCTCCAAGGGACTTTCAAGAGTCCTCTCCAGCACCACAGCTCAAAAGCATAAATTCTTCAATGCTCAGCCTTATTTATGGTCTAATTCTCATATCAAAAGATGACTACCGGAAAAACCATAGCTTTGACTAGACAGACCTTTTCAGCGAAATGATGTCTCTGATTTTCAATACACTGTCCAGGTTTTTCATAGCTTTTCTTCCAAGGAGCAAGGATCTTTTAATTTAATGGCTGAAGTCACCATCTGCAGTGATTTTGGAGCCCAAGAATATAAAGTCTGTCACTGTTTCCACTGTTTCCCCATCTATTTGCCATGAAGTGATGGGGCCAGATGCCATGATCTTCGTTTTTTGAATGTTGAGTCTTAAGCCAGCTTATTCACTGTCTTCTTTCACTTTCATCAAGAGGTGCAGCAGTTCCTCTTCACTTTCTGTCATAAAGACGGTGTCATCTGCATACTTGAGATTATTGATAATTCTCCTGGCAATCTTGATTCTAGCTTGTGCTTCATCCAGCCCAGCATTTTGCCTGATGTACTCTGCATATAAGTTAAAAAAAGCACAGTGACAATATACAGCCTTGATGTACTCCTTTCCCAATTTGAAACCAGTCCATTGTTCCATGTCTGGTTCTAACTGTTTCTGCTAGACCTGCAAACAGATTTCTCAGGAGGCGGGTCAGATGGTCTGGTATTCCCATCTCTTTCAGAATTTTCTACGGTTTGTTGTGATCCACACAGTCAAAGACTTTGTGTAGTCAATAAAGCAGAAGTAGATGTTTTTCTGGAACCCTCTTGCTTTCTCGATGATCTAACAGATGTTGGCAATTTGATCTCTGGTTCCTCTGCCTTTTGAAAATCCAGCTTGAACATCTGGAAGTGCTCAGTTCGTTCACATACTGTTGAAGCCTCACTTGGAGAAATTTGAGCATTACTTTGTTAACATGTGAGATGAGTGCAGTTTTGCAGTAGTTTGAACATTCTTTGGCATTGTCTATCTTTGGGATTGGAATAAAAGCTGACCTTTTCCAGTCCTGTGGTCACTGTTGGGTTTTCCAAATTTGCTGGCATATTGAGTGCATCACTTTCACAGCATCATCTTTTAGGATTTGGAATAGCTCAACTGGAATCCCATCACCTAGACTAGCTTTGTTTATAGTGATGCTTCCTAAAGCCCACTTGACTTGGCACTCCAGGATATCTGGCTCTAGGTGACTGATGATCACACCCTCATGGTTATCTGGATCATTAAGATCTTTTTTGTATACTCCTTCTGTGTATTCCTGCCACCTCTTCTTGATATCTTCTGCTTCTGTTAGGTCCATACAATTTCTGTCCTTTATTGTGCCCATCTTTGCATGAAATGTTCCCTTGGCAATCCATAAGTTTCTTGAAGAGATCTCTAGACTTTCCCATTCTATTTTTTTCCTCTAATTCTTTGCATTGATCACTGAGGATGGCTTTCTTATCTCCCCTTGGTATTCATTAGAACTCTGCATTCAGATGGGTTTATCTTTCCTTTTCTCCTTTGCATTTAGCTTCTCTTTTTTTCTCAGCTATGTTAAGGCCTCCTCAGACAACCATTCTGCCTCTTTGTATTTATTTTTATTGGGGATGTTCTTGATCACTCCCTCCTGTACAATATCAAAAACTTACATCCATTGTTCTTCAGGCACTCTGTCTATTAGATCTAATCACTTGAATCTATTTGTCACTTCCACTGTATAATCATAAGGAATTTGATTTAGCTCATTCTTGAATGGTTTAATGGTTTTCCCTACTTTTTTCAATTTAAGTCTGAATTTGATACTAAGGTGTTCATTATCTGAGCCAGTCAGCTCTTGGTCTTATTTTTGCTGACTGTATAGAGCTTCTCCATCTTTGACTGCAAAGAATATAACCAATCTGATTCTGGTATTGAAGTACAGTTATACACACATCTTTTAAGTTCTCTTCATTATGGTTTATCACAGGACATTAAATACAGTTCTGTGTAGTACAGTATGACCTTGTTTATCAATTGAGGATTGAGGCTTTTGAATTATGCCCAGGGAGGAATCTTTGTAGTAGATACATTTTACATATATATAAGATCATCTATGGCTTCCCGGGAGCCTCAGCAGTAAAGAATCTGTCTGCCAATGCAGGATGTGTGGGTTGAAACCATGGGTTAGGAAGATCCCCTGGAAGATGAAATGTCAACCCACTCCAGTATTCTTACCTGGAGAATTCCATGGACAGAGGAGCTTGGCAGGCTACAGTCTATGATGTTGCAAAGAGTCAGGCAGGACTGAGGGACTAACACAACTCTGAGCAGCAGAAGCTGCCACAACATTTTTCCTGTCAGCATCTGAGTCCATCTTGCAGTCTTTCTACTAATAACACAGCAGGACTAATCTCAATGCAGCTCACTCCACATGTCAGCTCAGAGGTCTGAGTCCCTGTCCGTGGGGTGCCTTCCCCAAACTCAGAGATGCCACCCAGAGCCAAGCATGGTGCCCTTCCCTGAGGGTAGCATCTCAGCAGCTCACGGCCCCTTCCCCAGGCTTCTAGGCTCAGTAACTCCAGCCTCGACATCTGCTTGTCCAGATGTAGATATCACCGCTGCCTCCTGCAATTGCTCCTTCCAAAGTAAGTTCACTTTTTCCCTTTTCAGTTGCCAGCAATCTTACACTGAGTTAATATGTTTAAAAATATTTCTCTATTAAAATAAATCAAAGTAATTTCCCTCTCCACACTGGACTCTGATCCAGATGTTATACAGAAAACTCAGCAGTTTCATAGCCTTATTAGTTCAATCAAAAGTTGGAAAATGCAGTTCTTTTAGTGCCCAAATAGGAAATAAAACTTTGTAAAATGTCAATAGTTAAATGAGATGCTCTAGCTATTTTATTAATAAAGATAGTTACAGAATTATCAGTGAAACAGGTTTTCAGGTGAGGGTAGTCTTCATTTATCCCCAAGAACTCTTTAAAAACAAACATGTGCAACACAAAGTCCAGACTTCCTGATGATTTTGCCAAACCTCTAACTTCTGACATCTCCATTAGCATTTTTAAAGTGGGCTTCACTTGTGGTTCAGATGTAAATAGTCCACCTGCAATGTAGGAGTTAGTTCAGCCACTCAGTCATGTCCGACTCTTTGAGACCCCATGGACTGCAGCATACCAGGCTTCCCAGTCCATCACCAACTCTCAGAGATTGCTCAACCTCATATCCATAGAGTCAGTGATGCCATCCAACCATCTCATCCTCTGTTGTCCCCTTCTCCTCCTATCTTCAATCTTTCCCAGTATCAGGGTCTTTTCCAATGAATCAGTTCTTTCCATCAGGTAGCCAAAGCTTCAGCTTCAGCATCAGTCCTTCCAATGAATATTCAGGAGTGATTTCCTATAGGATTGACTGGTTTGATCTCCTTGCTGTCCAAGAGACTCTCAAGAGTCTTCTCCAACACTGCAGTTCAAAAGCATCAATTCTTTGCTGCTCTAATGTCAAATTTTATCTGAATGTTTGAGGCTAATTACTTTTGCATTGTTTACCTCCTTGTCTTCTCCGCTGTTAGCCCATTGTATTGTGCCCATTCAGGTCACCTATATTTCCCCTCTTTCTCAAATTGCTCTTTGATTCTCTTCCCAGAACCCAGTCTCTCACTGTACACTACACTCCATAATCTTTTGATTGTGACCTCTGAAAATTTCACTCTATGATAAGCAAAATATACCTTTACTCTGTTTAATGTTCATTAAACAGAATGTTCATTATACCTTCTTGCCTTAAAAAAATATCTGTTCCATCCTTAATGATACCACTTTATAGATCTCTAAATCTGGGTGTCCTCCGTGTCCAACACCCCAATTTATGTTCTTTCCTGTGACCCCAGTTCTAAATTAGCCAACTTTTTTTGCTCCTAAGTAGTCATGTATGGATGTGAGAGTTGGACTGTGAAGAAAACTGAGTGCCAAAGAATTGATGCTTTTGAACTGTGGTGTTGGAGAAGACTCTTGAGAGTCCCTTGGACTTCAAGGAGATCCAACTAGTCCATTTTGAAGGAGATCAGCCCTGGGATTTCTTTGGAAGGAATGATGCCAAAGCTGAAACTCCAGTACTTTGGCCACCTCATGCGACGAGTTGACTCATTGGAAAAGACTCTGATGCTGGGAGGGATTGGGGGCAGGAGAAGGGGACGCCAGAGGATGAGATGGCTGGATGGCATCACTGACTTGATGGACATGAGTTTGAGTGAACTGTGGGAGTTGGTGATGGACAGGGAGGCCTGGCGTGCTGCGATTCATGGGGTCACAAAGAGTTGGACACGACTAAGGGACTGAACTGACTGACTGACTGAAGTGCTTTTATATGGTAATTATGCATCTCATCAGAGAAGGCAATGGCACCCCACTCCAGTACTCTTGCCTGGAAAATCCCATGGGTGGAGGAGCCTGGAAGGCTGCAGCCCATAGGGTCGCTGAGGGTCGAACATGACTGAGCGACTTCACTTTCACTTTTCACTTTCATGCATTGGAGAAGGAAATGGCAACCCACTCCAGTGTTCTTGCCTGGAGAATCCCAGGGATGGGGAAGCCTGGTGGGCTGCCGTCTACGGGGTCACACAGAGTCGGACACGACTGAAGTGACTTAGCAACAATGGCAAAATGTATCTCATGTACTTTCACGTGTTGGGAAGTTTTATGTTTCCTTGTTTTGGAAAGCTACTTCCAGGAAACTCCAGACTTTCAAATGCATGCACTGCAGGTAAACCTTGCCTGGTTGGCAATGTCTTCCATGGACCTCTAGTTGATTCCTCGCATCCCATCATCCACAATGCTTTTCTTGCATTGTTTCTACCATGGTTATCACTGCTCCAATTCATTCTTCAGTCTTTGCCGAGTTAATATCTTTTCCTAAACTGCCTGATTCTGTGTCACTCGGGTGCTTACAATCCTTGAGAGGACTTTCAATGTAAACTCCAGCCTCTAAACTTCCATTTATCTCTCCAGCCTCATCTTTCACAAACCTACCCACTTGATTGACGTGGAACACTAGTTCTAAGACTACTTCAACTTCTGAAATTAAAAGAATATTTTTGGTTTACGTTTCTTAAATTCAAAGCATATTTTCCTGACTTTGAGCAATAACAAATGCTGCTGGATGTCACTTTAATGAATGCCCTCCTTTCATTATTTTACTGGTTGTGTTTTACTTAACAGTAAGGATTGGCCTTTAGTAGGACTTTCCTATTTCCTCAATTCTGGATTAGGCAATTTTTCTTTATTCCTATATATTGTTGGGATAACTTTGTAGGATTTATCATTCTGTTTTAATTATCTTTCCACAAAACTATAATATCTTTATAAGTAAGAATCTTATTGAAATGTATACTTCTAGTGTTCAGGGGCCAATAGAAAGATTGGTATATACTCATAACAACACAAAAAATGAAGAATGATCCAAGTGAGTATATGAACTGGGCTATTTCAAGCACATATCCAATAATCAGGGTGAAAAACCTTCATAGGAATTTCCATATACCTATAAAGACTATATAATTTGTATTTATAAAAATTCATATTCAATCAATGGCATTTACCAAGTAACCAAGGAATACTCAAAGGCTGTGAATGAAAGTACAGAGTTGTTAAATGCATGAAGAGGTGTTTAAACACATTTATTTATTTAAAGCACATTGAAACATTACCTTTTATTTATTGCATTGAAAATATTGAAAAATTTAGGTTAAATTTTGTGGATCAAAAATATGGCTAATCAGTATGTTCACACATTTCTGTTGGGAGAATAAATTGGTACAACATTTATGGTAAAATTTTTGCAATATCTATAAAAATTATAAATGCATATATTCTTTTTGCTAAGTTATTCAACTTCTAGAGATCTATTCTATAGATAAAGTTTTTCAGGTATAAAATGACTAATTTTCTGATATATATGACGACAGTTTACTACTAGTTTAAGGCTATGGTTTTTCCAGTGGTCATATATGGAAGTTGGACTGTGAAGAAAGCTGAGTGCCAAAGAACTGAAGCTTTTGAACTGTGGTGTTGCAGAAGACTCTTGGACTGCAAGTCCCTTGGACTGCAAGGAGATTCAACCAGTCCATTCTGAAGGAGATCGGCCCTGGGATTTCTTTGGAAGGAATGATGCTAAAGCTGAAACTCCAGTACTTTGACCACCTCATGCGAAGAGTTGACCCATTGGAAAAGACTCTGATGCTGGGAGGGAGTGGGGGCAGGAGGAGAAGGGGACAACAGAGGATGAGATGGCTGGATGGCATCACTAACTCGATGGACGTGAGTCTGAGTGAACTCTGGGAGTTGGTGATGGACAGGGAGGCCTGGCGTGCTGCAATTCATGGGGTCGCAAAGAGTCAGACATGACTGAGCGACTGAACTAAGAACTAAGGAACTAAGTTTACTAATATAGGACAATATTGTTTCTTAAGCGAAAGGTATAGAATAAAATATATCATGGTACACCATAGAATACAAAGCAGTTGTAAAATATGATTAAGAAACTTCTTATGAATTCATAGAAAATTAGCCTCATGATAGTTGATGCATTAAAAGGGAGGTGAATAAGAAATATAAAATATGCCATTCTTTGTATAGCTTAGACACTAAATAACTTGATTATGGTAAAGGTACCAACTGTTCATAGTATTTTATATCCATGTAGTATGGATATTTTAACGATATTAAGTCTTCCAATCTACCAGCTGTCTTTCCATTTACTTATATCTTCTTTGATTTCTTTTAACAGTGTTTTGTAGTTTTTAGTGTACAAGTTTTTCAACTCCTTGGTCAAGTTTATTCCTCAACATTTCATCTTTTCAGAGGCTTCAGTAAATAAAATTGTGCTCCTAATTTCCCTGTGGATTGGTCCTGGCTGTTTGTTGTATTGGAACACACTGATGTTTGAGTGCTGTTTTGTATCCTGCAAAAATTTGATTACTAGTTCTGTGTGTTTTTTTTTTTTTTCCTGAAGTCATTAAGGCCTTTCTGTTTTTTTCTTTGTATCACCTATGAATAGACTCATTTTAATTCTTCTTTACAAATATACATGCCATTTCTTTCTTTTTTCTTATTGGGTATTTCTGGCTAGAACATTTACTTATATGTGGAATAGAAGCAGTAATAGTGGGTGTCCTTGCCTTGTTCCTCACCTTAGAGGAAGAGCTTTCAGTCTTTCCTCATAGAGTATGATGGTAGGGGCAAGATTTTCCACATGTGGTTTTTATTATGTTCAGATTATTTCCTTCTATTACTAGTTTGTTGAGTGTTTCTTTTTATAAAAGGTATTTAATTTTGTCAAAAACTTTTGCTGCATCAACTGATATGATAATGTAGTTTTGATCTTCCTGCTGTTACTGTGGGTTAGTACATTGATTGATTTTCGTATACAGAACCATCCTTACATTAGGTATAAATCCAACCTGGTTATGATGTATAATCCTTTTACTATGCTGTTAATTGTTTGCTAGTATTTGTTTATTATTCTTATTCTTATTATTTTTTGGTCAAAATTCATTGGGGATATTAGTCATTTGTTTTCTTTGTCTGGTTCTTAGGTAAGCGTAATGCTGACCTCATAGAATGAGTTTGGGAGTGTCTTCTCCTCTTTTTTTTTAAATGTTTGATAAAATTCCCTAATGAAACAACCTAGTGTTTTCATTGTTGAAAGGCTTTTGATTAATGCTTCAATCTTTCTAGTTATACATCAGTCTAGATTTTTAATTTCTTCATCATCCTTGGTAAGTTGCATGTTTCTTTGAATTTATCTATTTCTCTAACATAATCTAGTTTTTGAACATATAATTTTCATAGAAGTTTATTTCTGTGATATTTTTATTTCTGTGACATTATTTGCAATGTGTCCTCTTTCATTCCTAATTTTAGATATTCAGGTTTTGCCCTTTTTTCTTAGTCCAGCTAATAATTTGTCAATTTTGTTGAGCTTTTCAAAAATCAGCTCTTGGTTTTGTTGACTTTTTTCCATTTAAAAAAGTTCTCTATTTATATCTGTTTTCACCTTTATTGTCCCCATTTTTCCTGTGTAGTTTGGGCTTAATTTGTTCTTTTTTTTCTTGTTCCTTGAGACATAAGTTTAGATTTTTGATTTGAGGTTTTTCTTTTATTTAATAGCCATGTTTACTGCCATAAACTTCTCGTGTAGTACTGCTTTTGTTGCATACCATAAATTTGGTATATTGTATACTTATTTTCATGTGTCTCCATATATTTTTCTAAATTCCTTTAGATTTAGAAAAATCTAAATTAGTGACTTCTTAAAATTTTTTGTTTGTTTTGGCTGTGCTGGGTCTTCCTTGCTGTGCAGTCTTTTTTCTGGCTGTGGCATGCAGGGGCTACTCTAGCTGTGGTGTGTGGGTTTCTCATTGCAGTGGCTTCTCTTGTCGTGGAGCACAGACTGAAGGGTGCACAGGCTTCAGCAGCTGCGGCTCCTGGGCCCTGGAGCACAGGCTCAGTTGAGGAGCACAGGCTGTAGGGTGCACAGGCTTCAGTAGCTGCGGCTCCTGGGCCCTGGAGCAGAGGCTTAGTAGTTGAGGAGCACAGGCTCAGTGGTTGTGGTACACAGGCTTCAGTAGCTGCAGCCCCTGTGCTCTGGAGCACAGGCTCAGTAGTTGAAGAGCACAGGCTCAGTGGTTGTGGTACACAGGCTTCAGCAGCTGTGGCCCCTGGGCCCTGGAGCACAGGCTCAGTAGTTGAGGAGCCCAGGCTGTAGAATGCACAGGCTTCAGTAGCTGCTGCTTCTGGGCTCTGGAGCACAGGCTCAGTAGTTGTGGTACACGGGCTTAGTTGCTTCACAGCATGTGGAACCTTCATGAATCAGGGATTGAACCCATGTCTTCTGAATTGGCAGGCAGATTCTTCACCACTGAGCCATCTGAGAAGCCCTGTTTGTGATTTTTTTCCCTTAGAATCATTGTTTATGACTGTGTTAAATTTCACATATTTGTAGATTTTCTATTTTGCTTCTGCTATTTATTACTTATTTTATTCCATTTTGGTTGGAGAATATACTTTGTATAATTTTAATCTTATTAAATTTGTTCAAATTTGTTTCGTGGTTTAACACCTGGTCTATCTCAGTGAATGCTTCGTGTACTCTTGAGAAGAATGCATATTCTGGGACTGTTGGGTGGTGTTCTGTACATGTCTGTTAGGTTCAGTTGGCTTGTATCTGTATTCACCTATTTGAGGAGGTTTCCTGGACGCTTCCCTAATGTGTGTCTGAGATAATTGCAGCCTCTCTGGTGGGGACAGAAATAATGGTCCTAGCGCACCCTCTTGTGTCCATATTAAGTTCAGTTCAGTCACTCAGTCCTATCTGACTCTGTGACTTAAACTCCAGTACTTTGGCCACCTCATGCGAAGAGTTGACTCATTAGAAAAGATTCTGAATGCTGGGAGGGATTGGGGGTGGCAGGAGAAGGGGACGACAGAGGATGAGATGGCTGGATAACATCACTGACTCGATGGACGTGAGTCTGAGTGAACTCCAGGAGTTGGTGATGGACAGGGAGGCCTGGCGTGCTGCGATTCATGGGGTCGCAAAGAGTCGGACACGACTGAGCGACTGAACTGAACTGAACTGAACTGTGACCCCTTGCACTGCAGCATGCCAGGCTTCCCTGTTCATAACCAACACCTGAAGCTTGTTCTAACTCATGTCCATCAAGTCAGTGATGCCATCCAACCATCTCACCTTTTGTTGTCCCCTTCTCCCTCTACCTTTCTCAATCTTTTCCAGCATGAGGGTTTTTCCAGTGTGTTAGTCCTTCACATCAGGTGGCCAAATTATTGGAGCTTCAGTTTCAGTACCAGTCCTTCCAATGAATATTCAGTACTGATTTCCTTTAGGATTACCTGGTTTGATCTCCTTGCTGTCCAAGGAACTCTGAAGGGCCTGCTCCAAACCACAGATTTTTTTTTTTGTCACATTTTATGTGATCAGTAAGTAGAAATTAACCAAGTTATAAACAACATTCTGATTAGACAGACTAATATATTAATCTGCAAAAGGATTCCTTTCCAGAAATCTATTTTATTTTGCTTACAGAAATATTGTCTTGCATAAACTGTCTGCTCCTGGTATTACAGCCAGGTAAGAGTATAAAAGGAATCAGTAATTTCTCTTGGTCTTCCTTCTGTCTATAATGCAACATACATTCTTCCAATTCCAGTGTTTACAGTGTAAGTCATTTGTAGATAGAATTGTTGCATGCATAGCCAGTACTTATGGATTATTTTATCAATTTGTTGCCAGTTTTTATTTATCTCTTTTGGTGATGGTGGTTTAGTGGCTAAGTCTTGTCTGACTCTTTACAACCCCATGGACTATAGCCTACCAGGCTGCTCTGTTCATAGGATTTTTCTAGGCAAGAACATTGGAGTGGGTTGCCATTCCCTTCTCCAGTTATGTCCTTTTAAACTAACTTAAATTACAATGCTATTTCTTTCTTTCTTTCTTTTTTTTTTTTTTTTGCCAAGTGTCATGTGCGATCTTTGTCCCCAGACCAGGGATGGAAACCATACACCCTTCATTGGAAGCAGGAAGTCTTAACCAGTGGACCACCAGGAGAGTCCCACAGAAGCTTATTTTATGAGTGTTTCTGCACACAAAAAAATGACAACACATTTTTCCTACTTCATAAATCTTGTAAAATTAAATCATTTTAATTAACTAGAACCTCCTTTCTCTATTGAATTCATAACAGTAATAAGACCTGGGACCATAGTGAAGTTAGCTCTCATTCAAGATATAGATATGTGTTCAGTTTATAAAGCACTAAATATGTTTAAGTAAAATTATCTTGCTTCTGCTGCTGCTAAGCCGCTTCAGTCATGTCTGACTCTGTGCGACCCCATAGATGGCAGCCCACCAGGCTCCCCCACCCCTGGGATTCTCCAGGCAAGAACACTGGAGTGGGTTGCCATTTCCTTCTCCAAAATTATCTTGAGAGTTTATTAAATCACCTAAACTGAATATATGTTTATACTCCTGCTTCACATGAATTATATGCATTTCTTTTTTTACATTTTTAAAAAGGTTTTTCAATAAGATTTTCTTTTTAATATAAATTTATTTATTTTAATTATATGCATTTCTTAATCAATCCAACACAGTCCTATTTTCCTCTAATGTTGAAACAGATAAATATGTCTTTGTTTGAACATGAGGTGAGGCTATTGGCTTGAGTTTACAGCTATATTTAATAGAAGATGGCTTTTCTGAAAGAAAAGATAGGTCTTAGTAATGCGTGAAGTTCATTCTTTGAAAGTTGTGGAGAAACCAGGACACGGGAAGGAAGTGCAGTTTTGTCTTCCATCACAGGCTCACTCTGCAGGAGAGTCGTCCTGAGTAGAAGCAGGAGGAACTATAGTCCCTTCTTGCTATTTAAATCTCTGTCTTTCTCCTTTTCCCTCCTTCTCTTTTTCCTTCTCCCTTTCTTCATCTCCCTTTGCTTCTTTTAACTGCCCCTCTGTACATGTGTGGTGTAGTAGTTTTTTTATTGCCGAGTAACAACTATCCACACACTTGGTGATTTGCAGCAACTCCCAGGTGCTGTTTCAGGGCTGTGCAGATCAGAAGTTGAGACAGTCAATTGCTGGATTTTCTGTTTGGTGTCTCTGAAGTCCAAAATCAAAGTGTCAGCCCAGCACCATTTTGCTTTGGAACTTAAAGCCCTCTTCCAAGCATCAGTGTTTGTGGCAGAATTCAATTCCTCGCAGATTTTTAAAAAAACATTAACCTATCAAGTTACACTTGAATGCTTTGCAAGTAGAAACATTTTTGAAACAAATTTCTGCATATACTGCTTCCCATTAGCCTTATTTCCTTGATGAAGCTCAACATTCTTTCACCTGTTTATACATGATAAATATAAATGGTTACTTAATGATTTATAGAAGTCAGAGACAGTGTTGGGTGTTTGAAGGTTGATGAAAATGGGAGGGGAGGGGATAAGTCTTAAAGCTAAAAAAGCCAAATCATCTGCTAATAGGAATGTAAAGACACTATGAGGTAGAAACACACAGATGAAATTAGAGTTCTGATAGAAAATTGGGGTTCAATTCTTTTTGATAAATTTGTAAATGAATACACTGTTAACAATCACAGAGGAATAAAGGAAAGAAGAGATCTTGTCTAAGGTAAAAATAGGGAATATAAACCGTAATTCACAACAGTACAAGATGCGATGCCCTTTTGTCCTCAAAGGGCAAGGGAAGAGTTGAAAGGTGGAAAAGAGGAGCATCCCATGAAGAGGATGGATCCAGGCAAGTGTCATAGCAGTTAAAACATGGTTAGACTGACTTAGAATATACACTGATGTAGACCAAGCCACCATCAATGAAACTAGAACAGTGACCTGGGTCATTGACAAAACATAGAGTCAGCATAGTACTGACTTTATGTTCTTATGAAATCTTAAGGTGCAGCAGAATCAGGCATCCTCACGAGATAGCACAGAAAGATTAAAGCTGTCACTTCTCTGGACTTTCTTGGTGGTCCAGGAACTAAACTCCATGCTCCAATGGAGAGGGCCTGGGGTTTGATCCTTGGTCAGGGAACTAGATCCCACATGTTGCAACTGAGATCCAGCACAGCCAAATGACTAAATTGATTTTAAAGCACACACACATCTAAAGTTGTCATGAATCAAATATATTTTTTCTAGATTTTTTTAATTGAAGGATAACTGCTTGTGTTGGTTTTTGTCATTCATCAACATGAATCAGCCACAGGTATACATATGTCCTCTCCCTCCTGAAGCCCCCTCCCATCTCCCTCCCCACCCGACCCCTCTAGGTTGTCACAGAGCACTGGCTTGAGCTCTTTTTGTCACACAACAAATCCCCACTTGCTATCTAGTTTGCATATGGTAATATATGTGTTCCCATGATATTCTGCCAATTAGTCCCAACCTCTCCTTCCCCACTGTGTCCACAAGTCTGTGACCACAGTCTGTGTCCACAAGTCTGTTCTCCATGTGTGTATCTCCATTGCTGCTCTGCAAGTAGGTTCATCAGTACTATCTTTCTAGATTCCATGTTGTTGCTCAGTCACCCAGTCGTATCTGACTCTTTGTGACCCCATGGACTGCAGCATTCCAGGTCTCTCTGTACCTCACCTGAAACTCCTGAAATTTGTCCAAGTTCATGTGCATTACATTGGTGATACCACCCAGGTATCTCATCTTCTGATGCCCTCTTCTCCTTCTACCTTCAATCTTTCCCAGCATCAGGGACTTTTCCAATGGGTCATCTCTTTGTATCAGATGACCAAAATCCTGGAGCTTCAGCTTCAGCATCAGTCCTTCCAATGAGTGTTCAGGATGATTTCCCTTAAGATTGACTGGTTTGATCTCCTTGCTGTCCAAGGGACTTTCAGGAGTTCAAAGGCATTATTTTGTTGGCTTTCTGCCTTCTTTACAGTCCGGTTCTCACAGTCATATGGGACTACTGGGAAGACCATAGTCTTGATTATAACAGACCTTTGTTGGCAGAGTAATGTCTCTGCTTTTCAACACACTGTCTAGGTTTTTCTTAGCTTTCCTGCCAAGAAGCAATCATTTTCTGATTTCATGTCTACAGTTACATCCACAGTGATTTTAGAGCCCAAGAGGAGGCAATCTGTCACTTACTTCCACCTTTTCCCTTTCTATTTGCCATGAAGTAATGGGGTTGGATACCATGATCTTAGTGTTTTTAATATTTAGTTTTCAGCCAGCTCTTCCACTCTCCTCCTTCACCCTCATCAAGAGACACAGATATATAGAACAGTCTTTTGAACTCTGTGGGAGAAGGTGAGGATGGGATGGTTTGAGAGATTGGCATTGAGGCAAGTATGTTATCATGTGTGAAACAGAAGGCCAGTCCAGGTTCAATGCATGAGACAGGGTGATCAGGGCTGGTGCACTGGGATAACCTTGACGGATGGGATGGGGAAGAAGGTGGGAGGGGGGTTCAGGGTATGGTAAAACCCACTACAATATTGTAAAGTTAATTAGCCTCCAATTAAAATAAATGAATTATACATGTTTCAATGCCATTCTCCCAAATCATCCCACTCTATTCCTCTCCCACAGAGTCCAAAAGACTGTTCTATACATCAGTGTCTCTTTTGCTGATTCATGTTGATATATGGCAAAACCAATACAATGTTGTAAAGTGAAAAAATAAAATAAAATAAATAAATAAAATAAAATAAATGAATTAAAAAAAAGAGGCTCTTTAGTTCCTCTTCACTTTCTGTCATTAGAGAGGTATCATTCGTGTATCTGAGGTGGTTGGGTGTTTCTCCCACCTATCTTGATTCTAGCTTGTAACCCATCCAGGCTGGCATTTCTCATGATGTGCTCAGCATAAGGGTTCAACAAACAGGGTGACAGTACACAGCTCTGTCATGCTTCTTTCTCAGTCTTGAACCAATCAGTTGTTCCATACAGGGTTCCAACTGTTGCTTCTAGATTCCATACATATGTGTTAATATACAATATTTTCTTTCTCTTTCTGACTTACTTCATTCTGTATAATAGGCTGTAGATTCATCCACTTCATTAGGACTGACTCAAATGCATTCTTTTTTATAGCTGAGTAATATTCCATTGTGTGCTTTGTGAATGTCAGAAATCTTGTGAATGCAATTGGGAATTGAAGCCAGGGAGTTAATACTTGTAAAAAGAATATCACACACTTCATTAGAACTTGGAAATTCCAGCCATTATTCATGTGTGTATTATGAAGTACACTATCCACATTTGCTTGCGTAATCCCCTAAAATGGGTATGATTACACCTCACCCCATGGGATGCATCTCTAAGGCAGCACTTCACCCAAATGAAGGTCAAATGCTTCTCCTGAGGCTGTGGACTTCTACATTTTTTCTATGTAATATGATTTATTTCAACCAATTCAATATTCTTTAATGACAATAGTTAACCTAAAAGTGTTATTTATGGTGAAGTTCAATAAAAGGTGCTACTACTGCTGCTGCTAAGTCGCTTCAGTCGTGTCCGACTCTGTGCGACCCCATAGACAGCAGCCCACCAGGCTTCCCTGTCCCTGGGATTCTCCAGGCAAGAACACTGGAGTGGGTTGCCATTACCTTCTCCAATGCATGAAAGTGAAAAATGAAAGTGAAGTCGCTTAGTCGTGTCTGACTCTAGCGACCCCATGGACTGCAGCCTACCAGGCTCCTCCGTCCATGGGATTTTCTAGGCAAAAGTACTGGAGTGGGGTGCCATTGCCTTCTCCGAATAAAAGGTGCTAGAATGTTTCAAAAATACCTAGTATCATTATGAAGAAGGACATTATTTTTCATCATATTTAAAGCTTTTCAATGTATTAATGCAAAAGTACATAAGAAAAGAGTCAGTAGATTCCTATTTTATACTCCTGAAAAACTTTATCAATTCATTAAGGACATTACAACTGAGTCTGACTAAAATAGTTAAGGAATACAATCTGTTAAAAATGTACAGTGAAATATTATTGCAGCAAGACTTATAAAAAGTATGTGTTATTAATGTCAAACTCTATAAAACTAAAAGTAATTCAATTTAGACCTAGCATATTTCACTGTATTGGGTTTTATATTTGAATAGATTAATCCTAAAACATGATGTTTTTTCCTTAGTAGAATATTTCCCTGATAACTTAATTTGCAATAATTATGAAAGGAAATTACATTTATTTTGTTGGAAGACTTGATAATATTTTAACTTTTGGATAAGACAGTATGGCATTTTAAAAATGAACTGTTATTTGAATTAAATTAAATTTGGCAATGCTATTAGAATTAAAAAAAATAATAATAAATCTTGGAACATTGGGGCACACATTTCTGAGAATCTCTTAAATGGTGAAGGGTACAAAATGTAGAGATGACCATCCATGGTGAGGGTTTTAACATGTTCTACAAAATAAGTGAATGTTAGTTAAACACCCTATTCCAAAGAGTGAAACTCACCTTATTGCGGGTAACTGATATTCAAAGAATTAAAAGTCACAGTATTCATGATGAATGATGAATTTTTTGCTCTAAGAAATTATGTTTTACATGCAGCAGTAAGAATTATATGAGTGTTAAGCCATAGAATTCATAAAACAAGTTCTGATTATAAGCAATTATTGATGCAGGAGAGGAAAGAGGCAGCTTCCTTGAAGAACATAAAATAAAAATATTGATTATTCTTTTAGTGAGGAGTCTCAAAAATACTCTGAAAACTTATATTTTGATATGACTTTACTTGGCTTCTAATACTATGACTCTAACCATAAATGCACATCGCCTTTCAAACAGCAATGCTAGGGATTGAAATAAAGGTCCATAATAATGATCCTGAAGGCTAGAAAGGAAGAGGGAGCTTAGTATGAAAGGCAGGTACACTTGACAACTGAGGGAGGCATTCCTGAAAATTTGCTGATCTTAGAAAAGCTTTTCAAAAGCAATTTTCTGTATGAAATAATGGGAAAAGATGTCATTACCTAGTTTCAAGATGCTGAACACTTTGTTGCCAGTCTCTGGGCTGCAGTGAAGGGCTGCTGGGTGTACCCATGTCTGCTTGTTGCCCAGGGAAGAACTGGTGCTCTGAGCAGAGAGGACCCACTCACAAACCATCCCTGGGTTCCTTCCATACTTACTCTACCTACAGAATATTAGGGATGAAAAGCAATTTCAGTGAATGGCTTTCATGTACCAAATGAAACAGTGAATCAAAATGATGCCAACTTGACAGGAGGTAAGGGCACAATGCAAGTGATCAGAAAGTCAGGGTCAGCTTCCACCAGCGCTGATGACCATGAAGAGCTCTTCCAGGCAGTAGAGGAAGTGAAGCCTTGTAGGTGGTGCAGCTGCATCTTACCAGCCACTGGTAGTGATGAGTTATTATCCCTCAATGAATCTTAACACCCATCTTTTGAGAGGCAGCCTGTTATTGCACCCTTTGAGATGGTGTTATTTAAGCAATGTGTAGCAGCGCTGTTTTAGAAGGGATCTAACAGTGAACCCATCATTTCATGGGAAATAGATGGGGAAACAGTGGAAACAGCGTCAGACTTTATTTGTTTGGGCTCCAAAATCACTGCAGATGGTGATTGCAGCAATGAAATTTAAAGACACTTACTACTTGGAAGGAAAGTTATGACCAACGTAGATAGCATATTAAAAAGCAGAGACATTACTTTGCCAACAAAGGTCTGTCTAGTCAAGGCTATGGTTTTTCCAGTGGTCATGTATGGGTGTGAGAGTTGGACTGTGAAGAAAGCTGAGTGCCGAAGAATTGATGCTTTTGAACTGTGGTGTTGGAGAAGACTCTTGACAGTCCCTTGGACTGCAAGGAGATCCAACCAGTCCATCTTAAAGGAGACCAGTCCTGGGTGTTCATTGGAAGGACTGATGCTGAAGCTGAAATTCAATACTTTGGCCACGTCATGCGAAGAGTTGACTCATTGGAAAAGACTCTGATGCTAGGAGGGATTGGGGGCAGGAGGAGAAGGGGATGACAGAGGATGAGATGGCTGGATGGCATCACTGACTCGATGGACATGAGCTTGAGTGAACTCCAGGAGTTGGTGATGGACAGGGAGGCCTGGCGTGCTGCAGTTCATCGGGTTGCAAAGAGTCGGACACAACTGAGCGACTGAACTGAACTGAACTGAACAGTGAACAAAGGGGTTAAATCTTGTTTTCAAAAGAATTTCAGGAAATACTGACAAACAGATAAGCAAACAAACATGCATTATAAAATGACTGAATTCTTCATAGGGAATATGAAGAAAAATAAACCACCATAAGGGGTCAAAATGTGATGGCAGTTACTACATTAGGTAAAGGGGTTATGGTAGCCCCATAAATAACACTTTTATGGATGATGTAGTATGCATAAATGTAAAAGAGTCAAAATGCATGGATCATGGTGAGGGAAGGATGGAGTGATTGTGTTTAGTGTCTAGGTTGCTTAGAGAAGAAATCATCTTCCAATAAATCTCAAATCCATCGATATTCCTCTAGACTGGTAATCCAATGCCCAATCATCTCCCACTTGAAGCACACTTTAATTGTGGTCCCTCCTCCCTTCATAAGGCACACCCATGATTTTCACAAAATTTTGTCTTTTAGCTTTGTGCCTCAACTTGCAGAGTTCCCTCTGCCTGAACTGCTGCACGGCTAAGTCACTTCAGTCGTGTCCAACTCTGTGCAATCCCATAGATGGCAGCCCACCAAGCTCCTCCGTCCCTGGGATTCTCCAGGCAAGAATATTGGAGTAGGTTGCTATTTCCTTCTCCAATGCATGCATGCATGCTAAGTCACTTCAGTCATGTCCAACTCTATGCGACCCCATGGACAGCAGCCCACCAGGCTCCCCTGTCCACAGGACTCTCCAGGAAAGAACACTGGAGTGGGTTGCCATTTCCTGCTCCGCTGCCTGAACTACTTTATCCGTCTTGCCCCTTACATTTCAAAGATTAACTACTAGCGTCTCCTCAAACATCAAATATCTGAGCAGTTTCATTCTTTACAAAATCATCCTTAACACCGAAATGATTCCAACAAACAGATTTAGATTTTGTCTGAACTGAACCTCCCTTACCTTATTGATTCTGGTAGAATTTTTAATAAAGTGATTCCCCTCCTCCAAAAGGAAAAGGAGACAGCAGAGGATGAGATGGTTGGATGGCATCCTCGACTCAATGGACATGAATTTGAGCAAACTCCAGGAGTTAGTGGAGGACAGGGAAGCCTGGAGTGCTGCAGTCCATGGATTCGCAAAGAGTTGGACACAACTTAGCCACTAAACAACAATCTCTGCCAGGGTAAGCATATTTGCCAGGCTAAATTTAAAGAGCCCCTTACACCCCTGAAGTCAGTAATTGTTCCGAGAAATGGCGCAAGGTCTACCAATGAGCAGTCAAAATAGTCTGTGACATACTTACAAAATGATGAAGGAAAACCTTCTAAAAGGGAGCCAATGATAGAGAAGAGAATGAAAAATGGAGAGAAAGTGAGAGTGCTGACAACAGTGATCAGTCTGTGGGCCCAGCCTTTCCTGAAGCCAGTCAGCCTTCAGAATCCCTGGTTTTATATGAGAAAAAGACACAGAAATGTAATGGGCTTTAAAACTTAATTTTAAATTAAATTTGCTAACTAATACTGCTCTCCCATATCTTCACCAACAAAACACATAAGACATAAGTTTGTAACTCTTCCTACTTATTCCTCCCTAGACAAGTGGGGTGCAGTCTGTGGGGCTGCAAAGAGCTGGACACAACTGAGTGACTGAGCACATACACACAGACTCTAAGATATGGTGAGAGAAGGAGAATGTTGCTCGTTTCCTGTAATAGTCCCAGAGATCAGTGTTGTGCCTATTATATTTTATCACTTGGAAAATATAAGGATCTGAATCAAAGTAAATCATCTTTATCATGTTGTCCATATCATTTTATATCATAACCCTGAGCTGGACACCTCCGAGTCTATGTTGAGGTTTTTTACTTTTGTTTCTTCTTTTTATTTCAGCGGAATTGTCTCTCCCCCTTCTGTTGATCCCTATAATGACAAATTGCAGGGGCTGCAGGTTATTCTCTCCTAACTATAATAATAGTTAGGATAGACATTTCTCCAAAGAAGACATACAGATGGCTAACAAACACATGAAAAGATGCTCAACATCACTCATTATCAGAGAAATGCAAATCAAAACCACAATGAGGTACCATTTCAGGCCAGTCAGAATGGCTGCAATCCAAAAGTCTACAAGCAATAAATGCTGGAGAGGGTGTGGAGAAAAGGGAACCCTCTTAGACTGTTGGTGGGAATGCAAACTAGTACAGCCACTATGGAGAACAGTGTGGAGATTCCTTAAAAAACTGGAAATAGAACTGCTTTGTGACCCAGCAATCCCACTGCTGGGCATACACACCAAGGAAACCAGAATTGAGAGAGGCACGTGTACCCCAATGTTCATTGCAGCACTGTTTATAATAGCCAGGACATGGAAGCAACCTGGAGAAGGCAATGGCACCCTACTCCAGTACTCTTGCCTGGAAAAGCCCATGGATGGAGGAGCCTGGTGGGCTGCAGTCCACGAGGTCGCTAAGAGTTGGACACGACTGAGTGACTTCACTTTCACTTTTCACTTTCATGCATCGGAAAAGGAAATGGCAACCCACTCCAGTATTCTTGCCTGGAGAATCCCAGGGATGGTGGAGCCTGATGGGCTGCCGTCTATGGGGTCGCACAGAGTCGGACAAGACTGAAGCGACTTAGCAGTAGCAGCAGGAACCAATCTAGATGTCCATCAGCAGACGAATGCATAAGAAAGCTGTGGTACATATACACAATGGAGTATGACTCAGCCATTAAAAAGAATACATTTGAATCAGTTCTAATGAGGTGGATGAAACTGGAGCCTATTATACAGTGAAGTAAGCCAGAAAGAAAAACACCAATACAGTATACTAATGCATATATATGGAATTTAGAAAGATGGTAACGATAACCCTGTATGTGAGACAGCAAAAGAGACACAGATGTATAGAACAGTCTTTTGGACTCTGTGGGAGAGGGAGAGGGTGGGACAATTTGGGAGAATGGCATTGAAACATTTATAATATCATATATGAAACAAATTGCCAGTCTAAGTTCGATGCATGATACTGGTTGCTTGGGGCTGGTGCACTGAGACAACTCAGAGGGATGGTATGGGGAGGGAGGAGGGATGGGGGTTCGGGATAGGGAACACATTTTATACCTGTGGCAGATTCACATTGATATATGGCAAAACCAATACAATATTGTAAAGTAATTAACCTCCAATTAAAATAAATAAATTTATATTTAAAAAAAAGGAAAGTCTCAGTAATGCTGGGGATTTCCAATCAATTTATGACCTGTTTCATAACACAAAATTTCTGATTATTTAGAGCACCACTAATCATGATTACTGTTGTGGTTCAGTCACTCAGTTGTGTCCAACTCCTTGCTACCACATGCACTGCACCACACCAGGCTCCTCTGTCCTCCACTATCTCCCATCATCATTGGGGGTTTGCTCATCATCATTGAGTTGATGATGCCATTTAACCATCTCATCCTCTGTTGATCCCTTTTGTTCCTGCCCTCAATCTTTCCCAGCATCAGGGTCTTTTGCATTGAGTCAGTTCTTCACATCAACTGGGCAAAGTATTGGAGCTTCAGCATATCCTTCCAGTGAATATTCAGGGTTGATTTCCTTTTGGGTAGACTTGTTTTAGCTCCTTGCAGTCCAAGGGACACTCAAGAGTCTTCTTCTGCACCTCAGTTTGAAAGTATCAATTCTTTGGCATGTAGCCTTCTTTATGGTCCAACTCTCACATCCATACTTGACTACAGGAAAAACCATAGCTTTGACTAGACGGACCTTTGTCAGAAAAGTGATGTGACACTTTTGTAAGTACCAGTTATCTATATTATATATATATATTTGCTTGAAGTAAAAGTAGGCAGTGGTTTCTTCACAAAACTATAAGTGAAATAGACTAGATCATCAAAGTGTTTCCAATTAAATAACCATGAAAAAATGGTAACTTGGATATCTTTTTGTCCATTTTGGGTTGATTTTTGTGTATGATGTAAGACAGAGATCTGGTTTCATTTTTGGATGTGACTTTCCATTTTCCCCAATATATTTATTGAAGTGATTTATTAATCACTTCACAACTAACTGTATTCTAAATTAATCGATCACTGATGTGTGGATTGATTACTGGGTTCTCTATTTTGTTCCACTGATTTATGCCTATTGTTCTATCAACATCATATTGTTTTGACTACCGTAACTTTGTAATGTCATTTTAAAAGAGCATGAAGCATCCAGCTTTGTTTGTTTTTCTCAAGGTTATTCTTGCTATTTGGGCCTTTTATGTTGCTGTACACAAAACAGGATGGTTTCACTCCTCTGAATAATGCCACTGATATTCTGATAGAGGTTTCATTTACTCTGTGGATTCCTTTGGGTAGTATGGTGACTTTAGCAATAATAATTCTTTCAATTCATGAGCACAGAATATCAGTTTGCTTCTTTTGCCTTTCCCAAGTTCTTTTCTCAATGTCTTATTGTTTGCAGTTTAAAAAATTCTCACTTTTCTTTACTAAATTTATTCATAGGTATTTTATTCTTTTTTTGATGAAATTATAATTTTATATCTAAAGTTCAGGTACATTTTCTGCTGACCTTATCTCTTTTTTATTGAATAGCTGTTAGAGAGACCACCATTTATTAAGAAAGTTTGATAAGATATTGATCATGTGGTTATATGCAGTTTTCTTCAATATTTACACTTAAGTGCCTCCTTTATTAAGTTATAGCCTCAAATTTCTTTGTGATATATATATATATATATATATATATATATATAGCAATAATATTCAGGTAGGTAATTAAAAAAATCAAGCACTAGCCATTTATTTTCTTCACTTTGGTAAGACAAATGCAAATTTTATATTAATTCAATCAAGTTATTTGCTGTATTTCTACTTAGGAAAGTTTTAATTCTACTTAGGAAAGTCATAAATAAAAGATTTTTTGTTGTTTGGTTTTTCTGTGTTTTTTGGCTCTTTTAATGCCCTAAGATGACCATCATGTATTCTCATTATATCATACCACACTGAATTCTTCTAAAACTATTGGGCTGGCCAAAAAGTTTGCCCTGGTTTTTCCATAACGTCTCATGGAAAAGTCAAAGTGAACGTTTTGGCCAACCCAATACTGTAGTTGACCATGACTACAAAAGAGAAAAAGTATTACCCTTGAGTGAATTATTTTATGTATTATTGTCAGTTTCTCATAAAGATTCTTTGATTTTAAATCTTATAAAAAGGGTAGAGGATAAACACAGACTGCCTGAGAAACAGTATACTGTTTGCTACTTAAGAAGGAAAATATTAGTAGCTCTGTTTGTCCAACTCTTTGAGACCCCATGGACTGTACCTCACCAGACTTGTCTGTCCATGGAGTACTCCAGACAAGAATACTGGAGTGGGTTGCCATTCCCTTTTACATGGGACCTTCCCAATCCAGGGATCAAACCCAGGTGTCTGCAACAGCAGGCAGATTATTTACCATCTGAGCCACCAAGGTAGGCCCAAAGAAGGAAAAAACAAGTTTGCATTTCAAAATTCAAGATTAACTATAGAATACTACAGATAACATAAAGAGTTTGACGACTTCAACCAACCATATCACATGTGAAGACCACATATTTGAAACAAAACAATCAAGGAAATATCTCTCTAAACACAATATCAAACTATAGAAGCAACAGTTAGAGCCTTGCATGAAACAATGGACTGTTTCGAATTTGGAAAAGGAGTAGGTCAAGGCTGTATATTGTCACTCTGTTTAATTCACTCATATGCAAAATACATCATGTGAAATGCTGGACTGGATGAATCACAAGCTGGAATCAAGATTGCCAGGGGAAATATCAACAACTTCAGATATGCAGATGATACCAGCCTTATGGCAGAAAATGAAGAAAAACTAAAGAGCCTCTTGATGAAAGTGAAAGAGGAAAGAGAAAAAGTCGGCTTAAAGCTCAACATTCAGAAAACTAAGATCATGGCATCTGGTCTTATCACTTCATAGCAGATAGATGTGGAAACAGTGTCAGACTTTATTTTTCTGGGCTTCAAAATCACTGCAGATGGTGATTGCAGAAATGAAATTAAAAGACACTTACTCCTTGGAAGGAAAGTTATGACCAACCTAGACAGCATATTAAAAAGCAGAGACATTACTTTGCCAAAAAGGTCCATCTAGTCAAGGCTATGGTTTTTCCAGTGGTCATGTATGGATGTGAGAGTTGGACTATAAAGAAAGCTGAGCGCTGAAGAATTGATGCTTTTGAACTGTGGTGTTGGAGAAGACTCTTGAGAGTCCCTTGGACTGCATGGAAATCCAACCAGTCCATCCTAAAGGAGATCAGTCCTTGGTGTTCATTGGAAGGACTGATGTTGAGGTCAGACTCATTGGAAAAGTCCCTGATGCTGGTAAAGATTGAAGACAAAAGGAGAAGAGGGCAGCAAAGGATGAGGTAGTTAGAGGTAGTTAGTTAGCATCACTGACTCAATGGACATGAATTTGAGCAAAGTCCAGGAAACAGTGAAGGACAGGGAAGTCGGGCATACTGCAGTCCATGGGGTTGTGAAGAACTGGACATGACTTACTGACTGAACAACAACAGCAGTGTCACACAGTGATGGTTTTAGATTTAAAAGTAAGATCAAGACTTATTTAATTACACTCATATCCAGCAGACTGTATTATACAGGAAATATTTTCAATGAGAAATAAGTGATGCCAGGTGCTCACTAATGGATTTAATTATGATACAAATACAATAATCAGTGAAGGACTAGGAAACCTCGCATGCTGCAGTCCATGGAGTCACAAAGAGTCCAACGTGACTTAGTGACTGAACAACAAGAAGAAACTGTATTTTAATAAGTTCTCATCAATTTTACCCTGGCTAATACACTTGCAAATAGGAATAAGCACATGTCTGTATGTGTTCAGGGGTCTGGGTGTCTCAGGGGGATCCCAAACTGATAGCAGTCTGGGATGACTTCTAGCCCCTCACACTGTTACCATTACAAGATTAGTCATTATAATATATACTCTAATATCATTGAGCAAAACATCCAAAAGATTTGATTTGTTGTAATTATCATATTTGTCCTTCATTAAAATGTACAATTGTAAAGTATGTATTAATAAAAAGGTATTATCAAGAATGCTGAGGGATTATTTTTACTGTTTTGTTTATTCAGAGGTTCTTCATGAATAAACCACAATGTAAAATGATTAGCAGTGCATGTCTACCAGATCAACAGATTTTCTTTTGTTTATTTTTCCCTTTCTATCAAGAGTAAAAAAGCAAGAACTAGGGCTTTACGAAAAGGGCTTTAACAGTCCCCACAGTTTGTATAAACTTCAGACATTTTTAAAAACTAATTTGTCTTGGAGTACAGTTGCTTTACAATGTTGTGTTAGTTTCTGCTGCACACCACAGTGAATCAGTTACATATATACACTCATTTTCGATTCTTTATACATATATATATATCAATTATAGAGTATTGACAGAGGAACCTGATGGATTACAGTCAATGGGGTCACAAAGATTTGGGCACGACTGATTGACTAAGCACAGCACATAGAGTATTGAAGAGAGTCCCCTGTGTTGTAGAGTAGAGCCTTATTAGTTGTCTACTTTGTATGTAACAGTGTGTAAATATAAATCCCAATCTCCCAATTTATTCCAGACACTTTTTCTTGATCTCCTTATTCTTTGACCATCTACTTTAGAAGGTGTGTGAGTTCCTTCTCTACCATGATGATCTGTGAACATTTTACAACCCAGGAATGTCTTTCTCGAGAACCTGTGAGCCCGCCTTCCTAAAAGTGATCATCTGAAAAATGGGTCCCTTTGTCCCAGTCTGTGTGGAAAGGTGGAAGCTTCATTTCCACAAGTGCCAATGACTAAGCACAGATGGGAACCTTGAGGCTGAGGGCCTGTGTTATGTTCTCATTAGCTCACTCAGTGTTTACAAATCCCCCTATCCCCAGTCACTTGTTTCAGGGGAGTTGAGTTCAATCTTTCTCCTTGCAATAGTCTTGACCTTTATCACAATGTCTTGAATAAAGTTTTCCTTGCCTATTTAACTCTTTCCAGTGCAATGTTTTTGGGAGGATCTGTGGCTCCTTTCTATTAACTAAATAGCTAAAGAAAACTTTTACTCTCAAAATCCATAATGATAGGTGCTTCAGTCAGTTAGGGGTGCAGTAACAGAATACCTTGGATGAGGGTGCTTATACAATAATTATTTGTTTCTCATAGTCTAAAGGTTGAGAGTCGAGGTCAGGATTCAGCAAGGTCAGGTTCTGGTGAATGTGTCTTCCTTAGATTTTGCCACCTTCTCATTTATCTTCATGTGGCAGAAAGAGAGAAAGGATGAGCTCTATTTCTCTTTTTAGAAAGATGGTAATATCATGGGGACTCCACCCTCATGATGTTATTAGCTCCCAAAGGCTCCACCTCCTGGGACCATCTCACTGGAGGTTAGGGTTTCAATATATAAATTTATGTGGGGACACAGGGGTTTAGTCCATAACAAGAATAGCTCACACTACTTAGAGTCAGCAGAATTTAGTTAGGATGTTTGAGGCACTATGCACTTAACAGAGTGATATTCTCTAAGTTGGTCCCATTTCCTTGTTTTACATAATTTATCCTGTTTAATTATTATAAATATTCACCAACTTTTATAAATAGTTCTTGAATCAACTATAGGAAAACTTTCAAAAAGTCCAATATGTTGCTTGGTCAAAGAAATACAAATATACTTGGCAAATTGGAGCTGTATTAAAACTCAGTGAATTCTCCACCATTGAAATCATTAATAGGACATAACAAATTTAATCACAAATTCTTTTAAAGTTCTTTAACTAACATTAATTGAACATGCCCCTCTTTTCTCAGAAAACAACTGCAAGTTCATTATCTGATGAATAGACACATTGTAAATGAAATTTGTTAAAATGACTGAATCATTGATATACCATCATTATCACTTCCAAAATGTTTTAAGGTTTTTGAGACATAAATTATCACATGTGCTTTACAAAACTACTCAGTTCCATTTATGACTATATCAGGATATTTCTACTCTATATCATTTCTGGGGAAATTTTCTATCATTACCCTAAAAAATTAATTAGTCCATTTTGACAAACATCTTTAGAAATATTTAGAATTGTTTAATAGAAAAGTTGTCTTTAAACACCTGCTGTTATTTTCCTATTTATTAAAATATTTTTAAAGGAGTACTTGGCCCTTAATAAAAATATTAGTCATAACATCCTTCCCCTTTTCCTTCTCACAACCAAAATAACAAAAATATTTAAATTACTGATGTTTTTGAAAATAAATGTCTTCATGATATAAGTAAAAGTAACCATAATAAAAAGACAGTGATGGGACTTCCTTTGTGGCCCAGGGGTTCAGAATCTGCCTGCCAGTGCAGGGACATGGATCTGATCCCTGGTCTGGGAAGATCCCACATGCCGCTGAGCAACTAGCCTGTGCACCACAGCTACTGACCCAGGGCTCTAGAGCCTGCATGAATTACAGCTACTGAAGCCTGTGCACCTAGAGCCTGTGCTCCACAACAAGAGAGAAGTCCCTACTCAGGACAGCTAGAGAGAAGACAAGCATGACAAGGAAGACCTAGCACAGACAAAAACAAATAAAAATTAAAGATAGTGATAAATTGAAAACATGCTTGCAACACACGACAAAAACATTCATTTTTGTGAGAAGAATTTACTGGGGTCCAAATAAAGAGTACAAGTAGATACATTAGGTATGAAACTTAATTTTGTTTATAAGATTAAATCTTAGGCTTTGTTTCTTCTAGGGAAGTCTGGGGACTGGGAAAGAGTAGAAATGGGTGGAGGAGACTGTACTAGGGGTGGGGTGGGCACACAGTCAATATTGTAAGACCTTCAGTGGGACCCTTAGACTAGGGTTAGAGGTCATGCTCCAAGGATCGGGACAGAGTCCTCAGTCAGAGGCCCTCAGGCCTCAGGGCAGGATGAGTGTGGGGCAGAGGCCTTCTCCATGTGTCCCTCCCAGGCCCTTCCCTCAGGCCCCAGGGCCAGATCCAGGTGAGATGGGGGCCCAGGACAGTTTGGGGACTGTGTCCCACAGGGCCCCAGAGCCCTTGCCACAGATGCCCATAGGCCAGATCCAGGCCACAAAGCAGTGAACCTCTTCCCAGTCCCCACCTCCATGACCTATTAGCTGCAGAGGTCAATACGGGCGTGGTCTCCGGAGCCCTGGGCAGCTGGAGGATCTGACCCTGGCTACTAAGGTAAGAGTTCACCAGCTTCTGTCTCTCCGTTCACATTTCCACACTTGGTCCAGTGTTGACCCATTGTCCACCCCTAGGAAGTGGCAGGAGGTTGGGTCGGTGTACAAGGATCTTATACATCATTACTTCAGGCTCGCCTCTGTGGTTGGGACCTCATGAACAAAGGCTCTGACCCAAGAAGTAGCCAGACCACTCCCTCAGTTTCCCTAGAAAATGGTTTTGCTGAGAGCTTTTGGGGAGCTCAGGTTTTTTTGTCTTTTCTCCTTGTGTGGCCCTGCAGTAAGGCTTTCTCTGCTCCAGGCTCCTGATTCTTGGTATTGTTTGGCCTCACTGTGTGTTAGGAACACAAACTTGTGATCAGTACCAAGAGGATATTCTAATCAAGAACAGAATCTCTTTTTATTCTCAATGTGTTAGCTTTGTCCCTTCTCACCCTGACATGTTCACTATCAACTATCTTTGGGGGCAGGACACTTTCTCTCATCTAAATCATTTCTTGATCAGAAAAGAATATGTGACCCTGATATTCAGTTTTTGAAATTGAATCCTTACTTTGAAAATCCCAATTTGCCCATAGAAACACACTTTCTGGGCAGCAGCACCTTGGACTCATCCTATGCAGAGTCTAGTTCACTCTGAAAGTTTAGTGATGTATCGTCGCCATGGTAATGTGGTGATGCACTTTCTGCATTCTGTACCAAGTGCCAGTTAGTGAGCTGAGAGGTTCACATAAGGTACAAGTAGAAGGGCTCACCTTCAAACTAGAGTTTGAAAATGGGAAACCTCAACTGCTGTTCTGGAGGTAGGTTTCTGCTGATCCTCTGAAGGCTGTTCCATCAAATGGGCTGGTTAACTTTGATGAATTTTCCTTGTCTTTTTTTTTTTTTTCTTTTCCCTCACTCTAATTTATCTACAGAGCTATAAATGTGTTTTATACTTTTGCTTCATTCCTTAAATTATATTTTGATTCTTTGGTCAGCTGGCTGCCTTAAATATCTTCCTAAATTTAGAATGTTTGAATATTAATTACCTGAAAATGTGCACAATAATTTAAGAACAATTTCTTGAATATCCTTATGATGTGCTATAATTTAAGAACAATTTCTTGAATATCTTTATATGACAGACATTGAAACATTGTTCAGAAGATGTTGACTCATGATATAGAAAAAACCACTACTTAAATGGTTGTCTCAGAATAGTTATCTAAAAAGGTGTATGTAAAACTGTGGTAGCTGGAGCTAGTCCACATGACTTTTTCTAGTTTCTTCCAACCTACAGAGGTTGTCATTGAGGAATAAGAGGAGAAACATAATCTTCTAAATCTTTACTCCAGGATTCCGCTGTTGTATTATTGGATACTTTCTAATGTGTGTTTTTGCTGATACAGAACTTTGCTAACCTATTAATTTTTTGGGAACTGGTTTCACAAAAAATATAAAAACTGTTTTCCTTCAAATTTTGCTGGTCTTAGCAGAGAACAGATGAAAAGACCTCATCTTATTAGAACTTTCTTTTCCATCACTCTAAATTATCTTACAGGAAAAGGAAAACAGCTCAACTCTTATAAATTTGTATTATTCCTTAAATTATGTTTTGATTCTGCTGTCAGTGGCTGCCCAAATATCTTTTAAAAAGGAAAATTTCCCAATGCCAGTTTTGTGGGATTTACCAGAGAACAGATGGAAAGGATCACAGTTTGGCTGGTGCCAGGAGTCTCCCCAACATCTGACATTATAGTAAAAATTACATCTCAACTGTTCTCAAATGATGCCAAATCTTGTAACCTACTAGGCTCCTAAATCCATGGGACTTAAAAGGAAAGAAACTGGGATTTACTGGTTCCTTTCCAGAGGGTGGATCCTGGGCCAGGATCATTGTTTCCTGTTTGTAAGGACACTTTAGTCTGAGTCACCCGGCAGATCCTGTTGGGTTTAGTAGAATAAACATTTGGTCACTGAGGGAAGAAGAATCTTTCTGTTGATCCTCAAGGAGAATCTTGGGTTGTGGTCTCCATGCTGTGAGTATCAAGATGATTTTCAAAAAGAATATGGGGCTCTGTTGTCTTCCACTCCAAGGTCTAGAGCATAATGAGGAGTTGATGAGGTCAGAATTTTAGTGAGGACAGACTTGAACTCCTGCCCATTTTTAGCTAGCCCTTGGTCCAGGCTGCTCAAATCAGTGCTCAGATCAACTGTGAGACTTTGAGCATCACAGACTTATTTAAGCCATGAGAGCCTAGCACAGAAGGCCACCTCACCTCACATTAACTGCTCATCCAGACTTAGTCAGTGGAAGGGAAGCTAATTCTTGGTACAGCCATCATGTGGCCTTTGGTTTAGAAGGTTCTGAGTGCTGAGCAACTTGGTGGCCAAAGAGACACTGGCCACTTAGCAAGGTAACAGCCACCTATGAGATGGTTGAGTGTGTAAAGAGGCTGGGGAGGATGAAAAAGTTGGAATCCTGTAGTCTTTCTGAAGGGCTTTGCTCAGAAGAAACATGTATTTTGGATCAGGAACTGAAATATAGAGACAAATGGTAGAAGGAGGATTTGAGCTCTTTCTGGGCTCAGGCATCTTCTCCAGGGCATCAGCTCTCATCTACAGAAAACTAGGGGGAGAGGAATTTGAGGAGGGGGTGAGCTCCTGGTTCAGGGGTTCAGCACAGGTCTCAAGGGTGCAGGCATCTGTGTCCTCAGGGAACCAACTACAGTCCTGTCCCAGATCTACTATTTATCATTGTGTGACTGTTGGAAAGTCACTTGATCTCTCTAAATTTCAACAACCTCCAAAGTAACATATGGGTTACAGCCCCTATTTTGTCCTCCCTTCCTCCCCAACAATGCTGGGTGTCAGAGGAGGTGATAATAGATACTCTCCATGAGAAACCTTGCTTCTGTGAAAAAGCTGAAGAATACGCTTCCATTTCCACTTATTGGAGCCATCCAAATGCCCTCTTTGCCTTCAACCACTACTAAAGGTCCACCTTACTCTTGCCATCATTCAAGGTTGAACACCTACAGAGCAATTACGAAGCACCAGTCCTTTACTTTTCTATGTATTCATTTGTCTATATCTATTCATTTATTTGGCTGCATTGGGTTTAGTTGTGGCACATGGGATCTTCGTTGCATCATGCAGATCTTTCGTTGCAGGGCACTGACTCTCTAGTTGTGGTGCTTGGGCTCAGTAGTTGCAGCCTGTGGGTTTAGTTGCTCTGAGGCATGTGGGGCCATAGTGTTCCAACCAGAAATCAAATCCCTGTCTCCTGCATTGTGAGGCAGATTCTTAACCACTGGACTGCCAGGGAATCCCTCCTTTATTTTTCTAATATTTTACCTGTATTTAATCAGTCTTGCCCTCATAATATTAAAAATAGGCCATATTAACATTTCTCCTACTCAGGACAGGGAACTGAGGCAAAGAGGGAACCATATGTCTTTCCCAAATATCTGCTTCTCCTAAATGGGATTTGAATCCAGTTCATCAGTCGTGGTCACCATGCTCTGCTGAGCTTCTGGGTCTCAGTTAAATAGAGATATTTGCCTGAACAACCAGTCTGTTGGGTGCCAGATGCCTAGTAGGATCTCCTGGTCCTGCCTCCTGCTAGGCGTCTGCTGAGGAAGGGGACTGGAGGACTGAACTGTGGGTCAATTGTTATTAGTTTCCGGGTGGTCTTCTGCCAGCAAGATGTCAACAGCTCTCTCCATTATAATGCATTTCCCAGGATGTTATCCCCGGAAGACCAGAAGGGACACCCCCAAGACGTCAACATCCACTACCAGCTGGGTCAGGAGGTTTCGTAGTCGGCCACAAAATAGGGTGCACCCTACAACTGACACAGTTGAAGGTACCGTGGAAATTTTCTCATTAAGCTCACTCAAGAATAGTTATAGTTTATGTTTAATGCCTCATATTTAAGAAAAAAAACTGTGAAATATTAAAGCAATGTTCTTCTTTTATCTCATGTGTTTAAACTGAAACTTACTATATCTGTTGGTACTGGTTTTTTTTTTTAAATTTTATTTTATTTTTAAACTTTACGTAATTGTATTAGTTTTGCTAAATATCAAAATGAATCCGCCACAGGTATACATGTGTTCCCCTTCCTGAACCCTTAACTATGGGAGGAAAGCATTTTAAATTCAACATTTGCTTCATGCTTAAGAGTGGAGATGGTCTCTAGCTGTGGTTTGGACACTAGCTAATTGTTTTAACATAAGCTGTGATATGTTCGTCCCTGAAGACATGTTTTAGGATTTCTTTAAATTATTAGACTTTATTTAGAACAGGATTAAATTGACATAAAAGTTATACAGATAATATAGAAAATTGCTGTATCCTATCACTTCAGTTTATGCTATAATATGATACTCACAGATAACATATATGTGGTCCATTTATTACAATTAGTGAGATAATATATTTTTAGTAATTAAAAGTCCATAGTTCACCTTAGATTCACACTTTGTATTGTTACATTCAATGATATTTTAAATATGCACAATATTATTTATTACCATTATGGTACCATACAAAAATCTTTACACTAATGTTCACAGTGTATTATTAGCACTCAAATGATACAAACAACCCAAAGACCATCATGTGATGAATGAATAAAAGAAATATGATATATACTCAGAATGGAATATTATCCAGCCATAACAATGAATTAAGGATTGAAATATGCTGCAAAATGGATGGACCAGATAATACAAAAAATGTATTATGGTTAGTGAAATAAGGCAGGCACAGAAATAAAAATATTGTATGATTCCACTGGTTTAAGGTACATAGGATAGGCTAACTCACGGAAACTGGAAATAGAAATTATACCAAAGCCAGAAGGCAAGAAGGAAGGTGGATTATGACTTAATGGGTACAGAGGTTGTATCAGAACTAAAGAAAAAGATTTAGATGTAGATGGTGTTGATAGGTACACAGCATTGTGAGTATAGAAAATGCTACATAACTTTTTAATTCTTAAAAGTTATGAAAATAATAAATATAATGTATCTTTGATCACAATGCTCAATTGCTAAGTTGTGTCTGACTGTTTGTGAGCCCATGGGCAGCAGCACACCCGGCTTCCCTGCCTTTCACCATCTTCCCGAGTTTGCTCAAATTCTTGTCCATTAAGTGATTATGCTATCCAGACATCTCATCCTCTGTGGCCCCTCCTTTTCCTCCTTCCCTCAGCCTTTCCCAGTATCAGGGGCTTTTCCAAAGAGTCTGCTCTTCACATCAGGAGGCCAAAGTATTGAAGTTTCAGTGTCAGTCCTTCCAATGAATATTTAGGGTTGATTTCCTTTAGGATTAACTGGTGTGATCTTGCTGTCCAAGAACTCTCAAGAGTCTCTTCAGCAACAGCATTCTAAAGCATCAATTCTTTGGCACTCAGCCTTCTTTATGGTTCAGGTCTTACAACTGTACATGACTACTGAAACATAGTGTGATTTTCTGTTTGCCTTTGTCAGACTGACAATTTCAAGTCGATCAGGTTCCCCTTAGTTAGAAAATTAAAAGCTCTCTGACTCATTTCTGAAATATCCATCTCCTTAGCCTTCCCCCACCCACTAGGAAGGCTGTTCAACAGATTTCAGCCCACACTGATTAACCACCCACGTCCATACAGTCCTTCCATGTGTCCACCTTAACAAGGTCTTCCCAATCAGCATCACAGATATCCTGACAATCCCTCTATGTCCTCCTAGAGCTCCCTGAGGACAAGCTGGAGGAGCTGTCCAATTCAAATTTGCAGGAAGAAGCTCTGCCCACCTCTGTGGTAAGTGCCCCTTATTTATCTGAGATAAAAGTGTTGCTTTATGACTTGACTTTTTTGCTGAATTCAGATAAGGTTTCAAAAGATTCAAGACAGCTGATATAGTTTTTAATTTGGTGGATGAATGTTGAGTCTTTCCCGGCAGATAACTTATTCAAAAGGACATTTTGAACAAATGACAGTGTAAATTAAAAACTGTAGTTGGGAGAAATTTCCTCCGTAGAAAATGTTTCTTCTTGAAATAAAAATTTTTAATTGCTGGTTAAAGTGGGCTGGAGAGATCTTCCAGGAAAGACTCCAGCCTTTCCCACAGGCGTCCTCTATGTTTTCTTTTGGGCTATGGACTAAACAACACTTTGAGTTGAACAAAGAAACAAACTCAAACCATTTGGTTTTATGAGAGCAAAACGAGAATGAAAGACCAGAATGCATAGTACTCAAGATGCTGGGACCCTGACACTGTTTTCTTCTCTCTATTCATAGGCAGGCAGAGCAGCCTACGAACATGGTAAATATTCATGGATCGTTCCTCTACTGAGGAACAATCTAGCTGATGAAGGTGGGGTTCTCTGACTGGCTCTGGTTGGAGAGTCACCCTGATGCTGGATTCCTACAGGGGGTGAAGGCTGGGGTGCAGAGAAGAAACTGATCTCAAAGAAAGAAAAATGTCTGTGTTCAGTGATCCCTGAAAACAACTCCATCATTTAGAAGATGAGGGTTTGTGTGAATCAGGGTTGGGGGCCCATGTGTGGGCCCATGTGGTGTGATTGTGAAGCTCTCTCTGTGTGTGTATGATTCCTCAGGAGATGTTTCCTTCTCACACACAACAAGACCTTACCTGCCTTTGTCACTCAGCCTAGTCATGGAGCAAGGGGTCCCTGAATCTATATTTATGCCTGGAGGTACTGGCAGCTTCAGAGGTCCAGACTGTGCCCATCATTTTAAGGTGAGCTCAGTGATCATGAAACCAGGTGTATTAACAGCTAACTTTGGCAAGGTCATTAGCGTGAAAGTCACCTCTGGACTCACATCTTCCTGGTCAACTCACAGTTTCTGAGAGTTGTGTGGGTTTGTGTAGACAATTTAGGTCATATCTGTTGGTGTTAGTGTTCTTGATTAAAGAAGGAAAAAAGAAGGTTATCATTAGGGAGAGATTTCATTGTATTGGGTGACATAAGCCTTACATTGATTAAACCATGTAGCACAAATTCAAGGGAAGGTGTCAAACAGACCTGACATTGGAACTTGATGGTCAGCCTACTGACCATGACTTTTGTTGTAAATCTACTGCACAGTTGGGTCAGAGACAGTCAGCACTCACTTAATGGTTTCTCTCCATAATGAACTGTTCCAAAAATGTAAGACTTCTGTGAATGTGGACAGCCTCTGACTCAGTGGACATGCACACATTACTTGGAAAATGAAGATTGAAAACAACAACAACAACAACACAGGAATGATAATAGCTATTTGGAAAGGTAGGACTGAATTCAGTCATCTAACAGAATTTGCTTTTAATCCAGAACAAAGTCTCACAGAAGACTCAGTAAGTGCAGTAGCTATAGTGCTGGATCCTGGGGAGGCCATGATCTAGGAAGAAATCCAGAAGACAGGAGAAGATTTAGCAGAAACTCTAAACAGGCAGGAGGGTCATGAGTCTCTGTCATTTAAAGCTGGTGTGCACTTTAGTCTTTCTTTTTTCCCCAGCTGTTAGGGTTTCACTAGATAAAAGGCATAAACTCTGTTTCATTTCTTTCCTGTTCCTGTCTTTTGCTCTCCTCCTCCTCTGGCAAAAAAGATGATTCAACAGCAGCTTAGTCCATAGTTACTAAACTCCCTTACACATACACTCCATCACATGTCTCCATCAAAAAAAAAAAATATGCTGAATGATTGATAAGCAGCCTTATCAGTGTTCTTATGGCTATTCTGTGTCCCTCTAGGTCGCCAGAAGGTCCTGGTGGTGGAAGTGCACCAGGCCTCTGCTGAGGAAGAGCCTCTGAAGAACCTGAAGGTAAGCTTATCTGTCTTTATTGGGATAAGACTGTTGCTTCACTTTAATTTTTTTTGAGTGGAAAACAGTTACAGTAATCTGACAATGTGTATTATCACTGATGTATGCAATTCCTTGTCTGGAGAAAAATTGAGGATGAGTCTATTATCAACACAGACTTGATTCTGAAGGACATTAATAAAATAACGGTATCCATTACTCTGTAGGTAGTTTGGTCAGTAGAAAATTTTCCTGCCTCAAAAATAATTTTGTAATTGTTAGTCAAATTGAAAGTGAGAGCTCTTACGTGAAAGAGTCCAGCCTTTTCAACAAAGGTCCTGTCTGTTTTCTTTTGGAGCCATTGACTTAAAGAGTTTTAGTCATCTAAGGACAAAAATTAGATAACAGAAGACTTACTGAAGAGAACATGTGATGCTGACACCTTTATATTGTTTCCTTCTCTCTAATCACAGACTTACGGAACAGCCTATGAACACGGTAAATATTCAGAGATTATCCCTTTGCTGAGGAACAATCTAGTTGTTGAAGGTGGGGCTCTCTTGCAGAGTATGTTTGAAGAGTCGCCCTAATGCTGGATTCCTACAAGGGGTGAGGCTGAGGGGTTCAGAGAAGAGACTGATCTCATGGAAAAAACATGACTGTAATTACAGTTTCTGGAAAAAAAACTCCATCATTTGGATGCTGTGGGTTTGTGTGAATCAGGTTTGCATGTGGTGAGATTTTGAAGCTCTGCATGTGTGTGTTTCCTCAGTAGATACTGCCCTCAAACAGCACAAGTCAACTGTGAACTTTCTAAACACTTCTCATCACCACAGCACCCTCGCTATACATTACCTGATTCTTTCCCCAGCTCAGCCATTTCTCAAGTTTGGTTAATATTCATTTTCTTCAGTTGGAGATGGTGCTGAGAAAAATGGCCCAAGCTCTTGACCTCCTAAGCGGACAAGCCAAACAGAGAACCTAGGGGTGGTCCCAGTGTGACTACTCTGGACCCCTGACCTGCACTGACCACTCAGCCTTGAAATCCTAGTCATGGAACAAGGGGGTCCCTGCTGCATCTATATCCATGCCTGGAGGTACTAGCAACTAGAAATCCAGACTATGCCCATCATTATAAGGTGGGATCAGTGGTCATGGAACCCAGGGCAAGCATAGGTGAATTAATAGCGAACTTTGGCACAGTCATTAGTTTGAAAGCACCTTGGGACTTTCATCTTCCTGGTGAACACACATATTCTGAGAGTTGTATGGCTTTGCGTAGACAATGTAGATCATTCTGTTGGTGCTAGTTTCATTGCTGAAACAAGGAAAAAAGATTATCATCCAGGAGAGATTTCATTGCACAGGGTGACATTACCATAAGCCTTACAGTGATTAAACATGGTAGAACACACTCAAGGGAAAGTTTCAAATAGATCTCACAGTGGAACTTGATAGTTAGCCTACTGACCATGCCTCTTGTAAATCTCCTGCACAGCTGGGTCAGACAGGGTCAGCGTTCACCCTATGCTTCCTCTCCATAATGAACTTTCCCACTAAATGCATGACTTCTGTGATTGTGGATAGCCACTGACTCAGTGGACATGCAAACATTGTTTGGAAAATGAAGACTGGGAAAAAATATTGCATGACTGAAAGAAGCTATTTGGAAAGATATGATTGAATTCAGTCCTCTTAACAGAGTTTTCTTTTAATCAAGAACAAAGTCTCATAGAAGACTAGGTAAGTATAATAGCTGTAACTGAATTCTGTGGAGGGAGTGATCTAGGAAGAAATCTTCAAGAGAGGGGTGATTTACCAGTAACTCTAAACAGGCAGGAGCGTCATGGGTTGCTTTCATTGAAAGCTGGCATGCATTTTGGTGTTTATTTCTTCCACATCGTTTAGGGTATCACTAGTTAAAATGCAGAAGCTCTGTTACATTTCTTTCCTGCTCCTCTCCTTTGCTTTTCATCCAGAAAGAGGATGATTCAACAGCATTTCAGTCCATTGTTACTAAACTCCCTCATGCACACACTACACCCCATGTCTCCATCAAACAAACAAACAAAAGTACTGAGAGATTGGGGAGCAGTCTCACCTGTGTCCTGACGGCTGTTCTGTGTCCCTCTAGCTCCCCAGGAGGGCCTGGTGGTGAAACAGCGGCGTGAGGCCTGGGTTGAGGGGCAGCCTCTGAGGGCCCCGAAGGTAAGCTCACCCGGCTGCATCTGGGATAAGGGCGTTGCTTCACTTCTTCATTCGCATTCAGTCAAATACAGTCACAGTAATCTGAGGTATACATTATCACTGATGTATGCAGTTTCTTGACTGGTGAAATATTGAGGATAAATATATTATCAACATAGACTTGATTCAAAAGTACTTTTAAGAAAGACAGCATCAGTTACTACTGTAGGTACTTTGCTCAGAAATTTTTCCTACTTCAAAAATAATTTTGTAATTGTTGCTAAAATTGAAACTGCAGATTTTACATAAAATACTCCAGAGTTTTCAACAGGGGTCCTCTCTGTTTAATTGTGGGGGTGGGCATTGACTCGAAAAGTTTTAGTTATCTGAGGACCAAAATCAGATAACAGAAGACTTACTGCAGAGAACACATGATGCTGACAGCCTCACTCTGTTTGCTTCTCTCTAATCACAGGAATCCGGAGCAGTCTTTGAATATGGTAAATACTCAATGACCATCCCTCTGCTGAGAAACAATCTAGCTGATGAAGGTGGGGCTATCTTGCCAACTCTGGTTGGAGAGGCCCCCTGATGCTGGATTCCTACATGGGGTGAGGGCTGGGAGTACAGAGAAGAGACTGATGCCCCAGGAAAGAACAATGTCTGTGTTCTATGGTCTCTAAAACAACTCCATCATTTAGATGCTGTGGGTTTGTGTGAATCAGGCTTGGGGGGCCATGTGGTAGGATTTTGAAGCTGTGTGTGTGTGTCTTTCCTCAGAAGATATTTCCCTCTTACACAGAATAAGTCAACTGTGAAGTTTCTAAACACTTCTCATCACCACAGCACACTGGCTATACATTACCTGATTCTTTTCTCAACTCAACCATTTCTCAAGTTTGGTGAATATTCATTTTCTTCAGATGGAGATGGTGCTGAGAAAGATGGTGCAAGTTTTTGACCTTCTAAGTGGAAAAGCCAAACTGAGGACCTAGGGGTGATCCCAATGTGACTTCTCTGGACCCCTGACCTGCACTGATCACTCAGCCTTGAAATCCTAGTCACAGAGCAAGGGTGTCCATGCATTTGTGTCCATTCCTGGAGGTACTAGCAGGTCCAGGGGTCCAGACCCTTACATTCATTATAAGGTGGGCTCAGTGGTAATGAAATCGAGGAAAACCAAAGGTGAATTAACAGCCACATTTGGCTCAGTCAGTAGTATGAAAGGAGCCTCAGGACTTGCATCCTCTTGGTCACCTCTCAGATTCTGAGAGTTGTGTGGCTTTGTGTAGACAATGTAGGTCATATCTGTTGGTGCCTGTGTCATTGCTTAAACAAGGAGAAAAGCAGATTATAATCGGGGAAATATTTCATTGTACTGGGTGACATTACCACAAGCCTTGCATTGATTAAACCATGTAGCATACACTCAAAGGAAGATATCAGATAGCTCTCACAGTGGAATTTGTTAGTTAGTCTAATGACCATTACTCTTGTTACAATCTCCTGAACAGCTGGATCAGAGATAGTCAGTGTTCACCCTATTTGTCCTCTTCATAATGAACTGTCCCACTAAATGTATGACTTCTGGGGTGTGAACAGCCACTGACTCAGTGGACAGGCAAACATTGTTTTCTTTTAATCAAGAAAAAAATCTCATAGAAAACTTGGTAAATTCAAGAGCTACAAATGTGGATCTTAGAGAGGCAGTGATATGGGGAAAAAATCCAGAAGACAGGGGCCATTTAAAAGATGCTTTAAAAAGGCAGTGAGGATCATGGGTCTCTGTCATTGAAAGCTGACATGCATTTTAGTGTTTATTTTTTCCCCATCATTTAGGTTATCAGTAATTTAATGCAGAAGCTCTGTTTCATTTCTTTCCTGTTCCTCTCCCTTACTCGCCTTCAACCAGCAAAGAGGATTCAACAGCATTTCAGTCCATTGTTACTAAACTCCTTCATGCACACACTACACCCCATGTCTCCATCAAACAAACAAACAAAAGTACTGAGAGATTGGGGAGCAGTCTCACCTGTGTCCTGACGGCTGTTCTGTGTCCCTCTAGCTCCCCAGGAGGGCCTGGTGGTGAAACAGCAGCGTGAGGCCTGGGGTGAGGAGCAGCCTCTGAGGGCCCCGAAGGTAAGCTCACCCGGCTGCATCTGGGATAAGGGCATTGCTTCACTTCTTCATTCGCATTCAGTCAAATACAGTCACAGTAATCTGAGGTATACATTATCATTGATGTATGCAGTTTCTTGGCTGGTGAAATATTGAGGATAAATATATTATCAACATAGACTTGATTCAAAAGTACTTTTAAGAAAGACAGCATCAGTTACTACTGTAGGTACTTTGCTCAGAAATTTTTCCTACTTCAAAAATAATTTTGTAATTGTTGCTAAAATTGAAACTGCAGATTTTACATAAAATACTCCAGAGTTTTCAACAGGGGTCCTCTCTGTTTAATTGTGGGGGTGGGCATTGACTCGAAAAGTTTTAGTTATCTGAGGACCAAAATCAGATAACAGAAGACTTACTGCAGAGAACACATGATGCTGACAGCCTCACTCTGTTTGCTTCTCTCTAATCACAGGAATCCGGAGCAGTCTTTGAATATGGTAAATACTCAATGACCATCCCTCTGCTGAGAAACAATCTAGCTGATGAAGGTGGGGCTATCTTGCCAACTCTGGTTGGAGAGGCCCCCTGATGCTGGATTCCTACATGGGGTGAGGGCTGGGAGTACAGAGAAGAGACTGATGCCCCAGGAAAGAACAATGTCTGTGTTCTATGGTCTCTAAAACAACTCCATCATTTAGATGCTGTGGGTTTGTGTGAATCAGGCTTGGGGGCCATGTGGTGGGATTTTGAAGCTGTGTGTGTGTGTCTTTCCTCAGAAGATATTTCCCTCTTACACAGAATAAGTCAACTGTGAAGTTTCTAAACACTTCTCATCACCACAGCACACTGGCTATACATTACCTGATTCTTTTCTCAACTCAACCATTTCTCAAGTTTGGTGAATATTCATTTTCTTCAGATGGAGATGGTGCTGAGAAAGATGGTGCAAGTTTTTGACCTTCTAAGTGGAAAAGCCAAACTGAGGACCTAGGGGTGATCCCAATGTGACTTCTCTGGACCCCTGACCTGCACTGATCACTCAGCCTTGAAATCCTAGTCACAGAGCAAGGGTGTCCATGCATTTGTGTCCATTCCTGGAGGTACTAGCAGGTCCAGGGGTCCAGACCCTTACATTCATTATAAGGTGGGCTCAGTGGTAATGAAATCGAGGAAAACCAAAGGTGAATTAACAGCCACATTTGGCTCAGTCAGTAGTATGAAAGGAGCCTCAGGACTTGCATCCTCTTGGTCACCTCTCAGATTCTGAGAGTTGTGTGGCTTTGTGTAGACAATGTAGGTTATATCTGTTGGTGCCTGTGTCATTGCTTAAACAAGGAGAAAAGCAGATTATAATCGGGGAAATATTTCATTGTACTGGGTGACACTACCACAAGCCTTGCATTGATTAAACCATGTAGCATACACTCAAAGGAAGATATCAGATAGCTCTCACAGTGGAATTTGTTAGTTAGTCTAATGACCATTACTCCTGTTACAATCTCCTGAACAGCTGGATCAGAGATAGTCAGTGTTCACCCTATGTGTCCTCTTCATAATGAACTGTCCCACTAAATGTATGACTTCTGGGGTGTGAACAGCCACTGACTCAGTGGACAGGCAAACACTGTTTTCTTTTAATCAAGAAAAAAATCTCATAGAAAACTTGGTAAATTCAAGAGCTACAAATGTGGATCTTAGAGAGGCAGTGATATGGGGAAAAAATCCAGAAGACAGGGGCCATTTAAAAGATGCTTTAAAAAGGCAGTGAGGATCATGGGTCTCTGTCATTGAAAGCTGACATGCATTTTAGTGTTTATTTTTTCCCCATCATTTAGGTTATCAGTAATTTAATGCAGAAGCTCTGTTTCATTTCTTTCCTGTTCCTCTCCCTTACTCGCCTTCAACCAGCAAAGAGGATGATTCAACAGCAGCTCAGTCCATAGTTGCTAACCTCCCTCATGCATACACTCCACCATCCCACATCCCATTAAAAAAAAAAGAGAGAGAGAGAGAATAATTGAGTGATTTGGTAAGCATCCTCACCAAGTGTCTTGACATCTCAGCTCCTCCATGTAGCTAGCTCCCCAGGAAGACCTGGTGGAGGAACTGTGCTTTCTATAATCAACTGTCCCACTACACATATTGCCCCTATGAGTATGGACAGTGACTGATTCAGTGGACATGTACACTGTATAAAACAAATACTGATATAAAAATATGATATTATTCATAGTGGCTGTTTTTAAATGATAAGAATTCAGTATTATCAAATCTTGTACATTTGATTTTATTTAAAACACTTGATTAGTGAATTAATAGAATAGCACACTTTGCCCAGATTTGAATTCAGTCCTCTACAGAGTTCACTTTTAATCGAGTACAAAGTCTCATAGGAAACATGATGAGTGGAGTAGCAGCAACTGTGGATCCTGGAGGAAGAGTGATCTGGGAAAAATCAAGAGACCATGGTAATTTAGCAGGAGCTCAAAGTAAGCAGAAGGAGTCACGGGTCTCTTTCATTGAACACATTTTAGAGTTTTCCTTTTTTTAGAATGAATATTTCTTCTTGATTAGGTTCTTCCTAGCTAGAAAACCAAAGCTCTGCTTTCATTTCCTTCCTCCTCCTCTTTATTTTCCTTCCTCCTCCAAAGAGGATGGATCAACACAAGTTCAGCTCATGCTTATTAACCTCCTGCATCCATACACACCACTCCATGTCCACACAAAGTGAAAACCCCCTGCATGATTCCTGAGCAGCCTCACCACTGTTCTAACAGCTACTCTGTGTCCCTCTAGGTTTCATTGAGGACCTGCCAATCAACCCAGCTTGTGACAGGACCGAAGAGACCCCGTGTGTCTCCAAGGCAAGCTATTTTGTTTTCTGGTCTGAGATAGAAATACATTTTCATTTATCTTTCAGTAGAATTAAGCTATGAGTCTTTGAGGGTGTTAGTTTCAGATAGAGACGATTCCTTTGATCGGGATAATGTTGAATGAGTCTTATTACCAACTCATGATGCCTCTGTCCCCAGGATATTAAAATTGTTAGCATCCATTACGTTCTGTAAGAGTACAGATTTCTCTCTCCTGCAGCAACATTTCTTCTAGGAAAAGAATTCTGCAATTTCCAGCCTAAATTGGCTTGGAGTTCCATCCTCCAGGCACAGGTCTTGCCTTTCATCCTGAGTATGTGTGCGCTGATCTTGCTGGGTTCCCTGGACTCCACCCTTGTTCCTCATCAGGTTTCCTACTGTCCCCAAATGAACCAAAGACTGTACATCTATGTGATCTTACCCTCATAGCGTCTTCTCTTCTGTTCTTGCAGGTGGCCCTTCAACGATGTGAAAGTGGTATGTATTCTAGAATCATTCCCTTTGGGAGAAAAAACTTTGTAGATGAGAAAGTTGGGGCTTTCTCGCTAGTTTTAGTGTAGAGGCCAAACTGATTCCAAATTCCTGCTGGGAATGAGTATAGGGGTCCTGCTGATAGAAAGTAATTTACAAGCGATCAATGTGGATGATTACTGTAGTTCCAGGAAGAAGCTGTATTATGGTTAATAGTGTAGGTTTGTGTGCATGGAACTGGGTGTGTGTCCATGTGTGATTCTTTTTGTGTGTGTGAATTTTTTGTGTTGTGTTTTCCTCGATATTTGTCACCCTAAACATCACTCTTCCTGGTGTTAACTTCCCCCTAAAATTTCCCAACACAGTGCACCATGAATATGTATGTATTAAAAATTAAAGAAAGTATACATATTTACTGTATGCATTGATTTTACACCAAGTGAACATCCTTTTCCCAGGAAGAGAAATCCCATCACTACCCAGGAAAATATTTGCAGGATTCTTTTTAATTTTTATTAAATTTTTTATTGGCTCTGCTGGGTCTTCATTGCTGTGCAGGCTTTTCTCCATTTGTGAAAAGCCAGGGCAACTCTCTAATTCTGGTTCACAGACTTCTCACTTTGGTGGCTTCTTTTGTTGCAGAGCATGGGTTCTAGGGCTCTCAGGCTTCCATAGATTTGGCACGTGGGCTCAGTAGTTATGGCTCCTGGTCTCTAGAGCATGGGCTTGGTAGTTGTGGCAAACAGGATTAGGTTCTGCACGGCATGTGCAATCTTTCCAGGCCAGGGATTGAGCTCGTATCTCCTGCATTGGTAGGTAAATTCATAACCACTAAGCCACCAGGGAAGCCCTACATGCTTCTTAACGTGCAAAACTATGTTTCAGAATCCCACTTACTGGCTTAATCACACCTTTGTTTAATAGTAAATCTCATGTATTAATAGGTCTTATAGCATTTCTTTTGGTCATGATGCATCACTCTGCCACTTCCCTCATTCAAACTCTTTCCTATTAGTGCCTCAGAATGAGTCCTCCCCTCTCACCAAAGGCCCCCAGTACCAGGCAGGCTCCTTCATTCTGCAGGGAGCCCCTGGCGGTACACACATGCCACACCCAGTTCTAGAGGAGTCCGAGAAAGGAGGAGCCTCCAGGCATAGACGGAGGAAGTTCAGTTCAGCTTTGCCTCTTAAGCTTGGAAGTGTCCAGTCAGTCTTGTTAACTTAATGCAACTTGTTGTTCAGCACAAGCCTAGAAATTTTCCATTCTGCAACTAAAATTTTATAACCATTAAACAGACATTCCCTGTGTCAACCTCTTCCCAGCTCTTGGAACCACCCTTCTACTCTATACTTCTCTGAATTTTCCTTTAGATGCCACAGGTAAATGAAATTGTTCAGTATTTGTCCTCCTGTGACTAGCTTATTTTACTCTTACCAATATCCTCCAGCTTCATTCATTGCTGCAAATGACAAGATAACATTCATTTTAAAATGCTGAATCACATTCCAGTGTATGTATACACCACATTTTCTTTCTTGATTTATCTGCCCATGGACACTGGGCAGTTTTTCTATCTTGGTTATTTTGTGCAATGTGGCAATGGATATGAGATTCTAGATATCTCTTGAACATTCTAGTTTTATCTCCTTTGGACATAAACTCAAATAAGTGATTGCTGGATCTTATGATAATTTTTGGATCTTAATAATTTTTGGAGGGACTTCCAAACTGTCCCATAATGGGCATGCCATTTTCCATTCCTACCAAGAGGGTACAAAAGTTGCACTTCTCCACACCTTTGCTAGCATTTGTTATTTTCTTTTTATAATACACATCTTGAAAGGTGGTTTTTTTTTTTTTTTTTTTGACTTGGTTTCCATTTCACTGATACTTAGTGATGCTGAGAATATTTCCTATATCTATTGGTCACTTCTATGTCTTCTATGAGGAAATGTCTATTGACATTTTTTGCACATTTTTTAGTCAGTTATTTGCTTTCTGTTTTTTCAAGTTATGTTATAGTAGTTGCTTATATGTTCTGGATATTGATCCTTCGTTCAGGTACAACACTTGCAGATACTTCCTCTCATTCCATAGGTTGCCTTTCTATAGATGTTGAGGAGACTATTCTTTTTTTTTTTATTTGTTTTAATTGGAGGCTAATTACTTTACAGTATTGTAGTGGTTTATGCCATACACTGACATGAATCAGCCATGGGTGTACATGTGTACCACATCTTGAACCCCCCTTCAACATCCCTCCCCATCCCATCCCTCAGGATCATCCCAGTGCACCAGCCCTGAGCACCCTATCTCATGCATCAAACCTGGACTGGTGATCTATTTCACATATGATAATATACATGTTTCAATGCTATTCTGTCAAATTATCCCACCCTCACCTTCTCCCACAGTCCAAAACTCTATTCTTTACATCTGTGTCTCTTTGGCTATCTTGTATATAAGGTCATCATTACCACCTTTCTAAATTCCACATATATGTGTTAATATATTGTATAGGTGTTTTTCTTTCTGACTTGCTTCACTCTGTACAATAGGCTCCAGTTTCATCCACCTCATTAGAACTGATTCAAATGCATTCTCTTTAATAAATGAGTAATACTTGGTTGTGTATATGTATCACAACTTTCTGAGCCATTCATCTGCCGTTGGACATCTAGGTTGCTTCCATGTCCTAACTATTGTAAACAGTTCTGAGATGAACATTGGGGTTCAGGTGTCTCTTTCAATTCTGGTTTCCTTGGTGTGTATGCCCAGCAGTAGGATTGCTGGGTCATATGGCAGTTCTATTTCCGGTTTTTAAAGGAATATCCACATTGTTCTCCATAATGGCTATACTAGTTTGCATTCCCACCAACAGTGTAAGAGGGTTCCCCTTTCTCCGCACCCTCTCCAGCATTTATTGCTTGTAGACTTTTTGATAGCAGCCATTCTGACTAACATGAAATGGTACCTCATTGTGGTTTTGATTTGCATTTCTCTGATAATGAGTGATGTTGAGCATCTTTTCATATGTTTGTTAGCCATCTGTATGTCTTTGGAGAAATATCTGTTTAGTTCTTTGGCCCATTTTTTGATTGGGTCATTTATTTTTCTGGAATTGAGCTGCAGGTGTTGCTTGTATATTTTTGAGATTAACTCTTTGTAAGTTGCTTAATTTGCTATTATTTTCTCCCATTCTGAAGCCGGTCTTTTCACCTTGCTTAGAGATTCCTTCATTGTGCAGAAGCTTTTAAGTTTAATTAGGTTCCATTTGTTTATTTTTGCTTTTATTTCCATTACTCAGGAAGGTAGATCATAGAGGATCCTGCTGTGATTTATGTCAGAGAGTGTTCTGCCTATGTTTCCTCTAGAAGTTTTATAGTTTCTGGTCCTACGTTTAGGTCTTTAATACATTTTGAGTTTATTTTTGTGCATGGTGTTAGAAAGTGTTCTAGTTTCATTCTTTCACAAGTGGTTGACCAGTTTTCCCAGATTCACTTGCTAAAGAGATTGTCTTTTCTCTATTGTATATTCCTGCTGCCTTTTCAAAGATAAGGTGTCCATAGGTGTTTGGATTTATCTCTGGGATTTCGATTTTGTTCCATTGATCTATATTTCTGTCTTTGTGCCAGTACCATACTGTCTTGATGACTGTAGCTTTATGGTATAGTCTGCAGTCAGGCAGGTTGATTCCTCCAGTTCCATTCTTCTTTCTCAAGATTTCTTTGGCAATTCAAGGTTTTCTGTATTTCCATACAAATTGTGAAATTATTTGTTCTAGTTCACTGAAAAATACCATTGGTAGCTTGATAGGGATTGCATTGAATCTATAGATTGCTTTGGGTATTATACTCATTTTCACTATATCGATTCTTCCAATCCATGGACATGGTATATTTCTCCATCTATTTGTGTCATCTTTGATTTATTTCATTAGTGTTTTATAGTTTTCTATTTAAAGTCTTTTGTTTCTTTAGGTAGATTTATTCTTATGTATTTTATTCTTTTCATTGCAATGGTGAATGGAATTGTTTCCTTAATTTCTTTCTGTTCTCTCATTGTTAGTGTATTGGAATGCAAGGGATTTCTGTGTGTTGTTTTTATATCCTACAACTTTACTATATTCATTGATTAGCTCTCATAATTTTCTGGTGGAGTCTTTAGAGTTTTCTATATAGCGGATCACGTTATCTGTAAACAGTTGAGAGTTTTACTTCTTTTCCAATCTGGTTCTTTTTATTTCTTTTTCTTCTCTGATTGTTGTGGCTAAAACTTCCAAAACTATGTTTAATTGTAGTAGTGGTGAGAGTAGGCACCCTTGTCTTGTTCCTGACTTTAGGGGAAATGATTTCAATATTTCACCATTGAGGATAACGTTTGCTGTGGGTTTATCATATATGGCTTTTATTATGTAGAGGTATGCTCCTTCTCAGAGAAGGCAATGGCACCCCACTCCAGTACTCTTGCCTGGAAAATCCATGGACAGAGGAGCCTGGTGGGCTGCAGTCCATGGGGTCACAAAGAGTTGGACATGACTGTGTGACTTCACTTTCACTTTTCACTTTCATGCATTGGAGAAGGAAATGGCAACCCACTCCAGTGTTCTTGCCTGGAGAATTCCAGGGATGAGGGAGTCTGGTGGGCTGCTGTCTATGGGGTTGCACAGAGTCGGACATGACTGAAGCAACTTAGCAGCAGCAGCAGCATGCTCCTTCTGTGCCTGCTTTCTTGAGGGTTTTATCATAAATGGATGTTGAATTTTGTCAAAGGCTTCCTCTGCATCTATGGAGATAATTATATGGTTTTTATCTTTCAATTTGTTAATGTAGTGCATCACATTGATTGATTTGTGAATGTTGAAGAATCCTTGCATCACTGGGCTAAAGCCCACTTGGTCATGATGTATGATCTTTTTAATATGTTGTTGGATTCTCTTTGCTAGAATTTTTTTTAAGGATTTTTGCATCTATGTTCATTAGTGATATTGGCCTGTAGTTTTCTTTTTTTGTGGCATCTTTGTCAGGTTTTGATATTAGGGTGATGGTGGCCTCAGAATAAGTTTGGAAGTTTACCTTCCTCTGTAGTTTTCTGGAAGAGTTTGAGTAGGATAGGTGTTAGCTCTTCTCTAAATTTTTGGTAGAATTCACCTGTGAAGCCACCTGGTCCTAGGCTTTTGTTAGTTGGAAGATTTCTGATTACAGTTTTGATTTCTGTACTTGTGATATGTCTGTTAAGATTTTATATTTCTTCTTGGTTCAGTTTGGAAAGTTATACTTTTCTTAGAATTTGTCCATTTCTTCCAAGTTTTCCATTTTATTGGCATAAAATTGCTGATAGTAGTCTCTTATGATCCTTTGTATTTCTGTGTTGTCTGTTGTGATTTCTCCATTTTCATTTCTAATTTTGTTGATTTGATTCTTCTCCCTTTATTTCTTGATGAGTTTTGCTAATGGTTTGTCTATTTTATTTGTCTTCTCAAAGAATGAGATTTTAGCTTTGTTGATTTTTGCTACAGTCTCTTTTGTTTCTTTTTCATTCATTTCTGCCCTAATTTTTATAATTTCTTTCCTTCTACTAACCCTGGTGTTCTTTGTTGCTTCTTTTTCTAGTTGTTTTAGCTGTAGAGTTAGGTTATTTATTTGATTTTTTTCTCTTCTTTCTTGAGGTAAGCTTGTATTGTTACGAACCTTCCCCTGAGCACTGCTTTTACTGAATCCCATAGGTTTTGGGTTCTTATGTTTTCATTTTCATTCATTTCTATGCATATTTTTATTTCTTTTTTGATTTCTTCTGTGATTTGTTGGTTATTCAGAAGCGTGTTGTTTAGCCTCCATATGTTTGTATTTTTAATTTTTTCCCAGTAGTTGACATCTAATCTTACTACATTGTGATCAGAAAAGATGCTTGGAATGATTTCAAATTTTTTTTTAATTTACCAAGGCTAGATTTATGGCCAAGCATGTGATCTATCCTGGAGAATGTTCCATGTGCACTTGAGAAAAAGGTGAAATTCATTGTTTGGGGTGAAATATCCTATAGACATCAATTAGGTCTCATTGGTCCATTTTATCATTTAAAGTTTGTGTATCCTTACTAATTTTCTGTTTAGTTGATCTATCTATAGGAGTAAGTGGGGTAGTAAAGCCTCCCACTATTATTGTGTTACTGTTAATTTCCCCTTTCACACTTGTGAGCATTTGCCTTACGTATTGTGGTGCTCCTATGTTGGGTGCATACATATATTTATAAGTGTTATATTTCTTTTTGGATTGATCCTTTGATCATTATGTAGTGTCCTTCTTTGACTATTTTCACAGCCTTTATTTCAAAGTCTATTTTATCTGATATGAGTATTGCTACTCATGCTTTCTTTTATTCTCATATTCTCCATGAAATATCTTTTTCCAGCCATTCACTTTCAGTCTGTATGTGTTCCTTGTTTTGAAGTAGGTCTCTTGTAGACAACATATATAGGGGTCTTGTTTTTTTATCCATTCAGCCAGTCTTTGTCTTTTGGTTGTGGCATTCAACCCATTTACATTTTAGGTAATTGTTGATAAGTATGATCCTGTTGCAATTTACTTTGCTGTTTTGTGTTTGAGTTTATAAACCTTTTCTGTGTTTCCTTTCTAGAGAAGATCCTTTAGCATTTGTTGAAGAGCTGGTTTGGTGGTGCTAAATTCTCTCAGCTTTTGCTTGTCTGAAAAGCTTTTGATTTCTCCTTCATATTTGAATGATATCCTTGCTGGGTACAGTAATCTAGGTTGTAGGATTTTCTTTTTCATCACTTTAAGTATGTCCTGCCATTCCCTTCTGGCCTGAAGAGTTTCTATTGAAAGATAAGCTGTTATCCTTATGGGAATCCCCTTGTGTTATTTGTTGTTTTTCCCTTGCTGTTTTAATATTTGTTCTTTGTGTTTGATCTTCATTAATTTTGATTAATATGTGTCTTGGGGTGTTTCACATTGGGCTTATTCTTTTGGGGATCTCTGGATTTCTTGGATTTGGGTGGCTATTTCCTTCCCCATTTTAGGAAAGTTTTCAATTATTATCTCCTCAAGTATTTTCTCATGGCCTTTCTCTTTGTCTTCTTATTCTGTCTGAGACTCCTATGATTTGAATGTTGGGGAGTTTGACATTTTCCCAGAAGTCTCTGAGGTTGTCCTCTTTTAATTCTTTTTTTTCCCCTCTATGCTTTATTTATTTTCACCATTCTATCTTCCACCTCACTTATCCTATCTTCTGCCTCATTTATTCTACTGTTGGTCCCCTCCAAAGTGTTTTTGACCTCAGTTATTGAATTATTCATTATTGATTGACTCTTTTTTATTTCTTCTAGGTTCTTGTTAAACATTTCTTGTATCTTCTCAAACCTTGTCTCCAGACTATTTATCTGTAACTCCATTTTGTTATCAAGATTTTGGATCCTTTTTGATACAAAATACTATCATTATTTTGAATTCTTTTTCAGGTAGACTCCCTATCTTCTCCTCTTTTGTTCTATTTGTTGGGCATTTATCATGTTCCTTTACCTGCTGAATATTTCTCTGCCTTTCATCTTGTTTATATTGCTGTGTTTGTGGTGGCCTTTCTGTATGCTGGAAGTTTGTGGTTCCTCTTTATTGTGGTAGTTCCTCCCCATGGGTGGGGTTGAATGAGTGGTTTGTCAAGGTTTCCTGGTTAGGGAAGCTTGCATTGGTGTTCTGGTGGGTGGAGCTGGATCTCTTCTCTCTGGAGTGCAATGAAGTGTCCAGTGTGAGTTTTGAGGTGTCTTGGGTTGGTTACTTTTGGCAGCCTGTATTTTAATGCTCAGGGTTATGTTCCTTTGTTGTTGGAGAATTAGCTTGGTATGTCTTGCTCTTGAACTTGTTGGTTCTTGGGTGGATTTTGCTTTCAGTGTAGGTATGGAGGCTTTGTATGAGCTCTTGTTGATTAATGTTCCCTGGAGTCAGTATTTTTCTGGTATTCTCAAGTTTTGGATTTAAGTGTCCTGCCTCTGGCTTTTAGTCTTATTCTTACAGTAGTCTCAATACTTCTGATCCATACAGCACTGATGATAAAACATCTAGGTTAATGTTGAAAAGATTCTCCATAGTGAGGAACACCCAGAGAGGTTCACAGAGTTACATGGAAAAGAGAAGAGGAAGGAGGTAGATAGAAGTGACCAAGAAGAGAAAAGGGGGAATCAAAAGAGGAGAGAGCAATCTAGCCAGTAATCAATTTCCTATGTGCTCTCCAGAGTCTGGAACACTGAGAGCGGTTCACGGAGTTACATAGAGAAGAGAAGAGGGAGGAGGGAGAAAGGTGGCCAGGAGGAGAAGAGGGGGAGTTAAAAGGAGAGAGACCAGTCTAGCCAATAATCAGTTCCCTAAGTGTTCTCCACAGCCCAGAACACCCAAAAAGATTCACAGAGTTGGGTAGAGAAGAGAAGGGGTAGGAAGGAGATAGAGGTGACCTGGGGGAGAAAAAGGATAATCAAAAGGGGAAGAAGGCAATCAAGCCAGTAATCACACTGCTAAGTAAAAATGGGTACTGAGTATTGGATACTTAAAGGTACAAAATTGATGACAAAAGGCAAAGATTAAAAATCTGGAGTAGATGTTAGACTCTCAAAAATACAATATTAAAAAAGTCACAAAAATTATAAAAAATATATTTATGAAATTTGCTTTAGAAATAGGGTGTGTTTTTTTGCAAGGTAATAGGTTACAAAAATGAAAATTAAAGGAGTAATGAAGAACTTTAAAAAGTAAAAAAATTGAAAAATTAAAAATGGATAATAATAAAATATATCTAGGAGATTTCTGGAGCTGTTGAGGGCAGTGTGGGGTCAGTTCAGTTTCAGATAGTTCCTTGTTCACACTTATACTTCTTTAGGTGTATAGGCTCCTTCCAATGTTGTCAGTACTAACTCCAGGGTTTTAATCCATTGCACCTGTCACTTCCAGAGCAGTTCCCTCTTCTTTGTTAATTTTGGCTTCCTCTGTTTGCAAGCCTCTTCAGTGTCTAATTTCTGCCCTGACACAAGCGGGCGGAGGTGGTCACTTATTTAGGCTCACTTGTTCAGTTTTGCTGTGGGAAGGGAGGAACACTGCAAACAAATAACACTGGCATGTGTGGGGAATGCTTGCAGTGTAGGGAGTCACACTGGGTTTGCCCCCACTCATGACTTGTGTGTTTTCCCAATCTGCACTGCTCAGGCTCCAGGTTGCTCTGCAGGAGAACTGTCCAAAGCCAGCCCTGGGTTGTGAGCACTTCCCAGGCCTAAGCTGCTCAGGTTCAGGTTCTCAGGTACTCCACAAAGGCACAGACTGCTGGGCCTGCGTTTAGTGCCCTTCTCAGGCCCAAGCAGCTCAGGAGACCAGGTGCTTGGTGATCGCACTCTCCCAGCTGGGTGGTGCATCTTATCACCTCCCTGGTCCCAGCCCCTGCATTTCCTGGGTACACCGCGAGAGCACCATCTCAGGTGGGCCATGTGTCTCCTCTGGGGAGCTGATCCTGGCTGTGACCCTCCTGGTGGATGTCAGCCGTCCAGGATCCAGGAAAACTTCGTTAGTAACTGGGAGCCTTCTCACAGTTTGGTGGAGGATGCCGTCTCTGGGGCCGAGATTGCCCCTCGCCTTCCAACTCTGGCTGTCACCTGGCTGCCTCTCTGCTTCCAGTGGGGGAGGGGTAGGTCCACAGCTGGCCAGCTCTCCTCTGGTATTCACTCAATCCTTTGTTCTGTGAGCGGGCCAAGCTGTGCCTCAGAGCTTTTTGTGGGAAGGTTCTCTCTCTCTCTTATTTTTACTTCTTTTTGGCTATACCACAGTTTTTGTTGCTATCTCACATTAGCTCCCTCAGATTGTCCTCAAGGCATTCAGGTCCAGTCCCCACCCTATGCATCCAGCCTGTGCCTCCCTGTTTAGCTCCTGCTCGCTGCTGGCGAATGCGGGCGACTGGGCTACCTCACGTAAACTTTGGGTTCTTTTTTTTTTCCCTCCCGGTTATGTTGCCCTCCAAGATTCCAAAACTCCCCACAGGCTCGCTGGTGAGAGGGTTTGCTGGTGTTAGGAAACTTCTCCCCCTTCATGACTCCCTCCCTGGGACAGGTTTCCATCCCTAACTCTTTTTTCTCTCTTTTTGTCTTTTATATTTTGTCCTACCTCCTTTCTGGGTACCTGGTGTCCTCCTCAAGCTTTCAGAAGTTGTTCTGTGAAATTTGCTCAGCATTCAAATGACCTTTTGATTAATTTGTGGGGGAGAAAGTGGTCTCCCGTCCTATTCTTCTGCCATCTTAGCAACCTCTGAGACTATCCTTTCTTCACTTGGTAATTTTAGGACCTTGGCAAAGATATTTTGGCCACACATGTGTCAGTTTATTCAAGATTTCCTCCTTATGATTCATTGGTCTCTCTGCCTGTTTTGTTGCTGGTAAAATACTGTTTTGACTGTTGTGGCATTCTTATCTGTTTTGAATTCAGGAAACCTGAAATCTCCATTGTCATTCTTTGCTCTCAAGATTGTTTTTGCTCATTAGGTTTCTTTGGATTTCATAAGGTTTAGTATTTGGGGAGTTTTTTTTTTTTTTTCCATTTCTATAAAAGGGACATGGGATTTTGTGAGTGGTTTCAATACATATGTACATCACTTTTAGGAGTATAGGAAGGTCAACAACACTAAATATTCCAGTCTATGAGTATGGTATGCCATTCCACTTCTCTCTTCTTTCTTTCAACAGTGTTCTATGGTTTTCAGAGTACAAATCTTTCATTTCCTAATGAGCCTTTTCCATTGCCTTGCTTGGGTCCTCTAGAGTCAGGGATTGGGAAGATGTGCTCATGAAGAGAGTGAATGTTCCTCCCTTCCCTCTGTACCTACTCTCTGGTTACTTGTAGCACAGGAGCACTAGGCCATGCCCTTCACCTCTGCCTACAAATGAGCCCCCTACTGGGAATTTTCTTTTAATCTGAGTGTTCACCTTAGTATTGGAATGTCCACAAGCATTCTCCCAATGCCTGGTCTGGGTTCAAGAGCCCCATGTATACCTACATGCGAATGATCTTATCAGGCCATCAAATCATCTGGAGTAAACAAACAAGCAAACCAGAACAGGGAATTAGTTGCCTTTTTCCTGGTCTTTGAAGCTCTTAGAGCTGAACTTTCCAGTGTAGTATTAGATCTGCCTACTTATAATGAACATAGTTCAAACAATAATTAACTTGTTACATTAAGAAAATCACAGAAATCACACAACTGCTTGGTCACATTAGCCATATTTCAAGTGAGTCCATAAGTGTTGGAATTTCAGCTTTGTAAACTTAAATATAAGAGCTATATTGGGCCTTAAAAGTGTAAGGTTGAATGTTAATTCTCTCCGCATCTCTCTCTCATGTAAATTTTGCAACTGTGATCAACACCTTGTTGAAAAGCTCTGACTCCACAAAGCACAGGGAAGGTCTGTGAACCTGGAGGAAAGACCAGGGAGATGCTATGTGAGCCAAGTGGAGGAGGAGAAATGGGTGGATCAACTTGTATAACTAAATTATTGCTCTTGATTGTCTTTCTACAGAGTGCTTCCTGCAAAGTATTAGCAGCAGTGATGAGGAAGAGAATGCAGGTAGGAAACAACTCTCAGGTGGGATTTAGAGGGAGAGGGTCCCAGGACCACTCAGATTACACCAGCTTCTTTGGAGATGAAGGAATGTGAATATAAACTGAGAAGGAAGAAGGAAATATGTTTAGAAAGGTGATTTGCCTTTTTCATATTTTAATGATATAATAGAGCTGTGTGTCCCTGTGCTTTATTGTGCTGTGCTTATATGCTGTGCTTATCTCTTCTTGCTTTACAATTAAGAAATATCTTTTCTCACAAGACTACTCTTTCCTTGTCCTTTGGCTGCCAAATGTGAAAGCCTGGGTTCTAGTTAGTACCTGCAGGTATTATGTATGAGGGACTTTGGCTTCATATTTAAATTCTCCTATGATGGCCACATCCTAGTGGGCACAAAAGTCTCATAGTCACTTGACACTGGAGACCAAGTTCTTGCAGTGAGTGTCAGGTACTGGGTGAGACATGAACTCTCTCCCTCTGCATTTTCAGGACATGTGGCTTCCCCTCACGTTTGTCCTCACTGTTTATTCCTCATGTAAATGGTGCTCTCAGGGTTGGGTGAGTCAAAGCACACGTGCTCTGGAATCCCTGCCTGGGCTGAGTCTCCTGGAGCTCATCTCAGCACCACACCTCCCCAAGGATGCTGTGCTGAAGGTGCTTCCACGTGAGAGCAGTCCATGTCCTCCTAAAGAACAGCATGGCTTCAGATTCTAGAGACTGTGAAGGGGCTGCTAGCTTTTTTACACATTTGTTCTCACAGCCCTGATGACCTTGTGTCCTGGGACTGACCAGACCTAGGTCAGAGACTCAAGAGAGTAGGACTCTGGGTTACTGCTCCTCTTAGAACTCACTACTCCCTCCAGAAAAAAAGCTCCAAATGGTTTTGCAAACTCAACTCATTTACTTTTTATTTTATTATATGTTTTGCATTTGAGTTGTGCTGTTCTCGTATATATTTTGAGTATAAGCTGCTTATCTGATGCATGGTTTGTAATTTTCTGGAGGTTATCTTTTCATCCTAGTGAATGTTGAAGACACTACACTTTCCCTATTTTGCTGTCTTAGAAACTTGGTGAATTTAATTTGACCATGTATCTTTGAGTTTACTTGGGGCTCTTTATTCTGGTATTTAGGACTATGCATCTGTTTTTATATCAGTATAATACAGCTTTGATTCTGATAATTTTGTAATGTGTTTTGAAATCAGGAGGTGAGAAACTTTGATCTTTGTTCTCAAGATTATTTTGTCTATTTGGAGTCCTTAGTGATTCCATATATATTTTTAGATTTGCTTTTTCCATTTCTTTGAAAATAATGTTAATATTTTGACTGGTGTTGCAATGAATCTTTACTTGGCTTTGGGTAGTGTAGAAATACCAACAGTACTAAGTCTCCAGTCTATGAGCATGATCTGTTATTTCAATTCTGTGCACCTTGTTTCACTCTCTCAGTGGGGTGCGTAGTGTTCATTGTGCTGGTCGTGTCTCTCTGAAGGCCCTGTGTCCTCCCTCCCTGATTTCAGAGTCAGTGGTGGAGGGATGGGCTCATGAGGAGATACAGTGTGCCTTGCTCCTCATCTCTTCTCTGATGATGTATCAGCACAGGGGCACTGGGCCCTGTGTCCATACATACCTGAACACCTTCTGGGAATTCCTCTAAAATCTGGGTGTTGACATTCTGTTTCAGTGTCCCAAAGGCTCATGAGTACATGTGTGCATGAGCCCAGGAAGCACATACAAGTGAATCGTCAAATCAGACCAGACAAATCCTCGGCAGAAGCTGTTGGGCTACACTGCACAGGCCTGAAAGCCCTGTTCTTTCCTGGACTTGAGACCTAAGAAAGATTCCAGAGGCTACAGAGATATCAGAGGGTTTAATAGATGGGATGTCATATATCTGAAGTAAAAGGGTGCTGGAAAGACACCCACTGTGGATAGCAGGGGACAGGCAGAACACAGCAGCTACTGCATTCTTCCCTTAGAGGGGATAAAGAGCATAACAGATACAGGGGGGATTAACAGCAGATTGGCTCATTTGTTACATTGTTTGCCATGGAAACCAGTATAGGGCAACATCCCTTTCTTAGCCCCTCAGGCTAAATACTTTTATGAGGCAGAATTCTTTTCTTTGTTAATCTATCAGCAAACAGCCATCTTGAAATGGCCAGAAAATGAACAGGGGATAAGAAGGAGAGAGGGGATAACGTCGTGTACATTATGTGTGATTAGTCACTCAGTGTGTCCAACTGTTTGTGATCCCATGGACTATATCCCACCAGGCTCCTCTGTCCATGGTATTCTCAAGGCAAGAATATTGAAGTGATAGCCATTTCCTCCTTCAGAGCATCTTTCCAACCCAGGGATAGAACGTATGTCCTTTATATTGGCAGGCAGATTTTTACCACTGAGCCAGCTGGGAAGCCCTACACCCTCCCTTGTACCAAAGTTCCCTAGTTTTCCAAAAACTGTTCTGCCAAAATCTGTCAGAAGTGTTAGAACAAGTGGTGCTTAAGATTTGTTCAATCTTACCTGGTGGCTCAGATGGTAAAGAATTCACCTACAATGCAAGAGACCTGGGTTCGAACCCTGAGTCAGGAAGATCCCCTGAAGAAAGAAATGACTATTCACTCCAATATTCTTGCCTGGAGAATTCCATGATAGAGGAGCCATGGGCTACAGTAAAAGGGGTCACAAAACTGACAAACACGACTGAGTGAATAAGCATGCACACACATATAAACATATACAATGGCTGCTATGTATTATAGTGTGGTAGCCACCTCCAGCTGTGACTGTTATAATTTGCTTAAAGGCATGTTTTACATGTGTCAAAAACTCTTGGAATTTCAGGTTGGTTAGCATGAAGGTAAGATCTCTCATGGGCCTGTAGAAGTGAGAGATTGAGAACTGACTCTTTCAGCATCTCTATCTTTAAGTTTGCAACTAAGATCAGTGTCTTATTGAAGGGCTCTAACTGCACAGAGCACAGACGACTGCCATCTGCTATCCATAGTGGGGTGTCTCTTCAGGATCCTGGGAAAAAGATCAAAGTGATGCTGTGAGAGCCAGCAGGGCCTCAACTGGAGCAGAAGTGGGTAGGTTGCTCATTCTAGTCACCTTGTAGCTGATGGTTGTGTTTCAATGGAAGGCATTGTGGAGAGCATTTGGTGCAGTGGTAAGGAAGTAACACAGGCAGGAAACAGCATTCAGTTGGGACCTGATAGGAGAGGGCTCCTGGAACTTTAGGGTTAAACACTCTGCTTGGAGGCTAAGGAGGGTGAACAGGAAATTAGGAATAAGGAAATGTGTGTAGAGTGTTGACTTATTCTTTTAATATTTTAATGATATAGAGAAATTTTGTCCTGGACTTGCATTGAGTTCTGTTTTATAATCACTTTTTCTTGCTTTGCTCTTCAAAAATTAATTTTCCCATAAGAGATGCTGTTTTCTGCTTTTGTCACTGACTAATACAGAAGCTTGGACTCTGGTCAGCACATCTAGGATATTGTGCACTGCAGACTCTGTTTTCTATTGCATGTTGAACTATGATGGTCATATCCTAGTGGGCACAAAACTCTCATTGTCACTTGACACTGGAAACCATGTACTTATAGCGCATGTGAGGTAGTGTGTGAGATGTGAACTCTCTCCTGCTGAGCTTTCAGGACTTGTGACTTCCCCTTGTTTGCCTTCATTGTTAATTCCTCATGTAGAGGTCGCTCCCAGGGGTGGATGAGTCACAGCATACAGGCTCTGGGTCCCTGCCTGGGCTTGGTCTCCTGGAGCTCATTCCACCCTCAGGACACCAGCCAAGGCTGATGTGTTGAGAGTGCTTCCATGTGAGAGGTCCATGTCCAGCTGCTCCTAGAGACCCTCCATGGCTGCAGATGCTAGAGTCTGTGAAGGGGCCACTGGGCTTCTTCACACACTTGCTTTCACAGCCCTGCTGACCTGGTCTGGGATTGAGCAGTCCCAGCACAGCCTGTCCTGGGGGCACTGCTGCTCTCAGAACCCACTGCTCCATCCAGACAGACTTGCCCCTTTCCCAGGTCTCATTCCTCCATTTTTCCAAGTCTTAGTGCAAACCTGGCAGCTACCAGCTGTTTACAGAGAACCCTTGTCACATTATTCTGGCTAAATGAAATTGGAAGTATTTGCCTCTATCTTCTCTAGGGGTCTGGGAAACTGAAGGTGTCTTTGTGAGCATAGACAAGTTGAGGGTGGCAACAGGATTTTGGAGGTCAGAGACCCACTTTTTCACTGAAGCATAAAACACTGAGGTCCTGGGAGGACCCTGGAGACAAGGACACCAGGGGCCCAAGTCCAGGCTCTGAGGAGCACAGGGTCCCCTGGTCACATCCTGACTCTAAATTGCCCTTTTACTTTCTCACAGCCACTCCACATGACTGCTGCCCACCAACACCAGAAAACAGTATGGCAGATAACGAAGAATTAGAGAAGAAGAGCAAGAATATGGAAATCATTTATTTCTTCTTTCATATCTTTTTTTTTTTTTTTTTTTTTTCTGATCCACAGACTCTTCCTTGTAACCTATTCCCATCTCCTCTTTCCATCTTTTTATGATTATCATTCTGCAGGACCAGGTCTCTTATAGGCAACTGGGTTCCTGGGACCTTATATAAAATATATGAAATCTGTCTGCAGCCCTCTTCCCCCACTTTCTTAGCATCGTCCTCACTCCTGACCTCAGGTTGGCACCCTTGAATCTGGCTTTGTCACCGTGAGTGGCCTGAGCAGCTGTTGAGCAGGAGTTGAGGCTGAAGGGCCCCAGTAGGCCCTGGGACCTGAGTGGAGGATGCCCTGAGCACATCTCCCCAGGGTACAGGTCCTGTCCACAGATGCCCCCGAGGTTGCTGGGCTGGCTCCTCTGACAGCTCTTACATTTTCAGGGAGGCTGGGGGCACTGTGGGGCCACCGTGTGCAGGAGTCCAGGAGCTGCTGTTCCAGCATGTTCTCTTTGAAGATCCTCCCTGGGGGCTTCCTCATCAGGACCCAGCTCTGCCCTCCTAACCCCCTAAAGGCAGCAGGGGGCATCTCTAGTCTATCACCAGCTGCAGAGAGAAGTTGGGGCAGCCCCTCCCTCCCCAGTCCTAGGCTCCTGGGAACAGAGTGAAGGAGACACAGGCGCCCAGAGTTCATGCAGGCAGGAGTCACCTGGCAGCTCTGCATCCCTGTGGGTTCTCCCTGGTCCTGAGGGTCCCAGCCAGCCTACAGGTGCCTGAGTCAGGGGACCCTCAGGACCTGGAACTCTAGAGTCTTGGGTCACCTCAGGCACCTTTCCTCAAGCTGAAGTTGGAGGTTCTGTAGAGGTTCTGTATGTGTCCAATTCCAACTAAAGAAACACCAGAATACAATTCAGTGGAGTGTGCGCTTGGCATGGTGGGGCTAGTGCTAAAGAACCCGTCTGCCAATCAAGAGACACAAGAGACTCAGGTTCAATCTCTGGGTAGGAAGATTCCCTGCAGAAGTAAATGGCAATCCACTTCAATATTCTTGCCTGGAGAATCCCAGTGACTGAGTAGCCTGGTGGACTATAATCCACAGCGTTGCACAGAGTCAGATATGACTGAAGCAAATGAGCAGCACACTTGGGATGAGTGGTAGGATTCAAGTTACTCATGTTCCTTTTATTTTTTTCCCAATTCTGTCATTGATAGCATATCCCGTTTTATTACAGTTTAAAATGCAGTGTCTTCTCTCAAATTTTAATGTTGCAATATGCTAAATAAGTAAAATGTACTTTTTAAATAATATAACAATATAATAACAATTTAAAATCATAAACCTCAGGAGTTTGGCTGGGGGTTAGAAATGATTATTCAGGAAAACAGAGACTTCGGGTGTCTGTCCATTTCTAATGCTCAGGTCTCAGGAGCAGTTGTACTGAGTGTAGGATGGGTGGGCAGATTCTCCTACCTCCTGTGTCATCTGATCCCTGCTCCTCCCAGGGCCTAGAGGGAAGGGGAGACCCAAGCTTTTAGTCCTGGATCCCAGAGTGCCCTGTTCCTCTGCCTGGATCTCACTGTCCAGGGGACCCATCAGTTGAGGGTTGCCGCCATATGCCCAGGTGTACTTGCTCCTGTGGGACATTTTTAAACACTTCCCGCTCACAGAAAACACCCTCAGCAAAGAGCAGCAAACAGGCCCAGTGCCCTGTAGATCTGAGCCCCAAAGCCAAGTCTAGATCCTGGGAAGTCTTCTGGGTCCTGCACACCCTGCCCAGGGAGCCCTCTTCTGTCTGACTCTTAACTTCCCAGGGAGGTTCACCATCACCTGTGTTGGTGTTGTAGGCTCTGCTCGGAATCCCTGAAGACCTGCACCTGGATGCCATCCTGGACACCAGAGGGGATGGAGCCCCCACAGCACCAGAAGCCTTATCTGGACCAGATCAAGGGAGGCCTCATTGCTTCTCTCCCGAGGGTCCTCATTTAGTATAGTTTCACTTGTTATGTTGTATAGATTTAGTATTAGTTTTATCTATATGTTTCATATCTATCTGTATGTTCTATATTTACATGTAAGTTTTTTCATTAAAATTTTTTATATGTTACTTTTAAAATACTTTTTTGTAAAACACACATGCATAGAGTAGCCCCCTCAACAGAGGTAGAACTTAATCAATTGTTGTAAACCAATTACCTTAGTGTCCACCACCACGATCACTCCCCTTTGTATACAGTTCAGTCTTTGTTGTTAAGGAACTGCAGATTTAGTTCTTACATCTGTCCTACTGTCATTGTCTTTAAGGATTCTGTTTTCTCATGTCTGTTCATTCCACTAGTCATAGGAGATCAATATGATCCTAGAACTTTCCTAACTTGCATGTCAGGATTTTTTGAAACTCAGGCTGCTTTTGTGGTAAAAATTCATGATTCATCATTGCTCTCCTTTTGTAACTTAAGTGTGTTTCTCTTTTCTTCTAACAGAGAATTTCTCTCCAAAAAGGCTCTTAAAATTCTAGTTTTTATTCCCTTATATTTCTCCTGCTCTTTTATTCCAGCTGTGCAAAGGACTATATTCTCATGGTGAACATTTTGTCCCCAAAACTCATTTATTTTATAAGGGGAGTTTGTAAGTCTTAAACTCTCTCACCTAGCTTTCTCATCACCACATCCCTCTTCTTTTTGGTAATCACTTCTTTATTCTCTGTATCTATGACTACATTACTGTTTGGTTATTTTGGCTTATTGGTTTTGATTTTTGGTTTCCATGTTTAAGTGACATCATACTGTATTGGTCACTGTATTGGACTTATTATCCTTATTATCCTTAGCATAATACCCTCTAGCTCTATCCATGTTGTCACAAATAACAAGATTTCATTCTTCTATATGGCTGAGTAATAATCCATGCACACCACATCTTATGAATTCATCTCTTGATACACACTTTGAAAAAATACCCATAGATGGAATTGCTTGATCATAAGGTATTTCTATTTTTAAAATTTTGGGAAAACTCCATACTTAGTGTATATGACTTAAGATATTCCCCAAAATGCAACCTAATACTTAAAGTCGGTATTTCCTGTAACTGAATTATTTAGACTGACACTTGCACACCTATAAAAACTGTAGAAGCAATTTTACATCATCTTGATTAGAAAGCAACTTTTGATCTGTGTTGGAGAAGGCAATGGCACCCAACTCCAGTACTCTTGCCTGGAAAATCCCATGGATGGAGGAGCCTGGTAGGCTGCAGTCCATGGGGTCGCTAAGAGTCAGACACGACTGAGCAATTTTACTTTCACTTTTCACTTTCATGCATTGGAGAAGGAAATGGCAACCCATTCCAGTGTTCTTGCCTGGAAAATCCCAGGGATAGGGGAGCCTGGTGGGCTGCCGTCTATGGGGTCGCACAGAGTCGGACATGACTGAAGCGACTTACCAGCAGCAGATCTGTGTTATTGGATTAGTTGGGAGGATCAAGTTTGGAATGCAGAATTATGGAGAAAAGAGACACAGAAAGAGTGGGAATGCATAAAAGTGTAGATTTTGCTACAGAGACCAAGTTCATCCTGCTCACCACATAACAGAACAATAAATCCAGAGACAAGCTGTTGCATTGCGGAATAGCAACTTTATTCAGAAATCAAGCTGACCAAGATGATGGACTAATTTGACTCCAAAGAACCATCTTACTCTATTTATAATTCAAGATTTTTCATATTTAAAGAGGAGGGGTTATGGCTGATTGTTGCAAATATTTTGGTACCAGAATCCTTTGTTCTTGCAGCTGTGTAGTCAGTGTTCTTATATATAAACCTCCAAAAAAAAAAAAAAAAAAGATAATCATTGTTCTGCATCTTTTAAATATGTGTATATATATATACATATATGTATGTATGTGTGTGTATATATATATATATAATATTGAAGTATAGTTGACTTACAATGGTTCATCACTTTAAATATATCATGCCATTCCCTCTGTCTTTTTGAATTTCTGTTGAGAAGTCAGCTGATAGCCTGATTGTATGTTGTCATCTTTCCCTTGTTGCTTTTAATATGTTATCTTTGTCTTTAATTGTTTTCAGTTTGGTTACTCTGGGTCTTGGTATGTTCCTCATTGGGGTTATCCTGCATGCGACTCTCTGCTTCCTGGACTTGGTTGAATATTTCCTTTCCCATGTTAGGGAAGTTTTTAGCTATTTTTTGATCTCTAAATGAATTGAAGTATTATACCTGTAAAGGTCACAGCCTTGAGAATGTGTATTTCAGGCCACGGGGGACATTCTTTTACAAAAGGTGCAGAGCCAGCATTTCTAAGCACAGGCAACAGAGCTCAAGTGTTAAAGGAATAGATTCAATATGAAGTTAGGTTTGTTCTTCTCTGTTACAATATCTCTGCAAAGGCAGAAAAGAAACATTAATTTGTCCAGAGAAGAAGAACAGAATGCTGTAGAGTTTAGTGGAAAGAGTGTTTTCCTCAATAAAATATCTGAGATTTAATCCCAAGTATCTGGGTGGCACTAATGGTAAAGAATCCGTCTGCCAGTGAAGGAGACACGAGAGTTGCAGATTCAGTCCCTGGGTTAGAAATACCCCTTGGAGGAGGAAACGGCAGCCCACTCCAGTAATCTCGCCTGGACAATCCCATGGACAGAGGAACTTGGCAGGCCACAGTCCATAGAGTCACAAAGAGTTGGATATGACTGAAGCAACTTAGGACTTAGCACATAATAAACTTGTAAATATGTGTCCAGTTTCTGACTGTTTTTTTCTTCCTGGAAGAATAAATATTAATATTTAACTTGGATAGTTGATGTCAATAAAATTTGATTTGTTCAAATATAATAAAGTGATTTGTAAACTTTTTTGCAACTAATTGTATTGTTATATTGTTACCCTAGTTGATATGAACATTATATTTTAAGGAAGAAATACAAAATACACACAAAATTTTGTAGTTAAAAAAATTGTGAATAACTTTTGCATTGTATTTAGTAAAGTCTCCAAATTATACTCTTAATAATTGACTGAAACTACAGTTCTAATGGAATGTGATGATTTTGGTACTGACCAAAATGACTGTCTTGTAACTGTAAGGTCACAATGGGTTGTGTTTTGGGCAGGATATATGTATGTGAGTATAAAGAAGCAATATGTGGAAGTGAGTTATAATAATTGAAAACATTCTCGAAGGGTTTTGTGCTTTTTTGGCCTGGGATCTAACACCTTTTTTGTTAAAGCTGTACTTTGAAAAGTTTCCATGTCATATCTCATATCTCTGTTGATTTAAGAATATGTCTGTCACTGATGTTTGTTAGCAAACATGATGTTTGCAACTTTTTTGGCATCTTGTGGGCACTTTTCCACTTCTCAGTGGGCATCAGGTACGAACAGCCTGCTTGGCCTGGCAATTGCTCTTATCAATTCAGAAATGCTGCATGTTTTTCTGTCTCATGGTTGCTTGTACTCACTCTGCCCTATGACACCCACAGTCCTAAACATCTTCATTATTGGCCTTTTTGTCCTCATGACTCATTCCTTTTGTCCTAAAGGAATATGTTGGGGGAAAACAGTGAGCCTTACGCTCACAAAGTTTTCCCTTGCTTTCTCTTGATTCCTAAAAAATACTGTAACATGATCATAAATCATAGTATACAATTGCCATTTGTATAGTGAAACCTACCCAGTAATTCAAAAATTAAGTTGTTAGATATTACATATATGAAAAAATCCTTAAGGTTAAAAATTAAAATACATTTATTTTTGCAATGACTATCATTTATCAAATCTTGACTATAACTAAATATTTTTGTAAGTAATATTCCTCATAGCTTATCACATTTTCAGTATTTTATCATATGAGCTTATTGATGCTTTGGTGATCTGGTTCCACAAATTAATTTTCAAAATGCAATTATCTTTTTTGTTTTGAAAATTATTTCTATCATCTTTTCAAAGGATTATATAAATATATGTTTGTTACCAATGTCTGTCTACAATAACTAAATGCATTTTTATAATTAAGAATCCTTTCCAAACAGAAAACTGAACTTATTATATGAATTTCTCTGAAAATTGATACTATTCTTCAGCTAGGAATATGGCTATTTTAAAACAGAAACATGTACACACCTGTTAAAGATTTTGAGAGGCAGATTACAACTTCTCACCCTTATATATACCATCAGCTGATTGAATAAAAGAATCTGAATTTGTTTCAGGAAGAAAATGTTACCTTGCTGCTTTGTTTTCCAAAGATATACTACTAATTTACAAAGACTAAGAATGTTGATTCCAGTTGTTCAATACAGTCCTCACTTTTTGGTATTTTTTGTCTTTTTCATTTTAGCCATTATGTTGAATATGTAATGGATCCTAATTTTGATTTAATATATATTTTTCTCGATGACTGATACTACGTTTACTGATTATATTTTGTAAGTTTTTGGATTATCCCTTTCTTTTGCCAACTTGTGTTGAGCTATTTTCCTTATTAGTACATTGACATTCTTTATATTGGGAATATGAGTTTTTTCTTGGAAAAATATGTATTTCAAATAACTTTATTCATACTTTGGCCTGTGGATTTAATCATAAATTGCATTTGGTAAGCAGAAGTTCTTCTTCATAATATAATCCAATTTCTTATATTTTCCTGAATGATTATCACTTTTCAAATCCTGGTTAAGAAATAATTCTTACTCCAAGATTTTGAAAATATTTTCCTATGCTTTATCTTCTAAGAGACAATTATATTTTTATTTGTACTTGTATATATAATCTATCTAGAATGTATTTGTATGTTTAGTGTGAGGTTGCTGTTGTTGTTTAGTTGCTAAGTCCAGCTCTTTGTGATCCCATGAGCTATAGCCTGCCAGCCTCATCTGTTCATGGAATTTTCCAGGCAAGAATAATAGAATGGGTTGCAGTTTCCTCTTCCAAGGGATCTTCCCAACCCAAGAATATAACCTGAAACCCCTGGTCTCCTGCTTGGCAGGTGGATCTTTACCACCGAGTCACCTGGGAAACCCTTTGTATGAGATAGGAGGTCACATGATTATTATTTTTTGTGTGTGTACCTATTTAAATAAAGCTGTAGAATTCCTTAAAAATACTACAAATTTCTTTCACTTCACTGCAGTGGAACATTTGCTACACAAAATGTAACTGTGTAAAGTATTAATATAATTTTGTCTGGCTTCTGTTTTATTCTGATTTACTAGCCCCCCCCCTTTTTTCCCTATTTTTATACTAATGCTTCACTATCTTATTTACCAATGCTTTATAAGAGCCTTGATATCTGGTGGTAAATGATAATGACACCAGCAATTGTGATACAAAAGTCTTTGCTTTATACAATTTTTTCTTATGTTATTAAGTGGAAGAATTACTTTAATATTAGTTAGTTGCTCAGTTTTGTTTGACTGCAACCCCCATGGACTGTAGCTCACCAATTTCATCTGTCCATGGAATTCTCCGGGCAACAATACTGGAGTGGGTAGCCTTGTCTTTCTCCAGAAGATATTCCCTCCCCAGGGATACAACTTGGAGGCAGACATTGCCTCCAAGTTACATTGCAGGCAGATTGTTTATTGTTTCAGCCACTAGGGGGTTATCTTCTTGCTAACATTTTACCATTAAATAGCAGCCATCTATCTCACTAGTAAACTTTTTGCTATAAAGTTAATTTAACCTTCACTGATTATTTCCCAATCTGATACTGTCTGGTAGAAAGGTAAGCTTGAGGAAACAGTGGTGGCCTAGCAGAAAAAGATTCAAGCTGATCTCTATAAACCTTATCCCAGACAAACCCCAATTTGGCCCAGGAGTGCTAACAGATATGCTACAAAATAATCACAGAGACTGTTCCAACTCCATGAATGTGCTCTAGGCACGGAATGGATACAAATTATCCACAGGGGCTTCTCTAGTTCCTAGACACTTGCCCTTGATGCACAGCTGTGTCCTCAAGTGACCTTATGCAGCTGGAGCCTCAGATCAGATCAGATCAGATCAGTCGCTCAGTCGTGTCCCACTCTTTGTGACCCCATGAATTGCAGCATGCCAGGCCTCCCTGTCCATCACCAACTCCCGGAGTTCACTCAGACTCACATCCATCGAGTCAGTGATGCTATCCAGCCATCTCATCCTCTGTCATCCCCTTCTCCTCTTGCCCCCAATCCCTCCCAGCATCAGAGTCTTTTCCAATGAGTCAGCTCTTCACATGAGGTGGCCAAAGTACTGGAGTTTCAGCTTTAGCATCATTCCTTCCAAAGAAATCCCAGGGCTGATCTCCTTCAGAATGGACTGGCTGGACCTCCTTGCAGTCCAAGGGACTCTCGAGAGTCTTCTCCAACACCACAGTTCAAAAGCATCAATTCTTTGGCACTCAGCCTTCTTCACAGTCCAACTCTCACATCCATAAATGACCACAGGAAAAACCATAGCCTTGACTAGATGAACCTTTGTTGGCAAAGTAATGTCTCTGCTTTTGAATATGCTATCTAGGTTGGTCATAACTTTCCTTCCAAGGAGTAAGCGTCTTTTAATTTCATGGCTGCAGTCACCATCTGCAGTGATTTTGGAGCCCGGAAAAATAAAGACTGACCCTGTTTCCACTGTTTCCCCATCTATTTCCCACGAAGTGATGGGACCGGATGCCGTGATCTTCGTTTTCTGAATGTTGAGCTTTAAGCCAACTTTTTCACTCTCCTCTTTCACCTTCATCAAGAGGCTTTTTAGTTCTTCTTCACTTTCTGCCATAAGGGTGGTTTCATCTGCATATCTGAGGTTATTGACATGTCTCTCGGTAATCTTGATTCCAGATTGTGCTTCTTCCAGTCCAGCGTTTCTCATGATGTACTCTGCATAGAAGTTAAATAAGCAGGGTGACAATATACAGCCTTGACAAACTCCTTTTCCTATTTGGAACCAGTCTGTTGTTCCATGTCCAGTTCTAACTGTTGCTTCCTGACCTGCATACAAATTTCTCAAGAGGCAGATCAGGTGGTCTGGTATTCCCATCTCTTTCAGAATTTCCCACAGTTTATTGTGATCCACACAGTCAAAGGCTTTGGCATAGTCAATAAAGCAGAAACAGATGTTTTTCTGGAACTCTCTTGCTTTTTCCATGATCCAGCGGATGTTGGCAATTTGATCTCTGGTTCCTTTGCCTTTTCTAAAACCAGCTTGAACATCAGGAAATTCACAGTTCACATATTGCTGAAGCCTGGCTTGGAGAATTTTAAGCATTACTTTACTAGCGTGTGAGATGAGTGCAATTGTGCGGTAGTTTGAGCATTCTTTAGCATTGCCTTTCTTTGGGATTGGAATGAAAACTGACCTTTTCCAGTCCTGTGGCCACTGCTGAGTTGTCCAAATTTGCTGGCATATTGACTGCAGCATTTTCACAGCATCATCTTTCAGGATTTGGAATAGCTCAACTGGAATTCTATCACCTCCACTAGCTTTGTTCGTAGTGATGCTTTCTAAGGCCCACTTGACTTCACATTCCAGGATGTCTGGCTCTAGGTCAGTGATCACACCATCGTGATTATCTAGGTCATGAAGATCTTTTTTGTAAAGTTCTTCTGTGTATTCTTGCCATCTCTTCTTAATATCTTCTGCTTCTGTTAGGTCCATACCATTTCTGTCCTTTATTGAGCCCATCTTTGCATGAAATGTCCCCTTGGTATCTCTAATTTTCTTGAAGAGATCTCTAGTCTTTCCCATTCTGTTGTTTTCCTCTATTTCTTTGCATTGATCACTGAGGAAAGCTTTTTTATCTCTTCTTGCTATTCTTTGGAACTCTGCATTCAGATGTTTATATCTTTCCTTTTCTCCTTTGCTTTTTGCTTCTCTTCTTTTTATGGGAAAGATATGTGCAATACAGCATGCTGTTATGTAACTTGTAACTGTCAATCAAAACTGCCAGTCCACACCTACCTAGATGAATATGCAAAAGCCCTCTCTTTAAAACCCCCATACCTCATAATTCCAGTGCCTCTCTCAGTGCCAAGAGAGCACCAGTGCCTCTCTTGGCCTGGCCCTTGAGGTGTTCTTTCTGTTCTTTAATAAACTTGTTTTTGCCACAAGTAAGACCTCAGAGTCTTCTTTGGGTCCTTATCAAGAACTGAGGCCCACAATGTTGGATCCACTTCAACCCTCCCAAAATGTGGCAACAATAGCAATAAGTAATAATTCTCAACTTGAGGGTGAGAGAGTTATTTGTAAAGATTTTACTGAAAATACAGTGCCATGGGTCACAATATGAAACCAGGCCATATTCAGGAGGGATGACCATATATTCCAGATCTGTCTGCTTACATCGGACATGTTATGATGCTATCTTGAGAACATTTCCCATGTGGATTTTGGCAATATCTAATATCTGTAAGAGAAAATCTTGCTAATGCTGTATTGCTTGGTAAAAAAAAAAAAAAAAAAGGCATCATTATCTGTTTTGAGTCCCATCTTTGAGAAATTATTCCTATGCTTGGGGAGAAAGGTAAAAGAAGGCTCTTAGTTGTTTTTTTTAACTTATACCTGACAAGGATACTAGACGCCTGGGATTCCATCAGGAGTTTTTAATTTTTTTCTAAATTTTATTTATTTTTAATTAAAAAAATTTTTTTCTTCTTCTTCTTATTTTTTTTTACTTTACAATATTGTATTGGTTTTGCCATACATCAACATGTATCCACCATGGGTGTACACGTGTTCCCCATCCTGAACTCCCCTCCCACCTCCTCCCCATACCATCCCTCTGAATCATCCCAGTGCACCAGCCCCAAGCTTCCTGCATCTGGCATCGAACCTGGACTGGTGATTCATTTCTTATATGATATTATACATGTTTTAATGCCATTCTCCCAAATCATCCCCCTCCCCCCGCCCCCACAGAGTCCAAAAGACTGTTCTATACATCTGTGTCTCTTTTGCTATCTCACATACAGGGTTGTCGTTACCATTTTTCTAAATTCCATATATATGCGTTAGTATACTGTATTGGTGTTTTTCTTTCTGGCTTACTTCACTCTGTATAATAGGCTCCAGTTTCATCCACCTCATTAGAACTGATTCAAATGTATTCTTTTTAATGGCTGAGTAATACTCCATTGTGTACATGTACCACAGCTTTCTTATCCATTCATCTGCTGATGGACATCTAGGTTGATTTTTTTATTTTAATTTAATTTAAAATTTTTTAATTTAAATTAATTTATTTTAATTAGAGGCTAATTACTTTACAATATTGTATTGGTTTTGCCATAAGTCAACATGTATGCTGAAAACCTACTCAATATGTCATTGTTAGTAACATGCATATTATATTGGATTTTAAAATGTCAGCATGATAAGTCAAGAAGAAATCACTTTAAGGTTAAATGGGAGAATGTTTGTATATCACTTATATAGGTAGATAAACTGACAATAAAATATATAACAATAATTCTAAGAGTCTCATATTTCTCATATTAGTCACTAAGCTCTATGAGTTTTGCTTGTAAATACACATCTTCTATTCATACAGCTTAACTCACTCTAACTGCTCATCCTCATTTTCACCATGTGTTTGTACATATTGTAAAAATAAGTTACTTGTGCCATATAGCAAACAAGTACATTTCAAACACATATTTATCAAAGACCTGTGTATGAGGTGCTTCTTGGCTTACAATATATTTCTCAACACGTTAACATGGAATTCTTGGTGACACTTCAAGAGTCAGCTTGTGTTTCACTCTTCTTATTCTCACATTTATCCTCCACCTTGACCTCCATGGCACAAAAATAATTTCAACATAAACCGAGTGTCCCTTTCCATGAAATTTTGGATTCTGTTGTCAGATTGTGGGATTGCACTTAGTCTCTTATGCTCTTCTATTACTAAAGGGGATGATAAAAGTATTGTGATGATTAAATTAGGCAATGAGTATAATAGGCTTAGGAACAGAAGAAGCTCCCATGTCTATTTTTATGGCAATATGATTGTTTATTTTTCTTCCATTTCTGAAGTATTATGAGTTCATTAATGAAGATTCTGATTTTTATATAACTTATTAAGGACAGGTCAGTTTACATGTAATCTAAATGTATGGCCATGTCTAGTGCTAAAATTGCCTTTACTTATCTTTATAATGAAGATAATCTGACCTCCTCCAAAAGGTCCCATGCATGCACTGCCACACTCAGTGCCCCTGCAGCAGGCCACCGCCTGTTAGAACTGTTAGTACAATTTGACCTGGACATGGAACAGCAGACTGGTTCCAAATCAGGAAAAGAGTATGTCAGGGCTGTATATTGTCACCCTGCTTATTTAACTTATATGCAGAGTACATCCTGAGAAACACTGGCATGGATGAAGCACAAGCTGGAATCAAGATTGCTGGGAGAAATGTCAATAACTTCAGATATACAGATGAAACCACCCTAATGGCAGAAAGTGAAGAACTAAAGAGCCTCTTGATGAAAGTGAAAGAGGAGAGTAAAAAGCTGACTTAAAACTCACCATTCAGAAAACTAGGATCATGGCATCTGGTCCCATTACCTCACAGCAAATAGATGGAGAAACATTGAGAGATTTTATTTTTGGGGACTCCGGGGGAGGGGTGGTCCTAAGATGGAGGAATAGGATGGGGAGACCACTTTCTCCCCCACAAATTCATCGAAAGACACTTGAACTCTGAGCAAATTCCACAAAACAACTTCAGAACGCTGGTGGAGGACATCACGCACCCAGAAAGGCAGCCCATTGTCTTCAAAAGGAGGTAGGACAAAATATAAAAGATAAAAAGAGAGGCAAAAGAGTGAGGGACAGAGACCCATTCTGGGGAGGGAGTCGTGAAGGAGGAGAAGTTTCCAAACACCAGGAAACCCTCTCACCATGGGTCTGTGGGGAGTTTTGGAATCTCAGAGGGCAACATAAACAGGAGGAAAAATAAATCAATAAAACCCACAGATTACACCCTTAACTGCAACACCCAGTGGAGAAGTAGCCCAGACTCTCACGTTTGCCACCAGCAAGCCAGGGCTGAACAGGGAGGGGCGGGCTGCATTGCTTAGGCTAAGGACCGGACCTGAAGGCCCTGAGGACAATCTGAGAGAGCTAACATGAGATAGCAACCCAAACTGTGAGATAGACAGAGAGAAAAAAAAAAAAAGAAAGAAAAAAGAAAAAGAGAGAACTTTCCCCTGAAAAGCTCCTAAGGCACTGCCAGGCCTGCTCACAGAACAAAGGACTGAGTGAATATCAGAGGAGAGCTAGCCTGCTGTGGACAGTCCAATTCCCCGCCGGAGGCAGAGAGGCAGGCAGGCAACAGCTAGAGCCAGAAGGCAAGGGGAAATCTCAGCCCCAGAGACGGCATCCTCTACCAAACTGCCAGCGGGGTTCCAGTTGCTAACAAAGTCTTCCTGGGATCCTAGATGGCTGACATCCACCAGGAGGGTCGCAGCCAGAGATCAGCTCCCCAGAGGAGACACAAAGTACACCTGAGACAGTGCTCCCACTGCGCACCCAGGAAACTGAGCAACTGGGGTGGGGGAGGTAATAAGATGCACCGTCCACCAGGAGAGTGTGTGCTCACCAAGCACCTGGTCGCCTGAGCTGCTCGGACCAGGGAAGGGCACAAAATGTAGGCCCAACTGAGTCTGTGCCTTTGTGGAGTACCCAAGAACCTGAACCTGAGCGGCTTAGACCTGGGAAGTGCACACAATCCAGGGCCTGCTTTAGACAGTTTCCCTGCAAAGCAACCTGGATCCTGGCAGTGACACACGCCATGAGTGGGGGCAAATCCAGTGTGGCCCAGACACTAAGAGCACTCTCCACACATGCCAGTGATATTTGTTTGCAGTGTTCCTCTCTCCCCGCAGCACAACTGAACAAGTGAGCTTAAATAAGTGACTCCCTCCATCCCCTTGTGTCAGGGCAGACATTAGACACTGAAGAGACTTGCAAACAGAAGAAGCCAAAATAAACAAAGAAGAGTGAACTGCTCTGGAAATGACAGGTGCAACAGATTAAAACCCTGTAGTTAGCACTGACTACATTGGAAGGGGCCTATAGACCTCAAGAAAAAGTATAAGCTGGAAGAAGGAACTATCTGAAATGAACTGACCCCACACTGCCCACAACAGCTCCAGAGAAATTCCTAGATATATTTTACTACTATCATTTTTAAAAATTTTGTTTTATTTTAAGTTCTTTATTACTCCTTTAATTTTCATTTTTATAACCTATTACCTGCCCGCCCCAAAAGATCCTATTTTATTTTATTTTATTTTATTTTTTTCACCGACCAATCTGTGTTTATTGATGAGACCCAAATATGAAAGCATCATGGAAAATGATCAGCCCGCTGAAATGTAAGACAGGTACAATTATCCAAACTCTCCTTCCAGAAAAAAAGTCAATGAATATATGCAAAAGATCCTATTTTAAAAGCAAATTTCATATATACTTTTTATAACTTTTATGATTTTTTTTAATATTGTATTTTTGAGAGTCTAACCTCTACTTTTGATTTTTAATCTTTGCTTTTTGGTGTTGTCAATTTTGTACCTTTAAGAATCCACTCTTCAGTACCCATTTTTACTTAGGAGTGTGATTACGGACTTTATTGTCCTCTCTGGCTTCTGACTCTCCTTATTCTCCCCCAGGTCACCTCTATTTCCTCCCTCCCCTTTCTCTTCTCTACCCAAATCTGTGAATCTCTTTGGGTACTCTGGGCTGTGGAGAACACTTAGGGAACTGATTACTGGGTACATCTGTCTCTATCCTTTTGACTCCCCCTCTCCTCTTCCAGGTCACATCTATCTCCTTATTCCCTCTTCTCTATGAAATTCTGTGAATCTCTTTTAGTGTTCCAGGCTGTGGAGAGAACATAGGGAATTGATTACTTGCTAGATTGCTCTCTTCCCTTTTTATTCTGCCTCTTCTCCTCCTGGTCAACTCTATCTCCCTCCTCCCTCTTGTCTTCTCTATGTAACTCTGTGAACCTCTCTGGGTGTCCTTCACTGTGGAGAATAATTTCTCCATTAACAAAGATGTTTCATCATTGGTGTGCTATGGATGGAGAAGTCTTGAGGCTACTGTAAGAATAAGACTGAAAACAGAGGCAAGAGGCTTAAATCCAAAACTTGAGAATACCAGAAAAATACTGACCCCAGGGAACATTAATTGACAAGAGCTCATCCAAAAACCTCCATACCTACACTGAAACCAAGCTCCACCAAAGAGCCAGCAAGTTCCAGAGCAAGACATACCACACTAATTCTCCAGCGACACAGGAACATAGCCCTGAGCTTCAAAACACAGGCTGCCCAAAATCACAACAAACCCATAGACACCTCAAAACTCACTGCTGCACACTTCATTGCACTGCAGAGAGAAGAGATCCAGCTTCACCCACCAGATCACTGATGCAAGCTTCCCCAACCAGGAAACCTTGACAAGCCACTCATTCAACCCACCCACAGGGAGGAACTTCCACAATAAAGAGGAACCACCAACTTCCAGAATACAGAAAGGCCACCCCAAACACAGCAATCTCAACACGATGAAAAGGCAGAGAAATATTCAACAGGTAAAGGAACATGATAAATGCCCATCAAACCAAACAAATGAGGAGGAGATAGGGAGTCTACCTGTAAAAGAATTCAGATTAATGATAGTGAAAATGATCCAAAATCTTGAAAACAAAATGGAGTTACAGATAAATAGTCTGGAGATAAGGTTTGAGAAGATGCAAGAAAAGTTTAACAAGGACCTAGAAGAAATAAAAAGGAGTCAATCAATAATGCATAATGCAATAACTGAGATCTAAAACACTCTGGAGGGAACCAACAGTAGAATAACTGAGGCAGAAGAGAGGATAAGTAAGGTGGAAGACAGAATGGTGGAAATAAAGGAAGGAGAGAGGCAAAAAGAATATAAAAGAATTAAAAGAAATGGGGATAACCTCAGATACCTCTGGGACAATGTTAAATGCCCAACTTTTGTATCATCGGAGTCCCAGAGGAAGATAAAATGAAAGGCCATGAGAAAATACTTGAGGAGATAATAGTTGAAAACTTCCCTAAAATGGGGAAGGAAATAGCCACCCAAATCCAAGAAATCCAGAGAGTCCCAGCAGGATAAACCCAAGGAAAAACATCCCAAGACACACACTAATCAAATTATTGAAGATCAAACACAAAGAACAAATATTAAAAGCAACACAGGAAAAGCAACAAATAACACACAAGGGGATTCCCATAAGGATAAAAGCTGATTATTCAGTAGGAACTCTTCAGGCCAGAAGGGAATGGCAGGACATACTTAAGGTGATGAAAGAGAAAAGACTACAACCCATATTACTGTAACCAGCAAGGATTTCATTCAAATATGAAGGAGAAATCAAAAGCTTTACAGACAAGCAAAAGCTGAGAGAATTCAGCACCACCAAACCAGCTCTTCAACAAATGCTAAAGGATCTTCTCTAGAAAGGAAACACAGAAAAGGTTTATAAACTCGAACCCAAAACAACAAAGTAAATGCAACGGAATCATACTTATCAATAATTACCTAAATTGTAAATGGGTTGAATGCCACAACCAAAAGACAAAGACTGGCTGAATGGATATAAAAACAAGACCCCTATGTATGCTGCCTACAAGAGACCCACCTCAAAACAAGGAACACATACAGACTGAAAGTGAAGGGGTAGAAAAAGATATTTTGGGGGGCTCCAAAATCACTGCATATGGTGACTGCAGCCATGAAATTTTAAAAGATACTTGCTCCTTGGAAGAAAAATTATGATCAACCTAGACAGCTTACTGAAAAACAGAGACATTACTTTGCCAATAAAGGTCCGTCTAGTCAAAGCTTTGGTTTTTTCAGTAGTCATGTATGGATGTGAGAGTTGGACTATAAAGAAAGCTGGATGTCGAAGAATTGATGCTTTTGAACTGTGGTGTTGGAGAAGACTCTTTAGAGTCCCTTGGACAGCAGGGAGATCCAACCAGTCCATCCTAAAGGAAATCAGTCCTGAATATTCACTGGAAGGTCTGATGCTGAAGTGGAAACTCCAGAACTTTGGCCACCTAATGTGAAGAACTGACTTATTTGAAAAGACCCTGATTCTGAGAAAGATTGAAGGCAAGAGGAGAAGGGGGATGATAGAGGATGAGATGGTAGGATGCCATCACTGACTCAATGCACATGAGTTTGAGTAAACTCCAGGAGTTGACGATGGACAGGAAGGCCTGGTGTTCTGCAGTCCATGGGATCCCAAAAACTGAGCGACAGAACTGAATTGATGTATGCAAATAAAGAACACCAAAATTTACTTTGCAGTTTTCCTCTGTAATCTCTAAAAAGAAGTAAAATTTTTCTTTCTAATTTTCTTCATGAAAATTAGATGAGTAATAAGTCAAATTTAGGAAAAAATATGCAAAACTTTAGAATGAACTCTTTGGAAAAAATATGCAAAAGCCACCTTATGTTCTCTTGTTTTTGTCTTTCATTATTTATGAGTCCAGAGGCAGTTGTTACAGATATAAACGCCATATGAACTAGACTACTTTTTTATTTTCAATAAGAAAAATGATTAATGCTTCATATTAGAAGCTTTCAGGACTTTGAGAACATGTTTCCTGAACTCTTTTCTCACCAATACACATTTTCAACTGTGATATTATAAGAAAAACATTTTAATAATACTATATAAAATACAGCTATTTCATAATTATAAGTTACACATACACACACACATATATATATAGGTATCCTATAAGACAGTCAAAATTTTCAAACAGATTTAAGGTATTTACATTTTACCACTTATACAGCATTAACTAGACTTTTACATACCAAGAAAATCATATAAGTGAAAAATGTAATGACTATATTTGACTAATATATTTGAAGATATCCAGGGCAGCACAGATGCCCAGAATACATAAACTAGAATTTGTGCCAAATTCTTAATGTCCCACGAAACTACTGCTCAAAAAAGAGAAAGAAATTGTGACCAGGTGGTATTGTTATTGTTTATTTTAAATTATTCTCTGGTTTCTTCCTTTTGGCTACCATTTCCTACTAGATATGCTTTTTGTTTTGTCCAAAGCTTTAATGTGATCTATATATTTAGCTGACTTCATACATGAGAAAAAAAAAATCTTATATACTATTTAATCATCATGATATGAAAATATTTTAAAGTTAAATAAAATAATACTAAATTAATGAAACATATAGAAGTAGTTATTGAATAAATATTAGATACACTGGTTATTATTTTAAAAAGAAAAAAAGATGGCAAACACAAAGCCATTTTCCACTTTCTGTTTACATCACAATTTCATTGTTATATATTTCTAGTAGTCAATAAAATACAATAAAATGCAGTAGTCAATAAAATAGTTATATAACTTTATACCATCTTCTGATAGTAGGTAGAATACATTTTCAATATTAAAATATTCTCAGTATTTTGCATAATATAGTTCTGAAATACATAGACTTAGGAATTTTATTTTCTTTTGGACTTAGTTTCATGAGAGAATCATGAATTAACAATTAAACTTTGGAATGATGAGCAAAAAGTCTTTAAGAAGTCACATTCCTGTAAGGGTTTATTTTCTTTTCAGATTAAATGTCAATAACTTAGCCATTATTGTAATCCTACTTTTAAAAATTCATATATTTAGAAATTAGAAAACCAAATGTAAAAGAATATAGTGAAAGGAATGGTTGCCAATTGCATTAGATCCCATAACTATTCAGAAATAAATAGCCATTGTTGGCCACAGGGGAGGATGGTCGGCTCCAACATTTTAGTTCAGCGAAAAGAAAAGGAAAAAAGGAAAGATATAAGTATCTGAATGCAGAGTTCCAAAGACTAGCAAGGAGAGATAAGAAAGCCTTCCTCAGCAATCAATGCAAAGAAACAGAGGAAAACAACAGAATGGGAAAGACTAGAGATCTCTTCAGGAAAATTACAGATACGAAGGGAACATTTCATGCAAAGATGGGCTCGATAAAGGACAGAAATGGTATGGACCTAACAGAAGCAGAAGATATTAAGAAGACCTGGCAAGAATACACAGGAGAAATGTACAAAAAAGAGCTTCATGACCCAGATAATCACGATGGTGTGATCACTCACCTAGAGCCAGACATTGTGGAATGTGAAGTTATGTGGGCCTAAGAAAGCATCACTACGAACAAAGCTAGTGGAGGTGATGGAATTCCAGTTGAGCTCTTTCAAATCCTGAAAGATGATGTTGTGAACATGCTGCACTCAATATGCCAGCATATTTGGAAAACTCAGCAGTGGCCACAGGACTGGAAAAGGTCAGTTTTCATTCCAATCCCAAAGAAAGGCAAGTCAAAGAATGCTCAAACTATCACACAATTGCACTCATCTCACACGCTAGTAAGTAATGCTCAAATTCTCCAAGCCAGGCTTCAGCAATAAATGAACCATGAACTTCTGATGCTCAAGCTGGTTTTAGAAAAGACAGAGGAACCAGAGATCAAATGGCCAACATCTGCTGGATCATTGAAAAAGCAAGAGAGTTCCAGAAAAACATCTATTTCTGTTTTATTGACTATGCCAAAGCCTTTGACTGTGTGGATCACAATAAACTGTGCAAAATTCTGAAAGAGATGGGAATACAAGACCACCTGACCTGCCTCTTGAGAAACCTGTATGTAGATCAGGAAGCAACAGTTAGAACTGGACATGGAACAACAGACTGGTTCCAAATAGGAAAAGGAGTTTGTCAAGGCTGTATATTGTCACCCTGCTTATTTAACTTCTATGCAGAGTACATCATGAGAAACGCTGCACTGGAAGAAGCACAAGCCAGAATCAACAGTGCCGGGAGAAATATCAATAACCTCAGATATGTGGATGACACCACCCTTATGGCAGAAAGTGAAGAGGAACTAAAAAGCCTCTTGATGAAAGTGAAAGTGGAGAGTGAAAAAGTTGGCTTAAGGATCCACATCAGAAATCTAAGATCATGGCATCTGGTCCCATTACTTCATGGGAAATAGATGGGGAAACAGTGGAAACAATGTCAGACTTTATTTTTTGGGGCTCCAAAATCACTGCAGATGGTGATTGCAGCCATGAAATTAAAAGATGCTTACTCCTTGGAAGGAAAGTTATGACCAATCTAGGTAGCATATTAAAAGGCAGAGATATTACTTTGCCAACTAACGTCTGTGTAGTCAAGGCTATGGTTTTTCCAGTGGTCATGTATGGATGTGCGTGTTGGACTCTGAGGAAAGCTGAGCGCAGAAGAATTGATGCTTTTGAACTGTGGTGTTGGAGAAGACTCTTGAGAGTCCTTTGGACTGCAAGGAGGCCTAACCAGTCCATCCTAAAGCAGATCAGTCCTGGGTGTTCATTGGAAGGACTGATGCTGAGGCTGAAACTCCAATCCCTGGCCAACTCATGCGAACAGTTGACTCTTTGGAAAAGACTCTGATGCTGGGAGGGATTGGGGGCAGGAGGAAAAGGGGACGACAGAGGATGAGATGGCTGGATGGCATCACCGACTCGATGGACGTTAGTTTGAGTGATCTCTGGGTGTTGGTGATGGACTGGGAGGCCTGGTTTGCTGCAGTTCATGCAGTCGCAGAGTTGGACATGACTGAATGACTGAACTGAACTGAACTGAACTGAACTGAAGAGTTTTATCAATTCTGGTCTTACATTTGGATTTTAATCCATTTAGAGTTTATTTTTGTGTATGGTGTTAGAAAGTGTTCCAGTTTCATTTTTTTATAGGTGGTTGACCAGTTTTACCATCACCTCTTGCTAGAGAGATTTTCTTTTCTCTATTGTATATTTTTGCCTTCTTTGTCAAAGACAAGGTGTCCATAGGTACATGGATTAGTCTCTGAGATTTCTATTTTGTTCCATTGATCTATATTCTGGCTTTGTGCCAGTACCATACTGTCTTGATGAGTGTAGCTTTTTAATATAGTCTGAAGTCATGCTGGTTGATTCCTCCAGTTCCATTCTTTTCTCTCAAGATTGTTTTGGCTATTGGAGTTGTTTTGTGTTTCCGTACAAATTGTGAAATTACTTGTTCTAATTCTATAAAAAATACCATTGATAGCTTTATAGGGATTGAATTTAATCTATAGATTGCTTTGGGTAGCATAATCATTTTCATTATATTGATTCTTTCAATCCATGAACAAGGTATATGTCTAAATCTTTTTGTTTCATCTTTGATTTCTTTCATCAGTGTTTTATAACTTTCTATATATAGGTCTTTTGCTTCTTTAGGTAAATTTGTTCCTAAGTATTTTATTCTTTTCATTTCAATGGTGAATGGGATTGTTTCCTTAATTTATCATTCTGTTTTCTTATTGTTAATGTAAAGGAATGAAAGGGATTTCTGTGTATTAAATTTATATCCTGCAACTTCACTATATTCATTGATTAGCTCTAGTAATTTTCTGGTGGTGTTTTCGGGGTTTTCTAAGTAGAGGATTATGTTATGTGCAAACAATGAGAGTTTTTCTTCTTTTGCATTGCTTTTCTTTTTTTTTTTTTTTTTTCTCTCATTGCTGTGACTAGGACTCCAAAAACTATGTTGAATAGTAGTGGAGAGAGTGATCACCCTTGTCTTATTCCTGATTTGAGGAAATGCTTTCAACTTTTTTCCACTGAGGATAATATTTGCTGTGAGTTTGTGGTATATGGCTTTTATTATGTTGAGGTAGGTTCCTTCTGACTGTATAGAACTTCACCATCTTTGGCTGCAAAGAATATAATCAATCTGATTTTGGTGTTGACCATCTGTGATGTCCATGTGTAGAGTCTTCTCTTGTGTTGTTGGAAGAGTGTGTTTGCTATGACCCCTGTGTTCTCTTGGCAGAACTCTATTAGACTTTGCCCTGCTTCATTCTGTACTACAAGACCAAATTTGCCTGTTACTCCAGATGTCTCTTGACTTCCTACTTTTGCATTCCAGTCCTCTATGATAAAATGGACATCTTTTGGGGGTTTTAGTTCTAGAAGGTCTTGTAGCTCATCATAAAACCATTCAGCATCAGCTTCTGCAGCATTACTGCTTGGGGCATAGACTTGGATTACCATGATATTGAATGGTTTGCCTTGGAAATGAACAGAGATCATTCTGTTGTTTTGAGATTGCATCCAAGTACTGCATTTCAGACTCTTTTGTTGACTATGATGACTACTCCATTTCTTATAAGGGATTCTTGCCCACAGTAGTAGACATAATGGTCATCTGAGTTAAATTCACCCATGCCAGTTCATTTTAGTTTGCTGATTCCTAAAATGTTGATGTTCACTCTTGCCATGTCCTGTTTGACCAGTTCCAATTTGCCTTGATTCATGGACCTAACATTCCAGGTTCCTATGCAATATTGCTCTTTACAACATCGAACTTTACTTCCACTACCGGTCACATTCACAACTGGGTAGTGTTTGTGCTTTGTCTCTGTCTCTTCATTCTTCCTGGATTTATTTCCCCACTGCTCTTCAGTAGCATATGGGGCACCTACTGACCTGGGGAGTTCATCTTTCAGTCTGCTATCTTTTTGCTTTTTCATAATGTTCACGGAGTTCTCAAGGGAAGAATACTGAACTGTTTTGCCATTCCCTTCTCCAGCGGACCACGTTTTGTCAGAACTATCCTCCATGACTCGTCCATTTTGGGTGGCCCTACAAGGCATGGCTCATAGTTTCATTGAATTATACAAGGCTGTGGTCCATGTGATCAGATTGGTTAGTTTCCTGTGATTCTGGTTTTCAGTCTGTCTGCCCTCTTATGGAGAAGGGTAAGAGGCTTATGGAAGCTTCCTGATGGGAGAGACTGACTGTGGGGGAAACTGGATCTTGTTCTTATAGGCAGGGCCATGATCAGTAAATCTTTAATCCAATTTTCTGTTGATGGGTGGGGCTGTGTTTCCTCCCTGTTGTTTGGTCTGAGACCCAACTATAGTGGAGGTAAGGAAGATAATGGTGACCTCCTTCAAAAAGTCCCATGAATGCACTGCTACACTCAATGCCCCATCTCTGCATCTGGCCACCACTGACACACACCTCCATTGGAGACTTCTGGACATGTATGGGCAAGTCTGGGTCAGTCTCTTGTGCAGTCACTGCTCCTTTCTCCTGGATCCTGGTGTGCAGACGGTTCTGCTTGTGCCTATAAAGAGACTGTTTCCTAGTCCTGTGTAAGTTCTGGTGGCTCTGTGGTGTAATTAATGGTGACCTCCACCATGAAGGTTTATTCCATACCCAGGTTGGCTGAACCCAGAGCCCTTGCTCCTGCAGCAGTCCACTGCTGGCCTGTAACTTCACAGGAGAGGCTTCAACACAGATCTGGCTCAGTTTCTGTGGGGTCTCTGGGTCCTGCTGCACACAAGGTTTGCTTGAGCTCTCTGAGGGTTTCTGGTGGGCATAGGATGGAGAAGTTCTATACAGTCAGCAAAAACAAAACCAGGAGCTGACTGTGGCAGAGACAATGAAATCCTTATTGCCAAATTCAGACTTAAATTGAAGAAAGCAGGGAAAACCACTAGACCATTCAGGTATCACCTAAATCAAATCCCTTATGATTATACAGTGGAAGTGACAAATAGATTCAAGGAATTAGATATGGTAGACAGTGTCTGGAGAACTATGGTTGGAGGTTCAGGACATTGCACAGAATGCAGGGATCAAGACCATCCCCAAGGAAAAGAAATGTAAAAAGGCAAAATGGTTGTCTGAGGAGACATTACAATTATCTGTGAATAGAAGAGAAGTGAAAGGAAAAGGGAAAAAGGAAAGATACACCCGTTTGAATACACAGTTTCAAAGAATAGCCAGGAGAGATAAGAAAGCCTGCTTCAGCAATCAATGCAAAGAAATAGAGGAAAACAGTAGAATGCCAAAGACTAGAGATCTCTTCAAGAAAATTAGAGATATCAAGTGAAAATTTCATGCAAAGATGGGCACAATAAAGGACAGAAATAGTATGGACCTAACAGAAGCAGAAGATATTAAGAAGAGTGGCAAGCATACACAGAAGAACTGTACAAAAAAAGGTCTTCATGAACCAGATAATCACTATAGTATGATCACCAGCCTAGAGCCAGACATCCTGGAATGGGAAATCAAGTGGGCCTTAGGAAGGATCACTACAAACAAAGCTAGTGGAGGTGATGGAATTCCAGTTGAGCTATTTCAAATCCTGAAAGATGATGCTGTGAAAGTGCTCCACTCAATATGCCAGCAAATTTGGAAAACTCACCAGTGGCCACGGGACTGGAAAAGATCAGTTTTCATTCCAATCCACAAGAAAGTCAATGCCAAAGAGTGCACAAATTGCCGCACAATTGCACTCATCTCACACACTAGTAAAATAATGCTCAAAATTCTCCAAGCCAGGCTTCAGCAATACATGAACTATGAACTTCCAGATGTTCAAGCTGGTTTTAGAAAAGGCAGAGGAACCAGAGATCAAATTGCCAACATGTTTTGGATTATCGAAAAAGCAAGAGAGTTCAAAAAAGAACACCTGCTTCTGCTTTATTGACTATGCCAAAGCCTTTGACTGGGTGGACCACAACAAACTGTGGAAAATTCTTAAAGAGATGGGAATTCCAGACCACCTGACCTGCCTCTTGAGAAACCTGTATGTAGGTCAGGAAGCAACAGATAGAACTGGACATGGAACAACAGACTGGTTCCAAATAGGGAGAAGAGTACATCAAGGCTGTATATTGTCACCCTGCTTATTTAAGTTATATGCAGAGTACATCATGAGAAATGCTAGGCTCGAGGGAGCACAGGCTGGAATCAAGATTGCCAGGAGAAATATCAATAACCTCAGATATGCAGATGACACCACCCTTATGGCCGAAAGTGAAAAAGAACTAAAAAACCTCTTGATGAAAGTGAAAGAGGAGAGTGAAAAAGTTGGCTTAAAATTCAACATTCAGAAAACTAAGACCATGGCATCCAGTCCTGTCACTTCATGGCAAATATATGGGGATACAATGGAAACAGTGACTGACTTTATTTTCTTGGGCTCCAAAATCTCTGCAGATGGTGACTGCAGCCATGAAATTAAAGGCCCTTGCTTCTTGGAAGAAAATGTATAACCAACCGACAGCATATTAAAAAGAAGAGACGTTACTTTACCAACAAAGGTCCGTCTAATCAAGGCTATGTTTTTTCCAGTAGTCATGTATGGATGTGAGAGTTGGACTATAAAGAAAGCTGAGCACAGAACGATTGATGCTTTTGAATTGTGGTGTTGGAGAAGACTCTTGAGAGTCCTTTGGACTGCAAGGACATCTAGCCAGTCCATCCTAAAGGAAATCAGTACAGAATATTCATTGGAAAGATTGATGCTGAAGCTCCAATACTTTGGCCACCTGACGTGAAAAACTCACTCTTTTGAAAAGACCGTGATGCTGGGAAAGATTGAGGGCAGGAGAAGTGGACAACAGAGGATGAGATGGTTGGATGTCATCACCGACTCAATGGACATGAGTTTGAGTAAAATCCAGGAGATGGTGATCACGGACAGGAAGGCCTGTGCAGTCCATAGGGTCTGACAAAGACTCAGACACGACTGAGCAATTGAACTGAACTGATGTTCCTCCTATGTCTGCTTTCAGCATAGTTTTTGTCATTAATGGATATTGAATTTTGTCAAAGACTTTCTCTGCATCTATTAAGATAATCATATGGTTTTTATCTTTCAATTTGTTAATATAGTGTATCACATTGATTGATTTGCAAATAATGTGGAATCCTTGCATCCCTGGGATAAAGCCCACTTGGTCATTGTGTATGATCTTTTAATATGTTGTTGGAATCTGTTTGCTTGAGTTTTGTTGAGGATTTTTGTATCTATGTCCATCAGTGGTATTGACCTGTAGTTTTCTATTTTTGTGGCATCTTTTGTTTGGTTTTGGTATTAGGGTAATTGTGGCATCATAGAATGAGTTTGGGGGTTTACCTTCCTCTGAAATTTTCTGGAAGAGTTTGAGTAGGATAGGTGTTAAGTCTCTAAAATTTGTGTAGAATTCACCTATGAAGCCATCTGATCCCTGGCTTTTTTTTGGCGGAAGATTTTTTATTACACCTTCGATTTTTCTTCCTGTGATGAGTCTGTTAAAATTTTCTATTTCTTCCTGGTTCAGTTTTGAATGGTTATACTTTTCTAAGGATTTGTCCATTTCTTCTAAGTTGTCCATTTTATTGACATATAATTGCTCATAGTAGTATCTTATGATCCTTTGTATTTCTGTGTTGTCTGTTGTGATTTTTCCATTTTCATTTCTAATTTTATTGATTTTATTCTTCTCCCCCCTCCTTTTTTTTGATGAATCTGGTGAATAGTTGGTCTATTTTGTTTATCTTCTCAAAGAACCGGTTTTTATTTTTGCTGGGTTTTGCTATAGTCTCTTTCATTTCTTTGTCATTTATTTCTACTCTGATTTTTTCTTTCCTTCTACTAACTTTGGGGTTCTTTTTCTAGTTGCTTTATGTGCAAAATTAGGTTGTTTATTTTATGTTTCTCGTTTCTTCATGTAGGCTTGTATTGCTATAGCTCTCCCTCTTAGCACTGCTTTTACTGAATCCCATAGTTTTGGGGTTGTAGTATTTTCATTTTCATTTGTTTCTAGGCAGATTTTGATTTCCTTTTTTATTTCTTTTGTGATCCATTGGTTATTCAGAACTGTGTTGTTTAGCCTCCATATGTTTGCATTTTTAATGGATTTTTTTCTGTAGTTGACATCTAATCTTACCACACTGTGTTTGGAAAAGATGCTTGAAATGATTTCAATTATTTCAAATTTACCAAGGCTATTATGGCCCAGGATGTGGTCTATCTTGCAGAATGTTCCATGTGCACTTGAGAAAATGTTGAATTCCATTGTTCTGAGGTGAAATGACCCATGGATATCAATTAGGTATATTTGGTCCAGTGTATCATTTAGAGCTTGTGTTTCCTCACTAATTTTTTGTCTGGTTGATCTATCCATAGGCATATTAAAGTCCCCCATTATTATTGTGTTACTGTTAATTTTCCCTTTCATACTTGTTAGCATTTGCCTTACATATTGAGGTGCTCTTATGTTAGGTGCATATATATTTATAATTGCTGTATCTTCTTGGGTTGCTTGTTTGATCATTATGTAGTGTCCTTTGGCTCTTATCATGGTTTTTATTACAAAGTCTAATTTTATCTGATATGAGTATTGCTATTCCTTTTTTCTTTTGGTCCCCATTTGCATGTAACATCTTTTCCCAGCCTTTCACTTTCAGTCTGCATGTGTCCCTAGGTTTGAGGTGGGTCTCTTGTAGACAGCATATATAGTGGATCTTTTTTTGTATCCATTTGGCCAGTCTTTGTCTTTTAGTTGGAGCATTTAACCCATTTACATTTAAGGCAATTATTGATAAGTATGATCCTATTACCATTTACTTTGTTTTTTGGGGGGTCGTTTTTATAAACCTTTAAAGCTTTCAATTTCTCCTTTGTAGCTGAATGGGATCCTTGCTGGGTAGAGTCATCTTGGTTGTAGGTTTTACTCTTTCATCACTTTAAGTATGTCCTACCATTCCTTTCTGGTCTGAAGAGTTTCTACTGAAAGATCGGCTGTAGTCCTTATGAGTATCCCCTTGTGTGTTATCTGTTGCTTTTCCCTTGCTGCTTTCAGTATTTGCTCTATTTGTTTGATCTTCGTTAGTTTGATTGATATGTATATTGGGATGGTTTGCTTTGGGTGTATCCTGTTTGGGACTCTGTATTTCTTGGATTTGAGTGACTATTTCCTTCCCATTATTAGGGAAGTTTTTGACTATTCTCTCCTCAAGTGTTTTCTCTTGCCCTTTATTTGTGTCTTCTCCTTCTGGGATATCTAAAATTTGAATGCTGGGGCATTTAACAACGTCCCAGAGATCTCTGAGGTTGTCCTTCTTTCTTTTAATTCTTCTTTTTTTCCCCTCTCTGCTTCATTCATTTCCACCATCTCTCATTCACCTCACTTATCCTCTCTTCTGCCTCAGTTATTCTACTGTTTGTTTCCTCCAGAGTCCTTTTGACCTCAGTTATTGCATTATGCATTATTGACTGACTCTTTTTTATTTCTTCTAGGTCCTTGTAAAACATTTCTTGCATCTTCTCAGTCCTTGTTTCTAGTCTATTTATCTGTAACTTCATTTTGTTTTCAAGGTTTTGATCATATTTACTATCATTATTCTGAATTTTTTTTCAGGTAGACTCCCTATCTCCTTCTCTTTTGTTTGGTTTGGTGGGTTTTTATCATGTTCCTTCACCTGCTGATTATTATCTGCCTTTTCATTTTGTTTAGATTGCTGTGTTTAGGGTGCCCTTTCTGCAGGCTGGAAGTTCGTGTTTCCTTTTAATTGTGGAGTCTGCTTCCTGTGGAGGTGAGATTGGATGAATGGCTTGCCAAGGTTTCCTGGTTAGGGGAGCTTGTGTCTGTTTTCTGGTGGGTGGAGATGGATCTCCTCTCTGGGGGTGCAGTGAAATGTCCTGTAATGAGTTTGAGGGTGTCTTTGGGTTTGGCATGGCTTTGGGCAGCCCATCTTTTAATGCTTAGGGTTGTATTCCTGTTTCTCTGGATAATTAGCATGGGTATCTTGCACTGGATTTTGTTGGTTCTTGGGTGGAGCTTGGTTTCAGTGTAGGTATGGAGACTTTTCAGAGAAGGCAATGGCACTCCACTCCAGTACTCTTGCCTGGAAAATCCCATGGGCGGAGGAGCCTGGTAGGCTGCAGTCCATGGGGTCGCTAAGAGTCGGACACAACTGAGCGACTTCACTTTCACTTTTCACTTTTATGCATTGGAGAAGGAAATGGCAACCACTCCAGTATTCTTGCCTGGAGAATCCCAGGGACGGGGGTCTGGTGGGCTGCCGTCTATGGGGTCACACAGAGTCGGACACGACTGACACGACTTAGCAGCATGGAGACTTTTGGGTGAGCTCTTGTCTATTAATGTTCCCTGGAGTCAGGAGTTCTCTGATGTTCTAAAGTTTGGGAGTTAAGCTTCTTACCTCTGGCTTTAGGTCCTTCTCTTACAGTAGCCTCAAGACTTCTTCATCCATACAGCACAGAAGATAAAACCTCTAGGTTATAGGTGAAATAATTATCCACGTCCAGGAACACCCAGAAATATTCACAGAGTTATATAGATGAGGGAAGAGGTAGGAGAGAGATAGAGGTGGCCTGGAGGAGAAAATGGAGAGTCAGAAGGGGAGAGGGCAATCTAGACAGTAATTAAGTCCCTTAGTGCTCTCCATAGACTGGAACACCCAGAGAGATTCACAGTTATGTAGAGAAAAGAGGGAGGAAGGAGATAGAGGTCACCTGGAGGAGAAAAGGGAGAGTCAAAAGGGGAGAGAGCAATCAAGCCAGTAATCAAATCCCTAAGTGAAAATGGATACTGATGATTAGATTCTTAGAGGTACACAATTGATAATAAATATCAAAAGCAAGAATTAAAAACCTAGAATAGAGGTTAGATTCTCAAAAATACAATATAAAAATACAAAACAATGAATCACAAAATTTTTTTTTAATATATGGAATTTTTTAAATAAGTTTTTTGGAAAGGTTTTAAAGGTAAAAGTTAAAGGAATAATAAAGAACTAAGTTAAAAAAAAATAAAAAGTGATAATAGCAAAAGCATATCTAGGGATTTCTCTGGAACTGTTGTGGGCAGTATGGGGTCAGTTCAGTGTCAGATAGTCCCTTGTTCCAGCTTGTGCTTGTTCTCAAGTTCTGTGTGAACTGAAAGTCACTCAGTTGTGTCTGACTCTTTGCAATTCCATGGACTATACAGTCCATGAAATTCTCCATGCCAAAAGGCTGGAGTGGGTAGCTGTTCTCTTCTCCAGGGGATCTTCCCAAACCAGGGCTCAAACCCAGGTCTCTTGCATTGCAGGCAGATTCTTTACAAGCTGAGTCACAATGGAAGCCCAAGAATTCTGGAGTGAGTAGTGGATCCCTTCTCTAGCAGACCTTTCTGCCCCAGGAATCGAACTGGGGTCTCCTCCATTACAGGTGGATTCTCTACCAACTGAACTATCAGGGAAGCCCCTCAAGGTCTACACTTACTTTACTAAGGTCTACAGGTGCCCCTCAAATACACAGTCTCCAGTATTAAATGCAGGGTTTTAATCTGTTGCACCTGTAACTTCCAGAGTGGTTCCCCTTTCTTTATTGTGGATTCCTCTGTTTGCAAGTCTCTTCAATGTCTAATTTCCACCCTGACACAAGGGGGCAAAGGTGGCAACATATTTAGGCTCACTTGTTCAGTTGTGTTTTGAGGAGGGAGGGACTCTGCAAACAAATACCGCTGGTGTGTGTGGGGAGTTCTTGTAGTGGATAGACCTCACTGGATTTGCCACAACCCAAGGCAGTGTGAGCTTCCTGGGTCTACACTGCTCAGGGTCCAAGCTGCTCTGCAAGGGCACTGTTCCAAGTGGGCCCTGCGTTTCACGCAGTTCCTGGGTCTAAGCCACCCAGCTTCTTGGGTGCTCCACAAGGGCAAGACCCGGATGGGCGTGCATTTTGTGCTCTTGCCAGGTCTGATCAGCTCAAGCGACCAGGTGCTTGGCGACTGCACTGTCCCAGGTGTGCCATGCATCTTAATCGCCTCCTGGGTTTGGGCACTCGGTTTCCCAGGTTCGCCATGAGAGCACTGTCTCAGGTGTGCCATGTGTCTCCTCTTGGGAGCTGATCTCAGGCTGTGACACTCCTAGCAGATGTCAACCATTCAGGAACCCAGGAAGACATGTTAGCAACTGGGAGCCTGCTCACAGTTTGGTGGAAGACGGCTTCTCTGGGGCCGAGATTGCAGCAGCCCCTTGCTTTCTGGGTCTGGTTGTCACTTGCCTGCCTTTCTGCCTCCGAGAAAGGAGGGCCCTATACAGCAGCCAGCTTGCCCTCCTTTGGTATTTGCTCAATCTTTCATTCTGTGAGCGCACCAGGAGTCACCATGCAGCCTTAGAGCCTTTCACGGGAAAGGATATTTTTTGTCTCTCTGGCAATCTCATAGTTTGGGTAACTGTCTCAGGTTAGCTCCCTCATATTGTCTGCAGGGCATTCAGGCCTGATCCTTACCCTAAAGACCAATGATGCAGCCTGGGCCTCCCTGCCCAGACCCCACTCGCTGGTGGCAAAAGCGAGCCTCTGGGCTACTTCTCCATCTCTGCTTGTATTTGGTTATGTGGAAATTCTGTTGTTGTTTCTTTGTTTTTCCATTCCAGGTTATGTTGCCCTCTGTGAATCCAAAAATCCCCACAGACACACCTGTGTGTTTCCTACTGTGTGGAAACTTCTCCTTCATGACTCCCTTCCCAGGAGGGGTCTCAGTCCCCAAATCTTTTGTCACTGTTTTTGTCTTTTATATTTTGTCCTACCTCCTTTTGAAGAGATTGGGCTGCCTTTTTGGGTGCCTAGTGTTTTCTGCCAATGTCGAGAAGTTGTTTTGTGGAAGTTGTTCAGCATTCAAATGAACTTTTGATGAATTTGTGGGGACAAAGTGGTCTCACCATCCTATTCCTCCACCGTCTTGGGACTGCACATACCAATTTCATGCATCTTTATACAGTATGTCTAGATTTCCTAATATTGCTCACTTATATCATTGAGACAGTCTCACAGAAGCCTTCTAATACCTAGCCTGTATGCAAATAAAAGGAAAATGATAATCATTGTTATAAGCAACACTATATGTGTGTGTGTGTGTGTGTGTGTGTATTTTTTTTTTTTTTTTTTTTTAAGCAAAGGAATGCTCAAAATTCTCCAAGCCAGGCTTCAGCAATATGTGAACCATGAACTTCCAGTTGTTCAAGCTGGTTTTAGAAAAGGCAGAGGAACCAGAGATCAAATTGCCAACATCTGCTGGATCATGGAAAAACCAAGAGAGTTCCAGAAAAACTTCTATTTCTGCTTTATTGACTATGCCAAAGCCTTTGACTGTGTGGATCACAATAAACTGTGGGAAATTCTGAAGGAGATGGGAATACCAGACCACCTTACCTACCTCTTGAGAAACCTATGTGCAGGTCAGGAAGCAATAGTTAGAACTGGACATGGAACAACAGACTGGTTCCAAATAGGAAAAGGAGTCAAGGCTGTACATTGTCACCCTGCTTATTTAACTTATATGCAGAGTACATCATGAGAAACGCTGCACTGGAAGCACAAGCTAGAATCAAAATTGCCAGGAGAAATATCAATAACCTTAGATATGCAGGTGACACCACCCCTATGGCAGAAAGCAAAGAGGAACTAAAAAGCCTCCTGATGAAATTGAAAAAGAAGAGTGAAAAAGTTGGTTTAAAGCTCAACATTCAGAAAACGAAGATCACGGCATCTGGTGCCATCACTTCATGGGCAGTAGATGGGGAAACAGTGTCAGACTTTATATTTTCGGGCTCCAAAATCACTGCAGATGGTGACCGTGGCCATGAAATTAAAAGATGCTTATTCCTTGGAAGGAAAGTTATGACCAACCTAGACAGCATATTCAAAAGCAGAGGCATTACTTTGCCAACAAAGGTCCACCTAGTCAAGGTTATGGTTTTTCCAGTGGTCATGTATGGATGTGAGAGTTGGACTGTGAAGAAAGCTGAGCTCCGAAGAATTGATGCTTTTGAATTGTGATGTTGGAGAAGACTCTTGAGAGTGCCTTGGACTACAAGGAGTTCCACCCAGTCCATTCCAAAGGAGATCAGTCCTGGGTGTTCTTTGGAAGGACTGATGCTAAAACTGAAACTCCAAAACTTTGGCCACCTCATGCAAAGAGTTGACTCATTGGAAAAGACTCTGATGCTGGGAGGAATTGGGGGCAGGAGGAGAAGGGGATGACAGAGGATGAGATGGCTGGATGGCATCACTGACTTGATGGATTTGAGTCTGGGTGAACTCCAGGAGTTGGTGATGGACAGGGAGGCCTGCCATGCTATAGTTCGTGGGGTTGCAAAGAGTCAGACACGACTGAGTGACTGACCTGAACTGAACTGAACTGAAGCAAAGGAATTGAGTACTCAGGAGCGATACACACCCATTTAACAATGTGATTATTGAAAGGTGATTGGATAAATTTCTGCCCTTTTCCCAGTTACTTCGCCAAAAGTTTTGGTATTAATCGAGCCAACTATAAAATGTGTGTGATGATCACCCAGATAATATATTAGGTCTTAAATTGAGCCATCAGTCTGTTCAAAGGCTAATTAGACCAATCTGTGAATGTATCAATCTCATAATTACTCAGACTAACTATAGTAATCATAAAATATATTCATGAGAAACTGCTAAGGTCTAACCTTGTGGTTTTGCAATGATGTTAGTTCAGTGAAGAAATGAAATTCATGTATGATTCACAAATCAGACAGAAAAGGACTTTTTGAAGCACATGTGTATACTTTTTAAAGCACATATATTCCCAAATTGGTGATATGAAATGAGTTTTAAAATATGTAATCATCAAGGTCTTGACCTAAATAAATAGTATTAGATATATCTTCATTAGGAGGTAATGAATGATGAGATTATTACTTGGTGATTTCTTTCTTCAGAACTCTGTGTCTATTGATGTGTGCCTGTATGCATATGTGAGTGTGTGTGTACATATGCATCTTAGAAGTTACATATGTATATAGATAATTATTTTTATCAGCAACGTATATTAAATTTAGATGAATTCAATACATATATTTAAAGGGCCTGTTATACACCAGGCATTAATATTGTTGTTGCTTAATAGCTGTCATGTCCAACTCCTTTCTGACTCCAAGGACTGTAGCTGGCCAGGCTCTTCTGTCCATGTGATTTCCCAGGCAATAATACTGGAGCGGGTTACCATTTTCCTCCTCCAGGGGATCTTTGTGACTCAGGGATCAAACCACATCTCCTGAATCAGCAAGCGGATTCTTTACCTCTGAGCCTCCAGGGAAGCCCGGCATTAGTATTAGATGATGGGAAACTATCGGTGAAAAAGAAGCAGTTGCTTGAGGACAGGAATAGAAAACTACACAATAATAAGATGCAAAATAATTTAAACATCCTATTTCTACTCACATATAAAAGCAACATTCATTAAGAGTCAGAGAATATTCAACAAGGAGCTGAAGCTTAGTGTCTACAGGCAGCCATGAGAACAGGAAGACTGCAGCAGACTGGGAGCCTAGGGGCACCAGCTGAAACTGCTCTGCCACTTAAGTCACATGGGTCAGCAGATCTAATTGTGCTCGAAGCATTATTAGCAGATATAGATGTTGTTTGGTGCCACTGGCAGGTCCTTACAGGCGAATCACATCTCCACCCTTAGGGTTTTGGAGCAAAGCCCAGACATCATCTATGGAAAAGGAGAGTCCTTTTGAACATAGCTGTTGGCTTGTTTCTGGGTCTTGGTAAAGACTAAAGCTTTACCGTGGGCCACCGAGTTACAATGCATCTTGAGCCATCCATCATGAGGTAAGATGTTCTGACCTACCAAGGCACAAAGCCAGGCCTGTGTGACAGTGCTCCATTATCAAAAGGAAGTGGGGATGAAGGAGGCAGAGCTTGAGCAAGGCTGAGAGAAAAGCAGCTTGTGTAAGGAAGTAGCTAAAATGTCCATGGCTCCTACTCATATATCACATTGTTGAGCCCAATAAAGACAGTACTGCATGATACAAAGAGACCACCCAAAGCTGATAGCTGTGGCCACCTAGTTTCTGTCTGGGGGTACCTCTAAAGGACAGGGGTGAATGGAGACTCACCAAAGAGACTTGTAACAGAGCATGGCCAAATGCAGACCTCAGCACAGCCATACCTGTGAGCTATTACTCTGTGCCCTGTTACCAGGCAACAAGTCCTGTTCAGCTGTTTGCAATTGGCTTCTCCCCCAAGGAAGCAACTGTCAGTGAGTGACCGTTAGTGGGGACATTCAGGAAAGGTCACTGGAACAGGGATCATCAGGTGGACAGTGAGGTAAGAGTCAATCCCAGCCTTCCCTCCAGGGTGCTCCAGTTCATCCAGCCTCGGGCCAGTGGGTGTTCTGGGGGTACAGGGGACATGTGGGAGGTTGTGTCCTGCTGACCTCCAGAGCCCTCACTGTGGCCCCTTACTGGCCAGGCCCAGGCCTTAAGGAGGCAGTAACACTTTCCCTGCCTCTGCCACCTCCTGGCAGTACCATCTGCCTGGGATGTCATCTGCAGGACCTGTCCCACGACCACCACCACATGGCCTGAGGAGCCTGAGGGCATGTTGGGTTGGGTGCCCAGCTCCCTCAGCACTGACAGCTGAGCAGGGTCTCAGGACCCAGCCCTGAGGGTGCTGCCAGCTGAGCTCTGACTCAGCCAGGACTGGACCCTGGAGGGTAAGTCGTGCCTCAGGACCTGCCCTTTCTTGTCAGAGCAAAGACTAATACTCATTAGATATTTACAGGAACCTGACCATGATCTGACCCCCAGAACAAGGGCTCTGACACCAAGATGTTTAAACAACTCACCATGCTCCTGCCTCATCTTTCTAGGAAAGGGCTTTACTGAGAGCTTTCAGGAAGTTTGGGGTTTTTAAGGCATGAGCCAGTCCTCTCCTTGCAGGGCCCTCAGTACATCTTTCTGTGCTCCACAATCTGACCTTTTGTTTGATGTTTTTGGAAACATGGTAGCAAGATATTTGCATTTCATATAAATTTTAAAAGAGAGAGAGAGTCTGAGTAATCAAGTGACTAAGACGGCCTATACTATGGATGTCTCTCAGCATCCTGCTCAGCCACCTCTGTCTTTGTCCAATGACTCAAGAACAAAGCAGCCCTGGTGACAAGGATGGGGTCAGCATGAGCTTAGCAATACTGAATTCCACCTCCGAGGCTGACCTGGCTATACACACTGTTGAATGTCCATATCCCAACAATGGAGACTAATCCTGAATTCTCTGAGATGATCAGCCATCTCAGATCTGTGGTGGCAGACTGACTACAGTATATGTCTTTCTTTATCTAATTAGGTAACATCTTGCTTTTCCTGGAAAATACACTCACTCAGAAAATGAATTTGCTTTCCTTGTCCACAGTGCTTCCCCCCAGACTACCATGACTGCTATATCCACCATCATGGTTTCCCACACAGCATTGCTTTTGAACTAAATCCTGCAGATCTCCCTTTCTGGTGCATTTCTACATCAGTAGACTACAAGAGCTACACTCCTGTGAAACTTCAAGGAGGCTTTGAAATAAGTATTTTATACTGCACACACACACACCTCGTAATGCCTTATTACACACTCATCTTTGCACTGCTGTGTAGGAATTTTTAGGTCTTCCCTGGTGGCTTAGAGGGTTAAACATCTGTCTATACTGTGGGAGACCCAGGTTCGATCCCTGGGTTGGGAAGATCCCCTGGAGAAGGAAATTGCAATACACTCCAGTACTATTTGGACAGAGGAGCCTTGTAGGCTACAGTCCATGGGGTCGCTAAGAGTCGGAAACGACTGAGGAACTTCACTTTCACTTTTCACTTTCATGCGTTGGAGAAGGAAATGGCAACCCACTCCAGTGTTCTTGCCTGGAGAATCCCAGGGACGGGGAGCCTGGTGGGCTGCCATCCATGGGATCGCACAGAGTCAAACACCACTGAAGCGACTTAGCAGCAGCAGCAGCAACCTATATTTAGCTTCATAAGAAACCCACAAAATGCTTATACCACTTTACATTCCAACAGCAGTTAATAAATTGAGCTCCTGTTGCTCTGTATCTTCAGCAATATTTGGGGTTTTCTGTTTATTGGAGTTTAGCCATTCTGATAATTGTGTAGTGGTATCTCCTTTTAAAAGAATTAGATTTTTCATTCTTTCTTGCTTTAGACCTTATTTTTGCATTTATTTATTTAGTAGTGTAGCTATAGTGTAGTACCTGAAAACTTTAAACCTAGAACCAGGTTTCTTAGATTCAAATTCCAACTCTACCTTTTACTCCTTGGGTGACATAGGTTAGCTACTTAACATGTGGATCAGTAACCTTATGAGCTTCCACAGTAAAGAGATCAGATGCTAAAGAATCCACCTGCAGTGCAGGAGACCTGGGTTTGTACCCTGGATCTGGAAGATTCCCTGGAGAAGGGAATGACAACCCACTCCAGTATTCTTCTTTGGTAAATCCAATGTACAGAGGTTTTATCCATGGGGTCACAAAGAGTTGGACAGGAATGAGTGACTTTCACTTTTTTCAGTAGTCTTAAGGATAAGATATACCTCACAGAGTCATTACAATAATTAAGCTCAGATTATTATGGAATATATGAATAACAATGAGTATCTGGCCTGTACTAAACACTTTTATTATTTGTCTAAAATAACTTCACTTTTTATCATGAGGAAGCCATTTAGAATGTAAGTAATTCCAAATATTGATGGAATGATGGTAATTATTTTAACTTTAAATTAATTGTAAGGAAAACTTTCACATAATGAAAACATTCCTCCTTTGCTGCAGCATTACCATATTTAGCTATCACTACAGTATGGAGAAGGCAATGGCCACCCACTCCAGTACTCTTGCCTGGGAAATCCCATGGACAGAGGAGCTGGTGGGCTGCAGTCCATGGGGTTGCAAAGAGTCGGACACGACTGAGTGACTTCACTTTACAGTATTTAAATTGTAATTCAGTAACTTCACAGTTGTAGGTCTTTTCACAAACCTTCAATATTGAGAAGTGAAGTGAAGTGAAGTTGCTCAGTCATGTCCGACTCTTTGTGATCCCATGCACTGTAGCCTACCAGGCTCCTCCATCCATGAGATTCTCCAGACAAGAATACTGGAGTAGGTTGCCATTTCTTTCTCTTCAATATTGAGAAGGGCAGCCTAAAGAATTCTTATTTATTTATTTTATGAAAGGGAGAAGGATACATTTTAACCACTGCTATTTTGTAATTTTGTTTGGTCATGGCTTTGACTTTATGAAACTGAGTTCAGTATAATAAATGAAATTCCAAGTTCAAGATTTTGATCCTATATTTATTGTTAACAATTCAATAAACAATTCTTAAAATTTCAATTCTCTCTAGAAGATGTCACAGCTAAGCATCTTAATTTCAATATACAAGCAGATTGTTATTGGTACTCTGATTCATCTACCACAACTGAATAGCCTGTGGCTTGAGCCTAGGAGGGCACAAAGTTCAGAGACTTAATTATTACAAACCGTATGTCTTCTGTTTAAATCATTTATGCAAGGAACTGACTTAAGTTTCATGGCCTTGACAAATGTTGCCACCTCAGTTTAAATTAAAGGTCTAACAGCTTTGACCATTTTGGGAGAACTGTCAGAAGTTATGTGTCCTAAATTTGGCCAGTTTTATGTGAGCATTGTTAAGACATTACAGGACATCCATGGTGGTCCAATGGTTAGGACTCTGAACTTTCATTGCCCAGGCCCAGGTTTCAGTCCTTGGTCAGGAAACTAAGATCCTGAAAGCCACAAGGTGTGGCAAAAAAAGAAAATCAAACAACCCCACCTCCCTTCTGAAACATTGTTAAACCTCAGAACTAAGTAGTGCTTATCATGGGCATCATGTTTAAGAGTTTTCCTAACGCATCAAAATTTTCATTGATGCCACCAATTTTAGAACTGGATTTTTTACTCTCTCTCTATATATATATAGTTTATATATATAAAACAGAAATGGCCTAACTTTTTCATAGAATTTGTCCTGTGAAGTTTTAGTCTTACCATGATGCTGAGTAATACTGTTTGTCTTCAATAATGTTATTTTTGGTTGTGGAATGTGAGGCATAATTTTTCTCCTGCATTCAAGAGATAATCCCTTATAAACTTTCCATTCCTAAAAAGTTTTAATGAACAGAGGATTTTTTCAATTCCTATGTAATTAGATTTTATAGAATAATCATTTATTATATTTTTCATATTGATATTTTATAAATCTGGGAATTTCCAACTCTGCTGAGGAATACCACTGGAAAAAACAAAAGGAAAGAAAGTCAAATAATAATTCCCTGTACTACTCTGGGCTCTTATCTTGGCAGTGCAAAGCACATTTCTAAGAAAAGAATTAATTTCAACAATCCTAATATCTTTAAGATAAGTATTTCCCTTAAACTTGCCTTATCATACAACCATACAAAAAGTAGATAGATTTAAAAAAAGTCAGAATTTTTATCTATTGATCAGAGCCAAAGGGCCAGTGATTCTATTTTTAATATTGAACTAATATATAAAATAGAGTGAAACATACTTTTATAGCTTGTCAAAGCCATCCCTTAATTGATATTATATTTATCATATTAAATTTTAAAACCCTAGTTATTGAAAACAGAGATTAAGAAAAATTACCAACAACTTTTTTGATGTTTTCTTTTTTGTAAAAGATAGCAAATGGTATTTTATTAATTTTTTAAATAAATTGTGTACAATTTAGAAATACTTTCCATGTACACTATTCTTGAACATTTTCTTGTAATTGTAAATGTTCAGAGCACTTCACAATGGCATTTTTAAGTTTATTTGGAACAACAGTGAAAAAGATCAAACAGTATCAATTTTTGGTTTTATTGCCCTCCAAAGTAACTTGTGGAATTAAAGAATTGCAATTTTGACCTCTATTACAAATGATTAATCAGCTGAGACATATTAAAAACTCTTAATATGACTGACAAAAGATACAATTGGCCAAAAAAATGGCCAGAGATTTATTGATCTTGGTTTTTAAAATCTTTATTTGCACAATGACAAATATAAATATTCAACTCTTTCATTAAATTTATGCAATAAATACTTATGGTCTTCCCAGTGGTCATGTACAGTTGTGAGAGCTGGACTGTAAAGAAGGAAGAATGCCAAAGAATTGATACCTTCAAACCGTGGTGCTGAAGAAGACTCCTGAAAGTCCCTTGGACAGCAAGGAGACCAAACTAGTGAATCTTAAGGGAGATCAACCCTGAATTTTCACTGAAAGGACTGATACTGAAGCTAAAGCTCAAGCTCCAATAGTTCAGTCATCTGATACAACCAGACAACTCATTGGAAAAGTCCCGAAAGCTGGGAAAGATTGAGGGCAGTAGGAGAAGATGGTATCAGAGGATGACATGGCTGGATGGCATCACTGATGCAATGGGCATGAACTTGGGCAAACTCTGGGACATGGTAAGGGACAGGGAGGCCTGGCATGCTGCAGTCCATGGGGTAGCAAAGAGTTGTACATGACTGGGTGACTGAACAACAACAATGAATATTATTTAGCAGCTAACAGGTGTTAGGTACTGGTCATTTGGAATCTAGAAGAGTAAACAAAACATAAAGGCCCCTTTATCTCATGGTACAAGAACTATTTTGAGAAGACAGATATTTACAGGGGAAAAAGTAAACATATCTCACTGTATGTTCAGTTCACTTCAGTCGCTCAGTCGTGTCCGGCTCTTTGTGACTCCATGAATCACAGCACGCCAGGCCTCCCTATCCATTACCAACTCCCAGAGTTCACCCAGACTCACGTCCATCGAGTCAGTGATGCCATCCATCCATCTCATCCTCTGTTGTCCCCTTCTCCTCCTACCCCAATCCTTCCCAGCATCAGAGTCTTTTCCAATGAGTCAACTCTTCGCATGAGGTGGCCAAAGTACTGGAGTTTCAGCTTTAGCATCATTACTTCCAAAGAAATCCCAGGGCTGATCTCCTTCAGAATGGACTGATTGGATCTCCTTGCAGTCCAAGGGACTCTCAAGAGTCTTCTCCAACACCACAGTTCAAAAGCATCAATTCTTCAGTGCTCAGCCTTCTTCACAGTCCAACTCTCACATCCATACATGACCACAGGAAAAACCATAGCCTTGACTACATGAACATTTGTTGGCAAAGTAATGTCTCTGCTTTTCAATATGCCATCTGGGTTGGTCATAACTTTCCTTCCAAGGAGTAAGTGTCTTCTAATTTCATGGCTGCAGTCACCATCTGCAGTGATTTTGGAGCCCAGAAAAATAAAGTCTGACACTGTTTCCACTGTTTCCCCATCTATTGCCCATGAAGTGATGGGACCAGATGCCATGATCTTCGTTTTCTGAATGTTGAGCTTTAAGCCAACTTTTTCACTCTCCTCTTCCACTTCCATCAAGATACTCTTTAGGTCTTCTTCACTTCTGCCATAAAGGTGGTGTCATCTGCATATCCGAGGTTATTGATATTTCTCCCAGCAATCTTGATTCCAACTTGTGCTTCTTCCAGCCCAGTGTTTCTCATGATATACTGTGTATATAAGTTAAATAAGCAGGGTGAAAATATACAGCCTTGGCATACTCCTTTTCCTATTTGGAACCAGTCTGTTGTTCCATGTCCAGTTCTCACTGTTGCTTCCTGATCTGCATATAGGTTTCTGAAGAGGCAGGTTAGGTGGTCTGGTATTTCCATCTTTGAAGAATTTTCCACAGTTTATTGTGATCTACAAAGACTTTAGCGTGGTCAATAAAGCAGAAATAGATGTTTTTCTGGAACTCTCTTGCTTTTTCCATGATCCAGCAGATGTTGGCAATTTGATCTCTGGTTCCTCTGCCTTTTCTAAAACCAGCTTGAACATCTGGAAGTTCATGGTTCACATATTGCTGAAGCCTGGCTTGGACAATTTTGAACATTAGTTTACTAGCATGTGAGTTGTAATAACGTCTAAATCTATCCATGTTGCTGCAAATGGCATATTTTAATTTTTATGGATGAGTAGTATTCTATTGTATGTCTGTGGATATATATATGTATACCACCCCCCCCACACACACACATATCAAGCTGGGAAGCACTAAAATTTTTTATTTAGCGTAACATAATATTACCTGTTATTTTTGAACCTTGGTTGATATCTCAGTTTGATAATCCTTGGAAAAAATTTGACACCATCTTAATTATTGTTTTACTTCATCAAGACCCACTTAATCTATTAGTTCAGATATTTGGAAGTGAGGTGAGTCAGCAATGAAGGGTTTCCCTGGCGGCTCACACAGTAAAGAATCTACCTGCAGTGCAGGAGACAAAGGTTCGATCTCGGTCAGGAAGATTCCCCTGGAAAAGGGAATGGTTACCCACTTCACTATTGTTGCCTGGAGAATCCCATAGACAGAAGAGACTGGCTGGCTACAGTTCACTGGGATGCAAAGAGCCCAACATGATTGAGTGACTAACACTTTCACACTTTTATTTTTTTTCCAGCAATGATAAGGAGGACAGAAATGGTATGGACCTAACAGAAGCAGAAGATATTAAGAAGAGGTGGCAAGAATACACAGAAGAACTGTACAAAAAAGATCTTCACGACCAAGATAATCATGATGGTGTGATCACTGACCTAGAGCCAGATATCCTGGAATGTGAAGTCAAGTGGGCCTTAGAAAGCATCACTACGAACAAAGCTAGTGGAGGTGATGGAATTCCAGTTGAGCTATTTCAAAATCCCGAAAGATGATGCTGTGAAAGTGCTGCATTCAATATGCCAGCAAATTTGGAAAACTCAGCAGTGGCCACAGGACTGGAAAAGGTCAGTTTTCATTCCAACCCCAAAGAAAGGCAATGCCAAAGAATGCTCAAACTACCACACAATTGCACTCATCTCACACGCTAGTAAAGTAATGCTTAAAATTCTTCAAGCCAGGCTTCAGCAATACGTGAACCATGAACTTTCAGATGTTCAAGCTGGTTTTAGAAAACGCAGAGGAACTAGAGATCAAATGGCCAACATCCTCTGGATCATCGAAAAAGCAAGAGAGTACCAGAAAAACATATATTTCTGCTTTATTGACTATGCCAAAGCCTTTGATTGTGTGGATCACAATAAACTGTGGAAAATTCTTCAAGAGATGGGAGTATCAGACCACCTGACCTGCTCCTTGAGAAACCTGTATGCAGGTCAGGAAGCAACAGTGAGAACTGGACATGGAACAACAGACTGGTTCCAAATAGGAAAAGGAGTACGTCAAGGCTGTATATTGTCACCCTGCTTATTTAACTTCTATGCAGAGTACATCATGAGAAACACTGGGCTGGAAGAAGCACAAGCTGGAATCAAGATTGCTGGAAGAAATATCAATAACCTCAGATATGCAGATGAAACCACCCTTATGGCAGAAAGTGAAAAGGAACTAAAAAGCCTCTTGATGAAGGTGAAAGAGGAGAGTGAAGAAGTTGGCTTAAAGCTCAACATTCAGAAAACGAAGATCATGGAATCTGGTTCCATTGCTTCATGGGCAATAGATGGGGAAACAGGGGAAACAATGGAAACAGTGTCAGACTTTATTTCTTTGGGCTCCAAAATCACTGCAGATGGTGACTGCAGCCATGAAATTAGAAGACACTTACTCCTTGGAAGGAAAGTTATGGCCAATCTAGATAGCATATTGAAAAGCAGAGACATTACTTTGCCAACAAAGGTCCGTCTAATCAAGGCTATGGTTTTTCCTGTGGTCATATATGGATGCGAGAGTTGGACTGTGAAGAAGGCTGAGCACTGAAGAATTGATGCTTTTGAACTGTGGTGTTGGAGAAGACTCTTGAGAGTCCCTTGGACTGCAAGGAGATCCAATCAGTCCATTCTGAAGGAGATCAGCCCTGGGATTTCTTTGGAAGGAATGATGCGAAAGCTGAAACTCCAGTACTTTGGCCACCTCATGCGAAGAGTTGACTCATTGGAAAAGACTGATGCTGGGAGGGATTGGGGTAGGAGGAGAAGGGGACGACAGAAGATGAGATGGATGGATGGCATCACTGACTCAGTGGACGTGAGTCTGGGTGAACTCTGGGAGTTGATGATGGACAGGGAGTCCTGGCGTCTTGTGATTCATGGAATCACAAAGAGTCAGACATGACTGAGCAACTGAACTGAACTGAACTGAACTGGGCTTCCCAGATGGCTCAGTGATATAGAATCTGCCTGCCAATGCAGGAGACACAGGACACAAGAGTTCCATCCCTGGGTTAGGAAGATCCCCTGGAAAGGAAATGGCAACCCACTGCAGTATTCTTGCCTTGAAAATCCCGTGGACAGAGGAACAGGGCTGGTTACTATCTATGGGGTTTCAAAGAATCAGATGCTATTGAACACAGAGATAAGCACACACATACAGGATTCCATACCTTGTAAGGGCAACCACTTTGTTTTAAATGGGGCAACTTTTGGAGAAGGAAATGGCAACCCACCCCAGTATTCTTGCCTGGAAAATCCCATGGATGGAAGAACCTGATAGGTTAGAGTCCATGGAGTCGCAAAGAATCGGACACAACTGAGCGACTTCACTTTCACTTTTTCATCTTTCTCTTAAAATTTTCACTTCTATGTTTTAGGTGGCTGGTCACCTATCATCCTGTAGCCATTGTTCATGACCACGAAAATGGGGAGTGATTAGGTGTTGAATTATGATCCAGAACACACATTTAATCCTAGAGTTTTGGGTTGTCTAAAATTCTTCATGTAGAAAAACAATATCTACACTTTCACCTAACCTACAGGTGAAAACACTGAATTCTTTTTTGTTATTTGTTCAGTCAATAGCCAGGCTTTACACACAGTAACAGATAAATTGTTAAATGAATTGGCAGAAATTGAGAGATAAGTAAGCCTGTACATTTAGGTGCATACAGAGAAAAGGAAGTTATATATGTACAGAAGGAGAGAGGATTTCAATAATTTGATAAGTATATGCATTTTACAGTAAGAATATGACATTTTGCAATTGAAATTCAATTATGCTGCTTTTTATTTCAACTGGAACATATTTTAAATTATTTTATCTAGAAGTATCTGGTTACTTAGAAATACTAGAAATGATTGGAAATGATATATGTACAGGAATAGAATTCATTTTATTGTCAACGTGTTAGCCTTGGCCTTCTTCACCCTGAGATGTTCACAAACAACTATATTTGGGGGCAGGCCATTTTCTCTCATATACATTATTTTCTTAATCAGAGAGGAATCTGTGAACCTGGGATTCAGTTTTTGAAATAAAATGTTTATTTTGAAAAGCCCAGTTTGTCCATAGAAACACAGTTTCTGGACAGTAGCAATTGGACTCATCCTGTGCAGAGTCCAGTTCACTCTGAAAGTTCTGTGATGAATCGCCTCCACTGTAGTGTGATAATGCACATTCTGCACCAGGTGTCTCTTTGTGAGCTGAGAGGTTCACATATGGTGTCAAGTGAGAAGAGCTCACCCTCAACCTTGAGAGTGAAAATGGGCAACCATAACTGTTGTTCTGGAGGTAGGACCAGAGAAGAGCTCACCTTCAACCTTGAGATTGAAAATGGGCAACCTGAACTGTGGTTCTGGAGGTAGGTTCCTACTGATCCTCTGTAGCCTGTTTCTTCAAATGGGCTGGTTAACTCTTATGGACATTTTTTCCTCATTTTTTTTTTAATTTCCATAATTGTACAGAGTTATAAATGTATTTATAGTTTTGTTTTATTCCTTTATTTATATTTTTTGGTTCTTGGGACAGATGGCTGCCTTAAATATCTTTCTAAAATAGAAAAATGTCCAATTTCCTAGTGACAGTTTTGTACACACTCTTCCAGAGAACAGATGGAAAGATCGGAAGCAGGAGAACCATGAGGTCTCCCCAACAATGGACATTGCACAAAAAAGGGATTATGGCTCAACAGATAGGAGGGTCATAGGTCTCTATCATTGAAAACTGACATGCATTTTAGTGTCTCTTTTTTCCTCATCTGTTAGGTTATTGTTAGTTAACATGCAGAAGCTGTACCTCATTTCTTTCCTGCTCCTCTCCTTTTCTTTCCTTCATCTAGAAAGGAGAATGATTCAAGGCAGCTCAGTCCATAATTACTAACCTCCCACATGCATACACTCCACCTTGTGTCCCCATCAAAAATAAAGAAAAACAGAACACTGAGGGATTGGTGAGCAACCTCACCAGTGTCCTGAGAGCTACTCTGTGTCTCACTAGTTCTCCAGGAGGACCTGGTGGAGGAACCCCCCCAGGGCTGGAATGAGGAACAGGAACTGAGTACCCTGAAGGTATGGTCACATCTCTTTCTCTGGGATAAGACCATTGCTTCACTTCTTTCTTTTTTATTCAGTTGAATACAATTATAGTAGTTTACTGTATAAACAACGGTTTACTGTTTACTTACTTACTTTACTGTTTACTTACCAACAGTTTACTTGGTTGCTGGAATATTGAGGGTATATCTATAATCAACACAGACGTGATTCAAAGGGACATTTTAAAACGAAAGCATGTTACTACTGTATAACAGTAGGTACTTTCCTCAGCAGAAATTTTTCCTCCTTGAAAAGAACTTTTAATCGTTGGTCAAATGGAAACTGAGAGATCTTACATGAAATAGGCCACCCTTTTCAAAAGGGGAGCCTTTCTATTTTGTTTTGGGGCCATTGACTTAAGGAGTTTTAGTTTTCTAAGAAAAGTCAGAGAAAATAAGACTTAGTGCAGAGAATAAAAGACGCTGACACCCTCACACTGTTTTCTTCTCTCTCATCACAGGTTTATGAAACAGCCAAAGAGATTTCTTCATATTCAGGGATATACATCCCTCTTCTCAGATACAATCTAATTGGTGAAGGTGGGTCTCTTTGCCTCCTCAAGTTGAGGAGGAGCCCTGAATTTGGGTTCCTACAGGTGGTGAGACCAAGAGATTGACCTCCCAGGAAAAAGTGCTGGCCCAGTTCTAGTTTCTCCAGAAGCACCTGCATCATTTAGATGGTGTGGGATTGTGTGAAGGAGGGTGTTTGGAGGTGGGGCTGTGTGAACCCACATAGTATGATTGTGAATCTGCCTGTCTGTGTATTTCCTCAGGAGATATTTCCTTTTAGACAATAAAACTGTCAATGTTCTTTGCAAAAAAGTCTCATTAACACTGCACAGTCTCTGTGCATTCTCTCTTATGCCATCAACATAGCTCTTCCCCAGGTTCGGCTCGTGTTCCCTTTAGTTGGCTGGAGATGGTGCAGAGATCGATGTTCTCAGCTTTTGATCTCTTAAGTGGAAAAGTCAACCTGAAAACCCAGGGCTGGGTCTAAGTATGAATGCTCTGGACCCCTGACCTGCCCATGTCAGTGAGACGAGTGATCCTCAGTCATGGAGCAAGGGGTCCTTGCTCCATGTTCATGCCTGGAAGTACTAGTAGCTCCAGAGTTGTGGTCACAGAACCCAGGGCAGCTACTCTGGGGATTAATGGCCGACTTCGGCACAGTCATTAGTGTGAAAGTTACCTCTGGACCCTCATCCGTCTGTCAGCTCACAGAGGGTTGTGGAGATTCATGTAGACAATACAGGTCACATCCGTCACTGCAGGTGTCAGATTAACTAGGGCACAAACAGATAAGAATCAGGAAGATGTGTTATTGTATTGGGTAACATTACCATAAGTCTTTCAACTGATGAAACCCTGCAATGCACACTCAAGGGATAATGGCAACTAAGAACTCAAAGTGAAACTTGATTGTTAGCTTGGTGACCATGACTCTTGTTGAAAATCTCCTATCTGTGTGGTTTAGAGATGGTTAATGCTTACTCTGTGGTTTTTCTAAGGTGTTGTCCCACTAAACATATGGCCTCTGTGAGTATGGACAGCCAATGACTCAGTGGACATCCACAAAGAAAAAAACATATTTGTTTAGAAAACAAATATTTATAGAAAAATATGATATTATTGATAGTAGCTGTATTTAAATGGTAGGAATTCTGTATTATCAAAACTTGTGCATTTGATTTTCTTTAAGACAAGTGATTAGTGAATTAATAGAATAGCACATTTTGCTCAGGTTTGAATTCAGTCCTCTAACAGAGTTTACTTTTAATCAAGTACAAAGTCTCATAGAAAACATGATGTAGTAGCAGCAGCTGTGGATCCTGGAGGAAGAATGATCTGGGAAAAATCAAGAGACAATGACAATTTAACAGGAGCTCAAAATAAGCAGGAGGAGTCATAGGTCACTTTCATTGAACAGTAGCATTCATTTTAGAGTTCTCCTTTTATTAGATTGAATATTTCCTTTTGATTAGGTTTCTCTTAGCTGGAGGACAAAGCTCTGTTTTCATTTCTTTCCTCTTCTCCTTTGCTTTCCTTCCTCCTCTGAAGAGAAATGGATGAGCACAAATTGAGCTCATGCTCATTAACCTCCCACAGCCATACAGACCACCCCGTGTCAACAGGAAGAGAAAACCCCCCAAATGTTTGCAAAGCAGCCTCACCAGTGTTGTAACAGCTATTCTGTGCCCCTCTAGATCTAAATGAGGACCTGCCAGTCAACCTACATTGTGACAGGACAGAAGAGATTCCATGTATCTCCAAGGCTAGCTGTTTTGGTTTTTTGTTTGTTTTTTTCTGCTCTGAGACAGAAATATTGTTTCATTTCTCTTTCAGTAGAATTAAGTTATGAGTCTTTGATGGTGTTTGTTCCAGTTAGAGACAATTCCCTTGGTTGAGATAATGTGGAGGGAGTCTTTTACGGACTCATGATGCCTCAGTCCACAGGATATTAAAATTGCTAGCATCCATTAACCCTGTAGAGTTCTCTCTCCTGCAGCAACATTTCCCCTAGGAAAAGAATTCTGCAATTTCCAATGCAAATGGACTTGGGAGTTCCATCCTCCAGACACAGGTCTTGCCTTTCATTCTGACATCCTGAGCACCAGTGTTCTGATCTTGCTGGGTTGCCTGGACTCCACCACTGCTTCTCATCAGGTTTTCTACTGTCACCAAATGAACCAAACACTGTGCATCTTTGTGTCTTCTCCTCACAGTGTGTTCTCTTCTGTACTTGCCGGTGGCCCTTCCAGAATGGGAAAGCGGTAGGTATTCTAGAGTCATTCACTTGGGCAGAAAAAAGCTCTGTAGATGGGAAATTTGGGGCTTTCTCATTGGTTTTAGGGCAGACGCACACTGATTCCAAATTCCTGCTTGGAATGAGTATAGAGGCCCTGGTGGTAAAAGTAGCTTGCAAGTAGAATAATGTGGCCAATCCTATAGTTCCAGAAAGAAGCTGTATTATGATTAATAATGTAGGTTTGTGTCCATGGGAATAGGTATGTCTCTATGTGTAATGAAGAGTGTAATTCTGTGTGTGTGTGTGACTATTTTGTGTTGTGTTTTTATTGGTTTATGTTACCCTAAACATCACTGTTACTGGTGTCATCTTCCCCCTAAAAATTCCCATCACCATTGTACCATGAATGAGTATGTGTATAAGAATTAAACAAAGTATACACATTTGCTGTAGGATTTGATTTTATAGTGAGAAAAAACCTTTAACCTGGAAGACAACTTAGATCATTACCCAGGAAAATATTTATAGGATTCTTTTAATTTTTATTAATATTTTTATTGTCTCTGCTGGGTCTTCATTGCTGCACAGGCTTTTCTCTACTCGTGAAGAGTGAGGGCAACTCTGTAGCTGTGGTGCATAGACATCACTTTGGAGGCTTCTTTTGCTGCAAAACATGAGTTCTAGGGTTCTCGGGCTGCAGTGGTTTTGGCACACGGGCTCAGTAGCTGGAGCTCCTGGGCTCTAGGGCACAGGCTCAGTAGTTGTGGCTCACTAGCTTAGTTGCTCCAGGGCATGTGGAATCATTCCAGACCAGGGATTGAGCCTGTATCTCCTGCATTGGCAGGTAGATTTTTAACCACTGAGCCACCAGGGAAGCCCTACAGGCTTCTTAATGAGCAAAACTGTGTTTCAGAAGCCCCCTTACTGGGTCAATCACACCTTCATTTCACAGTAAATCTTACCCCTTAAGTAGGTCTTCCGGCTTTTTGATTGATCATGATTCATCACTATGCCACTTCCCTCATTCAAACTCTTTCCTATTCCAGCCTCAGAATGAGACCTCCCCCCTCACCCAAGGCACCTAGTGCTACTAGCGAGGCTCCTTCCTTCTACCAGGAGCCCCTGGTGGTACCCACACGACACACCCAGATCTAGAGGAATCTGAGAAAGGAGGAGCCTCCAGGCATAGATGGAGGAAGTTCAGTACAGATTTGCCTCTTAAGCTTTGAAGTGTCCAGTCAGTCCTGTTAATTCAGTGCAACATATTGCTCTGCATGTCTCTAGAACTTTTCCACCTTGCAACTAAAATTTTACAACTATTTAACAGACCCTCCCAATGTAAACCTCCTTCCAGCTCTTGGAAGCCCGCTTCCACTGTCTGCTCCTCTTGAGTTTTCCTTTGGATACCACAGGTAAATGGAACCATGTGCTGCTTGTCTTACTGTGACTGGCTACTTTCACTCTTAACTATATCCTTCAACTTCATTTATTGCTGCAAATGACAGGTTTTCTTTCATTTTTAAAGACCGAATCACATTCCAGTGTATGTATATATCACATTTTCTTTATTGATTTATCTGCCCGTGGACACTGGACAGTATTTCCATCTTGGTTGTTGTATACAATGTGGCAATGGATAAGAGACTGTAGATATTTCCTGGGACATTCTAGCTTTGTATCCTTCGGACATAAACTCAAATAAGTGATTGCTGGATCTTATGATAATTTTGGATCTAAATAATTTTTGGAGGGACTTCCAAACTGTTCCATCATGGGTATGTCATTTTCCATTCCCACCAACAGGGTACAAAAGTTGCACTTCTCCACATCCTTGCTAATATCTGCTTTTTTCTATTTATAATACACATCTTGAAAATATCATGATATCTCTTTTGGACTTGATTTCTGTTTCACTGATACTTAGTGATTTTGAGCACTTTTCTTATGCATATTGATCACTTCTATGAAGAAATGTTATTGAAGCTTTTTACAGATGTGAGAGTTGGACTATAAAGAAAGCTGAGCACCAAAGAATTGATGCTTTTGAACTATGGTGTTGGAGAAGACTCTTGAGAGTCCCTTGGACTGCAAGGAGATCCAACCAGTCCTGAATGTTCATTGGAAGAGGTGATGTTGAAGCTGAAACTCCAATACTTTGGCCACTTGATGCGAAGAACTGACTCATTTAAAAAGACCCTGATGCTGGGAAAGATTGAAGGCAGGAGGAGATGGGGACGATAGAGGATGAGATGGTTGGATTGCATCACCAACTCAATGGACATGAGTTTGAGTAAACTCCAAGAGTTGGTGATGGACAAGGAGGCCTGGCGTGCTGCAGGTCACATGGGGTCACAAAGAATTGGGCACAAATGAACAACTGAACTGACTGAAAATTCAGTAGTTGCCTGCTGTTGTTTTGAAGTTGAGCTGTAGTAGTTTCTTTGATATTCTGGATATAGGCCCCTTTTTCAGATACAAATTTTGCAGATACTTCCTCTCATTCTATAGGTTGCATTGTTGTTGATTGTTGAGATTGTCCTTTCTTCACTTGGTAAATTTAGAACCTTGGCAAAGATCATATGGCCACACATATGTCAATTTATTTGCAATTCCCTTCTTATGTTTCACTGGTCTCTCTTCCTCTTTTGTTGCTGGTACAACGCTGTTTTGACTGTTGTGGCATTCTTATGTGTTTTGAATTCATGAAGCCTTAAGGCCCCATTGTTCTTTGCTCTCAAGATTTTTTCTCTTTGGGTTTCTTTTAGGTTCCATAAGTATTAGTATTTTGGGTGTTTTTGTTTGTTTGTTTTCATTTCTATAAAATTGAAATGAGATTTTGTGAGTGGTTTCAATATATATGTACATCACTTTAAGTTGTATAAGAAAGTCAACAGCACTAAATATTCCAGTCTATGAATATGGTATGTCATTCCATTTACTTGTCTCTTCTTTCAACAGTGTCCTATGGTTTTCAGTGCACAAATGTTTCACTTCCTAAGGAGCCTTTTGCGCTGCCTTGTTTGAGTCATCTGAGTCAGGGACGGGAAGATGGGCTCATGAAGAGAGGGAATGTCCTCCCTCCCCTCTGTACCTGCCCTCTGGTTACTTGTAGTACAGGTGTGCAGGGCTATGCCCTTCACCTCTGCCTACAAGTAAGCCTCCAACTGGGAATTTTCTTTGAATCTGAGTGTTCACTTTACTATTGAAATATCCACAAGCACTCTCCCAATGCCTGGCCTGTGTCCAAGAGCCCCAGGTATACCTACATATGAACAAGCATATCAGACCATCAAATCTTCTGCAATAAAGAAAAACCAGAACAGCAGTTCAGTGTCTTTTCCTTATCTTTGGAGCTCTTAGAGCTGAATGTTCCAGTGCAGTAGCCACTACTCAGATAAGCCTATTTATAATGAACATACTTCAAACAATAATAGACGTGTTATCTTAAAAAAATCCACAAAACCCACACAATTACTTGGTCACACTAGTGATATTTCAAGTGTGTCCATAAAGGTTGGAATTTCAGTTTCATAAAGTTGAAAGTAAGAGCTATACTGAGCATGTGGAAATGTAAGGTTGAAAGGTGATTCTCTCAGCATCTCTCTGTCATGTGAAATTTTGCAACTGTGATCAACATCTTGTGGAAGGGCTCTGACTCCACCAAGCACAGGAAGGTCTGTGAACCTGGAGGGAAGACCAGGGAGATGCTTTGTGAGCCAAGAGGAGGAGGAGAGATGGATGGGTCAACTTGTATAATGACTGTATTATTGCTCGTAGTTGTCTTTCTACAGAATGTATCCTACAGAGTACCAGCAGCAGTGATGTAGAAGAAAACTAGGTAGGGCACAGTTCTCAGGGAGAGTAGGATTTAGAGGAAGAGGGTTCCTGAACCACTCAGGTTATACCTGCTTCTTTGGAGATAAAACAGGTGAATATGAACTGAGGATTTAAATTGGAGGGAGATGGTTTATGGACCACCTGGGAGATAAAAGAAGGTGAATATAAACTGAAGAAGAAGAAGGGAATATGTGTAAAGTTGTGATATGTTCCTCATATTTTAATGAAATAATAGGACTATGTGTCCATGTGTTTTGTTGTGTTGTGCCTATAGTCATCTCTTGTTATAGACATCTCTTCTTGCTTTTACATTTAGAAATGTCCTTTCTCACAAGACTCCTCTTTCTTTGTCCTTTCATTGACAAATATGAAAGAGTGGCTTATGGTCAGTGCCTTCAGGGTCTTATATAAGGGACATTGGGTTCATGTTTAAATTCTCCTATGATGGCCATTCCTTAATGGGACCAAAAGTCTAATAGTTACTTGACATTGCAGACCAAGTTCTTGCAGTGAGTGTCAGGTTCTGGGTGAGACATGAACTCTCTACCTCTGCATTTTCAGGATTTGTAGATTCCTCTCACATTTGTCTTCATTGTTTATTCCTCATGTAAAGGGTGTTCTTGGGGTTGGATACGTCAAAGCACACAGGCTCTGGCGTTCCAGCCTGGACTGAGTCTCCTGGAACTCATCTCAGCTTCCAACCCAAGGATGCTGTGCTGAAGGTGCTTTCAAGTGAGACTAGTCCATGTCCAGCTGCCCCTAGACACCAACATGGCCACATATTGTAGAAAATTTGAAGGAGCCACTGGCTTTCTTAACACATTTGCACTCACAGCCCTGCTGACCTGGTCTCCTGGGACTGACCAGACCTAGGTCAGAGACTCAGAGCAGCAGAACCCAGGATCACTGTTCTCCACAGGACCCAATGCTCTATCCAGACAGCCCTGCCCCTGCTCCCCACACCCCAGTCCTGCCTACTCTGTGACCTTTACTCAAGCTTTCCCAGGTTTCATTCCTCCCAGTCCTTCCAAGGTAGGGGTAAACCCTGGATGGTGCTATGTGTATATGAGGCTTCCCTATCTGTAAAACCCTTGTGGCATTACTTCAGACTAAGATAATTTGGACATGCTACTTTAATTATAATATTGATTTCATCCTCCTTCATTCTGGTAATACTATTCTTCATGAATATGTCTGTTAGAATACTATTGTTTTTCTTTAAATGAAAAATTTTGAAATGAATAATACCCTTAGAAATTCTTACAGTATTACAATGTAAATAAATAGAAAATGAAAATGTCTTTATCTTGTTGTATAAGCAATTAATGCATTTCGGTTTCCTAGTTAAATGCCAATTTGTTGGGGCTCCTAAATCTTCTGCCTGGAATTGTGAGTCATATTCAAGTGTGCCATCAACTCAAGAGAAGGGATCTTTCTCTTCTGCAATCTGCCTCACTTCAGAGTCCCATAGACTCCTTACAGTGTTTTCTTGACAAAAAGCTGATAATCATGATTAATCCCTCACTTTCTTTTACTTCCCATTTCACATCTGCTAGTTCAACCTTCAGAATGTGACCACCCACCCCACCTCCACCTCCACCAATTCTGAATCAAATCTCCCCTTACATTAGTTCTTTTCAGTCCTTGAAACACAAACCCCCTGCAAAGGATCAGACCACACACCTCAACTCTCCTCCAGCAAGGGGGCTTTGCCTCACAGGGCCATCCCACACATGCTCTTTTTCTCCATCAATTTCCCCAAAGCAGGTTGATCAAATCACCTGATCCCCATTATCTCTAATTAAAGGTAGGGAGAAGAAAGGAACTGGTATTACCTACATCTGGGGATTCTAGGCTAGCTCCCTTTTTAATTGTGTGTGTGCCCGTAGGGTCCACCTCTTTGCAGTCCCATGGAGTGTAGCCCACAAGGCTCCTCTGTCCATGGACTTCTCCAGGCAAGAATACTGGAGTGGGCAGTTATTTCCTTCTCCAGGGGATCTCTCCAGCCCAGGGACTGAACTTGAGTCTCTTGCCTCTTCTACATTGAAAGGCAGATTCTTTACCTCTGTACAATCTGGGAAGCCCATCTGTACATACATGAAATTATTACACTCATTTCATAGACAATGAAACCAATGATCATCTGAAATATTTGTATAGCTCTGTGAATAAGTGTCAATTTAGCTAACTAGCAGTGACATTGGGATTCAAACCCAGATAAATCCGGGGCCAATTTCCACACCCTATCTGCACCACGCTGCCTTGAAGGCATTCTTTAGCACTTCTCATTGGCCTCCCTGGGATCCTAGAAAGACTGTTTTGGCAGGTAGTAAGAGGAGGTGTTTAGGAAGCAGGAAAAAAAAAAAAAAGAATCTGAAGACCATATTTTCACATGTAAAATAGAAATAAAATTTCTAACACAGAGAGTTCTTTAATGAAATCAAAAGTGAAAGTGAAAGTGGCTCAGTCATGTCAGACTCTTTGTCACCCCATGGACTATACAGACCATGGAATTCTCTAGGCCAGAATACTGGAGTGTGTAGCCTTTCCTTTCTCCAGGGGATGTTCCCAACCCAGGGATTGAACCCAGGATTCCCACATTGCAGGCAGATTCTTTACCAAATGAGCCACAAGGGAAGTCTAAGAATACAGGGGTGGGTAGCCTATCCTTTCTCCAGCAGATCTTCCCAACCCAAGAATCCAACTGGGGTCTCCTGCATTGCTGGTGGATTCTTTACTAACCGAGCTATCAGGCATGTCCAAGAATCAGATACAGAATTTAGCACTGTTACTGAGGCTAAGCTGCTGCTGCTAAGTCACGTCAGTCATGTCCGACTCTGTGCGACCCCATAGACGGCAGCCCACCAGGCTCCCATCCCTGGGATTCTCCAGGCAACAGTACTGGAGTGGGTTGCCACTGCCTTCTCCTTAGCACTGTTAGTATGCAAGAATAAGAACACACACAGGCCCCTCCTACGAGAGCATCAGTTGGACTACTTGTCTCTGTGTAACCTTCTAAGTCCTCTCTGTGGTCAGCAACTGCAGTCATGTCACATGAGGGCAGAATGCAAAGACATCACTTAAGCAATAGCTATAAAGATCCATGTGTTGACTGTCCATCTGCCCCATGGAACGTCAGCTCCAAGAGGACAGGGAATCCTGAGCTGTGTTCACTGTTCATTGTTGCGCATCTCTAAGGCCTTGAAACTGCCTAACCACAGTCGGGGGTAAATCAACATATGTTGACTCACTGGATGAATGAGTGTTTGAATAAAGGAATGAATGAATGGGTAAAAAAAAAAAAAAAAAAAAAAAAAACACACAGATATACACCTTGCTATTTTTCCTACCCCCTTTCTGATTAATCAGATCTAAACACACACACACACGCACACGCACACAGACACACACAAAGTTAGGTCAGGCCATGCGTGCTCTTGTTGACTCCTCCTAATTCACCACCTAACACCTCACTTTACATCCACTTCCTTGACTTCCTCACTGTTCCTGGCAGGCCCAGTCCACAGAGGGGGGCCTTTGCTTTAGGCATCTTCTCTCCCTGCCGAGCTCATCCCCAATGCTTGGCTTATTCATTTACTTTCTTCTGAGGCCTGCTGGAGGTAACTTTATTAGATAAGCCACCATTTATTATGCTATTAAAATGTCTCACTCTAGATCCCAAATGACTAGTGCCTAACACCTGTTAGCTGCTAAATAAATATTCGATGTTGTTGTTGTTCACTCACCCAGTCATATCCAACTCTTTGTGACCCCCATGGACTTCAGCACCCCAGGCTTCCCTGTCCTAAACTATCTCCCAGAGTTTGCCCAAGTTGCCCATGTCCATTGCATTGGTGATGCTGTCCAGCCATCTCATCCTCTGATGTCCTCTTTTCCTGCTGCCCTCAATCTTTCCGAGCATCACAGACTTTTCCAATGAGTTGTCTGTTTGCATCAGGTGACCAAACTATTAGAGCTTCAGCTTTAGCTTCAGTATCAGTCCTTTCAGTGAAAATTCAGAGTTGATCTCCCTCAAGATTCACTGATTTGATCTCCTTGCTGTCAGCTTTAGCTTCAGTATCAGTCCTTTCAGTGAAAATTCAGAGTTGATCTCCCTCAAGATTCACTGATTTGATCTCCTTGCTGTCCAAGGGACTTTCAGGAGTCTTCTCCAGCACCACAGTTCAAAGGTATCAGTTCTGTGGCATTCTTCCTTCTTTACAGTCCAGCGCTCACAACTATACATGACCACTGGGAAGACGGTAAGTATTTATTGAATAAATTTAATGAAAGAGTTGAATATTTATATCTGTCATTGAGCAAATAAAGATTTTAAAAACTAAGATCAATACATCTCTGGCCATTTTTTGGCCCAATTGTATGTTCTTTTGTCAGTCATATTAAGAGTTTTTAATAAGTCTGAGCTGATTGATCATTTGCAATAGAGATCAAAATTGCAATTATTTAAGTCCACAGGTTGCTTTGGAGGGCAATAAAACAGAAAATTGATACTGTTTGGTCTTTTTCACAGTTGTTCCTTTATGGAAACTTACCTTTTGTAATGAAAATGTAATACTAAACCACTTGGACATTTTCCTTAATGTGCACAAAAACAGATGTACACAATAGATCAGAATAGAATGGAAAATAAACTTAAAAATGTCATTGTGGAATATCGTGAAGTGCTCTGAATATTTATTATTGTAAGAAAATGTCCAAGAATAGTGTATATGGAAAGTATTCCTAAATTGTACACAATTTATTAAAAAAAAAATAAACTACCATTTGCTATCTTTTAAAAAAAGAAAGTATCCAAAAAGGTGTTGGCAATTTTTCTTAATCTCTCTGTTTTCAATACTGTTTGAAAACTAGGGTTTGAAAATTTAACAGAAATACAGATCAATGGAACAAAATAGAAAGTCCAGAGATAGATCCATGCACATATGGAAACCTTATCTTTGACAAAAGAGGCAAGAATATACAATGGAGAAAAGAAAATCTCTTTAACAAGTGGTGCTCAGAAAGCTGGTCAAGCACTTGTAAAAGGATGAAACTAGAACACTTTCTAACACCATACAGAAAAATTAACTCAAAATGGATTAAAGATCAAAACATAAGACCAGAAACTATAAAACTCCTAGAGGAAAACATATGCAAAACACTCTCCAACATAAGTCACAGCAGGATCCTCTATGACCCACCTCCCAGAGTAATGGAAATAAAAGCAAAAATAAACAAATGGGACCTAATTAAACTTAAAAGCTTTTGTACAATGATGGAACCTATAAGCAAAGTGAAAAGACAGCCTTCAGAATGGGAGAAATAATAGCAAAGAGAGCAACTGACAAATAATTAATCTCAAAAATATACAAGCAACTCCTGCAGCTCAATTCCAGAAAAATAAATGACTCAATCAAAAAATGGGCCAAAGAGCAGATGAGTGGATAAAAAAGCAGTGGTACATGTATACAATGGAATATTACTCAGCCATTAAAAAGAATACATTTGAATCAGTTCCAATGAGGTGGATGAAACTGGAGCCTATTATACAGAGTGAAGTAAGCCAGAAAGAAAAACACCAATACAGTATACTAATGCATATATATGGAATTTAGAAAGATGGTAATGATAACCCTATATGCAAGACAGCAAAAGAGACACAGATGTACAAAACAGTCTTTTGGACTCTGTGGGAGAAGGCGAGGGTGGGATGATCTGAGAGAATAGCATTGAAACATGTATATTATCATATGTGAAACAGACCACCAGTCCAGGCCGATGCATGAGACAGGGTGCTCAGGGCTGGTGCAATGGGATGACCCAGAGGGATGGGATGGGGAGGGAGGTGGGGGGGGTGGTTCAGGATGGGGAACACATGTAAACCTATGGCTGATTCAATGTATGACAAAACCACTATAATATTGTAAAGTAATTAGCCTCCAATTAAAAGAAATCAATTAAGAAAATAAATAAACTGGAAAGTACATCATAAAAAATAAAATTTAATAGGATAAATATAATATCATTTAAGAGATGGCTTTGACTTACAAACTACAAAAGTATGTTTCACTCTATTTTATTTATTAGTTTAATATTAAAAAAAGAATCACTGCCCCTTTGGCTCTGACCAATCAGACAAAAAATTCTGACTTTTTTTTTTTAATCTATCTACTTTTTGTATGGTTGTATGATAGGCAAGTTTAAGGGAAATATTTACCTTAAAGATATTACTGTTGTTGAAATTAACTTTTCTTAGAAATGTACCTTTAACTGCCAAGTTTAGAGCCCAGCATAGTACAGGGAATTATTATTTGATTTTTGTTTTGTTTTGTTTTTTTCCAGTGGTATTTCTTCAGCATAGTCAGAAATTCCCCAGATTTATAAAATATCAATATTAAAAATATAATTATTCTATAAAATCTAATTGCATAGGAATTGAAAAACATCCTCTGTTCATTAAAATTTTTTAGGAATGGAGAGTTTATAAGGGATTATCTCTTGAATGCAGGATAAAATTTATGCCCCATATTCCAAAACCAAAAATAACATTATTGAAGACACACAGCATTACTCAGTGTCATGACAAGGCTGTAAATTCACAGGACAAATTCTATGAAAAAGTTAAGCCATTTATGATACTTATATATAGTAAAACTATATATGTAGTAAATATATATATAGTAAAAAATCCATTAGCTCTAAAATTTGGTAGGGTCAATGAAAATTTTGATGTGATAGAAAAACTCCTAAATATGATGTCCGTGACAAGCACAACTTAGTTCTGAAGTTTAACAGTATTTCGGAAGGGAGGTGGGGTTGTTTTATTTTATTTTTTTGCCACATCTTGTGGCTTGCAGGATCTTAGTTTCTTGACCAAGGATCGAATTCTGGGCCTGGGCAGTGAAAGTTCAGAGTCCTAACCACTGGACCACTGAGGAAGTCCTGTAATGTCTTAACAATGCTCATATGAAACTGGCCACATTTACGACATATAACTACTGACAGTTCTCCCAAAATGGTCAAAGCTGTAGACCCTTAATTTAACTGAGGTGGCAACATTTTTCAAGGCCATGAAACATAAGTCAGTTCCTTGCATAAGTGTCTTAGAATTACTCTCCATTAGAAAATTAAAACAGAAGACATACGTTTGTAATAATTAAGTCTCTGAACTTTGTGCCCTATTAAGGTCAGGCCACAGGCTATTCAGTTGTGGTAGATGAATCAGAGTACCAATAACAATCTGCTTATATATTGAAATTAAGATGCTTAGCTATGGCATCTTCTACAGAGAATGGAAATTTTAAGAATTCAGTTTATTGAATTGTTAACAATAAATATAGGATCAAAATCTTGAACTTGCAATTTCATTTATTATACTGAAATCAGTTTCATCAAATCAAAGCCATGACCAAACAAAATTACAAAATAGTGGTGGTTAAAATGTATCCTTCTCCCTTTCATTAAATAAATAAATAAATAAGAATTCTTTAGGCTGCCCTTCTCAATACTGAAGGTTTGTGAAAAGACCTACAACTATGAAGTTACTGAATTACACTTTAAATAGTATAGTGATAGCTGAATACGGTAATGCTGCAGCAATGGCGGAATGTTATCATTATGTGAAAGTTTTCCCTACAATTAATTTAAAATTAAAATAATGATCATTATTTTACCTATATTTGGAATTACATTCTAAATGGCTTCCTCTTGACAAAAAGTGATTTTATACAATTAAATAATAAAAGAGTTTAGTACAGGCCAGATACTCATTGCTATTTATATGTTCCAGAATAATCTAAACCTAATTACTTTAACAACTCTGTGAGGTATATCTTATCATTAAGGCTACTGAAAAAAGTGAAAGTCACTTATTCCTGTCCAACTCTTTGTGACCCCATGGACTAAAACCTCTGTACACTGGATTCACCAAAGAATACTGGAGTGGGTTGCCATTCCCTCCTGCAGGGGATCTTCCAGATCTAGGGTACACCCGGGTCTCATGTACTGCAGGTGGATTCTTTAGCATCTGAGCTCTTTACTGCGGAAACCCACAGGTTACTGAAGCACATGTTAAACAGCTAACCTATGTCACAAAGGAGTAAAAGGTAGAGTTAGAATTTGAATCTAAGAAACCTAGATCTAGGGATTAAAGTTTTCAGGTACTACACTATAGCTACACTACTAAATAGATAAATACAAGAATAAGGTCTAAAGTAAAGTAAGAAAGAATGAAAAATTCATTTCTTTTAAAAAGAGATACCACTACACAATTATCACAGTGGCTAAACTCCAATAAACAGAAAATCCCAAATATTGGTGAAGATACAGAGCAACAGGAACTCAATTAACTAACTGTTGTTGGAATGTAAAACAGTACAAGCACTTTATGGGCTTCTTATGAAGCTAAATATAGGCTACCTATCATGTAATACAGCAATCACACTCCTAGTTCATTATCCAAATGCACTGAAAACATGAAAGCTTCCACACAGATGTTCAGAGTAACTTTATTCATAATTGCCAAAAATTGGAAGTAATCAAGTTGTCCTTCAGTAAGTGAATAAACTGTGATGCATTCATACAATAGATTATTATTTGGTGAGTAAAGGAAATGGGTTACTGAGCCTTGAAAGAAATGGAGAAGGTTTAAAGAGCTATTACTAAGTGAAAGAAGTCATTCTCAAAATCCTCAATCAAAAGGGATGCTTTCACCTATCTGACATTCTGGAAAAGGCAAAGCTCTACAGGTGTTGAAAAGATCAGGGATTGCCAGAAGTTTGGTGGAAGAGTTTGCTGGAAGGGGAGGAGAAAGAGTGATGAATAAGTGGAGCCCAGGGGTCTTTAGGGTCCTAAAACTATCTATACAACATT